>NC_045604.1:22669231-23278397 GCF_009762305.2 Zalophus californianus
AAATATTTGCAATTCATTCATCTTTATTATAACAATGAAGTGATAAATATTTTTCTTTTTTTTAATATTTCTTTAAAGATTTTTTTATTTATTTATTCATGAGAGACACAGAGAGAGAGAGAGAGAGGGGCAGAGGGAGAAGCAGGCTTCCCGCTGAGCAGGGAGCCCGATGCGGGACTCGATCCCAGGATCCCGGGATCATGACCTGAGCCGAAGGCAGACGCTTAATCATCTGAGCCACCCAGGCGCCCCAAAGTGATATATATTTTTCTAAGAAACTTTTCCTCAGAGGATGTGTCTGATATTTGTTTTTCCTAATTTCCTAGAATAATTTTTAGGATATTCACTGAGTTGTACAACCATCATTCCCAAAAGAAAGCTTATGCTCATTAGCTGATACACCCCCTGCCTCCCCATCCCGAGCTCTCGGCAACCACTTATCTCCTTTCTTTCTAGATCTGTGTAATCTATACTTTAATATACATGGAGTTCAGCAATCTGTGGTCCTCTGTGTCTGTTGTTATTTTTCACTTAGCATAATATTTTCGAGGTTTATCCACATCTCATCATTCATTTGTATTTCTGAATAATACTGAATTTATTGACATACCATTTTTAATGTATCCATTCATCAGTGGATGGATATTTAAACTGTTTCTAATTTTTGGCTATCATGAATCATATCAGTATGGACGTTTGTATACAAGTTTTTAAGTAGTTGTTTGTTTTCATTGATCTTGTATGACTTCATTTCTTTTGGGTATAGATCCAAGATTGAAATTGCTGGGTTATATGGTAACTTTGTGTTTGACGGTGGAACTGCCCAACTCTTTTCTAAAGAGACTGAGCTGTTTTATGTTTTCACTGGCAATGCATGAGAGTTCAAATTTCTCCATGCTCTCACAAATGCTTGATATTTTTTATCTTTGATTATAGCAATATTAGTGTGGGGGGTTGTAGAGTATTGTTTCTTGTGGTTTGATTTGCATTTCAATGATAGCTAGTGTCAAGCATGTTTTTATGTGCTTATTGGCCAGTTGTAAAGTAGTTTTGCAGAAATGGCATTTATATTTGTTCATTTTTATTGAGTTGTCTCCTTTTGTTGAATTGTAAGAGCTTTTAAATGTGTTTTTTTTTTTCTGAACATAGTTCCCTTATCAGACATGATTTTCAAATATACTTTCCTACTTTATGGGTGATTTTTGCCCTTTCTTGAAGTATCCTTGAAAGGTATCCTAAAAATTCAATTCTCTATATATGATTAAGTCCACTTTATTATTTTTGTTCAATTGATTGTGATTTTGGTGTCCTAAGAACACTTTTGCCTAAATCAAGTTCATGAGATTTAATCATATGCTTTTTTCTAAGAGTTTTATAATTTTAGTTTATATATTTAGGTCTATGATTTTTTTTGAGTTCATGTTTATTTATGGTATAAAGAAGGGGTCCGATTTCTTTATTTTGTCTGTGGATATGTACTTGTTGCAGCACTAGCTGTTCAAAAGACTGTGTTTCCCCCATCAAACTGTCTTGGTACACTTGTCAGAAGTTAATTGACCATAATTGTAAGAGTTTAGTTCTGGACTCTCAGTGCTATTCCATTGATTTTTTTTTTTTAACTGTCTTGCTATAATCACATTGCATTGGTTTTGAAATTGATAAGTGAGCATCCTTCATCCTTATTCTTTGCTGAGATTGTTTAGGCCATTCTACTCTATTCCAATTCCACATGAATTTTAGGATCAATTCACTAATTTCTGAAAAAGAATCCACTGGAATTTTAACAGACATTTCATTAAATCTGCAGACAAACTTGAACTGTTAATCAAATCACATTTAGTATTTTTAATCGATATAGGTGAATACATGCCTACCACATTGCTTTTTGTTTTCTATATGTCTCATATTTTTTAATTTGCCTGTTGCTCTTTTATTGTTTTCTTTTGCATTAAGTGGATATTTTCTAGTGTAACATTTTAATTGCTTTAATGATTTTTAGCTCTGTCTTTGAGTTATTTTTTAAGGATTACCTTAGGGCTCATAGAATACATCTTATCAAAATCTACCTCAGATTTACAATTATTTAATTTCAGTGAACTATAGAAATGTTATTCTTCCATAACTTGAATCCCTCTTTTGTTTTGTGTGCTATTATTGTTATTCATATATATATCAAAACATATAAATGTCATATACCCAAACATACATCATTATTTATATTTATTTTATAAGATTTTATTTTATTTTATTTAAAGAAGTTAAGGAGCATGTTTTTAGTATGTATTTATAGAGTTTGTTATCTTTACCATTGCTTTTTTTTAAACTCAGTTTCCTTTTTTTAAGATTTTATTTATTTATTTGAGAGAGAGAGAGAATGAGAGATAGACAGCACGAGAGGGAAGAGGGTCAGAGGGAGAAGCGGACTCCCCGCTGAGCAGGGAGCCCGATGTGGGACTCGATCCCGGGACTCCAGGATCATGACCTGAGCCGAAGGCAGTCGCTCAACTGACTGAGCCACCCAGGGGCCCTTTACCATTGCTTTTTTACCTTTTTTTCCCCCACATTTCTTCGTGTTATTATCTGGTGTTATTTGATTACTCCAATATTGCTTATTCCCACCTAAGTCCCTTGTTTTATTATTGTCAAATACATTGCATATTTGTATTTTATAAGACCAATAATGCAATTATACACATACTGTTTTTGTAGGAGCTATTAAGTATGTTAGAAAGGGGAAGAATATGCATTTATACTACCTTTTATGATTATCTGTATAATTTATTATTGGTTTGTTTTTTTCTTGCATAGATTAGAATTACTGTTTTGTGTCACTTAAATTTCAGCTTGAAGAACTTCCTTGAATATTTATTGTAATATGGGCTTGCCAGCAACAAATTCTTCAGTTTTTGTTGATAAATAAATGTTTTTATTTCACTTTTATTTTTGAAAGACAGTTTTCCTGGTTATTAGATTCTGGGTTGAGTTTGTTTGTTCTTTCAACACTTTGAATATGTCAACTTACTGCCTTCTGGCCTCCATTTTTTTTTTTTTTTAAGATCTCATTTATTCACTTGACAGAAGGAGAGAGAGAGAGAGATCACAGGCAGGGGGAGCAGGAGAAGGAGAAGCAGGGTCCCCCTGAGCAGGGTACCCAATGTGGGGGCTCAATCCCTGGACCCTGGGATCATGACCTGAGCCAAAGGCAGATGCTTAACCACCTGAGCCAGTGAGGTGCCCCTATTTTTTTTTTTAATAAAAAGTTAGGTGGTAATTTTCTTGGAGTTTTTTCTGTTTGTTTTTGCATATGATGAGTCATTTTGCTTTTGGTGCTTTCAAGATTTTCTTTTTGTTTATGGTTTTCAATATTTTGGCTATAATGTGTCAGGATGTGCCTTTCTTTTTGTTTATCTTTGAGTTCATTGAGCTTCTTGGGTGTGTAAATTAGTGTTTTGTTTTGTTTATTTCAGGTTTGAGACATTTAAGCCATTACTTATTTGCATATTTTTTATCTTTTTTTTTTTACCTCTCCCTTTTTCTGGTTCTCCTATTATATGTAAATTGACATATTTTATGGTGTCCCACATTTCTCTTAGGGTGTCTTCTTTGTTCTGTTCCTTGTCCCTCAGATTGAGCAATTTCTATCAATTTATTTTCAAGTTCACTGACTCTTTCCTCTGCCAACTCAAGTCTATGTTTGAGCCCCCTAGTGAAAACTGCATTTCAGTAATTATACTTTTCAACTCCATGATTTGTTTGGAGGTATATATAGTTTGTATTTAAATGATATTCTCTATTCATAATGAGACATGATCATCATACCTTGTTTTTCTTTATTTTATATTCTTTGAACATATTTTAATAGCTGTTTTTTGGGGTTTTTTTGTTTGTTTGTTTATTTTTTTCTACCCATCCCCTACCCAACTCCCCTCTGGTAACCATCAGTTTGTTCTCTGTTGTTAAGAGTCTGTTTCTTGGTTTCTCTCTCTCTTCCTTTGCTTGTTTGTTTTGTTTCTTAAATTCCACATATGAGTGAAGTCATATATTTGTCTTCCTTTGACTGACTTATTTTGCTTAGCTTTATACATTCCAGCTCCATCCATGTCATTACAAATGGCAAGATTTCATTTTTTTATGGTTGAATAATATTCCACCACTTCTTCTGTATCCATTCACCTGCCCATGAATACTTGGTCTACTTCTGTAAATTGACTCTTGTAAATCCTGCTGCAATAAATGAGGGGGTGCATATATCCCTTTAAATTAGTGTTTTTGTGCTTTTTGGTAAATACCCAGGTAGTGTAATTACTGGATCATAGGGTAGTGCTATTTTTAACTTTTAAGGAAGCTCCATATTATTCTCCAAAGAGAATATCTTTACCAGTTTGCATTCCCACCAAGAGTGCAAGAGGGTCTTCTTTCTCTGCATCCTTGCCGAAACCTGTTGTTATTTGTTTTTTATTTTAGCCATTCTGACAAGAGTGAGGTAATATCTCATTGTAGTTTTGATTTGTATTTCCCTGATGGTTAATGACATTAAGCATCTTTGCATGTGTCTGTTGGCCACCTGGATGTCTTCTTTGGAGAAATGTCTATTCAAGTCTTCTGCCCATTTTTAATTGGATTATTTGATTTTTGGGGTGTTGAGTTGTACAAATTTTTTGATACTAACCCTTTATCAGATATGTCATTTGCAAACATCTTCTCCCATTCAGTAGGTTGCCTTTTAGTTTTGTTGATTTTTTTTTTTTCACTGTACAGAAGCTTTTTATTTTGATGTAGTCCCAAGATTTTATTTTTGCTTTTGTTTCCCTTGCCTCAGGAGACATATCTAGAAAAATGTTGTTATGTCCGATGTCAAAGAAATTACTTCCTGTGGTCTCTTCTGGGATTTTAATGGTTTCCTGTCTCACATTTAGGTTTTTAATCCATTTTGAGTTTATTTTTGTGTATGGTATGAGAAAGTGGTCCAGTTTCATTCTTTTTCATGTAGCTAATTTTCCCAATACATTTGCTGAAGAGACTATATTTTTCCCATTGCATGTTCTTTCCTCCTTTGTTGAAGATTAGTTGACCATGTAATTTTAGGTTTATTTCTGGGCTTTCTATTCTGTTCCATTGATCTATGTGTTTATGTTTGTGCCAGTACCATACTGTTTTGATTACTGTAGCCTTGTAATATAACTTGAAGTCTAGAATTGTGATACCTCCAAGTATTGTTTTTTCTCTTTCAGGATGGTTTGCCTATTCAGGGTCTTTTCCGGTTCCATACAAGTTTGAAGATTATTTGTTCTAGTTCTAGGAAAACGCTGTTGGTATTTTTTTAATAGATTTTATTTATTTGAGAGAGAGAAAAAGATAGCAAGAGAGAGAGTTCAGGAACAGAGGGGAGAGGGAGATGCAGGCTCCCTGCTGAGCTGGGAGCCTGATGTAGGGCTCAATCCCAGGACCCCAGAATCATAACCTGAGCTGAAGGCAGACACTTAACTGACTGAGCCACCCAGGCACCCTGCTGTTGTTATTTTCATAGAGATTGCATTCAATCTAGATTACTTTGGCTATGATAGACATTTTATTTATTTTTTTAATTTAGTTAATTTTATTATGTTATGTTAATCACCATACATTACATCTATAGTTTTTGATGTAGTGTTCCATGAGTCATTGTTTGCGTATAACACCCAGTGCTCCATTCAGTACGTACTTTCTTTAATACCCATCACCAGGCTAACCCCCCCTCCCCCAGAACCCTGTTTGTTTTTCAGAGTCCATCGTCTCTCATGGTTCATCTCCTCCTCCGATTTCCCACCTTCATTCTTCCCCTCCTGTTATCTTCTTCTTTTTATTTTTTTAACATATAATGTATTATTTGTTTCAGAGGTACAGGTTTGTGATTCAACAGTCTTACACAATTCACAGTGCTCACCATAACACATACCCTCCCCAATGTCCTTCACCCAGCCACCCCATCCCTCCCACCCCCTACCACTCCAGCAACACTCAGTTTGTTTCCTGAGATTAAGAATTCCTCATATCAGTGAGGTCATATGATACATGTCTTTCTCTGATTTGACTTATTTTGCTCGGCATAATACCCTCCAGTCCATCCACATCATTGCAAACGGCAAGATTTCATTTCTTTTGAGGGTTGCATAATATTCCATTGTATATATATACCAACTCTTCTTTATCCATTCCTCTGTCGATGGACATCTTGGCTCTTTCCATAGTTTGGTTATTGCGGACATTGCTGCTATAAACATCAGGGTGCACATACTACATTTGTATCTTTAGGGTAAATATCAAGTAGTGCAAATGCAGGTTGTACGGTAGCTCTATTTTCAACATTTTGAGGAACCTCCATACTGTTTTCCAGAGTGGCTGCACTAGCTTGTATTCCCACCAACAGCGTAGGAGGGTTCCCCTTTCTCCACATCCTCTACAACATCTGTCATTTCCTGACTTGTTATTTTTAGCCATTCTGACTGGTGTGAGGTGGTATCTCATTGAGGTTTTGATTTGGATTTCCCTGATGCCGAGCGATGTTGGGCATTTTTTCATGTGTCTGTTGGCCATTTGGATGTCTTCTTTGGAAAAATGTCTGTTCATGTCTTCTGCCCTTTTCTTCATTGGATCATTTGTTCCTTGGGTGTTGAGTTTCATAAGTTCTTTATAGATTTTGGAAAGGAGCCCTTTATCTGATATGTCATTTGCACATATCTTCTCCCATTCTGTTGGTTGTCTTTTGGTTTTGTTGACTGTTTCCTTGCTGTGCAAAAGCTTTTTATCTTGACGAAGTCCCAATAGTACATTTTTGCTCTTGCTTCCCTCCCTTTGGCGATGTTTCTAGAAAGAAGCTGCTGCAGCTGAGGTCGAAGAGGTTGCTACCTGTGTTCTCCTTTAGGATTTTGATGGACTCCTGTCTCACATTGAGGTCTTTCAACAATTATGAGTCTAATTTGTGTGTGGTGTAGGGAAATGGTACAGTTTCATTCTCCTGCATGTAGCTGTCCAATTTTCCCAACACCATTTGAACAGACTGTCTTTTTTCCATTGGACATTCTTTCCTATTTTGTTGAAGATTAGTTGACCATAGAGTTGAGGGTCCATTTCTGAGTTCTCTATTCTGTTCCATTGATCTATGTGTCTGTTTTTGTGCCAGTACCATACTGTCTTGATGATGATAGCTTTGTAATAGAGTTGGAAGTCCGGAATTGCGATGCCACCAGCTTTGCTTTGCTTTTTCAACATTCCTCTGGCTATTCGGGGTCTTTTCTGGTTCCATACAAATTTTAGGATTATTTGTTCCATTCTTTGAAAAAAGTAGATGCTATTTTCATAAGAATTGCATTAAATGTGTATATTGCTCTAGGTAGCATTGACATCTTCACAATATTTGTTCCTCCAATCCATGAGCATGGAACGTTTTTTCCATTTTTTTTGTGTCTTCCTCAATTTCTTCATGAGTATTTTATAGCTTTCTGAGTACAGATCCTTTGCCTTTTTGGTTAGATTTATTCCTAGGTATCTTATGGTTTTGGGTGCAATTGTAAATGGGATCGACAACTTTAATTTCTCTTTCTTCTGCCTTGTTGTTGGTGTATAGGAATGCCACTGATTTCTGTGCCTTGATTTTATATCCTGCCACTTGACTGAATTCCTGTATGAGTTCTAGCAATTTTGGGGTGGAGTCTTTTGGGTTTTCCACATAAAACATCATATCATCTGCAAAGAGTGAGAGTTTGACTTCTTCTTTGCTGATTTGGGTGCTTTTTATTTCTTTTTGTTGTCTGATTGCTGTGGCTAGGACTTCTAATACTATGTTGAATAGCAGTGGTGATAGTGGACATCCCTGCCATGTTCCTGAGTTTAGAGGGAAAGCTCTTGGTTTTTGCCCATTGAGAATGATATTCCCTATGGGTTTTTCATAGATGGCTTTTATGATATTGAGGTATGTACCCTCTATACCTATATTCTGAAGAGTTTGATCAAGAAAGGATACTGTACTTTGTCAAATGCTTTTTCTGCATCTATTGAGAGGATCATATGATTCTTGTTCTTTCTTGTATTAAGAAATGTGTTATATCACATTGTATCACATTGTAATGTATTGTATCACATTGACTGATTTGCGGAAGTGGAACCAACCTTGCAGCCCAGGGATAAATCCCACTTGGTCATGGTGATTAATGAACTGTTGGATCCTATTGGCTAGTATTTTCGTAAGAATTTTCTCATCCATGTTCATCAAGGATATTGATCTGTAATTCTTTTTGATGGTGTCTTTGGTTTTGGGATCAGGGTAATGGTAGCCTCATAAAATGAGTTTGGAAGTTTTCCTTCCATTTCTATTTTTTTGGAACAGTTTCAGAAGAATAGGTATTAATTCTTTAAATGTTTGGTAGAGTTCCCCTGGGAAGCCATCTGGCCCTGTTTTTTTTTTTTTTTTTTTTTTTTTGGTGGGGGGAGATTTTTGATGACTGCTTCCATTTCCTTAGTGGTTATATGTCTGTTCAGGTTTTCTGTTTCTTCCTGATTCAGTTTCGGTAGTTGATACATCTCTAGGAATGCATCCATTTCTTCCAGATTATCTAATTTGCTGGCATATAGTTGCTCATAATATGTTCTTATAATTGTTTGTATTTCTTTGGTGTTGTTTGTGATCTCTCCTCTTTCATTCATGATTTTATTCATTTGGGTTATTTCTCTTTTCTTTTTGATAAGTCTGGCCAGGGGTTTACCAATCTTGTTACTTCTTTCAAAGAACCAGCTCCTAGTTTCGTTGATCTGTTCTCCTGTTCTTTTGGTTTCTATTTCATTGATTTCTGCTCTGATCTTTATTATTTCTCTTCTCCTGCTGGGATTAGACTTTATTTGCTGTTCTTTCTCCAACTTCTTTGGGTGTAGGATTAGGTTGTGTATTTGAGATCTTTCTTGTTTCTTGAGAAAGGCTTGTATTGCTATATACTTTCCTCTTAGGACTGCCTTTGCTGCATCCCAAAGATTTTGAACAGTCATGTTTTCATTTTCATTTGTTTCCATGAATTTTTTTAAATCTTCTTTAATTTCCTGGTTGACTCATTCATTCTTTAGTACGATGCTGTTTAGCCTCCATGTATTTGAGTTCTTTCTGACTTTCTTCTTGTGATTGAGTTCTAGTTTCAAAGCACTGTGGTCCAAAAATATGCAGGGAATGATCCCAATCTTTTGGTACCAGTTGAGATCTGAGTTGTGACCTAGGATGTGATCTATTCTGGAGAATGTTCCATGGGCACTAGAGAAGTATATGTATTCTGTTGCTTTGGGATGGAATGTTCTGAATAGATCTGTGAAGTCCATTTGGTCCAGTGTGTCATTTAAAGCCTTTATTTCCTTGTTGATCTTTTGCTTAGATGATCTGTCCATTTCAGTTGGGGGGGTGTTAAAGTCCCCCACTATTATTGTATGGTTGTTGATGTGTTTCTTTGATTTTGTTATTAATTGCCTTATATAATTGACTACTCCCATGCTAGGGGCATAGATATTTATAATTGTTAGATCTTCTTGGTGGATAGACCCTTTAAGTAGGATATAGTGTCCTTCGTCATCTCTTTTTATAGTCTTTGGTTTAAAATCTAATTTTAAAAATCTAATTTGTCTGATATAAAGTTTGCCACCCCATCTTTCTTTTGGTGTCCAACAGCATGGTAAATGGTTTTCCACTCCTACACTTTCAATCTGGGGGTGTCTTTGGGTCTAAAATGAGTCTCTTGCAGACAGCATATTGATAGGTCTTGTTTTTTAATCCAATCAGATAGCCTGTGTCTTTTGCTTGGGGCATTTAGCCCATTTACATTTGGGGTAACTATTGAAAGATATGAATTTTTGCCATTGTATTGCCTGTCAGGTGACACTTACTGTATATTGTCTGTGTTCCTTTCTGGTCTCTGTTACTTTTAGGCTGTCTCTTTGCTTAGTGGACCCCTTTCAATATTTCTTGTAGGGCTGGTTTCGTGTTTGCAAATTCCCTTAGTTTTTTTTTTCTCCTGGAAACTTTTTATCTGTCCTTCTATGTTCAATGACAGCCTAGCTGGATATAGTATTCTTGGCTGCGTATTTTTCTCATTTAGTGCTCTGAATATATCATGCCAGTCCCTTCTGGCCTGCCAGGTCTCTGTGGATAGATCTGTTGCCAGTCTAATGTTTCTACTGTTGTAAGTTACAGATCTCTTGTCCCCAGCTGCTTTCAGGATTTTCTCTTTGTCTCTGAGACTCGTAAGTTTTACTATTAGATGTCAGGTGTTGACCTATGTTTATTGATTTTGAGAGGGGTTCTCTGTGCCTCCTGGACTTTGATGCCTGTTTCCTTCCCCAAATTAGGGAAGTTCCCTGCTATAATTTGCTCCAAAATACCTTCTACCCCTCTCTCTTTCTTCTTCTTCTGGGATCCCAATTATTCTAATATTGTTTCATCTTATGGTATCACTCATCTCTTGAATTCTGCCTTCGTGATCCAGTAGTTGTTTGTCTCTCTTTTTCTCAGCTTATTTATTTTCCATCATTTGGTCTTCTATGTCACTAATTCTCTCTTCTGCCTCATTTATCCTAGCATTTAGAGCTCCATTTTTTTTTTTTTTTATATTTCATTTATTTATTTGACAGAGAAAGACACAGTGAGAGAGGGAACACAAGCAGGAGGAGTGGGAGAGGGAGAAGCAGGCTTCCCACCAAGCAGGGAACCCAATTTGGGGCTCGATCCCAAGACCCTGGGACCATGACCTGAGCCAAAGGCAGGTGCTTAATGACAGAGCCATCCAGGCACCCCTAGAGCCTCCATTTTTTATTGAACCTCATTAATAGCCTTTTTCATTTCGACTTGGTTAGATTTTATTTCTTTTATTTCTCCAGAAAGTGTTTCTCTATATCTCCCATGCTTTTTTCAAGCCCAAGTAGTATCTTTAAAATCATCATTCTGAACTCTAGTCTCAACATCTTACCAATGTCCATATTGATTAGGTCCCTGGCAGTCGGTACTGCTTCCGGTTCTTTTTGTTGAGGTTATTTTTTTTCCATCTTGTCATTTTGTCCAGAGGAGAATAGATGAATGAGAGCACAAAATGCTAACAGGGTAACAACAAAACCCAGAAAAATATAGAGGAAACAAATCAGAAGAGACTTGAAACCAGGGGAAAAGAAAGGGAAAGAAAGAAAAAATATAAAAAAGATAAAAAAAAAGAGTATGATCAATTATGATCAGGCTGGTGCATAGATCAGTGCAACACACTAGATTGGGCATATTTTGATCTATTAGAGGAAAGTGCCTCCCAAATTTTTAAAGAAATAAAAACTTATATATGTACAAAAATAAGGTTAAATACAATGAAGGGATGGAATATGACTGTAAAGATCAAAATTATAAAAGATTTTACAACAGGAATTGGTAAGATAAGAAGTTGGTTGAAAAAAGAAAGAAGAGGATCTAAAATAAAAAAAATAAAGGGAGAGAATGTGATCAGGCAGGAGTCTAGATCAAGGCCATGCACTAGAGATTTAGGGTATATTTTGGTCTGTTAGAAGAAACTGTATCCCAAAATTTTAAAGAGAGAACAACTTATATATATACCAAAAATAAGGTTAACTACTATGAAGGGATAGAATATGACTCTAAAAATGACAAATAAAAAAGAACTTTAAAAAAGGGATTGATAAGATGTTGGTTGAAAAAGGGAAAAAGAAAAAACAAAAAAAGAAAAAGAAAGTTAAAAAAAATTAACTTTGAAAGACTAAAGAATCATGGGAAAAAAGCCCTGAATTCTATGTGCAGTATTCCCCTAGCACTGGAGTTCTGCCATTCTCATTGATCAGTAAACTTGGTCTTGGCTGGCTGTTCTGCTGATCTTCTGGGGGAGGGGTCTGTTGCCGTGGTTCCCAAATGTCTTTGCTGGAGGCGGGTTTGCCCTGCCCTTGCCGGGTCAGGCAAGGAATCTGCTCGGGTTTCCTCTCTGTAACTTTTGTTCCCTGCAAGCTTTCCATACAGCTGTGGAGGATGAGTGAAAATGGCGGCCTCCCAATCTCCGCCCTGAGGAGCTGAGACCTTGGGGCACCACTCCTCAGTGAGCCCACAGAGAAAAGCATTTAGTCACTCCCATCTCTCCAGTCTCTGGCCGCAGTCTGTGCTCACCCAGCCTGTGACCGAGCATTTCTATCTCTGGTTCCCGGCCCCGTGTGGAGTCTCAAAACCCAGCAGATCCCTGTGGTGCATTCCCACACTGCTCCTTCCTGGGGAGGAAGGGGAGTCTCCCTGGATCTGCCACTTGTTGGGTCCCTGCTGGAGGAGCAGTGGCCTCACTGGGCCGCAGATCACAGTTTATGGCAATCCTGAGCTGAGAGCCTACTCCTTGGCTCCGTCTCTGCAGCTGGCTTCCCTGCTCCAATACCTGGGAGCTCTGCTGCACTCAGGCACACCCGTTCTTTCTGTGACCCCGAGGTTCCCGAGACCACACTGTCCCGCGAGGGTTCCACCCCCCACTTAGCCACTGGAGCGACGTCCCTCAGCGGAGCTGACTTCTAAAAGTTGTGATTTTGTGCTCTGCAACTCTATCACTTGCCAGAAGCGGCTAACGGAGGCCCCCTCCCCTCGTGGTCTATCTTCCCAAATATCGCCTAGGATTCACTTCTCCACATGTCCTACCTTCCAGAAAGTGGTCGCTTTTCTTTTCAGAGACTTGCTGCTATTCTTTTCTTCATTCTCCTGTTGAGTTTGTAGGTGTTCAGAATGGTTTGATCCCTATCCAGCTGAATTCCTGGGACCAGACGAAATTTAGGTCTCCTACTGCTCCGCCATCTTGCCTAACTCCCATATAGACATTTTAACAATATTTGTGTTATCTTCAATTTCTTTCATCAGTGTTTTATAGTTTTCAGAATATGGGTCTTTCACCTCTTTGTTTAAGTTTATAACTAGGTATTTTATGGTTTTTGGCACAATTATAAGTGGGATTGTTTTCTTAATTTGTTTTTCTGCTGCTTTGTTATCAGTACACAGAAATGCAACTGATTTCTGCACATTTATTTTGTGTCCTGTGACTTTACTGAATTGATTTCTTAGTTCTAGTAGTTTTTTGGTGGCATCTTTTGGTGTTTCTATAAATCGTATCATGTCATCTGCAACTAGTGAAAGTTTTATTTCTCCCTTACCAATTTGGATGTCTTTTATTTATTTTCATTTTCTGATTGCTATGAATAGTACCTCTAGCACTATGTTGAATAAAAGTGGTGAGAGTGGACATCCTTGTCTTGTTCCTGACCTTAGGAGTTTAATAGATGCTTTTAAGTCTTTTTCTGCCAACTCTGCAAATTGAACCTCCTTAAGGCAATTTCTACTGCCTGCTTTTCTTCTTGTGTATGAATCACATTTCCTGTTTATTCCCTGTTCATTTGCATGTTTCTTGTTGTTGTTGTTGTTATTGAAAACAGGACACATCACATAATGTATTATGGCAATACTGTATTCTGATCCTTCCTCTCAGTACTACTTGTTCTTTCTTTGCGTGTTTGTTCAGTAACTTTTCTAGACCATTCCAGTGAAGTCACTTCCCCAGTGAAGTCTTTAATGTTGATTTTCAAAAGACTGCAGCCTTGGTGTGAGCCAATCACTCTGACCCCGCATCTCCAGGGATAGCAATGTTTTTAACAGGATTCTCTTTGACCTCATATCTTTCCCTGGTCTCTCTCTTAAGCTTCCTATCTCTGTTGGTTTCAAACACAGCTATTAGTTTCTAGTCATTTTTAGCCGCTTACCATAGAGCTACAGAGGTCTCTATTCCTAAGAAATGCCTCTCTCCTGTCAGAACCTCTGTGCCATCATTTGGGAAATGGGTGTGAGAACAACAATCTACATCCCTCAGAGTGTCACTCCTGCTATATGGGCAAAGACCTGGGCAGTTTGGTAGTCCCCGAGCTTTTTGCCATTTCCCTTATAATAGGGAACATTTGACCTAAAGGTAAGCTAGGCAAGGGTGATTATGGCCCAGTATTCTGAGCCTTCAGTTCCTGGGTTAGAGCTTCTACCCTACAAGTGTGGACTGAAGAGAGGAAGTAGGCCTAGACCTCTTATCTCCTCTTGCCTGAAATAGCACTTTGGCCATATGGAGTTGGAGTAGATGAGAAAGGCTGATAGCCTGCTACTTTTGGAATAGGCCTAACCTGGAAGGTTAGGTGAGAGGGGTGTTCTTCCCTTTTAGGGGTGTACTCACCTGCGGTATAGGTCCTGACACAGAGCTGCCTGGGGCAACATGGTGAGAGGAGCTGGTTTCGTTCCAATGTCACTGACTCTCACTGTTCTTATGGAGATTTAAGAGGGTTTCTTGAGTAACTGTTTCTATACTCGCTTTATGCCCCGAAGGCAATCTCCAAACACTTTAAGCAGTCATCTTTATGATAATTTGTATAAGTTATGGTTGTTTTGCTAGGAAGAGGGTCCACAGAGCTACTAATACCGACATTCTGGAAGTGTCTTCACCAATTTCTTTTTGAAGAGTCCCACATATAAAATCTTTGTTTTCACCTTCCAACTGCTGCAACATCAGACTTAGCCTTTATTTGAATAGGAATAAATATCAAATAAGAGTATATTTATATTTAAAAATATGTGGTGTGAGTTGTTACTGAAAATAGCTCACTCCCATCAGCGTTTTTTTACTTCTTAAAATAACTAACATCCTCACATCAGTCGTCCTTGCTGGGACTGTGAATTTTCTTCACACCCCAAATATACCTTTTTACCATGTATTATTGAAATTAATAAGTACTAGTGAGAAAAATAAACACACTGAAGTAATAACATAATTTGTTTTGTCTTAAACTTATTTTTTACTAATAATTTAGTGTGTTAATTTTCTGTCTTTGCTCACATGTATTCTTAGCCTAAGAAAGTTAGCTTCTCTTAGATAGAAATTATAATTCTCCTTTTAACTCATAGGAAAATACATCCTGATAGAATGAAAAGGTTTTTTAAATTTAAATACTAATATATTAATTATAAAAATGCAACTTTTTGTAACTTATGTCCCCAATTTTAAGTTTTTTTTCCCCCAGTGTAATTTCCAGGAAGTAATAATTAAGAAAAAATTATATAAGCTTATTGGGTAAGAAAAATTCATTTCAACCTTGTCCCTTTCTCTTATACAAGCATTGTAATTTTGCAGCATACAAATCTACTGAGGTAATCTACCATTCTTTGTAAAATATATTTTGTAAAGAAATATGGTACCGACAAATGGAATGCGGCTATGACAAATACCTTTAAATATGGACATGGCTTTGGAATTAGGTAATGGGTACCTCTGGAAGAATTTGGAGGCCCCATGATACAAAAAGCTCAGATTGCCTTAAATAGACTGTTGGTAGAAATATGCACACTAAATATGTTTCTGGTGAGGGCTCAGAAGGAATTTGTTATTGGAATATGTTATTGGAAACCAAAAAAGAGATAATGTGACCAAGGAGGTATAAATTGGAGTGATGTGGCCATAAACCAAAAGAGAGCCATAGCCATCAAAGCTGGCAGGGGCAAGAAATGGATACTCATTTTGAGCCTTTAGAAGGAGGGTGACTCTACCAATACCTTGATTCCAGCCCAGTGATACTGATTTCAAACTTCTGACCTCCAAAACTGTAAGGGAATAAATTTAAGCCACCAACTTAGTGTTAATTTGTGATTATAGGCACAGGAAACTATCTCATATTTAACTCTGAGTTTTAGTGTACTTACCTCTGAAATGGGAGATATAAGTTAGAAAGCCTTTCCCACCTAGCAATCTTTGATATAAAGTATAGACGATCTATTTTTAAAAAATAAAATAAAAAGTGTCATTGCAAGAAGTGCATTTGTTCACTTATTTTTTTTACCCATTAAAAAAAATTCTGTGGATAAATTAAATGAATCCAACAGTATTATTTGCATATCTTCTATGTTACATGCCTGTTATATGCACAGCAAAATAAAGAATTTACCTTTTCCATCATAGAACTCACTTCTAACCCAGAGACTAACACATAAAGAAAAACTGTGAAACACCACGGTGAGTCCTGTGTAGAAGTCAGTCTACAAAGTGACCTAAGGGATGTTTCACTGATGCATCCCCAGGACTGTTTTAGAGAAAAATATCTGAGTGACTTAACGCAAAAAGTGAAAGTTATGAAAACAAGTTCTATGCAGTTAAAAACAAAGGAAAGAAAGAAAAGAAACAGTTATAATTGCAGAGGCAAAATCACTGTGTTTGGCACTCAGGCCATTGTTCCAATGATGGGGGTGTGAGATGTTAGTAATTACTAAGATATTTTCTCTTGATTATTTTCTCCCTTTCTTTTCAAGACATGTTGCTATTTTTGAATCCAAAAGAAACTAAAAACTCAAACATATGAAAGAGATAATGGCCTTTCTTTACATTCTGTGGACTTCATCTTAAAAATACATGCATATATATATATATATATATATATATATAAAATGAAATTATCTGTAACATAAATATACAGTCTCTGGAATAAAGAGAACAAGTATATGTAGGCATATTCCTAGTGCTAATTCAACCAATGTCTACTGCAGAGGCCAATATATTACCTGAAAAGAAATTAGTGCTACATGTCCATGACTCTAAAACTGGGGCATCCAGAATAACACCAGCATCTTTAAGGGAGTTTTTAGAAAGCGCCAGGCATAAGTGTTGTATGACAGTTTGTGTTGTTTGCTAGGGCCACCATTTTGTGACCAGATAATCAGTGTATGATAGACACACTACTTGGAAGGCAAGTGACTACTAGCAGACTAAACCAACAATTGACTTCATCCTTCAGTATTAGTATCATTTAAACCATTAAGAATGCCTTTAAAGATCATCCTAGTCACTTAAACTTTGGAGGCATTCTTAACAATATAGAGCATCCTAAAACTGTGGGCCAGCAAGGAAAAATCTGGCTCATGTGTAATATGCTCAAAGGTGAAATTTGACACAGTCATATGTTTATTCTAATTTAATGAATTTCCATTGAAACACAGTAATCTCCCTGCTTTTTAAAAATATATTTAAGCATAAAAACTCATTTTGGGGTGGTATTGAGCTTTCGTTGTGGTTTAACTCATTTGTTTCACAGGTGTTAATGAGACCATGTCATTAAATTAAATCCTATTTTTCTTTTTTTTTAAAGATTTTATTTATTTATTTGAGAGAGAGAGAGAGAATGAGAGATAGAGAGCACGAGAGGGAAGAGGGTCAGAGGGAGAAGCAGACTCCCTGCTGAGCAGGGAGCCTGATGTGGGACTCGATCCAGGGACTCCAGAATCATGACCTGAGCCAAAGGCAGTCGCTTAACCAACTGAGCCACCCAGGCGCCCTAAATCCTATTTTTCAACTAATCAGTCACATCTATGTTATTCCTTGGCTACAGACTGGAAGGTAACCCTGGGCACCAGTCATGCAAACTAGTTCAGTTGGCCTCTTCCAAAGCTCCCTCCAACATCCTCTAAGCACAGTGTTCTAATCTTTTTCACTGGAATACTTAGCTAGTGGCTATAAATCCAATAATACTTTAATCTGGTCCACAGAAACATTTCTCCATATTCTGAATAATCTTCTTCTCCCTCTCCCGTTTCAAAGAAGTATTTTTTGTTGTTGCTGATCCTTCTATTTTTGTTCTTTAATGTATTCTCAGGGCTTAACTTATTGTCTAATATGTATGGTTAGAATTCAGTACATGTTTTATATATGTCTCCTTTCTTCCAGTCTTCAGAAAGTATACTTCACAAGATTAATCTTTTTCATTTCTTTTATCTCATCCTTTCCAATCTCAGCTAGGTTCTTAGCTCATCTTGGTTCCTTACTCTATTTTTTTTTTTAACGACATGTAATAATGGTTAGAGCTATTGTGATAGGCTACCTGTGTTCAATTTCTAACTCCATTACTTACTAGATATATGACTCTGGGCACATTATCAATCAGTCTGTACTTCTGTTTTCCTGTCTAGAATTGGATATAATAATGCCACCTATCTCACAGAGTTATTAGGAAGATTAACTAGGTTATACATGGGATATATATAGAGCACTTAGAGTAGTGCTTTGCACATAGTAAGCATTCAGTAGTATGCCTGTTTTACTCGTCTGGTTTACTCATTCTATTTTTTCTTTCTCTTGGCTTATCACTTTGCTTGGGACTTTTCTTACTACAACACAACACCTTCATACATGTCTGATTTCCCTTTAATTTTCCATATTTTGTTTTTAATTTTTGGAATTCATACCCCTTAATAGAAACAATAATCTGATTGAAAAATGGGCCAAGGATCTACATAGACATTTACTTAAAGAAGTCCCACAAATGACCAACAGGTACATGAAAAGATGCTCAGCATCACTAATCATCAAGGAAATGCAAATTAAAGTCAAAATGACATATCACCTCACATCTGTCAGAATGATATTATCAGAAAGACAAGATCACTTTCCCGAGCTGATCAACTAGAATGTACATCAGACACAAAGATAATTCTGGAATAGGATGCCCCTCATCTGTTAGTAAACAACAGAAACAAACAAACAAACACCAGGAGGCACCAAAGGCAGAGTATGGGATTTATGTTAAAAGTCATGCACTGGGTCCTTTCTGGAATCTAGAGCATCTTTCTCTTGTTTTATGCAACTCTTAAGACAGTAACTACATCTTTTGGTCTGGTGAGATGCTGGTATACTGGCATGTAGCCAGGGGGAGCTATCAGCCACACAATTTCTGCTAATGGCAAACCCCTGTTCTCATTTCCAACTGGTAACTGCCAATAAAAGACTGTTAACAATAGATTGGGTCCCAGGAGCCAAGTCTGAGAAAAACATGCGGGCTGATTCTCCCTTCCTCCAAATAGGCACAAACTTCCCAGACACTATAGATGATTGGGAAGACTGAAGCTGTTCTTCATCAGCCTTTTCTTCATCCCTATGATGCAGCAAGAGATATACTAGCATTGTTCAGCTCCATACAACATTTATGTGTCACGATGATATATGCAAAACTGAACTATCTGCCTCTCCTGGACTCTTTCTATGAGGACAAGAATCTTCCTTTATTTGTATTGAGTAAATATGACCTGCACCCCAAGTGGAGCATCTTGCTTTTCCAAGATTTTTAGTTAAGACTTTCTTCTAGGACCTCATGTCCACATGCTGGTCAAGGTTTTAGGGAGTTCTCTTCCTGGGAAAGGAAAGGATCAGAGGAGACAATGTAGTGCAGAACTTTAAACATGATCCTACTCTCAGGTTGATGTAATTGAGCGGATGACAATAATATTCTGTTAGCCACATAAGGCCAAATAGGCAGTGATACCAAGCAAGTCTTTGAGGCCCAGCAGATTAGTCTGCTTTCCTTGGCCAGAGTAGTTTGCAACAGTAAAACTACCTCTAAATATCTGTGGTCCACCATGTAGGAATTTGCGTGGAGCAACTCATGTTATATGTAGGTTAAAAATAGAGTGGCTAAGTAGGAAAATCCAACTCCTGGGTGTGGGAATTTGCAGAAGATTTTCTAAAACACCTCAATCAGTACCTTAACATCTTTTTTCCTGGGATGATCTGGGCTCCTTTAAGGGAGAACTTCAGGTGTTCAAGGGTTTTTTGTTTTTTTTTTTTTCATTTATTCATTACTCTTATCTTTCACTCTCTCCTTCAGGAAGCTCAGCAACTATCCTGACAATCCTTGTGGGTTGAAATAAGATGATGGTCCATCATGAGAGGAAATACTTAAAGAGTCATCATAGATTCAGGATGGAAGAACCCTAGGAGATAAGGGTTATCTTATTCAAGATTGATCATAGACTGGGCCAGGACTCCCTCCAGAGGTTCCTGTAAACATGCTAGAGTCAGCAGTTTAAGGTAATTCGACTCTCAGAGTGCTGACAGTATGGTTGGGAGCTCTTAGACCTCTATGACATGCTGCGACAGTGACCCAGTTTTGTATCCCGGAAACTGATCCTAGCAGGGAAAGATGTAGTGTACTCACATCGTATTTCTATAATCATGGGGTTTATCTCCTGCCTTTTGCCCACTTGAGGAGGCAAAGGGACACAGTTCTTCTCTAGCTGTGTAGTTTATGAGCACATAACCCAAAGACTGTGGTCTATTTATACAAGTTTAGCATGAGGCTCTGTTTGATACCTGAAATGCTTCAGAATGTAATGGGAAATGGGGACCCCAAGCACTTGCTACTGTGCAGGTCTGTCAGTTTTCATCTGAAAATGCTTCTCTGGAAAAGTGGGTATGTTTCCTAGGTACTTAATCTTGGTTATTGAGTAAAAAGACACAATAAGAAACAAAGACAATAACGTCACAAGGTAAAAGGGAGGGGCGGGATATCTAAAAGAAAATGCAATTATGGTACACTACTTGATTTTGGATCAAGTAATAATTCAATCATCAAAATCATCTAAAAATTATTTGTTGATATTGCTAGATTGGTGTTAAAGGGGCAAAAAAAGAATGAGAAAGGGATTTATAGAAAAAGAAATACAAATACTTGTTGTATGTATACATTTCTTAACTTTATTACTAATCAGAAAAATACAGATTGAAAAAGCAATGAAATAATGTTTTCAACCCTAAGACAAGAAAACATTTTTAAGGCGTTATAGTTTGGATGTTGGCAAAAGTGTGAGAAAACTAATGTTCCCATAAACTACTAGTGGGAGTGGAAATTGGGTCAGTGACTTTGGGAAACAATTACATAATATATTGAAAAATTTAAAGAGGGACTATCCCATTTCTGGGATTATTATATCTGTGAGTATGTCTATACATGTAAAGCATCCCAGACAAAAGTTATTGCTGTTCTGATAGTCCGTGTTCTCATACTTATTCTGCTTCATGTGTTAATGTTAAATCATGATTAGTGTTAAGTCATGCTCCATGTCTTTCACTATGATTGTGGACTTATTATATCTCCTTTGAACTTCATCAATTTGTGTTCTTACAGCTCTATTCTTACTCCATTTCCCAATGTATAATTTACTTATTTTTTCTATTTAATTTTTTTAGCATCTTTTATTTATTTAATTTGGATATCTTTGATTACTAGTAAGATTGGGCATTTGTTCACATGTTTATTAGACATATATGTCTTCATTTTGGTATTTACCTATTTATTTTTTTGTTGTTTCAAATTCTGTTTAAATTCTAGTTAGTTAACATATAGTATAATATTGGTTTCAGGAGTAGAATTTAGTGAGTCATCACTTACATATTAACACCCAGTGCTCAGTTGTGTATGGAATATCTTTTTTTGCCTTCCTCCAATTTATTTTTTTCATACTTTTTTAATGACATTACTTCTGAATTCTTCTTGAAATTGGCACAGAGCTAGAATCTGTTGCATCCAGCCAGAGAATCTCTGATTTTATTAGATGGTTGAGCTATTCCATATTTATTGTTTATTAACAAATATTTGACATATCTATGCTATTTTATTTAGTGCTTTTTCTCTATCATGTTTGATTGATGTTTATTTTTCCTTTCCTACCATTTGTGGGATTGGCCATATTTTCTTGGTTCTGTTCTTTCTTTAATATTTTAGAAGATAATGCATTTATTTCTATCATATTAATAACCACCCTAAAAGTTTAAAGTTTCCTAAAAATGAGTAAATCTAATTAATGCATGCATATTTTTACAATCAATGAACTAATTACCTTAGATGGTTTTGAGTCCTTCCTCTTGCATCTCCACTTAACTCCTGTGTTCAGATCATCATTTAAATTTTTTTTCTTATTATTTTTAACAAAACACAAATTTAAATTTGGTGTTATAATTTTACCAAATGTATACATATTTTTGCTACTCCATTAATCATTTCAGTTTGAAATTTCCTTTTTCTTGCTGGAATATATGATCTGAGGAAATGAATGGAAGTCTTAAACATATTTCACTTTTAATATGTCATTTCACCTTCATACTTGAATGTTAATCTGGTCAGAAAAAGTGTTGTAAGTTATTTTTGTTTATTATTTTAACTAAACTTTTAATATAGTGAATATGTTGATTTGTTTTGCATTTAGTGTTTAGATGAGGCCTCTGTTATTCTGATTCTTATCATTATTTATATCTTTTTATTTTTCTTTATCTGTATTTTGGGGATTTTTTTCCCCTCTAGTATAATTATTTGAAATTTAATAATTTAATTCTAACTTATTCTGAATTGGCCACATGTTTTTACTGTTTCTACATTATTAACTTAAAAAAATACTGCTTAGTTCATTTTGTATTTAGAATCTGTGTTTCTGGGGCACCTGGGTGGCTCAGTCATTAAACGTCTGCCTTCGGCTCAGGTCATGATCCCGGGGTCCTGGGATTGAGCCCCGCATCGGGCTCCCTGCTTGGCGGGAGGCCTGCTTCTCCCTCTCCCACTCCCCCTGCTTGTGTTCCCTCTCTCGCTGTGTCTCTCTCTGTCAAATAAATAAATAAAATCTTTAAAAAAATAAAATCTGTTTCTGTTTACCTTCAATTCTAAAAAAGCTTCATAGATTTATTTTATTTTAATTCACTTTAAATATAACCTCCATGAATACTTTCTATTTTCTTTTTCTGGGGTGCTTACCATATAGATCTTTCAAGTTACGCTTTTAATCTCCAATATTGTAAACTTTCTTACAATATCTCCATCTAAGACCCTCTTCAGGCTACATCTTGGGAAAACTGTTGATGTTATTTTTTAAGCTTAGTAACAACTTAGCAATTTGCTCTGCATCTTTGTCCATTCTAATCACTCCTATATTATATATATATAGAGAGAGAGAGAAAGAGAGAGAGAAAGAGAGTGAGATCTCCAACTGACTTTTCCATCATAGAGTTTTACTGATGTAATAAAGTTCCATTATCCTCAGAAAAAAAATTATTATATTTATTTAAGGTTGTCTTATGGTTGTACTATTTCTTACTTATATGCATGTTCTTCTATTTAGTGAAGTTTTCTTTAATTTCCAAAAATATTGTCATTTAAGATATTTTTAGGTGAGAGTATCTGTGAACTTCTGTATTACATATTTATACATCTTATGTAAATAGGAGAAACCAGTACTTCTACCACCTGCATTTTAGCCTTTATTTTTACCTATTTTTTTTTGTAAGAATAGAGGAGGGATTGGAAGTGTCATGGAAGAACTTTTGGTCCATAGTTTGGGAGTTGGTGCTCCCCACCCTTCTTAGGTATTACCTTAGAAGTAATACCTGGAGTATTACTGCTCTATATACCCAGTGCAGGATATAATGTTCTTCTTTGGACATAGATGTTACTGTTGTCCCAGGGTCCCAAGAATTTGTGAATCTAGGAGTGGAGTACCCTTGTGGCCACATCCAACTTCTGCAGCATGACTACCCTGGATGAGATTTGAGTATCATATTCTTTATAGGATCTTGTTGGATTTTTATCTTTGTGGGATGCTTCATATTTTCTTGTTTTATACTAGTATTATCCATGCATTCCAATATTTTTAATTTAATCTATAAACTTTATGAATTTGGTTCATGAATGGAAGCCTTTAATGGATGATTAAGTTTCTAGAATTCTTTAGTCATCTAATCAAAATCATTTAGGTTAATAAAAAAGAACTATGAAATTACAGTTGAAATGAGAAACCATTTAATTATATATTTATATAATTAGGTGACTAAAATAGAAGGAAGAACATTTTTCAACTTTTAGTTATGATTCATCTTCAAAAATATATATACCATCAATTCTATAGAACATTCAGATTCTTATGATTTAAACATTGTGATTTATTTCACAATAAATACATGTGATAGTAATATTGATTAGTTACTACTTTATGATTATATGATCAGAAAGAGTGTTTTATTTTTCAATGACTGAAATGGTTTTATATCATTACATGGAAATGATAAATATAATCTTTTTTTATTTTTTATTGTTATGTTAATCACCATATATTACATCATTAGTTCTTGATGTAGTGTTCCAAGATTCATTGTTTGTGCATAACACCCAGTGCTCCATGCAGAATGTGGCCTCTTTAATATCCATCACCAGAATAACCAATACCCCCGCTCCCCTCTAGAACCCTCAATTTGTTTTTCAGAGTCCATCGTCTCTCATGGTTCGTCTCCCCCTCCGACTTACTCCCTTCATTCTTCCCTTCCTGCTATCTTCTTTTTCTTTTTCCTTAACATATGTTGCATTATTTGTTTCAGAAGTACAGATCTGTGATTCAACAGTCTTGCACAATTCACAGCGCTCACCATAGCACATACCCTCCCCAATGTCTAGAACCCAGCCACCTATCCCTCCCACCCACCACCACTCCAGCAACACTCAGTTTGTTTCCTGAGATTAAGAATTCCTCATATCAGTGAGGCCATATGATGCATGTCTTTCTCTGATTGACTTATTTCACTCAGCATAACACCCTCCAGTTCCATCCACGTCGTTGCAAATGGCAAGATCTCATTCCTTTTGATGGCTGCATAATATTCCGTTGTGTATATATACCACCTCTTCTTTATCCATTCATCTGTAGATGGACATCTTGGCTCTATCCACAGTTTGGCTATTGTGGACATTGCTACTATAAACATTGGGGTCCATGTACCCCTTCAGATCCCTACATTTGTATCTTTGGAGTAAATACCCAGTAGTGCAATTACTGGATCGTATGGTAGGTCTGTTTTCAACTGTTTGAGGAACCTCCATACTGTTTTCCAGAGTGGTTGCACCAGCTTGCATTCCCACCAACAGTGTAGGAGGGTTCCCCTTTCTCCGCATCCCCGCCAACATCTGTCGTTTCCTAACTTGTTAATTTTAGCCATTCTGATTGATGTGAGGTGGTATCTCATTGAGGTTTGGATTTGGATTTCCCTGATGCCGAATGATGTTGAGCACTTTTTCATGTGTCTGTTGGCCATTTGTATATCTTCTTTGGAAAAATGTCTGTTCATGTCTTCTGCCATTTCTTGATTGGATTATTTGTTCTTTGGGTGTTGAGTTTGATAAGTTCTTTATAGATTTTGGATACTAGCCCTTTATCTGATATGTCATTTGCAAATATTTTCTCCCATTCTGTCGGTTGTCTTTTGGTTTTGTGGACTGTTTCTTTTGCTGTGCAAAAGCTTTTTATCTTGATGAAATCCCAAGAGTTCATTTTGGCCTTTGCTTCCCTTGCCTTTGGCGATGTTTCTAGGAAGAAGTTGCTGCGGCTGAGGTTGAAGAGGTTGCTACCTGTGTTCTCCTTTAGGATTTTGATGGACTCCTGTCTCACGTTTAGGTCTTTCAACCATTTGGAGTCTATTCTTGTGTGTGGTGTAAGGAAATGGTCCAGTTTCATTCTTCTGCATGTGGCTGTCCAATTTTCCCAACACCATTTGTTGAAGAGACTGTCTTTTTTCCATTGGACATTCTTTCCTGCTTTGTCAAAGATTAGTTGACCATAGAGTTGAGGGTCCATTTCTGCGCTCTCTATTCTGTTCTATTGATCTATGTCTGTTTTTGTGCCAGTACCATACTGTCTTGATGATGACAGCTTTGTAATAGAGCTGGAAGTCCGGAATTGTGATGCCACCAGCTTTGCTTTTCTTTTTCAATACTCGTCTGGCTATTCGGTGTCTCTTCTGTTTCCATACAAATTTTAGGATTGTTTGTCCCATTTCTTTGAAAAAAGTGGATGGTAATTTGATGGGGATTGCATTGAATGTGTAGATTGCTCTAGGTAGCATTGACATCTTCACAATATTTGTTCTTCGATTCCATGAGCATGGAACGTTTTTCCATTTCTTTGTGTCTTCTTCAATTTCTTTCATGAGTATTTTATAGTTTTCTGAGTACCGATCCTTTGCCTCTTTGGTTAGATTTATTCCTAGGTATCTTATGGTTTTGGGTGCAATTGTAAATGGGATCGACTCCTTGATTTGTCTCTCTTCTGTCTTGTTGGTGTATAGGAATGCCACTGATTTCTGTGCATTGATTTTATATCCTGCTACTTGACTGAATTCCTGTATGAGTTCTAGCAGTTTTGAGGTGGACTCTTTTGGGTTTTCCACATAAAGTATCATATCATCTGCAAAGAGTGAGAGTTTGACTTCCTCTTTGCCGATTTGGATGCCTTTGATTTCTTTTTGTTGTCTGATTGCTGTGGCTAGGACTTCTAATACTATGTTGAATAGCAGTGGTGATAGTGGACATCCCTGCCGTGTTCCTGACCTTAGGGGAAAAGATCTCAGCTTTTCCCCACTGAGAATGATATTTGCTGTAGGTTTTTCATAGATGGCTTTTATGATGTTGAGGTATGTACCCTCTATCCCTATACTCTGAAGAGTTTTGATCAAGAAAGGATGCTGTACTTTGTCAAATGCTTTTTCTGCATCTATTGAGAGGATCATATGATTCTTGTTCTTTCTTTTGTTAATGTATTGTATCACGTTGATTGATTTGCAGATGTTGAACCAGCCTTGCAGCCCAGGGATAAATCCCACTTGGTCATGGTGAATAATCCTTTTAATGTACTGTTGGATCCTATTGGCTAGTATTTTGGTGAGAATTTTTGCATCCATGTTCATCAAGATATTGGTCTGTAATTCTCCTTTTAGATAGGGTCTTTGTCTGGTTTTGGGATCAAGGTAATGGTAGCCTCATAAAATGAGTTTGGAAGTTTTCCTTCCATTTCTATTTTTTGGAACAGTTTCAGGAGAATAGGTATTAATTCTTTAAATGTCTGATAGAATTCCCCTGGGAAGCCATCTGGCCCTGGGCTTTTGTTTGTTGGGAGATTTTTGATGACTGCTTCAATTTCCTTAGTGGTTATAGGTCTCTTCAGGTTTTCTATTTCTTCCCTGGTTCAATTTTGGTAGTTGATACATCTCTAGGAATGCACCCATTTCTTCCAGGTTATCTAATTTGCTGGCATAGAGTTGCTCATAATATGTTCTTATAATTGTTTGTATTTCTTTGGTGTTGGTTGTGATCTCTCCTCTTTCATTCATGATTTTGTTGATTTGGGTCATTTCTCTTTTCTTTTTGATAAGTCTGGCCAGGGGTTTATCAATCTTGTTAATCCTTTCAAAGAACCAGATCCTAGTTTCGTTGATCTGTTCTCCTGTTCTTTTGGTTTCTATTTCATTGATTTCTGCTCTGATCTTTATTATTTCTCTTCTGCTGCTGGGTTTAGGCTTTATTTGCTGTTCTTTCTCCAGCTCCTTTAGGTGTAGAGTTAGGTTGTGTATTTGAGACCTTTCTTGTTTTTTGAGAAAGGCTTGTATTGCTGTATACTTTCCTCTCAGGACTGCCTTTGCTGCATCCCAAAGATTTTGAACAGTTGTGTTTTCATTTTCATTGGTTTCCATGAATTTTTTAAATTCTTCTTTAATTTCCTGGTTGACCCATTCATTCTTTAGTAGGATGCTCTTTAGCCTCCATGTATTTGAGTTCTTTCTGACTTTCCTCTTGTGATTGAGTTCTAGTTTCAAAGCATTGTGGTCTGAAAATATGCAGGGAATAATCCCAATCTTTTGGTACCAGTTGAGACCTGATTTGTAACCTAGGATGTGATCAATTCTGGAGAATGTTCCATGGGCACTAGAGAAGAATGTGTATTCCGTTGCTTTGGGATGGAATGTTCTGAATATGTCTGTGAAGTCCATTTGGTCCACTGTGTCATTTAAAGTCTTTATTTCCTTTTTGATCTTTTGCTTAGATGATCTGTCCATTTCAGTCAGGGGGGTGTTAAAGTCCTCCACTATTATGGTATTGTTGTCAATGTGTTTCTTCGCTTTTGTTATTAATTGGCTTATATAATTGGCTGCTCCCATGTTAGGGGCATAGATATTTACAATTGTTAGATCTTCTTGTTGGATAGACCCTTTAGGTAGGATATAGTGGCCTTCCTCATCTCTTATTACAGTCTTTGTTTTATAATCTAATTTGTCTGATATAAGGATTGCTACCCCATCTTTCTTTTGGTGTCCATTAGCATGGTAAATGGTTTTCCACCCCCTCACTTTCAAGCTGGGGGTGTCTTTGGGTCTAAAATGAGTCTCTTGCAGACAGCATATTGATGGGTCTTGTTTTTTAATCCCATCTGATAGCCTGTGTCTTTTGATTGGGGCATTGAGCCCATTTACATTCAGGGTAACTATTGAAAGGTATGAATTTAGTGCCATTGTTTTGCCTGTAAGGTGACTTTTACTGTATATTGTCTGTGTTCCTTTCTGATCTCTGCTGCTTTTAGGTTCTCTCTTTGCTTAGAGGGCCCCTTTCAATATTTCTTGTAGGGCTGGTTTTGTGTTTGCAAATTCCTTTAGTTTTAGTTTGTCCTGGAAGCTTTTTATCTCTCCTTCTATTTTCAATGACAGCCTAACTGGATAGAGTATTCTTGGTTGCATATTTTTCCTGTTTAGTGCTCTGAAGATATCATGCCAGTCCTTTCTGGCCTGCCAGGTGTCTGTGGATAGGTCTGTTGCCAATCTAATATTTCTACCACTGTAGGTTACATATCTCTTCTCCCGAGCTGCTTCAGGATTTTCTCTTTGTCTCTGAGACTCGTAAGTTTTACTATTAGATGTCGGGGTGTTGACCTATTTTTATTGGTATTGAGAGGGGTTCTCCTTGCCTCCTGGATTTGGATGCCTGTTTCCTTCCCCACATTAGGGAAGTTCTTTGCTATAATTTGCTCCAATATACCTTCTGCCCCTCTCTCTCTTTCTTCTTCTTCTGGGATCAGAATTATTCTAATTTTGTTTTGTCTTATGGTATCGCTTATCTCTCGAATTCTGCCCTCATGATCCTGTAGTTGTTTCTCTCTTTTTCTCAGCCTCTTTATTTTCCATCATTTGGTTTTCTATATTGCTGATTCTCTCTTCTGACTCATTTATCCTAGCAGTTAGTGCCCCCATTTTTGATTGCACCTCATTAATAGCCTTTTTGATTTCAACTTGGTTAGATTTTAGTTCTTTTATTTCTCCAGAAAGGGTTTCTCTAATAACTTCCACGATTTTTTCAAGCCCAGCTAGTATCTTTAAAGTCAGGATTCTGAACTCTAGGTCTGACATCGTACTCTTGTCCATATTGAGTAGGTCCCTGGCTGACGGTACTACCTCTGGTTCTTTTTGATTTTTTTCATCTTGTCATTTTGTCCAGAGGAGAATAGATGAATGAGAGAACAAAATGCTAACAGGTTAACAATGTCCCTAGCAAATATACTCTATACAAATCAGAAAAGACCTGAAACCAGGGGAAAAGAAAGGGAAAGAAAGAAAAAAGAAAGAGAAAAGAAAGAAAGAAAAAAAAAACAAAAAGAAAAAGATAAATACAAAAACAGAACAATACTAAAAAAACCGAATATGATCAAATATGATCAGGCTAGTGCATAGATCAGTGCCACACACTAGATTTTGGGTGTATTTTGGTCCTTTAGAAAAAAGTGCCTAGGGGCACCTGGGTGGCTCAGTTGGTTAAGCGACTGCCTTCGGCTCAGGTCATGATCCTGGAGTCCCGGGATCGAGTCCCACATCGGGCTCCCTGCTCAGCAGGGAGTCTGCTTCTCCCTCTGACCCTCTTCCCTCTCGTGCTCTCTATCTCTCATTCTCCCTCTCTCAAATAAATAAATAAAATCTTAAAAAAAAAAAGAAAAAAGTGCCTACTAAAATTTTAAAGGAAGAAAGACTTATATATGTACAAAATAAGTGTTGATACAATGAAGGGATGGAAGATGACTGTAAAGATGAAAATTATAAAAGATTTTATAAAAGGAATTGATACGATATGAAGTTGTTTGAAAAAAGAAAGAAGAAGATTTAAAAAAAAAAGAAAAAAAAAGGGGAGAGAATGTGATCAGGCAGGAGACTAGAACAAAGCCATACACTGGTGATTTAGGGTATATTTTGATCTGTTAGAAGAAACTGTATCTCAAAATTTTAAAGAGAGAACAACTTATATATATATTACAAAAATAAGGGTAACTACTATGAAGGGATAAAATATGACTCTAAAAATGAAAAATAAAAATTTTTTTTAAAAGGGATTGATGTTAGTTGAAAAAGGGAAAAAGAAAAATTTAAAAAACCATTTAAAAAATTAACTTTGAAAATTAATGAATCATGGTAAAAAAAAGCCATGAATTCTATGTGCAGTATTCCCCTAGTGCTGGAGTTCTCCCATTCTCCTTGATCGGTAAACTTGGTCTTGGCTTGCTGGCTGTTCGTGCTGATCTTCTGGGGGAGGGGCCTGTTGCCGTGGTTCCCAAATGTCTTTGCCGGAGGCGGAATTGCCCCGCCCTTGTCGGTCCAGGCTAAGCAAGCTGCTCGGGTTTGCTCTCAGGAGCTTTTGTTCCCTGCAAGCTCTCAGTACAGCCTTGGAGGACCAGGGTGAAAATGGTGGCCTCCCAATCTCCACCCGGAGGAGCTGAGAACTCGGGGCCCTGCTCCTCAGTGCGCCCCCAGAGAAAAACAGTCACTCCCGTCTCCCTGGTCTCCAGCCGCACTGCATGCTCACCTGTCCTGTGACTGAGCGTTTCTATCTCTGGTACCTGACTCGGTGTGGAGTCTCCAAACCCAGCAGATCCCTGCAGTGCGCTCCCGCACCGCTCTTCCAGGGGAGGAAGGAGAGTCTCCCTGGATCTGCCGCTTGTTGGGTCCCTGCTGGAGGAGCAGGGGCCGACTGGGCCGCCGATCACAGTTTATGGCAACCCCGAGCTGAGAGTCTGCGCCTCGGCTCCGTCTCTGCAGCCGGCTTCCCCGCTCCGATACCTGGGAGCTCTGCTGCACTCAGGCACCCCCGGTCTTTCTGTGACCCCGAGGGTCCTGAGACCACACTGTCCCGTGAGGGTTCCACCCCCCACTTAGCCACTGGAGCGACGTGCCTCAGCGGAGCCGACTTCTAAAAGTTCCAATTTTGTGCTCCGGCTCTATCACTTGCCAGAAGCGGCCGATGGAGGCCCCCTCCCCCAACCGTCTAGCCTCCCGAATATCGCCTCGGATTCACTTCTCCGCACGTCCTACCTTCCAGTAAATGGTCGCTTCTCTGTTCAGAGTTGTTGCTACTCTCTTCTTTGGTCTCCTGTTGAGTTCGTAGGTGTTCAGAATGGTTTGATCCCTATTCAGCTGAATTCCTGAGACCAGACGAAATCTAGGTCTCCTACACCTCCGCCATTTTGCTCCGCCCCCTGATAAATGTAATCTTAATGGAATGTGAATCCAGCAATGATTTTGAAATGAATAAACATCATTATTGAGGTAAAATAGTATTATACGATTTATTTAGGATGTACCACAGTTAGTATTGGTACAAAAGGTGACTTAATATTGAATTTATACATTAAACACATTTTCACGTTTACTCTATATATTAGTATTCTCTAGAGAAACAGAACCAGTATGAGATGATAGATAGATAGATAGATAGATAGATAGATAGATAGATAGATAGATAGATCTGTTTGAGTTGTTTTAGTGCTATAATTTGAGGGCAATGTCCCCCCAAAATGGTCTCTCCAGAGGACTAAATTAATCATTAGTGGAATCATCCAGTTGTATAATGTATAGAGGTTTATGGGTATAGAAGTATACAATTTGCAAAGATATCCCTAACTAAAATATAATGTACTAGTAGTTTTTTTTTTCTTTTTACAAAAACATTCAAATTGAGTCTTACTAAGTCATTGTAATTTTCTTCTTACATAAGTAGACCAGATATAACCATTTCACTTATAAGGTAACTAAGACTCAATATTTGGCAAAGCCCAAGGCCCGGAAGCATTCAGGGATAGGCAGGACACCTAGCTTTTGTGACAAATGCACCAGCACAACATCCAAATGGTCCCTGGCCTCTTCTTTTGGATTACAAAGGTGCACTAGTGAATTTCCTCATCCTATTAGCATGTACTCATTTATCACATAAACCAGCTGCAATCTATTAAAGACCAAGACAAGAGAACATAGAATACTAAACAGATAGGGTTTTTAATGATGTTTCAGGAGTAAAGGGCTTGGAAGATTAAAACTTTACTGTTGTTACTGAGCAGTTCAGGGGCACATGAGGCACCAGCAAACAAAATAAGAAGGTAGTACTAAGAAATTAAAATATATCCTTAAACATCTTAGTAAATAAAGATCCTATGACATATCTTTTCTGTTTATAACCAAACTAGCAAACCAAAAAGTGATGACAGGGCGCCTAGGTGGCTCAGTTGGTTCAGTGACTGCCTTTGGCTCGGGTCATGATCGCAGGGTCCTGGGATCGAGTCCCGCATCGGGCTCCCTGCTCAGCAAGGAGCCTGCTTCTCCCTCTAACCCTCCCCCTCCTCATGTATTCTCTCTCTCTCTCATTCTCGGTCTCTCAAATAAATATATAAATCTTAAAAATAAAGTGATGACAAAAAAGCTAAAAGTATAATGAGTTGAGGGGTGCCTGGGTGGCTCAGTCGTTAAGTGTCTGCCTTTGGCTCAGGTCATGATCCCAACGTCCTGGGATTGAATCCCACATCTGGCTCCCTGCTCGGCGGGAAGCCTGCTTCTCCCTCTCCCACTCCCCCTGCTTGTGTTCCCTCTCTCGCTGTCTCTCTCTCTCTCTGTCAAATAAATAAATAAAATCTTTAAAAACATAAAAGTAAAAAAAAAATAAAAGTATGAGGAGTTGGACACATTATATTGCATTAATTTTAAGTTGGTGTAATCTTTCTGGAAATATGTTTGTAAACAGGTAACATCCATGTTAAAATATCCATATTCTTTGGGTTTGACTCAGTAACTTCACTTTCAGTAGTATTCTTCCAAGAAAGAATAAAGATATAACCATCCTTTTATAAAACAGTTGTTTTATGTGAACTATGTTTATAAAAAATATATATATATCATTTATATAAAATCAGCAAATTGAGAATGAATAATTAGGTATTTAATTATCCCAGAACAGAATAAAGTAAATAAAAATATAATTAAAGAGTATATTGTTACTAAAATCTTTTGTGAAAAAAATACATGGAATTATGTATTCCAGATAACACTAAGTAAACAGAAATTATACAAAAATATATACATATGTATCATATATATAGAGAGAGATGTAGATACCTAGATATATGTATGGTACATCAATTTAAAATTTATACAGAAATCAACTGAAAGAAAATAAAACAAAATACAAACCTATGAGGGCACCTGGGTGGCTAGTTGGTTGAGTGTCCACCTCTTGGTTTCAGCTCAGGTCATGATCTCAGGGTCCTAAGACTGAGCCCCAATGGGGCTCTGTACTTAGTGCAGAGTCTGCTTGAGATTCTTTCTGTTTCCCTCTGCCCTGCCCCCAGCTCATGCTCTCTCTTTCTCTCAATCTCTTTCTAAATAAACAAATAAAATCTTTTAAAGAAATACAAACCTATGATATTATCTTGGAAATGAAGATAACAATAACTCTTGGTTTTTAATTTTTTTATTTTTTTATTTATTTTTTAAGATTTTATTTATTTGACAGAGATAGACACAGTGAGAGATGGAACATAAGCAGGGGGAGTGGGAGAGGGAGAAGCAGACTCCCCACAGAGCAGGGAACCTGATGCGGGGCTCGATTCCAGGACCCTGGGATCATGACCTGAGCCGAAAGCAGACGCTTAACTACTGAGCCACCCAGGCACCCCTAACTTTTGTTTTTTTTTTTAAACTTTTATTTATTAAGTAATCTCTAGCCCAAATGCTCCACCAGCGGAGCCAGCCTAGTGCCCTAATAACTTGATTTTTATCCTGAGTGCTTTTCTCTGTTATTTTTCAAATTTCTAAAATGACTGTGTAAAATTTCTATAAACATTATTTATCATGCTATATAAATTTTAAAGCAATTATGAGGAAGGTAAACTTTTCCTAGATAACTTTTCACTTACTTCCCTTTTGAGGTCTTAGCTTCTGAAGTTAACTTTCAGATATTTTCATGCTTTTTCAGAAATCTTCACTTAGAAAAATCTGAATCTGTAAATTCTATACCGAAGCATTAAATCTGAGTGGTACTGGGAATGCTAATTACACAGGACAGTTTTCCTTTTTTTTTTTTTTCTATTTTTAAAAACTTGGCAGCTGTGTTTTTAAGAGAATTTGCCTTCCATTAGTTGTTGGGAGTGTTCAAGTCAAGAGGGCTATGCTGTAGCTTGTGGGTGAATGATCTTATGTAAGCACATTTATTCTACTCAAAATGGCTGTGATGTGACACAAGAGTTTCATGTCCTTGATATTCTCACCACCTAAATTAGGAAAAATGAAACAGCTTAAAATCACTTTAAAGTGTCGGCTAACATTTGGGCTGAATCTAACTGGTTCTGCATATGAAGAGACACAATGTTGTGTGGAATACTGAAGTTAGTTGGTGTGATTAAGCTTCATTTAAGCCAGTCCTTAAGGTGAGGGTTCTCTTCTTTATATCTATTCTGGAGGGAGATAATGTAAATCACTATATACATATTTTTTTATTAACCTAAGACTGACATTTGCTTGAAAGCTTAAAAGGATACTATTACATGTTATTGGACCCTAAGTATTTAAGGTAATAATCATTATTTCCTTTGAATTATAGTGTGTGTTCTAATTTCTATGATAGGGATTGGGGAAAAGATGAAACAATAGATGTGATTCTTGGCACATCAGTTAATATGAACAAAATTATATTTTAATGTTATTTTTAAGAGTTTTTACTTATTCCAAAATAGAAAATTGGCTACTTAGATCTGAAGACTTTAGTAGTTTGCACTTGAAGTATTCAGTTTATGATGTTATCATAACCTGCATGGTGAGAGTTTTAAAATCCAGTCATCTAATATAATTAACGTTTTTTCTGTCCATGAATAAATGGTATTTTCAGATATTTCACAAAACAAGATAATCTAATAGCCACTTCTCAGCAGACCATGGCGGGATACATAAAATTTGCGTTTGATTTTGTAGCTTATAAGTAAATGGATAAAGATGTTAAAAATCTATAAATTCATGTGGTTTAACTATGCTTACTGAAATACTAATTTTTATTCTAATGGCCTATTTTAGCCAACTTCATATCTTTTTGTTTTGTTTTGTTTTGTTTTTTTAAAGATTTTATTTATTTATTTGAGAGAGAGAGAGACACAGTGAGAGAGGGAATACAAGCAGGGGGAGTGGGAGAGGGAGAAGCAGGCTTCCCACAGAGCAAGGAGCCTAATGTGGGACTCGATCCCAGGACCCTGGGATCATGACCTGAGCCGAAGGCAGACACTTAATGACTGAGCCACCCAGCTGCCCTAACCAACTTCATATCTTAAGGTCATTTAATGAAGGAAAAGTCTTACTATTATTTTTTAAGTGTCTGTAGAATATTCTTCGATTTGCTTATATAGAAATAAACAATTAATAAGTAAACTTTAAAAATTTTATTATATGGACCACCACTTCCATTTAGGGTATGTAACAAGCGGGATAAGCTACAAAATAATAGTATTTAAAAAACATAGGAGTACTGAAGATCCAAATAGTTACATTTCCTTCCTAGGAACAAAGAGACCCATGACTCTTTTCATTCCTGGTTGAATGATAGAAGGAACACCCACCACAGAGAGAAATAAGGAAAAAATATGCTGATTGTTTAATGAACTAATGGTAGCATATGCGTGCTGAAATGACAAATAAATATTTTGTATAGCCTCAGCCCCAGAGTGAGTCTACTTTCACCCACTAATTTCCCATGGGTTTACTTACACCAAGTGCACAGGGAAGCAAACCAAAGGCTGGGAGCAGGGCAGGAAAGCTGAGATAGACCCTCCTGGTTTGCACAGGGTCTTCCCAAGGTCAAGATAGCAGTATGCTGAAGAGTAAAATAAATCTCTAAAGCACCTCAAGACTCCCCCGTGTGTAGTGCAGTGAACCTCCAATGGCTGGACCAGGAACGAATGACTCAGAGAAAACCCAGTAAGACACTCTGGATCTTCACTAAGTGCAGTTCACTAGCCCTCCAAGGGCTGGAGTCAAGGCAGCCAGGGGGAAGAGTGATCCCTGAGGTGCAGAACACCAGAGGGAGGGTTATAACACACAAGAATACCCTAGAACACAAAAAAAGATGAAAGCCAAGCCATAAAATAGAATTAAATGGTCCAAAAGTTAGAAAGCTGGCAGTTGGGCGCCTGGGTGTCTCAGTTGGTTAAGCGACTGCCTTTGGCTCAGGTCATGATCCTGGAGTCCGGGGATCGAGTCCCGCATCGGGCTCCCTGCTCAGCAGGGAGTCTGCTTCTCCCTCTGACCCTGCCCCCTCTCATGTGCTCTCTCTCTCATTCTCTCTCTCAAATAAATAAAATCTTAAAAAAAAAAAAGAAAGCTGGCAGTTGAATTATAAATCATAAAGAGATCTCTGAGTCTAGTTGGTTTTCAGGTCCCATGACCTTCTGAAGGAAAAGTAATCTCACCCTCAAAACATTGTAAACAAATGGTAATTGAATGTATTTAGAGCTGCAACAACGTTTAGGCATTTCTAAACTATGGACTAGACTCACCCAACTACAGTGACCCTGTGTAATATTCTGCAAAAATGTTTTTAATTTCTGCCTCTATTGGTCTTTTACACACAATGTGTGGAATACAATAAAAAATAATATATGAGAAATGCAGAAGAGCAAACAAACTCATGGATAAGAGTGGAAACAGTCAATAGAAACGAGTAGAGAGGGGCGCCTGGGTGGCTCAGTCGGTTAAGCAACTGCCTTCGGCTCAGGTCATGATCCTGGGGTCCCGGGATCGAGTCCCACATCGGGCTTCCTGCTCAGCGGGGAGTCTGCTTCTCCCTCTGACCCTCTTCCCTCTCATGCTCTCTATCTCTCATTCTCTCTCCCTCAAATAAATAAATAAAATCTTAAAAAAAAAAAAAAAGAAACGAGTAGAGAGACAACTGAGAATTTGAAATTATGTGAAGGACTTTAAAATAATTTTTAAAAAGTGTTAAAAGGAGGGGCCTTTGGGGGGCTCATTGAGCATCTGATGCTTGGTTTCAGCTGAGATAATCTCAGCTGAGGTCCTGAAGTTTCTCTCCCTCTGCCCCATCCCCACTCGCATTCTCGCTCTTTCTCCAAAATAAATAAGTAATCTTTAAAAGAAAGTTAAAAAAAAAAGTGTTAAAGGAAACAATGGAAAATATAGACAGCATGCAGGAACAAATAGATCATTTTAGCAGAAATTAAAGTTATAAAAAATAGAAATGGTAGAAGATACATGGTAATAGAAATGAAGCATTCATTCAGTGAGCAAACAATAGACTAGATACAGTGGAGTAAATAACCAATAAACTAAAAGACTAGTTAAGAAACTTTATTCAAAATGGAACACAAGGGGCACCTGGGTGACTCAGTTGGTTAAAGCATCTGCCGTGGGCTCAGGTCATGGTCTCAGGGTCCTGGGGATCAAGCCCTATCATGGGGCTTTCTGTTCAGCGGGGAGCCTGCTTCTCCCTCTCCCTCTGCCTGCCGCTCCCCCTGCTTGTGCTCTCTCTGTCAAATAAATAAGTAAAATCTTAAAAAAAAAAATGGAACACAAATAGAGAAATAAAGATAGAAAAAACAGAGCAGAGTATCTAAGATTTGCACATCAAATAGTTTAGCATTGAACAGCTCAATTGAAATAGTGTCTCATAATTATTACACTTATAAATTCATTCTTTTTGTTGTTTTAGGTAATACTCTAATGTTATCACAGTGATGAAGTGAAACTAGATATAATGGAATTGACATTTGAAATATGCTAACAATTCACAATTTCTTTTAAGTTTTGGAGTGAGCACCACCAAATTTGACAGACTTAAATAAAAGGGCAGAGGCAATAAATATATCAAATCATATTTTTAAAACCCCTTTTTCACAGATGTAATGAAACATTCAGGTTTATTTCCTTGTTATTTCCTTTAACAAATATTTATTGTATATCCTTATTTATGCATATTTTCATGTGTATTTGGACAAGATTTACCTTGTAGTTCATCATATTTGATACATAGATTTTCCCCCTTTTTTCTTATAAATCGGATTAAAGCAAATTTAACCCTAAACTTTACCATTCACTAAACCCTTTATTTATCCATATTTTATTAAAGTTGCTTGTATTCAGTGCTCCACAAGGTACATTTTTGGCAGCAGTTGGATAATTCATTGAATCTCTTAACTTGTATCCTAGCTAAGATGTACACGACTTCCAGGCCTGACCCATCGCATCCTTTACTTGCTCTCATCCCCCATCTAGTGGCTGGACAATATGAGAACATTCCATCTGGGATCTGGGCCAGACTATATGGAGCAGAGTTAATTCACCCTGCCCCCAGTCTATCACACTCTGTACCGATTAATATATATGTGACAGAGAAGTAAAAATGTCCTGAATTATAATTGAACTCCAGGGTGTATCTATTATAGCAGCCTGTGTTACCCTGAGTAGTATAACACTATTTTTTATTGAGTTTTGTGATAAAATGAAGAACATGGCAATAGACAAGTAAGAATGAACAAAGGATAAACATAGTGTTCCATATCAATTTGCACTTTTTTTTAAAGATTTTATTTGTTTGAGAGAGAGAGAGAGAGAGAGAGAGACCACACAGAGGGAGAGTAAGAGGGAAAAGAAGACTCCCCAGTGAGCAGAGAGCATGATGTGGGCCTCGAACCCAGGACCCGGAGATTGTGACCTGAGCCAAAGGCAGCTGCTTAAGTGACTGAGCCACCCAGGTGCCCCTAATTTGCACTTTTTTTGTGGGATTTTGTCATAATTTTATTCTAAGTTCACTTTGCTTTTGTTTTAAGTTGTGCCTCTACTTGTCCTACAAAAGTGTTACCTGACTTGTAAGATGTTTTCTTTGTGTCATCTGTGGTGCTCAGCATTATCCTATGTATAGCTACCAGTAAATAAATATTATTCCGAAGGAATAAATGAAATGACTAAATATCTGAATATATTATTTATTTAGTTTACTGTGTATCTCTATTTCATTTTTTATAGCAAATATCAAATGACTAAAACATATTTACACATGACATGTATATTGTCTTAGTTTGTAGATGAACTCAGAAGTATACAGGGATTTAAAGCAAAAAAAAAAAAAGTGAAGAAGAATGGCAACGGTCCTTGGTAATTATTTTTTGATTGAATGATCCCAAACATTAAAAGCCTTTTCTATTTAAGGTACTCTGTGAGTGATATTATATAAAGATAAAAACATTTCTTTGCTAATCGTACAATCTAGAAAATCAGATAGGTAAAAATTGCACACAATGAAACTTACATTAATAGGAAAGTGTTATTATAAAGAAAATCACATACTAACAATGAAGTACTAAGAGCAGAAACTTAATTGTTCATGGTATGAAGACAATTTAAAATATAATCTCTGAGGAAATTAATTGTAGTGGAATTTGGAAACTCAATGGTCAAGAAAAGGGGGGTAGGTTTTCCCCAAGTGAAAGAGGGAGACTTTGTAAAGGCATGAGATTATGAGAGAAAGCAACACCTTTCCTAGGAAGGGTAGTATTTCAGAAGAGTTAGTTAAGAATGTGGTAGACTGGGGTGCCTGGGTGGCTCAGTGTGTTAGGCATCTGCCTTCAACTCAGGTCATGATCCCAGGGTCCTGGGATCGAGCCCTGCACTGGGCTCCAGCCCTGCATTGGGCTCCCCGCTCAGGGGGAAGTCTGCTTCTCCCTCTCCTCTGCAGCTTACCCTGCTTGTGCTCTCTCACCCTCTCTCTCTCAAATAAACAAATAAAATAATAATGATAATAAAAGAATGTAGTAGACAGAGTCAAAACCCTGAAGTTCTATGGATATCATTTCAAGGTCTTTGGACTTTGATCAGAAAATATTGATTGTAATTGGCATGTTTTCCTCCGGTATGTGACGTGATCATTTTTTTACCCACTTGTCCTACAGCCTGTTGCCAACCATGATAATCTCATCAGAGGAATGGGAATCTTCCTAGCTCTTGTGTCTTATTTACGTTCTTTCCCTGCTGTCTACTTTTTTTTTTTTTTTTTGATATAGTAGCCAGGATGTTTTACTATACTTTTAGTCTGATCATATTTCTCCCATGCTTGAAAACCTCCAGCAGATCATAGTGAAATTCAAATTAGAAAATGAAATTCAAATTTGTTACCACAGCTTACATGAATGGGACACTGCCTGCCTCCCAGAGGCCATATTCTACCTCTCTCCTTATTTACTATTTCACTGCTGCATATGTACTTATTTCCTTGATTTTTTTTCCTTAGATATCAGATGCACAGATTGAGGAAAAATACCCCTCCAAGTTCATAGCACCTTTTAATCACTGGAGTCTTTATTACTATTATTCTATTTTACTGTGCTTATTGTTTTAAATTGTATGTCTGCTTGCCCTATAAAAGTGTCATCCCACTTTATAAGGATAGGAATTGGAGTCTCTGCAAAGCCCAAGTTTGAATTTTAATCAGCTAAATCATTCATTCATTCCGCTCATTCAGTTTTGTAGCCAACTTCCACTGTCCTCTCCCCATATAAAAGAAGCCATCCTCATGTATTTTTATTAAAATATATTCTTGCAACAGGGGAACTGTTGTTTTGTGTGCATACTTTTGTGCTGATTCTAAAAGTGTTTTTATTGTTACATATCTCACACTACTTTCATTAAGAATTCTCTTTTTAAGATACACCCATGTTGGTAATTTGTGCATCTAATCCATTGCTTCGAGGCAATGAACATGCTCTTTCTTTCTTTAAGGTAGGTATTACTTTTAGTTGCTGCTTCTCACATATTGGGCGCTCAGTAGTAGTAGCAGACACATCAGCTTCAGTGATGTGAAATTCGTGTTGTTCAAAGCTCCTTGCTACATGTTATTTGTTGAAAGGACATGTCTTTGCTTTAAAACTGTAGTGGTGTCCTCTATAACTTTTCTTTCCAGACTTGCCACAAGCCCAGTAGAAAATATGACCTTTCACAGAAACCTTGAACACCATTGAATGTATGGAATCACAAAATAGAAAAAAAAACAAAAAAACAGTGTTCATGTTGCATTTTAGTGAGCACACCCACCCAGGAGACATAACAGTGGGTTGGAGGGGGGCAGCAATAGGACAGAAACAGGCATTTTGGAAATATAAGAAACAGTTTATGTAGCTTTCTTGGACTTTATCACTTGCTTACCCCAGATTTATATAAACCACACTGACTTGATGAAGGAATGGTGCTAAGAATGCCTTAATTTATGGTTTTGTTGATCAGATTATTCACAATTGATAATGGAAAGCTTGGGTCCCACTGTCATGTTACCTTATGATCAGGCATATGGTCTCCGCTAGTGTCTGATAGCAAGCCAAGAACAGTTTTCCATCTCTAGCAAATGCATCTTACTAGGATCTCTACCAAATATAAGTCATTTCCTTCTTCGAGGTTCCCATGAGCATGATTCCATCACGGTAGTGGACCAGTATAATGTCCTGTGGGAGGATGAGGTAGTCAGTGTTTCTGTACACTACCTTATAACCAAGACTGAAGAACTAAAATAAATCTGAAGTAGGATGTTTATATTCTGCTGCTGCCCCTGCTGCTTTCTCTGTGCTTTATGGCAGATTTCTAAAGCAATGCCCATTTAAAGAGTTGCGTAGAACCTGCTAGGGGCTCCATAACGCACTCAAGTAAGGACAAAGCACCTGGAAGAACAGTTTTTTATCAAGGTTAACATCTGCTTGCACTAATAATTTATCAAGATGCAATCTCTTTCAGAATATCTAAAATGAAGACATTATATATCCAATTAAATAGGTATTTACTAAGATTCTTCTAGGTGCCAAGGACTGGAAACCTGGGTAGACTCTCCCAAACTAGGAAATTATGCAGAAACAAAGGACACAATTAAGCCTGGCTATCAGGCTTGAACTCCCCAGGCTGCTTTGGCCACTTCTCTGGGACTCCACCCAAGTGCAGCAAGACATCTGATGGCACTTATAGTGGACTTACCTCCTCCTCTTGGAATTCAAAACTGGGACATGAAGCACAGAGCTTTTTCTCATAGATCTCTCAGTATGTCAGCTGTGTCTACATTCTCTTTAGTTCTTCACTCCTCCCACCCCAGCTTGATTAAAAAAAAGGAGATGAAAACAATCTTGGTTACATTATAGGTTATCATATTGCATTATATAGAATGTTTAGAACACAGAAGGCAGTCAGAAAATATAAATTTCCTGGGGTGCCTGGGTGGCTCAGTCGGTTAAGTGTCCAACTCTTGATTTGTGCTCAGGTCATGATCCCAGCGTCATGGGATCAAGCTGTGCATCCAGCCCCACTGAGTCGGCTTGGCTCTGCACTGGGTGTGGAGCCTGCTTGATATTCTCTCTCTCTCCCTCTCCATCTACTCCTCCTTCAACCCTCTCTCCCTCTCTTGAAAAAAGAAAAAAAAAAAGACCTTTCTTTATCTGCATGTCCATTTTAGAGTTATTTAGTGTCAGGGAAGAAGACTTTGCTCTGTGGTCCTTCTAGCTGGACTTAGAATCAAATTGACACGAGACAGAGTAACAGAAAAAAATCAAACTTAATAGGCGTACATATGGGAAATCCATACAGACACAAAATTCCAAAGACAATGGGGCAACATGAAGCTTATATGAGCTAAGGAGAGGGGAGGGGCCTGAGGATTCAGAGGGGAGAATGCTTATTAGCAAGAAGGTGAAAAGAGATGTTTAGAAAAACAAGGTTGCCCTATTATGTGGATGAGTTCCTGAGGTAAAGGGGAGGTTCTCTGTTAATAGTTCTATTCCTGTTGCAGGCTTTCCCTTCCGATGTAAATTTAGGCAGCTGTGGGGGAGGCAGAGAGCTTTTTCTGCAACTAATGGGTTTTAATTACTTTGAACTTGAAATAATCTTTGTGCCAAAGTGGCACGTTTTGGGGCATCTCATCCTGCACTCCTTCATTTGGTATCTCAATTTACTTATGAATTTTCTTCATGTTAAACTATTTAATGCAATCCCGTGTCTGGTCCTGTGTTCAAACTTGCATTTCTACGTTTGAAGGTCTGGAAAAGAAAATGTGAGAATAATACCATTTTGTATTAAGATCATCTCACTTTTGTATACTTAAATTTTCAAATAATTACAAAATATGCATTCTGAAGAGGAAGAAACATGAAGTGATGTTTCATTTTATGAAATCAGTTTCTAAATAGAAACTTTTTTCTTAAGCTCTCTGCCCAACATGGGGCTTGAACTTATCACCCTGAGACTGAGACACATGCTGTACTGACTGAGCCAGCCAGGCACCCCTCTTAACAGGGACATTTTTAAAAGAAAAAAAAGAAAGAAAGAAAAGAAAAGGAATAGATGCATAGTTTAACTGTATAAAATACCACAGTTTATAGATGATCATTTGGTAATAAAATTTTACTAAAAGGACTTTTGTTATAATTTGGAAGGGAAAATAATATTTGAGAAGATCAGAAATTAAGCTATAAAATTAAGCTGGATAAATGTTTCATAACAGTTGAATGGCATAAAATCAACGATATTTTAGGATGCCCTTTAGAAATACAAACCGGATAAAACAGCAATTTCTGTTGGAAGGAAAATCAAATTCTCCCACTCTAATATAAATGAGCAGGGGATTTCTCTGAAAGCTTTTAATCCACTCCAGCAGTCAATCTTCTTATAGAAAGAGCTGTCCTGTTATTTAGACATTCAAGTAAAATTCTACCTAAATTAATAGCGACTGCATTGTAATAAGAAAATAAGAACTGGTTTATATGTGTAAATTCTCCTTTAATTATAGAAGGAGTGTGTGATAAAGTCCATTATAAAACAAAAAAATGTTCCTACTTTTAGCAAGTCACTTCTAATCAGGGTATATAAATATTTCTTTCTGGTTTTACTTTCCTAGTACAACCCACATAGTGTCGATGGGTAGAAATTTGAGAGTGGCCCCTCTCCTTTATTCAACTGATAGAAAAACAACTCAGGGGGCGCCTGGGTGGCTCAGTTGGTTAAGCGACTGCCTTCGGCTCAGGTCATGATCCTGGAGTCCGGGGATCGAGTCCCACATCGGGCTCCCTGCTCAGCAGGGAGTCTGCTTCTCCCTCCGACCCTCATGATCTCTCTCTCTCTATCTCATTCTCTCTCTCAAATAAATAAATAAAATCTAAAAAAAAGAAAAAGAAAAAAGAAAAACAACTCAGTAGTGAAATAGTCTTTGGTCTAGGCTCTGGGACTACACGATGTGGCCTCACTATTCTTTATTCCATGTAATAGCCTTTGTGCCTTTCATCCTCTCTCCCTCTCCTCTCTCATGCCCTCTGGTATCCATCACTCCATTCCCCTCCTCTGATCCCAGTGCTCAAGATGTAGGAAATGGTTAGGGTTTGGGTCAAGAAAGAATTCTTAAGATGTCTTCAGTGCAAAAAGGTGGTTTTATTAAAGCTCGGGGACTGGACCCCATAGGCACAAAGACCTGCGCTGGGATTGTGATGAGTGGCTGATTACATACTTTCAAGTTGGGAGGGGGTTAGGGATAGTATAGGTCTCTAAGGAATTTGGAAGTAAGGTTTCCAGGACCTTAAGGGGCTAGCTATGGGTCGGAAAATGTCATTTTATTGCTGTCTAATAAAACCTTAATCCTGAGAGTCTTCAGATGTGCATTGGTGGTTCATATGCTTGGGGGATGATTTCCAATATGTATCTTGAGGGGTAGAGATAAAGGAAGTTTCCAAAGGAATTTTTATGTGTTAAAGTAGACTCCCAGGATCCTGGAGGTTGGGCTAAGATTGCCTTTTGCCCTTAGCAAACTATTAACTTCTAGGCAGCTGAGTTCCTAGAGGAATGTCACTCTGCCTGTTTCAAGGACTTGTCCGTGGTCTGTAGGCAGTAAGAAATGTAATTATTTTTTTCTTTTGCCTGTTTTCCACATCACTCAGGCATAATAGCCATTTACTTACATGTAATTATGCTACTTGATGTATTGGGTTCATATTTTATGGGGGGTGGGTAATAAGAGGGGAAAAAATGAGATCCTAATCTGGTCTAACTCCAGGTGATTTATCTGTATAACAGATACATTATATTTCTAAGTTTACCCTCCTGAACTACTTTTACCCGTGGCCTAATTTTAAAATGTCCCTGTTGGATTTCTTCCTGCCCAAGAGTGCATTATCAAAATTCGACTACTTTTATCCAATCTATAAAGAAATAGGAGTTTTTTAAACAGCTTACTTGCTGTATGTTTTACATAAACTGAGTTAACACAAAACAAAACTGTTTCTGAAATAGACTACATTTCTGTCAGAAAAGAGAGTTCACTTTTCCAGAGGCTCTTTTTTAATTTCCTGGTTAACTTTTCTTCGTTTATCTCACTATTCTTTTTTTTTTTTTTAAAGATTTTATTTATTTATTTGTCAGAGAGAGAGAGAGTGAGTGAGAGAGAGTGAGCTCACAAGCAGGGGGAGCTGCAGGCAGAGGGAGAAGCAGGCTCCCCCGCTGATCACGGGACTGGATCCCAGGACCCCAGGACCTGAGCCAAAGGCAGACACTTAACTGACTGAGCCACCCAGGCATCCCTCACTATTCTAATTCTTGAGATTCATGTTTTACCAGCTCTCAGTCTTTCGTCTCTCATCATTATTATAGTTCATTATCAATCAGCTTAAAATATTTTCTAATTTCCACTGTAATTTTTTTCTTTAACCTTTGGATGGTTAGGTAATATATTACCATCCATCTCTTCTCCCAAACCTACTCAATATCAGGGAAAATTTATTTGCTGTACCCTGAAAGTGGAGATGGGAAGGATAGTTTTCTATTTTCCTTGCACTGAGGGTGTATCTTTTTTATCTTGTATCTTTTTTGAGTTAACATTGCACTGAACCAACTTGAGTTTGCTCCTGGATCCTAGTCAGAAACTGTATCAGGTTGAGTTGTTGCACAAAGTAAACTATTTGCAGCAAATAAGGAGATCATGGGGAATGGCTTCCAAAGCTGTGACTCCCCAAGAGAGGACTTCCTTCTGTTTAGGGTTAGGATGAATATTTAGATAGGGAAACCTTGACATCCTATGTGGAGGTGGGTGTAAGATCACACATGTGCCTTGAGGAAATACGTGTATATATACATGGTAAATTATGTAAATGAGGCTGAGGCTCCTCCTGGGGTGGAGATTTTAGTATTACAATGAGGTAAAGGTAATTGTGTTCCAGAGGTCTCTCCATGGTCCTTCTGCAGGTGCGAGCCAGGTTTAGCTTAAATGGTCTAGGTGGTCTGGGCCAGCAGGAGATTTTGTCAGGGCAGTTGCCAGCACCTAGGGGGTGGTTTGGGGTTTCATTTGCCTGAGTTAAGAGGAAGGTCAGAAAGAAGAGCTTAGAGGAAAATGTAAAACAAAGGTTAGTGAGTCCAAGCAGATGGGCAGTCTTGGGGTCTAACTGGTGACAGCTCTGGGTCTCCTATTATACCTCTACTTAGGCCCCGGGATTCAAACTCGTTCTTGTCCCTGGAGTTTTTTGAAACAGGAAATGCTATAAGACAACTGCAGATTCAGTGTTTCTCATGCCTTCCTCTGTTCTTGCTCTTACCCAAATCCTGAACTGGTGATTCCTTAACATATTGGCATTTCTTCATTTTTCATTAAAGAATTTTTAAAAACATGTTTTACAAAGAATCTTACTTTTTTATTCATGAGATTTTGTTAAAATATTCCAGTCCATAGTTTTCTCCCTGCTTCCCAAAGAAAGTACATTTACTTTTTTTTTTTTTTTTTAGTTCTTCAATCAAGAGATGCCGGTGGACTTAGAATAGGATGTTAGCCAAGTGATTGATTGGAAACTGAATAAATGATGCTTATGATACTGCGTGGAGTTAGGGGAAAATGGGGGAAGGGATGGAAAATAAAATTTCAAGGAATGTCACTAACACAAAATTTTATATATATCTTTTCTTTTTTGCATTCGCTTTTTTGGAACACACCTGTATTCTGTTCATATTTCATGGGATATGATGTCTTCTACCATTTTATGCATACTATTCATAGTTTCATGAACTTTTCCACTGTGTCTTTCATTGCCCTATATTCATTTGAGGATTTTTTTGTTTGTTTGTGTTTTATATCACTTGTTAGATTTTTGCCCCTGACTGATAATCCTTTGCTGTCAGATAATAGTCAGATCTAAGGAGCTCATTTTAAACTTTGGCTATTTGGAAGGGGACTTATTAATTGTTGGGTCTGATTAACGGATAATAGGGAGAAGACCATGTCTTTAGGTAGTGTTTTAATGTCAGTCTCTGTGGATTTTCTTTGTGGGCTGGCCATTTCTCTAGAAAGGAAGACTGAGTTAAAGAAAATCCTAGATGTCTTACTGTTCTATTTGTAGGCTTTCATTCAATCCTGCTGCTTGTGTCAGTGTGCAGGAGTTCTCATGTCTGATTGGTGTCCATGTTGTAGAAAATCTGATTTTCAGAATCTTTGTAGAATAAACATTCCAAGCTCTATCATCGTGGAGAAAGCACAGTGGAGAAAGCATCGTGGAGAAAGCACAGTTTCTGTGCTACACAAAATAACAAAGGAATCCAGAGTTCAAGTGATTCTTATTCAAAGTTTTAACACTTCAGTTTTGTAATTCTATCTCACATGTCCTCTGTGTCGGTGGCTGCTAATTTACTACTAAAAATTCATAAACTGGCCTTATTGATTTTTGGAATAAAGATGAATTTTTTAGTTTTTCTTGAAACTAGGAGTAATTTTTTTTTTTTTTTTTTTTTTTACTAGTGAGATGCAGGTGGTTATGTGTGACATTTCCAAAGCATCTGCTTTAAAATTGCTAACTCTACCAGATTAAAACTTTTTGCTGTTTTTGTTCTTCCATTTTCCAAATTGCTACGTTGATGTGATGACTTTCAATCATCTTGGATCGTGAGGTAAACCTGAGGAAGGAGGCCAGACCCTGGAATGGTGGAAAAGAAAGTCGGAATCAAGATGGCTACCACCGTATAAGCCCTAGACTGCCTACCCCAGTTGTTGTTTTTTTTTTTTCCAAAAAGAAAAATAAAATTTAACTTTGATTCAGTAATTTTAATTTGGAATTTTACAATTATATATTGTTGAGCTTACCCTAACTCAAAATTACTTTCTTTTTTTTTTGTTATGTTATGTTAATCACCATACATTACTTTCAATGACATTTGCTGCTTCCTCTTCCTGAGCCTTTGCTCAGTTCTGTGACACAACTGTGTGAAGAATGTTATAAAATATATGGAGGCAGAGATTCAGGATTGCTTCTAGAGGGACACTTGCCAAAGACTCCACCCTTTTCTTCCCCACTCCTCATAAATACCCTATTGGTCATCCTAATATAGTGCTCCTTGGGCACTTGGAACACACTTGTCTCCACTAGCAACACAGATTTTGTGTCGATAATGGGGAGTGGAGTACTCTGCTATTGTCCTCTACTCATTGGCCTTGCTCTATGCTTCTTGCCTCAAGAAATGAATTAACCCTGCTCACTGCATCTGCTGTCTGTGCTGACTCAGGAGATTTGCCATCAGACCAGAATTCATACCTGCCTCTCAGAAGGATGCCCTAGATGAGAATGGGGACACCTTGGTCCACTTGGGCTGCTATAACAAAATACCACAGGGGTGCCTGTGTGGCTGAGTTGGTTAAGTGACTGCCTTCGGCTCAGGTCATGATCCTGGAGTCCCTGGATCGAATGCTGCATTGGACTCCCTGCTCGGCAGGGAGTCTGCTTCTCCCTCTGACCCTCCCCCCCTCATGTGTTCTCTCTTTCATTCTCTCTCTCTCTCTCTCAAATAAATAAATAAAATCTTAAAAAAAATACCACAGACTGTGGCTTATAAAAAATATAAATTTATTCCTCACTGTTCTGGAAGCTAGAAGTCCAAGATTAGCCGTGCCAGCATGGCTGAGTGAGGGTCCTCTTTCAAGTCATAGACTTCTCCTTGAATCCTTACATGATGGGAAGTTTCTAGGGAGCTCTGTGGGCCTCGTCTATAAGAGCATTACTCCTTTCCATAAGGACATTACCCTCATGATTTAATTGCCTCCCAAAGCTTCACTCTAATACTATTACATTGAACATTAGCATTTCAATGTATGAACTTTGGTGTGGGGGGGGCAAACATTGAAACCATAGCATAGGAAGTACCTAATCTAGGGTTTCTGATAGCCTAAACCCTGCCCAGCCAAATAATTGGAAATGTCTGCTCTTCAAATTCATCACCAAATGATCATTCACAGATAGTCCAGCCTTAGAATACTCAGTTTTCCTTACAGTCCTGACAGTTGGTATTTCTACAAAACACTTTCTGACCTCTTTCATATATGCTTAAGCTTCTATCTGAGATATACTTTTGCTACCTTGTTCAATTAGGAAATGGTGAGTCCTCCTTGAGGGCCCAGTTCTAATTTTTCTTCCCTTCTAGTGTTCTGCTTAAATCTTCAAGTTGAATTTACTGATTTCTTATGTGTTCTCTTTTCATTTCATATTAACCAGGTAGATAAAAGTTACAGAATCATTTGATGATACCACATTGAAACCATTATGGGTGGGATGAGGGTGGCACCTTCAGTGCCCTAGACAGAATTTCTTTAAGTTAAGGAAAATCCACAGAATCTATAAGAATGTAAAACAAAACAAAACCACATTTATTTAGTTTGGGTTTGAGATGTGCATTACAATCTTCTAAAGGCACAATAAGAATTCTTAAATAATCAATATTGATTTGTCTGCCCTTTTCTATTATCATCACTAGCATCAGGTTTCCTCCCTGGTCAGGACCTCAGTTTTTTATCTTTTTCTATGAACACACCATGGAGAATCATAGAGCATAGTCTTCTTCTAGCACTGCCCATCTGTTCTTCTACCTTAGTTCACTTATATCCATATGACCCTTAGCCACAGGCACCTTACTTTTTCTTATATTAGCTGCCTATCCTTATGCACACTCAGCTTTCTTTCAATCCTATGGAATAGAGAAGGAAAGGTGAGGAAAAATGCATCTTCATGTGAATTTGCCCTCATAGTGTTTTCTTGAAGATGATAAGGCTTCTTTATATACTGCCCAGTTTAATAATCGTCTGGTCATCTTTAATATGATTTTTTATGATAAAAGAGGGTCTATACTTGACCATAATCTGAATTTATGCTTGACTCCAGAGGAGGGAGAAATAGGAAGCAGTTAGTTAGTTGATATGCTAGTTAGTTGAATTTTACCTATTGGATTGCTGAGAATCTTAAAGGCAAGTACTATGTCCTATTCATGTTTACATTCCTAGCATCTAGCATGGTTAGATGCTAGGAACCTTAAGGTCCTTCATATAGGTTTCCCAGAATTTAAGAACATATTTATTATGTATATATAATACATTTTTAATTAGTTCAAAATAAGTTGGGTTTATGTTAGCAAACAAAAATGTCTGCAGCACTTATAAAATTTGAAATTGTCTAGTCAGAGGTATTCTTAAATACCCATTAGAAAAGCATGAAGTTTGTAAAAGAGTGTGTATTTTAGTTTGTAAATTCTTTACATAACTAGAATGAAGAGCTTCTTTTCAGAATAAAAACTTGACACCATGTTAATCATTCAGCCAAATAGTATTTTGAGTGCCCAGAGAAAAGTTATGATAAAGTTGCTAAAATATAAATTTGCCTTTTTCTCTAAAGCATGCTTACATGTCACTCTGACATTTCCTTGTATTTTTTGATAAGATGTCTGGTTACAATGGCATGTACTAAAAAAAAGGCACTTACATTTTTATAAGAAAATTAATCAAAATATCAAGGTATCTTCCATTTTATGGTACTAATTTTACTGTTGTTCAGGAGGACATACACAGTGTTACTGTATGCAGTATTGCCAACAATCTGGTTTGGTGTTTAAGTGTTCAGCTGACTTTTAAATATGTATCCAGCATAATTCAAAAAACAAAACAAAAAAAAAACAAATAGAAAGCATGTATATTTGTTCCTAGGTGCATAGATAAAGTGCACCTTTTAAATGGTCACTTGCAAATAGTCATTGAGAACTTACGTACTTTATTATGTTCTAGGTTTGGATCTATACTAAAAAGTTTCAGCTTCTATTGCAGGTTGGATTCCCTGGGATCTCTAAGATAGTTTTCATGTAGAGGCTTCTATAAGGAATTCTGAAGTGGGGATGACCCTACAAAGTTGTCCCAAATTGGAGGAAAGGAGGCAAGAATTTTTTTTACTCCAAATAGATCAGTCATTGGATGCAAGCCACCCTGAGAAGGGGGCATGCCATCCAGTAAGGTATTCTTTTCAACGAAGGCAATCACCAAAAGTTGTTGATAGTTAAGAGCTATCTGCCAGCAATACTTACCTAAGCTAGGGAATGTAAGGATAGATGATTGCTTGCTTGATAGATAGATGATAGATAGATAGATAGATAGGAGACAGATTCTCAGTAAATTATTTCACCTGTCTCTCTGTTTATTTTAAGCAATAAAACATAAATTACAAAAATTTATTCTTATTGATAAAACAGAAAGGCCTAGATTATTCCTTAGTGGGCTATATTATTCTTTTAGTGCACTAAAATTTTTAAAATAGAAACGGATTCTGTCTTGGTAGTTTTATGTGAATGGTTCTATGTGAGTTGGCCAAGTTAATGGATTTGACCCTTCTTAGTAAAGGTAATGGACTGATACCAAAGCTTAAGTAGAAATAAAAATCTAAATGTCTATGTGAAATACATATTTGAATATCCAGCTGGTGATAACATCACTCTAAGTTAAAATTAGTTCTAGTTCCTCAAAATGTATGATTTTGACCTTCTCCATAGTTCCCTTCTGCAATTCATTTTATCTTTAATGAAAGAAGAATGTTAGACAATTTTTAACACTCAAGAATCATGGATTTATGTCTTTTATATATTTTACTTTGTAGCTCAGCCAAAACAGTCAAAATGATTGAGTAAATTATATTTATAGTTCTAAACTATATAATTATTTTCTATGACTTTTAATCAGATACATTTGTAGTTAACTTTGTTGAATATTATTTTATTAGTAGCCCTTGAAATTTTCTGAATTTATTCCAACTCAATGGGACACATTGAGAATAATAAGCCAATGTTATTACTAAAAATTAAAATAATTTGTATTCTATTCATTAATACTATATACAGTTCATTAGCAATTTCAGCATTAAAGCTGTTTTATAGACCATATCTGCCATACAACCTGCTTTTTTAAAGTGTAACATTTAAACAAAAGAATTTGAATAAGTGTGTAAGTAATGTTTTGTTTTGTTTTGTTTTTAAAGATTTTATTTATTTATTTATTTGCTAGAGAAAAAGAGAGAGAGCACAAGCAGGGGAAGCTGTAGGCAGAGGGAGAAGGAGGCTCCCCACTAAGCAAGAAGCCCAGTGTGAAACTTGATCCCAGGACCTTGGGATCACGACCTGAGCCAAAGGCAGGCGCTTAACTGGCTGAGCCACCCAGGTGTTCCCAAACAATAATGTTAATAAGTAATATTAACTTCCAAATATGTTTGCAAAAAGAGGAAATTCTAGGAAATGATGCTGAAATTGAAATAGGTATAGATTACCAGTTACTTTCACCTAAAGTTAAGTTTTTCCTTGAAATTGCTATTACCGAAACTTGAAATGTATAATAGTAGATCAGAATATATTCTCTAAAACTTTCTCGATGCTAATGCCAAGAATGGAGAACGTGGTAGGTTTCCTTTCCAAACTCCAACAAACATATCTGACAGGCCTGGCAACTCAGACAAATTTTGGAAAGCACACAAACTCTCTCACACACAATGGCAGTTAGAAAATGAATGCATTCTGCAAGCTTTTTCATTGCTCTTTGCCAATTTGCAAATAGTCCCTTTTTATAGATATTTGGAATTATCTTTGCATGCAAAATTTAAACATTTTTGAGAACATGTATGGTTTTTAATGATATTTCTATGAAAGATTGTAATTAGGACCTCAATTATATAAGGAAAAGTAAAGGTAAATACATGTTTATATTATCAGTTATTAAAAAAAACTATGAACAGCCATCAAATTAAAGAATATATCAATGACATTTCAGATAGCTAGTTTTTTTTTAAGATTTTATTTTTATTTGACAGAGATAGAGAGAGAGAGAGTACAAGCAAGGGGAGCAAGAGAGGGAGAAGCAGGCTCCCAGCAAAGCAAGGAGCCCAATGCAGGACTCGATCCCAGGACCCCGGGATCATGACCTGAGCCGAAGGCAATACTTAACCATCTGAGCCACTCAGGCGCCCCTCAGATAGCTAGTTTTAAAGCACTGAATATCTGACTATATATGTAGACTATCTTAAGAAATGAAATATTCATTATTTTGTGTTTTCACTATTATGACATTCACAGAAATAACTGAAAGTTCTGTAAGACTTTTAGCTGATTTAGATGATATTACTTACTTAACAAGTGTACAAATAGAACTAATGTTCAAATATATAGAAATTAAGTCCATATCATCTTTATATCAAAGAGACACATATTAAACTTTAATAAGAGGTTTATATGAAAGAAATGAGAAAATGTTATTTGATATTTGTTTTCAATATGTATCTTTATGTTACATACACTTTTAAGGTTAAAAATAAACAATTTGCATATAAATGAGCATTATGTAGTAGTTTGCATTTAATTCACAAGTTATTTCTAAGATGTTTTCTTTATAATCAATTGATGTTTACCCCAAACTACAAATTAAAATATTCTCCAACACTGACTTATTTTTTACAGACTTTTCAATTAAGTTTCAGGGATGACTAAGCAAAATAAATTGCTGCTACCAAAAGTCAATTTAAGAGTTTATTTTTTTCCTTTCATTTTCCAGTAAACAATAAACTATTTGAAATATAGAAAAAGATTAAAACAAATCAAAACATATGAAAGATTATAAAAATTAAACTATAACTCATATATTAAATGTTCACAGAAATAAATGTTCTTTAACAATCAAAAACTCTGAAATAATGGAATTTCAATTTTAAATGAATTCTTTTGAATAATTGTAATATTAATTTACTTACATTCTAATACAGAAATTTTACAAAAAAATATACTGTGTGTGTGTATATGTGTGTGTGTATGTGTGTGTGTGTGATGTATTTAAATTTTATCCTGTCTCACTTCATAGAATTTCTGGGATCCATGGTTTGATGTTTTTGATGTTTTGGGAAAATTTTCAGACATCCTGTCTTCAAATCTTGTATCTATGGGAGTCTTTTTCTCCTTATACTGTGAGATAATACAATTCTGTAAGAGGTTTACATGTGTGCCTGGTGATTTTTTGGCTCTTTTAACTAAAATCCCTCTCCTTTCCCCTCTGTTCCCTTCATCTTCCTTTCCTCTTTCCTTCCCACCTGCCTGCCTACCTTTTTATAACATTTCCTTAAGTTTACTTTGGGACAATTCACTATTAATATTAAAAAAGACTATGACTTCTGAGACTTAGAATGGCTCCAGAGTCACCAGTTATCTGTAGGCAGAAAGTGAACTCAGAAAGTTGCTTGGCAGCTAAGGAGGGCAACTTTTCCAGTGTCCAGTTACTTTATGGCAAAAATGGTAACGAAGGAAGATGATTCACAGAGAGGGTGGAATACAAAATCTACAGAGATTAATGAACCATGTTCCCCTTTCAAGGGACAAAACTAGGGTCTACTCAAGAAATATTTTTTCTTATTCCCAGGGCAAGATGTCCCCTCAATGTCTTCCACAGGAAGAGACACTGTGCTCATTGTGCTCAGGACCATTCTGCTGTGTTTCCCATCTCCCTCCCCGACTGCACATGGCACTTTCTATTGTTGTTATAGTGTTTCTATTTCTCTAATTAGACCAAATTCATGATGTTGATACCATCATGTAAGGAATTTTTGTTTTTATTCCACTGTGAGGGGATGAGTGATTTTTATTTAACCCATCCTCCATCCTCCACCCCCTTCCCCTCTGATAGCTATCAGTTTGTTCTCTATAACTGAGAGTCTGTTTCTTTTCTTTTTTAAGATTTTATTTATATATTTATTCATTCATTCACTTACTTATTTAGAGGGCAAGCGAGGGTAGGGGCCGAGGGAGAGAGAGAATCCCAATCAGACTCTGTGGGGAACGTGGAGCCCAACTAGGGGCTTGATCCCAGGACCCTGAGATCATGACCTGAGCTGAAATCAAGAATTGGGCTCTTGACTGAGCCACCCAGGCACTCCAAAAGTCTGCAGAGAACCTTTTTCTCTCTCTCTCATATTTTTATTATTTTTTATAATTTTTTGAAGATTTTATTTGTTTGACAGAGGGAGAGATAGCATGAGAGAGAGCACAAGCCGGGGGGGGGGGGCAGGCAGAAAGAGAGGGAGAAGCAGGCTCCCCACTGAGCAAGGAGCCTGACAAGGGGTTTAATCCCAGGACCCTGGGATCATGACCTGAGCCTAAGGAAGATGCTTAACTGACTGAGCCACCCAGGCGCCCCTCTCTCTCATATTGTTAATGAGAAAAGGAAAGTGAACTGAGGTATTTAATAAATTGAAAGAGGAATGGTTGTAGGCATTAGTACTGTGTACAGACATTTCCATTTTTCTTTATTCAGGCATGAGATAAGATTGTACTTGCTAACTCCCCAGATGTTAAGTTTGGCTAAGTGATTTACTGTAGCCAGTGAAATGCAATTAGAAACACATTGGTCACTTCTGCTAGAATCTTGAAGATTCTTAAAGGGGTAGCTATGTCCTAACTTTCCTTCCTCCATAAACATTCATTGCATTTCTAGAAGAGTTTGCTCTCAGAGTCTGGTTACTAGAGAACAACACAGAATATACACCTACCTGAATTGTGTATGCGCTGTGAGACAGAAATAGATCTTTTTTTTTTTTTTAAACACAGATTTGGGGTTATTACTTATTACAGCAAAATATAACTCATCTTTACCTGATAAAATTATCTTCCCTTTTGTATCCTCAACTTTCTTTACACATAAAAATTTCCCTAATTTTTGGTATGTACTGTGATGTTATTTATTTAAACAGAGCTTATTTTTTAATCAATACCTTAGGAATATAAATGCAAACACAAACATATACGTATATACTGAAATACACATCTGAAATAAGAAAAAAACTAGTTTTATATTAAGTAAAAATGTATATGTTAAAAGAACCATTTCTTTGATAGAAAATTATTAAATATTTTAGAGCATATTTATATTTAAGCACAAGTTTGATTTTTTTAAATAGGTTTTCTCCAAAAGTGTCAGTGTCTGGCTTGTGTTCTCTGTAAATACGATGAGACCATTTTTTTTTCTTTTTTGTTTCATTTCATCTGTAAATTTTTTTTTTTAAAGATAGTCAACAGAACTATTTAGGGGAATACTTTGGACTAAGCTCAGGTTCATAATTCTGTCTCCCCTCTAATTTCCCACTGTGATATCTGAACAAGAAAAATAGCATAACCTGACATTGGAACCGAATAATGTCATAAGAAAGGTTTGCCTCAGGGGCACCTGGGTGGCTCAGTCATTAAGCGTCTGCCTTTGGCTCAGGTCATGATCCCAGGATCCTGGGATCGAGCCCCACATCAGGCTCCCTGCTCCGTGGGAAGCCTGCTTCTCCCTCTCCCACTCCCCCTGCTTGTGTTCCCTCTCTGGCTGTGTCTCTCTCTGTCAAATAAATAAAATCTCACAAAAAAAAATAATAATAAAAGAAAGGTTTGCCTCAGTAACAGAGCTTAGGATAAGGACCATCTTCTTTTCTTTTCTTTTTTTTTTTTAAGATTTTATTTTTAAGTAATCTCTACACCCAATATGAGGCTGGAACCTACAACCCCAAGATTAAGAGTTGCACATTCCACTGATCCAGCCAGGCCTCCCAGGACCATCATTTTCCAGGCAACTTGTGAAGTCCTAGCAGCAGATGTGAGAGCATCTTAGCACTACACAGAAGTGGCTGTCCTTAGTAGATCCCTGCAGTTCATTTTCAGAATGGTCATCCAGCATTGAGCTCAAAGATAGACAAAATGGGAGAGTATTCAAAGTAACTAGGAGATGACTGACTCTCCCAGATTTCATGTGTAAACTCCCGACAAGGGTAGCCTCTCTGCCTTGCTCAACAAACACTCGCATCTTAGCAGAATTTCTCATGGACTCCCCACCTTTGCACCAGCCCACTTGATCAGAAATGCACCTCTTGTCATGTATCATGTTTTAATTTACTAGAACTGAGGCCAGTGAAATGAAATCACTAGTAAGATAAATACAAAATAGGACCCCCTGTAATTATAGAAACTTGTGTCAAATATCCAAGACAATTCTTGAAGGAAAGAAAACTAAAGTGTATAAATATGGAGACATGGACAAAATTACATGTCTAGGTAAATGGTAAAGCTCAAATAAAATATTAAAAATATTAAAATTTAGTATGGGTTTTAATGCAGCTTTTATTTCTTATACTTGGAATTAATAGTTAGGAATGGAAAGGAAAATAACCATTGAAAATTCAAACTACATATTATAAAACCTATAAAGAGATAAAACAGAAAAGCATAAGATTCAGAACAAAACTCAAAATTTAGAAAGGGCATAAAGCCCCAAATATCAGCTTATCATATTATTGGTTAGGAAATTATATCATAAACATAATTTCTCATGAAATTAATATATATCTTTTGCAATTTAAATCAGGATACCAACAGAGATTTTTCTTTAATAGGAAGTGCATGAAAACCTGACGCAAAAATTTTAAGACTTTTTGAAAACGAAATGTGACTATTTTCCAGTGTCATTCTGCCAGTTCCCGGGTCAGTTTTCCCCTTGGTATTTTGACACTAGGGTTCATGATCCTAAACACTATGTAATGTAGATTACCGTGTAATTTGCTGTTTCTGGAGTTACAACTGAAGAACTATTATTATCAGATAAAACTTCATTATCACTATCATTATTATTTTTAATATATCAAATATCCTTCCTAAGTATAATAGGTTATGTGTTGGTGAGAAATATGTTTCCCATGCCTTTAGTTTTTCATTACTTTGGGAGAAGCATATTTGCTCCCCATTGCCAACTTTATAACTGCCTCCCATTTCCCAAGCCTTTGCTCTGTTTTTCTTGGTACACAGCTGCCCAGCTACATTCTCCTTCTATTTCACTTAGATGTGGTCAGGTTGACTATTTTTTCCTCCACGTGGGCTTGAGCAGGAGGGAGCTCAGTAGCTTCAGGATTATGTTTTAAAATAATATTTTCTCTAGACAAACTCTTCCCTTTTTCTTCACCTGGATGTATCTGGCTATGATTGGAGCAATCTTAGTTGTTGTGTGTATAGGGCTGAGATGCTCTGCTTAGCCTGGATCCCTGGATCGTAATGTCACAGAGACTGACCATTCTCATTGATTAGCTGCGTTAGAGAGAAAATGATATCCTATGTGAGGCACTGTATTTAGGCATGGGTATGCACAAACAGGCAAATTTAGTAATTATCCTGACTAATATATGCTGGAAATCACTAATCCCCTCAGAGATTTTTACACATTTGAATACTTTCGCTTGTCCTTGAGAAATGGCAGCTCTAGAACAAAGGTATACTACAGCTTTTCAAAAAATAGAAATGTATAAAATTCTCAAGCGGGCTTCTAATAAAGTCCACTTATTCATTACTATGAAGTTTGATTTCAATTATGCAATGTAATGTCAACAGTTTTCTTAATTGATATTGATATCATGATAAAGATTTTAGACACATTTTAAAATTTTACTTTTTGTGAGAACATTTGACATTTATAAATTGGAACTTAGATATTATTCCTCCTTTTTTTTGCTTGTGTTATGCTAAGTGGTATGGCATTTTTCTCAAAAAATAGTTTTTTTTTTAAAAAATAAAATCATGTTTTCCTTGAATAAGAAAAATTATGTTGGAAAAAACTAATACATATTCCACATTTTTTTCACTTGAAACCAACAGGATGTCCAGTACCCAGAACCTTATGCAATAATGTATAAGTTGTATGCCTAAATTGTAATGTTGTTTTTGCAGGATTGCTATTTTTAGTCATACAATAATGCAGAAAGCTACTGAATATTTTTGGCTTTTCCAAATCAATATTAAAATTATATATTCTTTGAAATATAAAACATGGTACAGAATAACTCCATTTTTATTATGGTTACAAATTATTTAATACAGCATTTAGCAGTAGAATGATAGTGTTATAGATTATTTGCTATGACTTTACTACTAAAGAAGTTTCATTATAAGAGGAAGTGTTGTCAAGATTTAACAATTATTATAATTTTTCCATATCCATCACTGGCATTAAATTGACTAGGCCAAAATTGCTGAAAGAAAATCAGAATCAAATTAAACTTGTTACCAAAGTAGATAATACAGAAGAACCACAATGAGCAAGCTAGATTTATTTTTTTTAAACTGAACAGACTTCCATATAATTTTAGAAGTCATTTCAATTGCCTTTGATTTATTACTCCTCTAATCTGTACCAGGATTGGCAGGACTTTAACCGAGATAATGCACACAACATGAGACTTATACAACTACAGGTTTATGGTATATGAACAAGTCCCAAGCTAGTCCTGAGCTGCTGCTTCTAGGATGCATATCATAGTGTGGCACAGGAATTCCTTGGCCTGACAAATTCTGGTTTTTGTTTGTTCTCCATTTTATATAGAAAGATTTTGAACTTTCATATCTATGACATGTCATAAAGAGGAAAGTGATTCCATAGAGAAAATGCAGCTACCTTACTAAAGGATCAAAGAGAATACCGATGTGGGAGATTCAATTTAGAGGAGACAGAATAGTAGCACTCATTACACAGGCATAGACAGTATTTGCCACCGCATATTGGAAGCAGAGGATCCTGAATAAAACAGCTGATAAAAGATCCATTGCTAAAACTATATTTTGAAAAAAGAAATCATAAAGCAAAGATACAAAGCATGCAACAAAGATTTCTGAACAAGAAAATAATGTGGAACAAAAACAACGTAAGGCAGAAGAAGTTAACCGAGTCAAGAACACAAAAACTTTCATTGCCACACTAGTTAAACTTTTTTGACGGGTCCTTATTAAAGAACCAGAGTCCTACATCACATCTATTACAGATTTTTTACATTGTTGCCCATAAGTATATTTAATACAATATGTATAATTCTTTGGACAAAGAGGAGTTTAACATTCTTAACAAATTTTTGCATGTTTGTGTGGATCACTGGTATGCAACACTGAGATCAAATAGGTCTAAAATTCTCCCCATCCAAATTCAGAAACAATGGAGATTTAGAGAGAGAAGTTAAATATATAGAATCAAAATTAACATTAATGGCAGCTAAATTGGAGATGTCTTAAGAGTGCAATTAAATACTCTTTGCCTTTCCCACTTTCCTGCTGCTGGAGCAGGATGCTCAGGATCCTTCTTTGGAGTCCAAACCTTGCAGCAATCCTTATAAAATATCCTTCCCTTCCTCTTCTGTGCGATTCTCCTTGGTTCCTCTCAAGTTCCCCCTTCACTGGTTGGAGCCAATAAATGTCATTTTGTTAGATTGCAAGTTGTTCTAGTGGTCTTTGACTTGTTAAGCTTTATTAGGATTAAACTCTAGTCACCTACTATTGAAGCTGTCTAAATTTATTTACCTTTTTGGATTGTTTCTCTTCCCTGGATTGTTTCCATACCCCCTACTAGTGATTCTTGCCTACAAACCCAAGCTACTTTCCCTAGAATCCTTGTCTCAGAATCCACTTCTGGGCTGGGGTGCCTGGGTGGTACAGTAAGTTAAGCATCAGACTCTTGGTTTCAGCTCAGATAATGATCTCAGGGTAGTGGGATCAAGCCCTGGCTCAGGGTCCATGCTCAGAGTCGAGTCAGCTTAAGACTCCCTTTCACTTCCCCCCCAAAAATAGATAAATAAAATCTTTAAAAAATACATTTTAAAAAAAGAATCTACTTCTGGGGAACTCAAACTAAAACACTATCCATGTAGATAGGCAAAGAGGAGAGTGTTTTAATTCCCTAAGGGAAATAGTAAGAAATGTCTTATTAAAATGATAGACCAATAGAGAGTGGATAATAAGAATGATTCCATATCTATGCCTATAAGACTGGTGAAAAAAGAATATTAGTTGCTTGTATTTCAGATCAATAGTAGTAGAATACCAGGATGAATAGCATGGAATAATAATGGATGACATACTTGGTAGGCTTCACTGTGGTTTAGTTTTTATAGATGAAGATACAGGTATTCCCTGTGGTTTGAGTGATTTTTAGGGAAGCCAGAGGCAAAGTGAGATTTTTAGAGGGAAGTCCAACAGAGCAGTAATGTCAACATTAACAACATGCAAATGTCATACAATTTATCTATTTTTATAATACATTATAAAATCAAAATGCAAATCGGTATGTTGTTCCTCTTCATTTGTAGTAAGGCAATGTAATAGATAAAATTTAAGTCTTTTAATCAAGCAAAGTACATAAGGCATGGTTTTCCTTTAGTAAGTGTGTAGGTGTGTGTTAATATCTGTTTTTTCAGCTTTTGAGAATAATCAGAATCTCAATAAAAATAGAATACCGTGTTAAAAATTTTTCCAACATATTTCATAAAAGTTAATATATATAATGCTAATGATTAATTGGTCCTGAAGCTACCTTGTACTGCTGATGCATCATCATCTGATGTCTGTTAATGATAAATAAAAATTATTGAATAACTTAATGATTAAATAACTGTGGTGGCATATTCACTACTGTTCCTATAAAGGATATACATTCCTACCTGCCCGTATGTGACTCTCTGTGCTTCCCTATGCCATGGGCATTAGGCTTGGCTGTGAATTGTCTTTGGACTGATGATGAATCAGAAGTACAAGGTAGGCAAGATCCGAATAGAAGCTTTAAGAAACATTGAGAGGTTCCATACGCTCTCTTGTTTTTTCCCTCTGGTGTCGGAATGACTTGTCACAAACACAGGTGTTTCTTCAATCTGCTTCTAGACTGAAGAAAGTATGTGGCATGTAGATGCACCTGTAGTAAACCAATCAATAAGTAGAGCAAAAGATAAAGAAATCCATGTTGTTCAAAGCAACTGAAACTTGGTGGTTGTTTGATACAGTAACATAACCTGGGGTAAACTCAATAAATGAGTGACTGGGATAGATATTTAATGGTGTTTATCCACACTGCTTCTGAAAGATATCAAGTAAAACGTTAATCCACACATTCCATCCAAACAATCTTGAGACATTTGATTTCCTTTGAAATCTTTCCACTTATATTTTTAAAAAACAGCTTTACTAGGACATTACTTTCATTCAGAAAGGAAGATAGAAAGCTGTAAGGGAGGTTTTTGGTTCCCTGAGATAACATTAAAGAAAACTTCTCTGAAACAAATCTTTCCATTGTCACTTTGGCAATGCACCATGGTAAGATTCCAGATGGATAAGGAGCATGGCTTTCTTTTCTAAAAAGGAAGATGGCTATTTTTGAAGGATTAAGGGTAGATATAAGGGGCTGGGTGGGGAACAACATGTGATCACAGAAAGAATAGTGTTGGCCTTTTATGATGTCAGTCGATTTTAGAACTAAATGCATAGGAAAGTTGAATTTCTAGAAATATGTGTGTGCTTGTGTGTGTTTATGCCTGGCAACTGTTTGGAGGTTCTTCTCAAAATCTCAGGGTTATGGACCCACTTTAAGATTCCTAATGTAATCTGTATGCTTAGGAATGTAATATATTGGTCAAAGAAAATACAGTCTCTGACTTTTTATGGTAGTTTGATTTAGGACCTTTTGGCTTTGTGATTGTGTGAAAGTAATTTGCATTCAGTAGAAATTATACTTGAATTTTGAATTTTGATCTTTTCCCAGGCTAGTGATCTATAGTAGGGCATTCTCTTCTGATGCTGGGCAGCTCACAGTCAGCCATGTGATCACAAGGTTAAACAATCTCTACACTTATAACCATTCTGTGCCCATACAGTCACTCTGTTTTTCACTTTCATTACTGTATTCAATAAATTACATGAGCTATTCAGCATTCATTATAAAATAAGCTTTGTGTCAGATGATTTTTGCTCAACTGTAGGCTACTATAAGTGTTCTGAGCACTTTTAAGGTGAGCTAGGCTAAGCTATGATGTTCAGTAACTTAGGTGTATTAAATGCATTTTGACTTATGATATTTTCAACTTATCTTAATAGGTTTATCAAGATGTAACCCCATAATAAGTTGAGAAAGCTCTTAGTATTCACTTCCTAGATACATAAAACTTTTCTATGATGATATTCATTGGAACAGTAATTCATGACGATACCTTTTCCTCCTAGATAACTTGTTTTTTCCAGTCTTTTAAGAACTTCAAAGTTGTTTGTAAAATAGTATCTCATTGTGGTTGTAATGGTTTTAAATTTTCTCCAATACTGAAAGAATGGTTCTTCCTGAGGTTATGGTTTATGTCTAGGTTATCCTGCCAGTTTGCTTGCTAGTAGCTTATTGTCTTAATATAGTTTTTAAGTCAAGAATCTGTAGTTTGTTCTATAAAGTCTGGATTTTGAGGGGCTTAAATTATTTCTAAAACTTCTATCACAACACAACAATTTGTCCAAGCATAACCATTTTTGCTTTTATTTTAATAATGAATAAAAGTAGCCTAACCCACCACCACACATGAAATTTTAAACAATGCCACTAAATTGCAGCTATCTATATGTTTCTCTCCCATCTTATCAACCTGCCTTCTTTCACTGAAGAAATAATTACTTCTTAATTATCCTTAATTTTTTATCATGCCCTTTATATTCATATATGTCTCAAAACACACACACACATGTGATTTTGTAAGAAAAATGGATTACTAAAAATATATATTATTATTAGTCATTTTAAACTTAATGTAAAGAAAATCATATAGGGGTGTCTGGGTGGCTTAGTTGGTTAAGCGTCTGCCTTCTGCTCAGGTCATGATCCCAAGGTTCTGGGTTAGAGCCCCGCATCAGGCTCCCTGCTCGACAGGGAGCCTGCTTCTCCCTCTCCTTCTGCATGCCACTCCACCTGCTTGTTCTCTCTCTCTCTGTCAAATAAATAAATAAAATCTTTTAAAAAAGGAAAATCATATATATATTTTTAAAGATCTTATTTATTTATTTATTGAGAAAGAGGGAAAGAGAGAATGGGGGGAGGGCCAGAGGGAGAGAGAATCTCAAGCAGACTCTGTGCTGAGTGCTCGGCTCGGCTTTACCTTTTGACTCTGAGATCATGACCTGATCTGTAGACTTAACTGACTGAGCCACCCAGGTGCCCCAAGAAAATCGTATTTATAAAAATTATTTTTCCATTCAATATTATAAAGATTCATCCATGTTTTTGAATATTGTTGTTTTACTCCTTTTCAAGTTAGTATTATGTTCTGATCTATTTATATGTATCTCTGTTTCTGGAAGATTTTATTGTTTCCAGATTTTCGCTATTGGGGATACTAAAAGCACATTCAGACAAACACATAAAAAAAGAGGTTACCACTAACATTAAGATATTTTCTTAATACAAACTTTCAAACTGATAACACTTGTGTGTCTAAACATTGACATAAAATATTTTGAATTATAAAAATTCAACAGAAAACCTAAACTCTAGGAAACAGTAGCATATGAATTAGGAAATTGTTTTCCAAATTTTAAGTATATTCTAAAATCACTACATTGAGTAGATAGTATTATTGATTAGATTTAGATTAACTTCAAATGTTAACATTTCCAACACAATAACCAAAGGAATAGAAGTATAACATAGATTGTAACAAGTATAACATAGTATAACAAGATTTCTAAATCTTGATCTTTTGTGATCTCTTTACAATTTTCATTAAAGAGTATACTCTCAGTTACTAAGAATAAAGGGACATAGTTTGGTTATGAGTGATACCTATATATCAGTGAAGCAGGTTTTCATCCAGGAAGTTTACCCCAGTAGATTGTAATATGGGTATTGAAGGATTCTGGGAAGATGATGGAATAAGAAGCACCAGGAATATGTCTCTTCACCTAGGCAACAGTTGCACTCGCAGAGTCTGCCTGATGTAACTACTTTGGAACTCTGGAGTTTTTTTGAAGGCTTGCAACTTCCAGGGGATGGCTTGGATGGTAAATCATGATTCATTTTGGTCAACTTCAGAATTTATCCCAGGATCAGCAACCTATCCACCACCTGTCAGGCCTGTGGCATGAGGCCTTGCACCTGTTCCAGGAGCAGCTTGCACACAACTTGTGAGACCTAATTGGGCCAAAAGGACCTTGTTATCCAAATATCAGAGATCTGTGCTCTGATCCTGGATTGTTGCTTCTCATATCAGAGGTGCAGACTAAGAGGCAAGTGGCCATCATTTTACACCTTATGTGGCAAGCCCCTCCCACTCAGGCTGAAAGGGCCTCCAAGTATTTAAAGAGCCAGTGCCCTTTTTTTCTTCCTTATCAGCAATCAGATACAAGGGATTAAAGACAGAGATTGGCAGAATGAATTTTTTAAAAGTGATGCAACTATATACTGTCTATAAAAGACTCACTTTAGATCCAAAGACACAAAAAGGTTGAAAGTGAAAAGATGGAAAAAGATGTTTTATGCAAATAACAATCAAAAGAGAGCAGGGGTTACATGTCAGATACTAATATCAGACAAAATGGACTTTAAATCAAAATAGTAATTAGACAAAAAGGGCATTATATTACTAAAAGATGTAATGCAGCAAAAAGACATTACAATCACATTTACATACCCAATAACAGACCATCAAAATATATGAAGAAAAAATTAGCAGAATTAAAGGGAGATACTAGTGGTTCTATAGTAACAGTTGGAAACTTCAATATGCTACTCTCAATACTGGATAGAAAAAGCAGATAAGATAACTAACACCTAAATAACACAATAAACCAACAGGAACCACCAGAAATATATAAAACATTCTACCCAGTGACAATTGAATACACATTTTTCTCAAGTTCACAGGGATATTTTCCAGCATAGACCATACGTTAAACAACAAATTCAATCTCAGATTTTTAAAGGTAACTATCATATAAAGTATCTTCTCTGACCACAACAGAATGAATCTAGAAATAAATAGCAGAAGGAAAACTGGAAAATTAACAAATTTGTGGAAATTAAACAACAAACTCTTAAACAGCCAATAAAGACATAAGAAATCACAAAGGAATTAGAAAATAGACATTAATGAAAACCAAGATACAGTATTCCAAAACTTACTGGATGCAGCAGAAACAGTGCTAAGGGGGAAACTTATAGCTAAAAATGCTTACATTAAAATACAAGACAGATCTCAAATCAGGAACCTAACTTTACAACTTAAGGAATTAGAAAAAGAATAAGGTAAACCCAAAGCTAGCAGAGGAAAGGAAATATTAAAGATCGAAACAGATATAAATGAGATAGAAAATAAAAAAAAATGATAGAGAAAATCAATGTAACAAAAAGTTGGTTCATTAAAAGATCAACAAATTGAGAAACTTTTAGCTATACAGACTAGTGAGAAAGATAGAAATCTCAACTTAATAAAATCAGAAATGAAAGTGGGACATTACTATCAAATTTTTGGAAATAGAAAGGATTATAAGAGAATACTGTGAAGAATTGCACACCAACAAATTGGACAATATAAATGAAATGGGCACATTCTTAGAAACACAGAACTTAACAAGACTAAATCTTGAAGAAACAGAAAATCTGACTAGACCTATAATGACTAAGGAGATGGAATCAAAAATCAAAAATGTGTTCCCTTCCCCTAAAACAAAAAACAAAAAAACAAAACCTTGTACCAAATAGCTTTACTGGTGAATTTTACCAAATATTTAAGGAAGAACTAACACCTAGGTTTTTTTTCAAACTATTCCAAAAAAATTGGAGAAGAAAGGATGCTGCCTAACCTATTCTTTGAGGCTGGCATTACCTTAATACCAAAGTCAGACATAGACATTACAAGGAAAGAAAACTACAGATTAATTTTCCTTATGAATATTGATGCCAAAATCTTCAACTATATTTAGCAGCATCTTAAAAGAATTACACAGCATGAGCCACATGGGATTTGTTCTTAGAATGTAAAGATATTTCAACATACAAAAATCAGTCAATGTAATACACCATGTTTACAGAATAAAGGGAAAAAATACACAATTGTAGAAAAAAACATTTGACAACATTCAACATGCTTTCATGATAAAAATACTCAACAAAGTAGGAATACAAGGAAACTACCTCACCATAATAAAAGCTGTATTTGAAAACCACACATTGAATCATACTCAACAATAAAAGACTAAAAGCTATTACTCTAACCTGAAGAACAAGAAAAGAATGCCCACTTTCACCACTCCTATTCACCATAGTGCTGGAAGTTCTTGCCAGAGCAATGAGGCTAGAAAAGAAATAAAAGACACTTGCATTTGGAAAGGAAAGAGTAAAATTAACTATATCTGTTCACAGATCATATGATCTTATATGTAGAAAACCTAAAGATTCTACACACAAAATCATTAGAATAAATGAATTCAGCAAAGTAGCAAAATACACAGTCAACATATGCGCATGCACACACACACACACACACACACAATCAGTTGCATTTCTAAATAATAACAATGAGCAACATAGAAAAGGGAAATAAAATAATTTCATATGCAATAGCATCAAAAAGAATAAAATACTTAGGTATATCATTAATCAAGGAGGCACATGGTTTGTATAATGAAAACTATAAAACATTGCCAAAAGAAATTAAAGAGGACATAAATAAATGGAAACATCCTGTGTTCATACGTTTGGAAAATTTAATATTGTTAAGAAGTCGATACTACCAACGCAATCCACAGATTCAGTATAATCTCTATCAAAATCCTAATGACAGGTTTTTTACAGAAATACAAAATCCTAATGACTTTTATACAGAATCTTAAAGGAACTGGGATAGCCAAAACAATCTTGAAAGAGAACACAGCTGTAGGATTTGCACTTCCTGATTTCAAAGCTTACTATAAAACTGCAGTTACCAAAACAGTGTGATATTGGCATAAAGACAGACATATAGACCAATGGAATACAATAGAGTTCAAAAATAAACCCTCACATACGTAGTCGTGATTTTTAACAAGGATGTCAGACCATTCAAAGGGGAATGGATAGTCTTTTCAACAAATGGTAGTGGGAAAATTGGATATACACCTGCAAAAGAATGAAATTGGACACTTACCTAATATCATATACAAAAATTAAAATGGTTCTAAGACCTAAATATAAAAACTAAACTATAAAACATAGGGTAAAAGCTTCATATTGGATATGACAACAAAGGTGCAGGCAACGAAATTAAAAATAGACTTCATGAAAATTTTTAAAAATGTGCATCATATGATACTGTCTATAGATTAAAAAGACAACTTACACAAAGGAAGAAAATATTTGTAAATCATGTGTGTGATAAGCAATTAGTAGCAGAATGTACAGAGAATAACTAAAATTCAACAACAAAAATAGAAACAACCCGATTCAAAAAGAGCAAAGGACTTAAATAGACATTTCTCCAAAGAAGATATGCAAATGGTCAGTAAGCACACAAAAAGATACACAACATCATTAATCATTAGGGAAATGCAAATCAAAGAGCTACAATGAGGTACCATCACATACCTATTAGGATGGCTACTATTAAAAGAAAAAAAAACAAAACAGAAAATGACAAGTGTTCTTGAGGATGTGCAGAAATTGGAACTCTTGTGCACTGTTGGTGAGAATGTGCAATGATATAGCCACTGTGGAAAACAGCATGGTAGCTTCTCTAAAGACTAAAAAGAGAATAACCATATGATGAAGAAATTCCACTTCTGGGTATTTACTCAAAAAATTGAAAGCGATCTTGAAGAAATATCTGTGCACCCATGTTCATGGCAGCATTATTCACAAAAGCCAAAACATGGAAGCAACTCAAATGTCCATTGGCAGATAAATGCATAAGAAAATGTTACACACACACACACACACACACACACACACACACACACACACACATGAACATTATTCATCATTAAAGAGGAAAGAAATTCTGGTGTATGCTATACATGGATGAACCTTGAGAACATTATGCTAAAGGAAATAAATCAGATACAAAAAGACAAATACTATATAATTCCTAGTGTAAGATGTGCTTAGAATATTTTTTTTTTTTTTAAAGATTTTATTTATTTATTTGACAGAGAGAGAGAGACAGCGAGAGCAGGAACACAAGCAGGGGGAGTGGGAGAGGGAGAAGCAGGCTTCCCGCAGAGCAGGGAGCCCGATGTGGGACTCGATCCCAGGACCCTGGGATCATGACCTGAGCCGAAGGCAGACGCTTAACGACTGAGCCACCCAGGCGCCCTAGAATATTTATAGTAACAGAAAATAAAACAGTTGACCACTAAAGCCTGGGTGGAGGGGAAAATGAGTTATTTTTTAATGGGTATAGAGTTTTAGTTTTACAGGATAAAAAAATTCTGGATATGAATGGTGGTGATGGTAACACAACATTATGAATGTTTAATACCACTGAACTGTACACTTAAAATGGCTAAGTTGGTAAACTTTATGTTATGTACATTTAATGCAATAAAAATTGGAAAAAATAGAACAGACATTAATATGCAATCAAAATATGGCTTAGATTTTGCAAAGAGAAATGCACTTTTTTTTGGACAGCATAATGTTTTGATCTATCATGTTCTTATTAGTGAAATATCTATATATTCCTCACGTTCTGTATATTGCCAACATAGCATAGTACTTAAATACTAAGTACTAATCTTATGCCAACTGACCAAAGAACATACGACTATAAATGTCTTGAGCTATTTTTCAAGAGCAGGCTGTAAATTCATTCAAGCTTAATGGCAACTCTTTGGCGATTGTTTCTTTAGGATCATTGAGAAAATGTGCAAATACTGAATTTAAAATAAAAGGTAGGTGTTTGGGTTAAATTTGCTTAATTTTAGACTCATCACTTAAGCTTTGAAATACTTTGTCTGGAAATAAGAGGGAATACTTTTTACGGATTTTCAAAAATATAGTATCTTAGACTTTTTGGTTTGGAATGTTTCTAAAAACAGTAATTGGTTAAACTGTATATTTGTATACTCTTTGGCTTGATTATTTATAATTTCACTAGAGAATTTGTAACAAGGTTATGGTACATTCCCCCTTTCAGACTCATTATTTTATTAAATCATCTGAGCTCTCACATACTGTATTTTTTCTAAAATAAGTCAGCAGTTTGTTCCATTTTCATAATGAACTACAATTATCCTATATTAGAAACAGATTTTTACTTTCTGATGTCAGATTATTTTTTAAAAATGATTCCCAACTGAACACAAGGGTATAATTTAATTTCTGCTGACATCATAAACTATGAGTTCAGCATAAGTAGTTCATGAATGACAGAAGAACAATTAAGTTAAATTATATCCTAAAGATTTATTCCAACAGAATAAAAGTTTTTAAAAAAAGTGTCTTCTATTGAAATTCAAATACTGTACTTTCTTCATAAAGGGCAGTGAGGCAGAATATCCTCCCCAAAAAGTCATTATTTCATAAGTAAGATTTAGATAGTGTAAAAGATATTTGTTATAATGTGAAGAATTAATTTTCACATAATTAATATATGGTCATAGGTTCCATTTTAAGTATTTTAAATATACTGCTCTTTTCTTAATTTTTCTTTACTATTCAAAAGTCTTTGTAAAAATCACAAAATATATAGCATTCTTTTTCATTTTGTTAATTACAAATTGAAAAACACTGTAACGCTCATACTGAATAACTCTGACAGTATATGAACTTATGGTAAATTGTGCATAGATCATGTGAAATCAAGCAAGAAGTTAAATCACATTATCATGTTCTCAATGAGGGAAGTACCTTGACTTCCTTAAATATTATGTTAAAATATATTATTTTACAACTAGCAATGATCACTTTTCCACAGGGATAACATGAAATTATGGATCTACTGACAATGATATTTCCTTTGTGTATAGTAATTCAGCCATTGCAATGAATCAGCAACCTCATTGTGCTGATGCCTCCTAAACATCTTTTAATTTTACAATCTCCACTTTATTTCCATTTCTGCTCCTTTAGTTTGATCCACAATAACTCTTTCCTTGTCAAATCTTATTTACTTTTCCCTTCAGTGTTGCCATTTGTCTTCCTAATGTGCTTATCAGGTCTACTTAAAATTCATCAATGGGTCTTCATCTCTTGTGTATAAATCCAAAACTTATAGTGGGTTATACAATATTATAAAAGATGTGTTTGTAACTTCTTCCCAGGTCTGGTCTTTCCTTAATCCATGGATGGGGAAAAAATACAAGCTAATAAATACAAGTTTGTCAATATTATGAGTCTTGATAGTTAACTAGTAGATGCTGAGTACCTTATACTCTCTTTATTTTCAGGCCTGAATATATCTTGGGCATTATAGGAATGCAGTGGCCAGATGAAACCAACATGCATTATATCCGTTTTTTAGGCTAAGGTAAAATTTTCAGATTGCCAAGCCCTTCCACAATTTATCACTCATCCTGCCTCTTAATTCTACATGATTATTTTAGAACTTTTTGGAATAAAATGATGAGGCAAACACCATTGTTTGTTTCTAATCTACATACTCTAATTTCAAAATATTATAGTTTTAAGTACCCACGAGTTTTTATTTCCTTATCTCCTGGTGGATATTGTGGGAGAGTCATGCTGAGCACCAAGCAGTACAGATAGGATATTGTTTATACCATACAGAAATACAATCTAATAGCCATGAGAATGTTGTTAGGAATATGCACCTTTCTACTTCCTTCATTTTATAATTAAAGTAGTGCCCACTCTCCTATTACAGGTACATCTTCCTATATATACCCTGAATCTCTACCTATCAGCATCACACTTTTGATCATTCTTTGTTCTCTATGATATTCAGTATGTTTTTTTTTCATTCTATTCTATTCTCACTAGCATTTAAGTATACATGTAGTTCTTTTTTTTTTTTTTTTTTGAATGAAGACCTTGTCTTTACTTCTGCATGCCATGCTGGTTGTGGACATTTGTTTTATTTCTGCTTTAGAACCAAGTTAGTTAGATAGATTTTCCACACTCATTCTGTTTTTTTTTTTTTTCCCTCTTACATCCATTCCTAAATCCAGTAAGTCTGGATATGCCTTACATCACACAGTGAACTATGCTCACTGAATCCAAACACTTTTCTACTTCTAATTTGTTTGACTTTGCTAATTTGACAGGTTGGGAGAATGCATCATTCTTGAAATAGTATACACACACAAACACGTACACACAATGTGCTTCACAGTTTGTATTAATTTCTTACTGCCATTTCATACTCAAAATAGTCAAAATTGAGTTGATCCTTGACATGGTCTGGATGTTTCTGTCCCTTGCCCCAAATTCATATGTTGAAATCCTAATACCCAGTGTGATGGTATTAAGAGGTAGGGCCTTTGGCAGATGCTTAGGTCATGAGGGGCGAGCCCTCATGAGTGGGATTAATGCTTTAATGAAGAGACCCCCAAAACTCTTGCCCCCCTTCCACCATGGAAGGACATAGCCAGAAGTGGTAATCTGCAGCCGGGAAGAGGACTCACCAGATCATGCTGGCATCCTAATTTTGGATTTCCAGCCTCCAGAACTGTCAGCAATAAATTTCTGCTGTTTATAAGCCATCCAGTTTATGGCATTTTGTTATAACTGCTCCAATGGACTAAAAGTTATCTTTCCATTACAAGTATGGCCTTCTGCCAGTTCCCTCCATTTCAGTCCTTTTTCAAGTTGTTCAGTGAAGTACCTAAACATGACAATTTATTCTTATCACATTCAGTCACCAAAATATTCATATAATGTAATAATTTATTACTTAAGTATGTTTATTTTTTTCTGTCAAGTCACCACTGCTTCTCTCCAAGTCACTGTCAACCCCTCTCTAGATTATGACAAGAGGCTTGTGATCATTGTCCTATAATTTATTTTTCATACCACAGACTCAATAATTTTAGTAAAATTGGGGTGCCTGGGTGGCTCAGTTGGTTAAGCGACTGCCTTTGGCTCAGGTCATGATCTCAGGGTCCTGGGATCGAGTCCCGCATCGGGCTCCCTGCTCGGCAGGAAGCCTGCTTCTCCCTCTCCCATTCCCCCTGCTTGTGTTCCCGCTCTCGCTGTCTCTCTCTCTGTCAAATAAAAAAAAAATAATAATAATTTTAATAAAATTAACATATATCACTCCTTTAGTTAAAATCATGCAACCAATCAATCATAATAACAATTAACAATGATAATATTAAAATAATAATGAAAACATTCAAATATTTGTATATCAAGTATCATATAACAAGTACTAAGTGAATTGCATATATTAGCACATTTATTACTCAAAACATCCCTATGAAATATGTATTGTTGTAATTCTCTTTTTGTATTTATTTTGCCATTTTTGTGGTTCATTTATTCATTTGTTTATTTAAAGATAAAGAAATTGAGGCAAAAACACTTGCTGAACATCACACAGCTAATAAAAGCACTGGCCAGTGCAAGAGATAGAGCTCACATGGCCTGTACTGTGTATTTATTTAGATCTCCCCTTCTGACACATGAACTTTAATGTTTAGCTCTAAATAATTTGAATTCCTTAAAGAAGTCTTTATCTTTTCACTTGCAGGTCTTATCTCTTCTACACTAAAAAACTCTTTATGTGGCTAATCTCCTATCATTCTTCAGTCTCTCTTTTAGGATCACTTCCAGAGACTTTTCTTACTCCCCAGATCAGGGTGGTCCCCCATCATGTGCATTTCCAGAGTGATCTCTACTACCTCTGTCACAACATTCCTGTGTTTATAATTGCCTATTTATTTGTTTATTTCTCTTACTGGCATATAAGTTTATTGAGGCCAAAAACCTTCTAGATTTGTTCATTGTTATACTTCTAGCCTTGGGTAGTATCTCTTCTGTGACAAGCACTGAATATATATTAGTTGAAAAAATAAGGGCTCTAAAGACTAAGTATACACTATCAAGCAAAGCTAAAACATTTACAAACCTGAATACAAGATCCTGGTTCTTCATTCCATATCTCATATTGAATATCAAGTAAAACTTTTTTATGTTCTGCCATAGATTTTATTTTATCATTTAAATGGTGGTTAGTAGTTTGGGGTACCAATCTGAGATTTGTGCTTCTCCCACTTACCTAAGTATCAGTTTGGCTGTGCTTTCTCTTGTAGGGTTATGAGGAAAACAGCTTGTTTAAAGTACAAAATAAAATGAGACTTCCTCACTTCCTCACATGTTTTTGCAAACGGATATATGTAACAAACTCTCTCTTAATATGAACTGGCAGTCGCTGGAAATGGTTAAATATGCAAATACTTGTAGCTATTCTGAATTTTAAAATATTATTTAAACGTTGAACTGAAATGAACCACATTAAGAGTAGAGTGATTAGCCATGAAAAAAAAAAAAAGCAGAAGGGAGGCAATTTAGGAATGTGGTTCACCCATGGAGAGAAAAGTCATGCTGGGGAAATCACAGGGATGATTTTGAACGATTCGAGTGGAGATACTTGCCTCATTTTTAAAAAAAATATATTTTTTAATAAAAAATTTATATGTTTAAGGTATACAACATTTATGTGTGTGTGTGTGTGTGTGTGTGTGTGTGTATGTAGTGAAACAGTTACTACAGTTGAGTTAGTTAACATATCATCTCCTTGCTACAGTTACCGTTTTATGCGTAAGTATGATGAGAGCACCTGAAATCTACTCTCAGTAAACTTCCACTATTCAGAACAGTATTGTAAACTGAAGTCACCATGCTGTGTATTAGTGCTCTAGACTTATTTATGCTAAATAACTGCAACTTTGCACCCTTTGGCCATGTCCCCATTTCCCCCATCCCCCTTGTCCTGGTAACCACCCTTTATACTCTACTTCTAGGTATATGACATTTTTAGATTCCACATAAAAGGGAGATCAGTTTTTTTCTTTCTGTGTCTGCCTAATTTTCCTTAGCATAATGTCTTCTAGGTTCTTCCTGTTTGATGTAAATGGTAGGATCTCCTTTTTTAAGACTAAATAATATTATATACACACATGCGGTATTTTATATATATATAATATATTTAACATTATATATATATATTTAATATTATATACAGTTTTATATATACATATATTTAATACATGCACATATATATACATATATTTAGGTTATTTCCATATCCTGGCAACTGTGAGTAATGCTCTAGTGAACATGGGAGCACAGATATCTCTTACAAGTGCTGATTTCATTTCCTTTGGGTGTACACGTGGAAGAGGTATCGCTAGATCACATGCCAGTTTTATTTTATTTATTTATTTATTTTTTGGAAGACCCTCCATACTAATTCCTATAGTGGCTGCACCAATTTGCCTTCCTACCAACAATTTTCAAAGGTTTTATTTTCTCCACATCCTCACCAACACTCATCTCTTGCCTTTTCTGAGACAGAGTTGAAAATTAAAACTGAGTCTTTCAGTCTGCAATCTCAATTTTCTAGCTAAACAAAATTGATTTTAGAAACAAAACTATAGGATATAATAGGCATAAATAGTATTTTTCTTTGCTATTAAAATGTCAATTAGCTTAAATGTTATATTATTTGCTTATTTGCTCTATGTGATGTCTCAATGTAAAGAGACTGAGAAACTACCTTTGCTCAAAGTTGGCTATGTATTTTAGGTTCAATTAAATTTTTTGGGGGGGGACTTGCAGGGGTGGCTCAGTTGGTTAGTGGTCTGCCTTCAGCTGAGGTCATGATCCTGGAGTCCTGGGATCAAGCCCCAAATCAGGCTCCCTGCTGAGCAGGGAGTCTGCTCCTCCCTCTGCCCCTCACCTCACTTGTGTTCTCTCTCTCTCGCTCTCTCTGTTTCTCTCTCAAATAAATAAATAAAATCTTTTTTAAAAAGTTCAATTAAAAAATTTTTAAAAAGTCAGAATTCACTTAGGAAGTCTTTGTTGCTTAGCATTTCTTTTGTGAGCTAGTTGAGTTTTGACTTGTATGTGTATGCATATTAATTATTGGAAAGACTTCTCTAATTTAAATGCTTCCAAAGAATTTTAAATTATACAGTTTCTATAAGGATTTACATACTTCTATGGCCCACACCTTTCATTTGTGTGGATGGGTTGCTCAAAAGTTAAAAGTTCACAAGCCAGAGACTGTGTATGTTGAAGCAGGAACAGCGAATGTGAGTGTGGTTGCATAAGGTAAATGTATATTGGATAGGAAGAAATGTTTTAAATTTGGCCTGTGGACTTTTAAGTCTAAACTAATACAGATAAGCCTTGTTCAGTGATAAAGAGAAACATAATTTAAACATATGACACAAAGAAAAGAAACATGCATGAAATAATAAAGGCAAAAACCATGATTTACTACAGAAGTGATACACACTTCATCAATTCGCTAACCAGGGCTAACATTATTTCATATTTTGACCTAGATTGCTGTGGTCAGATGGATATGTTGTGGGTTAAGTATTTGTTGACATTTAAGAAACATATTTCTCGTATTATTCATTTTTAGAATGCAGAATTCAATGTGGTGATCACAGAAACTATTTTTAATAAACTCCTAAACGCTATCACTTTTATCTGCAAACACTTCATGAGTTCCAATATAATATTGTAGTAGAAGAGGAACGATAAAGCTTTTCAAAAACTGGAAATTCTTGTGTGAACAGAATCCTTTATCTCTGCTTAGTCTACAGGGAAGTGTTACAATGATGAATGACTTTCAATTCCCCTACTTTCTTCTCCTTAGCATTACAAATTTTCATTCTGTACCCAACTCTCCTGTCTGACATATTCTCCTTCTCAGATTGAAAAGTCCCATAATGGGAGTATTTAAACCTTCCTGTCAGTAGTAAATCAGAGTGGGTTTAGTCTGTTTATAATTTCTGTCATTTTCTAGTTTGTATAGTACATTAATGTAACCAACATTCTGACAAATAATGTTCATATCATCATTAAAAGTTGCCTCACAGTAAATGATGAATATCTCATCATAAACATGGAAAATTGCCTTTTATAAGCCATCAAGGACTAAAGTCTAAGAATCTAAAATTCTTAATTTCACTCCCTGAGCTTTAATTTAAATTTGGAGTGGCTGTCTTTGAGCCAGTGGTATAACAAATCCCAGACGAGGCAGATTTGTTTTGCTAAGCTAAAACATAGATGTCACAAATTTTGTCCTTCCCTCAATTTCACATAAAAATCAAATAATGAGGGTGAATAGGTATGTCTTTCCTTGCTTTAAAACAAACAAATAAAAACTGAAGATAATGATTTTAAAAAGGCATAGATAAAACTTTTATCTTATTATACATCTTATTATGTATATAATAATTTCTCAATTTTCAGCTGCTTCCTCCAAAATCAATGAAGTAAATTTATTTAGTCAGTGGGGAGCCTAAAAAGCAAGAGTTCTGCTTGGTGTAATGACAACAGAATGCATATCTCAAGAAGTAGTCCTGTGTATTTCCCTTTTGGAAAATAGCTTGCATAGAAATGAAGAGACTCACAGTTCTTAAGTGCACAGTTTCCTCCGTGAGAAACAAGATTAGATATCCCAAATATCCTACTTGATACCTGTACTCTGGGAGAAAGGAACCATGGACAACTAGTTCAAGTGATCCATTTAAGGTAGTGGTAGTGAGTCTTTAGCAGGAATATCAAATGAAATTTCCTGCAGAGTGGTGGGTTTGGCTTATAGAAACAGAAAATGCTGAGAAAAATACATATGCACATGTGATGAATAAATTCTCATGTATTAGCAAAAGTGTGCAGAAACCCTGTTCCTACAGTTCAAGATTATGTCACCTTCATGGCTTATGCCTGGTCTGAGCAGAATTTCCTTCGGCCAATAACTTCTTTCCTCTCCACATTTCAGCTGAAATAATTTGAAAGCAAGGGCATGTAGAATATTCAGGAAGAAAACAGATGATTTTGGAACAGGACCTTATGTAGGTGTGCAACAAAGCAGTCATAGAAAAACAGGAAGATGGGAATTGGGACACAAGTTTTCCTTTATATTTGGACCAGAGTAATAAAATACAGAAGACATATAATAACTCTGGTGCTCAACAAATGCAAGTTATATTTTGGGTGCTCTAGTGATACAGGCCTTTTCCTCAGATATCACTGTTCCAGAACAGAGAGCCAAGAGTAGCCTTTCCTACACTGCCAAATGGCCAGCTAAGCAGTGCCATAGAATGTAACATGACCCCTTGTCTTGATCATTGTGACAGCAGCAGAAGGTAGAGAAGAATGTTAACCTTTCTTTGCAGGTGGCAAGAGTCTCTGGGATAAGATTTATCAGACCAAGAGCTGGATGTTCTTTTGTGCAGATTGATTAATGTAGTTGCAACCACAGCCTGCCCTAAGGTGTTAGGCTTGTGTTTGTTGTTCTACTTATAGCATAGGAAAGTAGATTTCCAAAAAAAAAAGAAAGAAAAAATTGACTTTAATAGTTTGGAAATGGGCATTTATAAATAAGAAAGTTTCAGTTTGTAAAGGAAGGACTCACAGTGGGGGAGCAGTGTTTCAGAGGCATATATAATTAATAGTAAATGGATGAGTTTTAAAATTGAATAATATAAATATTCACATAATAATTTCATATAAGTTTTCTGTTTTCTCCAAAGAAGTTTTTATTTATTACTACACATTTATAAACTGAACAGATGCTAAGGCTCTGGCACTGACATTAACCCTGGGAAATTACTTACTGCCCATACCCTTGTTGCTTTTCTCACTGTAAATGCAGATCATACTTCCCTTCCTGTGTTTGACGGGAGGATTAAGTGTGTTAGTGCATGTAAGCTATTCAGTAAATGTTAGTAATTATTATAATTAATATTGCTGTGGTTAATAGCTTTTTGTAAAAATTTTAATGTCCACAAAGTGCTCAGTTTTGAGCATTATTATATAAATACAAACAAAATAAAAGACAATAGCCTGTATGTATTTATTTAAAATGTGCAATGTTAGTGAAATATCTACATGTTAACAATAACCACTTGAGCTATGTGAGTTTAGATCAAATTACAAACTTTTACATATGGTAATTTCTATGTTCCTTTGTGTTTCTATAATCTTGTAAAAATACTAAAAATTATTTAAGCACTTTTAAAAATTAAAGTAATATATATGTCAAATACAATGAATTTATCCACATTAGAAGTATAAAATATGTACTTGCAGAAGATAGGGCAAAGTGTCAGTCTTTTAAACACAAGTAAAGACCTCATATAATTGCCTTAAAAATCACAATATCCTCAAGTATTAAATAGCCAAACAAAAAGATAAATTCCACATAGAAAATATAACTAGGTAGAACTGGGTATTTACCCAAAGAATACAAAAACACGAATTCAAAGGAATACCGGCCCCCTGATATTTATAGCAGCATTTTCTACAGCAACCAAATATGGGAATAGCCCAAGTGTCTATCAGCTGATGAATGGGTGAAGAAAAAGTGCTATATATATATATATCCATCAAAGTATTTTGATATATATAAAATGATATATATAATGGAATATTATTTAGCTTAAAAAGAATGAAATCTTGCCATTTGCAATGACATGGGTAGAACTAGAGAGTATTATGCTAAGCAAAATAAGTCAGAGAAAGACAAATACTATATGATTTCACTTGTATGTGGAATTTAAGAAACAAAACAAACAAGCAACAGGGGAAAAAAGAGAGAGAGAGAGGTAAACCAAGAAACAGACTCTTAACTATGGAGAACAAACTGATGATTACCACAGGGTAGATGGGTGGGGAATGGGTGAAATAGGTGGTGGGGATTAAGGAGGGTACTTGCTGTGATGAATCCAGGTGTTGTATGGAATGTTGAATCCCAGTTGAATCCCGGAAACTAATATTATACTATATGTTAACTAACTGGAATTTAAATAAAAACTTAAAAAAAAGAAAATATAACTCATCCCTAAACATTTAGGCAATCACCCTTAATAATAACAATATTTTATTTCAATATATGATAAAAAGATTGCTTTTCAAGTGCTTATGCTTTGACATGGTTTTACACTATTGTGTCTCTGTTAGACACATGTTCCATATGCATTACTCAAATATAGGTTTCTGTGGTTTTATGCATAATCTTTTATCAACCCTATTTTACAGCTGTGGAAACTGAAGCATAGAGATACTTAAATATCTTCCTAATGCCACATAAATAATAATTTATATTGTATAAAGTATGTATATATGTATTATGTATATATTATACACATATATGCTATATATTCTTTGCATATAATACAGTATAGAATGAAGGTAAAGATGGGCAAATATTTTCTGTAAAGGGCCAGATAATAAATAGTTTACTCTTTGAATACCATCTAGTGTCAACTACTCAGCTCTGCCATTATCAGGAAGGCGGTCATAGACAATACCTACAGACATGACTTTCTTTTGTAAAAGCTCTATTTACAAAACCAAGTGGCAGACTGATTTGGCACATGGACCATAGTTTGTTGGCAATCTACAGCATAATGTATGTATAGTGATAAAAGGTTTAAACCGAGGAGTAACTGAAGTCGCCTAGGGAGCCAGTTGAATACATCCCCACTAACGGATACTGAGATCTGAGGAAGGAATAGGAATTGCCAGTGTGTTGAGGGAGGAGCATTTCAGGCACAGGGAATGGGAAATGCAATGAATATGCTGCTGCAGAGCCTCTTGTTTTGAAAAATTGGAAGAGCACTAATGTGACTGGAGTTCAAGGCAAGAGATAGAGGCGAGGAAAAATCCATGCAGAGCCCTATATAAACCACACTGAAGAATTCTTAAAGTTGTATTTAAAACCATGAAATCAATTCAGTGGTTTTCGTTCTTGTAAATGAGGGTGTCTTCGAATGGTTTTCTGGAAACACACACAAAGATGGAAGGTTGTAAGCAGTAAGTTTATTGGGTGTGCTCTCTAGGGATACCATATAAGAAAAGAAAGGCAGGTTTGAGCAGAGAGAGAAGCTGGCCTACCATACAATTCCAGCTGAGGTCACAACCTGTTTTATAGGAAACTTTGAGATGATCCTTCAGAGTTGCCCCAAATTGTGACAAGAGGTAAGGGCCCTTGAGATTTGTATCATTCATATCATATTTGTATCATATTCACATCATTCATATCATATTCATATCATTTGTATCATATCATATCAAGGCACTGGCTGGGGCTTGCCCCCTGGTAAAGGTGGGGCGGCCAACATTGGTGAAGCACTTCAATTAGACCTACAGTAATTTCTTTTGAGAGGTTCAGCATCTATTCCCAACGACTGGAGAATATCTTCTAGCTATTTCACAATAGGAGAAGGGATTTGGGAGGATCACCTCAGACTAGACTGCGTTAGTGTTTTGAAGAGATTATTCTGGCTATGGTGTAGAAAATGTATTGGTAACGATCAAATGCAAAGGGAGAAAGACCAGATAGGAGTAAATACAGTGGCTCAGGTCAAAATCAATTAAAAGTTGAATGAGAACAATGGTGATAATGGACATAGAGAGTAACTATTAGTATGAGATATTATTGGGGACGTCCAATTGATGAGTTTAGGAATATCTTGAGTATGGAGCATGAAGGAGATGATGAGTCAAGGACAAGTTGTGGTTTCTCATCTGCAGAATGTTGGAGGGACTGGGCTATTTCTAAATATTTCGAATATTGGAAGAGAGGCAGGTTTGGTTGAAAAGCATGAAAAAATTTGGAACATGCTGAGATTGAGCTTACTGTTGTATGTTCAAGGGATAGGTATGAGTAATGCATAGGATTTTGTGTTTTAGAGTTTGAGGGTAAAGATAAAATGTAGAATTCATTGGTTTAATCCATGCTTACTATAGTTGTATATGTGAATGTGGTAGCCTATGTGAATTATATAGATAAGAAAAAAAGTAAACTTTGGAAGATGTCTTCAGGAACAACAATATTTAACAACCCAGTAGAAGATATAAGAACAAACCAGGAGATTTGTAGTTTAATGGGAGTAAATTCAGGAGAGTTTTTTTTTTCCCCAGTGAGAGAGAGTGAGTGTCAGGGGAGGGGCAGAGGGAGAGGAAGAGAAAGAATCTTAAGCAGGATCCATGCTTGACGTGGAGCCCGACGAGGGGCTCCATCTCACAGTCCCGAGATCATGACCCTGAGATCATGATCTGAGCTGAAATCAAGAGTCAGACGCTTAACAGACTGAGCTACCCAGCAGCCCCAAGAGTATTTTAAAAAAATAAATAGTCAGTAGTGTTGATTACTACAAGTTAATACTGAGACACACATCAACTAAGGTAAGACAGAGATATTTCAGGTGGATTTGACAACAGATTTATAATACAGTTCGGAAAGGACTGAAGAATTGAAAAGTATATGAAAATCTAACAGATGAAGGCCAAAACAGAACAAAACAACAAAAAACAACCTTCAAAAACTGTTTCAGGAATTTGATTCTGATGCAAAAGGAAAAATATCATATGTATTGTAAGTATAAAACAAAACATTTTTGTAAATTAAATGTATTCGCTAACCAGAACAGGAATCAAAACACTACCAGCAGATGAGAAACGTCCTTTTCTAATGTCCAATCTCTGCTCTTACTGATAATCATTATCCTGATTTCTAAAAGCACAGCTTAGTTTTGATTAGGTTTGTACCTTATATGAATGGAATCAAATAGTACATACTTTTGTATCTGACTTTTAATAAATTGGCATTATATTTGTGAGAAATGTTCATATGGTGACATGTAGTTGTAAATTATTCAACCCTGATGCTTTATAGTATTCCACAATATGTTTATCCATTTTACTGTTGATGGGCATTTGGTAGTTTGCAGTTTGGGGCTATTACAAAAATTACTGCAAGTGATAAACTAACACAAATCTTTAAGTGAACATATAAGCCTTTCAATTGGGTATATAATAATCCAGGATGGAATTCCTGTGCTGTAAGTTATACCAATGTTCAACTTTAGTAGATGTGGCCAGTTTTGCACAGTGGTTTTATAAATTCACACTCCTACCAGGACTGAATGAGTTTCATGTGTTTCCTATTTTTATTAATACTCAGTAGTTTCTTTTGTCAGTGTTGAGTGGAGTGAAATTGCATTGTGCTAGTTCATTTCTTGGAAAGGCACGTAATCACATTTATTCACCATTTGGATATCATTTTGTTGTGGGTTTTTTGACATGTTCCCCCTCGCCCCCATATTTCTATGGAGCTTTCTGTCTTTTTCTTATTTATTTGTAGAAATTTACTATATTTTTGAGATATAAGTACTTTGTTGAATAAACGTGCTAGGGATTTCTTCTTTCACCATTTGAGTTGCATTTTTTTCTAAGTGATGAACTAAAATCCTTTAATATAATTTAATTTGTCGTATTTTTATCATACGACTAGCACTTGTGTGTTCATTTGATATTATATATTCCAAAGTCAAAAGGATATTTTCTTATGTATTCTACTAAAAGCTATATTTTTACCTTTCAATTTGGGATCTGAAATCCATCTGAAATTATTTGTGTAATCTAGGGGCAATATACTTTCCCCCCGTATTTAGCCAGTTGATTCAGTACCATTTAGAAGAACATTATTCCCTACTCCTACCCTCCACTCCCCTACTCTTGACCCTGTACCACTGTGTTGCATTTGTCACCAATTAGGTAAGATATATGTGTGACACCACCTTTGCACTCTCTTTTGTCTTTCTTTGGTCAGTACTGTTACTTTGTGATAGGTCTTGGTGTTTGATACTGTAAGTTCTCTAGCTGTATTCTCTCTCTCTTTCTCTGTCTCTCTCTTTCTGTCTTTTCAGGATTGTTTTCCTTATATTAGCTCTTTTCAGTCTCTCATAAATTTTAGATTCAACTTACCATTTTTGGTAAAAAGAAATACTTAGATTTGGATTTGGATTATATTGAAATTATAGATGACTTCAAAGAAAAATAAAGTTTTCCAACCACAAACTTGTATGTCACATTTAATGTTTAAGAGTTTTTAGTGTAGAGATCTTACATATTATTTGCTAATATTATTTCTAGACTTTGATGTTTTTTCATCCTCTATAAATAGTAACATTTTAAGATATTTTGTTTATTAATAGTATTTATAAATATACTTATTTTTTTCTATTGGTTTTATATCCAGTGGCATTGCTAAGTCACATATTTATTCTGTTAAGTTTCTCTGTAGGTTCTTTTTTTTTAGGTATCTAATTATATTGTTATAATTATTGTTATACTATGACATCCATTTTTTCTCTTGGCTTGTTATATTAGCTAGAGATTCCATTGCAGTTTTAAATAGAAGGGGTCATAGTGGGTATCCTTGCTTTATTTCCTATTTTAGTTTTCCTATTTTAGAACATTCTCAATAATTTAGCATATCACCATTAGGTAAAAAAATTACAGTAGGTTTTTATACATAGGCTTAATTAGATGAAGAAAGCTCTCATCTATTTCTAGTATGGTTAGATTTTTTTAAAATTATTATTTGGATGTTGCATTGAGCCAAATTTATTTTCTGCATCTATCAAGATAATTGTTTTATCTTTATTTTTTTGTTGTTGTTAATGTGGAGAATCAAGTTAAGTGATTTTCAAGCTTTAAACAAATAATGTATAACTAGAATTAACCTCTCTCTCTCTCTCTCTCTCTCTGTCTCTCTCTCTCTCTCTCTCTCTCTCTCTATATATATATATATATATATATATATATATATATAATATTTGGTGCTATTTCTTGAAGTACTCTTGGTCTATGGTCATAAGAGAAATTTTCATTGAAAGTTTATTTCTAGCTCATGCAGTATCTGATAAGGATTGGTAGGAACATCATGTTCTCAGTGAATTGGAAATCTAGGCTCCTCCCCAAGATTATATCCCCATTTAAACACATGGATTATAATGTCAGTGTGGCAGGATAAGAGTGAAATTGAGGAGGCACCACTGTTTTTAGCTCCCTGAAACCAAAAGTGACATATTTCAATTATAGCAAGGTCCGTGGCCAGAATGAGTTACAATATCCAACCCGCTTGCAAAGAAAGGTTGAAAATATAAAAGAGTACCTATTGCTTACTGAGCATTGTCTTTGCCTCAACTGTTAGCATTATATTAAAAGAATATTTTCCCTACTCCCACTCTCCTAGATTCATCTTCCGCCTCCCTATATTAACTCCAACTTCTGGTCAAAACTGTTTTAAGATATGTCACCAGTATTACTGAGTTTTCTTAACATTCACATTTAAACTTTTGGTCTGTTGGGACATCAGTTGCTTTAGCTAGCATACTTGAACTCATTTTAAGTGGCTAGATGTTTATAGTGACATCTTTACAGTGACTTTCAATACATATTTATTTAGTTAATGACTAAAACACTGGATGAATCTTGAGTTGAGATTCCCTATTTAACATGTTTCCCCTACACTCTATACTTTAAAATCATTTTTTCTTGGCTATACTAAAAATACAACATAAACCCCTTTTATTTTTAAAAGGATCTTATAAACTTAAAGATAAATGTAAGAAAATATTATCCTCAATCAATGCATTGTAATGCAGTGTAATGCTTTGATTTCAAGAAAATCATATTATCAACAGATTATTAGGGCCATGAAATCCTAACAACCTCTTTATTTAATCCTGAGTATTATTATATTTTACTTCATTGGAATTATATTTGGAGGATTTGACTTCTTTCTGTTAATCCCACTTAGTAATATGTTGGCTTCTTTAATATGAGTCTGTACCGTTAAAATAATCTGTTAAATTTAGTGAGCTTGTTGAAGTCAAATTTTCAATGCTTTTGTAAACCATACTTTCACAAGGAAAATATTCCTCTTGCATTTATATAATTGTGAACATATGACTTAGATTAATTTATAGTATTCCATGATGGGAAGTAGCAACAAATAAACAAGCCAGAGAATGAGAATGTGTAACTGCCTTGCTTAAATAAATGGAATCTATTCTTTAAAAAAAAATGTCATTGCAGAAATGAGCTTTTAAAGGATAGCCATTCGGCCCTTTCTTTTTGTCTCTCACATGCATGCTTTAGATCTTTATTCAACATTTTTTAAATGCTGGGCACTCTGCTAAGCATGAGAATCCACCCCCCCCCCCACAAAAAAAAAGATAATCTCTGCCCATAAGCAGGAAATAGTCTAGGAGGAAAAATTAGGCTTGGTCACAGAGACACTAATTTAAAGCTGTTATAAATTCTGCACTAGAGATACAGAAAGCCCATTAGAATAAGAGCTTAAGAGACCCAAAAGGATAAATGAAGAAACGCATTTCCTTTATGACTTGGTTGCATTTTAAAGTTGCATTTTTACTTTTCTGCATTCAGTGTCTTTATGAACTTTTCTATCACTTCAAAGAACTTGAAGTTTCGGGGCAATCTTAGAGTCACTTTGAAATTCCTCCCATGTATTCAGCTTTTATTGCTAGTGTCTGCCACTAGGTGATTAATGATTGTTCATTAAGTATAGTTACTATGGCCAGACTTTCCATGCATAAACAAGAAAGGGGGAAACAGGAATATTACTGTTTAAAATTTTCATTGATTCCTTTTTATAAATTAAAACATATGCATTTTATATGTGACATAAATTTTTCAGCTTAAGTTCTATATACACTATGTAAAATGTATATTATAAATGTTAAAAAGTAGCAAAAATTCTCAGAACAAATTATGTACCTGTTACTAATTTACACTGGGATCAATTATTTATGTATTCAGTTGTGTCTTTCTTTAATCATCAGGCTTCCCCACAATATCTTTTATTTGTTTTGTTTTATTTCTGTTCTTTTTCAATGGTTATCATCATTCAACAACATTCATCAATCAATAACATTCATCCATTAAACATTTTACAAGTAATATAGTATGTACAAGAATGTATATTCTTTGTGTTTGAATCTCTTTATTACTTGGTATTTATATTCTTCCAGGAAATCTTATTTTGGTACTTGTTGAATTGTTAAACTCTTCTTCTCTGAGCTTCCTGCTTACAGAGAAATAATTCAAATTAGTTTGTGTCCCATTACTTCTTAACTCCCTAAACTGATGCTGTTTCCTTACCTCTTTTGCAGTGGCCTGAATTGGCAGACTTTAAACCTTGATGTGTGTTAAAATTATTTGGGATACTTAATAAGATCCAGACTACTGGAACCTATCTTCCAAATTTTCATTTACTGAAGATGAGTGTGGACCCAGGAGCATGATAGAGTACTGGTGATTTCAATGCAGAGGATTTGCATGATACAGACCATCCTGAAAGAAAAATGAGGATAAGTTAAGAATAGTTATGTGTGAATTTATTAGTAGTTAAGCATATTATTTTAATCTTACTTTAAGATTCACATAAAGTACTAATATTATGGTAGACAAAATAATGGCCTTCTCAATGAGGCCCACATCCTGTTCCCCATGAATATGGTAGTTTAGATGGAAGGGAGGAATTAAGGTTGCTAATCAGCCACCTTTAAAATAGGATGATTATTCTGGATTATCCAGGTGAATCCAGTGTTTCACAAAGGAGGAGGGAGGCAGATTAGAAGAGTCCAAAGAAATTTTAACTACTGAAGGATTGTCAGAGAAATACAACATTGACCACTTTGAAGATGTAAGGAGGGGACCATAAGCCAGGGAATGTGGGCAGTCTCTAAAAGCTGGAAAAGGCAGGGAAACAGATTCTCCCCTAAAGCCTCCAGAAGGAATGCAGCCCTGTCAAACGACTTGATTTTAATTCAGTGAGACGTGTTGGACTTCTAACCTAGAGAAGTGTAAGATAATAAGTTTGAGTTAAACCCCTAAATTTGTGGTAATTTATTATAGTAGCAATAGAAAACTGATGCAAATACATGGCAAGGTGGTTTTTTGTTGTTGTAGTTTTTGTTTGTTGTTTGTTTTTGAGAAATCAATAAGAAGACATGAAAAGTAATAATTTCCTTCCCAGTGCTTCCCTATTTCTGGTTCCACTCCTAGAAGTAACTCTTTTTAATCAGTTGTGGGTTTTTGTGTTTTTTTGTTGTTGTTTATTTGTGTTTTTGTTTTGTTTGTTTTTTTTTTAGTTTTACTGGTGTTCATTTTCAAAGATTTAAATATTATCCTTATGCTTCTATTTCCTGGTTTTTCTAACTGAGGTAATAATTATCCATCTTTCTCTAAAAATTATAAGGTTCAAAAGATATGTACTTGTCTCCAATTCCCATTATCTCTCTTCTTCTGAGAAACCAAAAGCTTTATAGTATATTCCTTGTTGATTTACGTGTCGTGTCACATTAAATTCAATAAATATCACTAATCACTTCTATTTGAGATAAATGTGTTAGTATCTTAATTTAATATGCCACCTTTTTTCCACCCTTCCCACTGCAACCTTCTGTCAGATTTAACATATTTATAATATCTTAGTTGTTAGCATTTTTTTTCATTTTGCAGACCTGTAATAACTTTATGCTCCATAGATAGATAAACTGTAAACATTAACCATAGAATTATCAGAATTTACATGTCAAGAGCATCTAAACATTTTCCTTATGGATAAACTAGTTCCTTCATTTTCTAATTTGTATTTTCCCCTAATTACTTAATATTAGTTTTAAATCAGCATTACATGTTCTGAAGAGTTTGGAGTTTGAAATATACATTATAATGATATATTTCACATCTGATATTATACAGATTTATGTAGATATGCCATATATGATAAAAATAGCACATCATGTCAGAGGGTAAATGGAGATACACTTTACAAGATATTTATTTCAAATTACAAGTACAAAATTAACTCTGAATAGACTATAATAAATTAAAGATGCATATCCTTACACCTAATAGGGAAAAAAATGATGCAAAAGGATTAGCTAAATTGCCAATAGAGGAAATAGAATAATAAAGAATATAAATTTAAAACAATGTAGACAGGAGAAGGAGATACAGAAAAAAAAATGGTGGGACAAGTAGAAGGGAAATAGCAAAACATTAAACTGACCTCCAAATCTATCAACAATTATATTAAATATGAATGATTAAGTGAGGTTTTAGATATTCCAAATATAGATATATTTCATTATAAAATATTATATCACCCCTGATCTCTTCTGAAAGTCTTTAAGCTTTGGAAATGTGTCAAAGTCACAGTGGTGTATACAAGTTGCCAACAGTTCTAACTTCATCTTTGAAGCCTGAATTCTATCATTGGAAACACATATTACCAATTTCCTTGAACTGACAGATTTAATTCATTCATTTTTAAGAAAATATCTGCCAAATACTCAAGCCAGAATCACCATAGTTTGGCTGTCACGGATTCTTCCAAGCAAAATATATTCCATGAAAAAGCAGCTAGCTTTCATACTTCAAAGAAATGTACAAGTACTTTTTTTTTCAAGACATTCATCATACCCTGTATGTATCAAAAGAGCTTTACCTATTTCTCACTTTATCACACAGAATATTAAAAAGGGGTATATTCAAAGGCTGGGATTTAATAATTTTAACAATTTTATTGCTTCATCAAGGACATTGCTAAGTAAAATGGGCTTTTTCCCCCCCTGCAAATTTATGAGAGTGGATGATGCAATGATTACTATATTACATTTTGGTGATAATTCTTTGATTCATGATGAGATACCAAAAATTTTACTTACCATAACTTTTGCATTATTAATATAAATGTCAACACATTGAAAAGGCCAATACTGTCATTATCATGAATACGATCTTGATTTGATTACACTCTCAAAAAGTTCATTATATATACATATACAATATACATACACATATATATGTCAAAGATTCAGCAGAAGCAAAACTAAAAACAACAGGTCAATAAAATAGTAATTAGGAAGAGTTTACTGTGCACATAAAAACAGTGTGTAACCTGGGAGATCTAAACCATCAGTGGAATGAGACTCCCGTATATTGTTCCAAGACAGCATACAGTGAAAATACAGAGGCTGTTTATTTTTTATAATGATTGGTTATAACATTAAAGTTTTTCTAGTGATAGGTGATTTAGTTATTTGGTTAAAAGTGCTTACATGATGCCATTTTTGGGGAACAGCTTGCTTTGTTTATAATTTTTAGAAGCATTTACAAGAAGCAACCCAGTTAAGTTTTACTTATTTTGCAGAATAGACTAAATTAATTTTTGCTTATGTGGCATAATAGGTTTTGTCTGCTCAGGAAATTTTTAAGCCTGCTCTTCATTTTATATCTAATTTTAACATATAATAAATATGAACTATATATTTTATATATAATATACATATGTGTGTATGTGTGTGTTTATATATATATAAATATAAATATATATAATTTCTATGGGGGGACAAATATAAACAATTCTGGTTAAAGAGTATACAGGAGTTTTTTGTACGATTTTTGTATTTTCTGAATACTTGAAATTATGTCAAAATTAAAAACTGACACAGTTAATAAAATAGCACAAAGTGCCAGATTGCCAAATCAGATACACGAGAATCGGAAATCTTAGCAATTCCAAGCATTCCAATAATTTTCTGTATATGAATAATCGCAAGGGACAGGGAAAGCGCAGAATTCAAAATTTCATTGCCACTTCCCAGATCATTTCTTGCCATGTTTGAATGGTTTTTGGCCCATATTTAACATATGAAGTTGCTGAGTGGCCATGCAGTACTTACTCGCACAAAAGGAATCTATCTCAGGGATAAGACACCTTCATTTTTTTTTTTTACTCCAATAATCACATAGCTTACATAAAAATTTCGGGGAGTCATATCCCATAAATCCATAGATACTAGATTGGTTTAACATAATCTAACCTAGGCAGACGAGATAAAGATTCTCTACTAGTAAATAACATTAATGTTTTCCAGGAGATATATCATTAGAATCTTATAAGGGGATTTGACTAGATCATCTTTCTTCTTTTACCTGGCCATTCCTGATAAAGGAAGAAAATGGATTGCAGGGCTATTCCTAATTCTTTTGTTCTCAACTAGAAGGTAAATGGGGGTAATTCTAACATATCTTTACAAATAGGTAATTCCATACTAATGAAACTGATCATGATTAGGGATATTAATGGAAACCTTCCTAACTGATTTTATGAAAGATAATTCTGAATAATATTAGCTATATTTTAGGCTTAGGTATAAACATGTTTCCTTTGAAATGCATTTGTTCATGAGGATCACTTTGTCCCTGTTATTCAATTAATTATTTTTTTACCAGAATAAGTTTAGCAACTTAAATAAATTGAAGCCTTTACATTTTTAGTAGACCATAAGACAAAATAAGTTGATGAGAAACTAATCCACTCCCTTGAGTTTAAAATTGTAAAGGAAACCTTTCAAAAAGTGGATCACTGTGTCAAGTGCTACAGTGAAGTAAGCTGAGAACTAAGAAATGGCTATTGAATCCAGCAACATATTGCTGATTTACACAAAACAGTTTCAGTGGTCTCTGGGGAAAAATACAGGTTACTATGGATCCAAAGGTGAATGTCATCAGAGAAAGTCAAAACCTTTAGTTTAGTAAAGCCTTTAGAAGTGTTTTGCTATAAGGAGAATCAGAACAGTAAAAGGAAGAACATATGGATTCATATAATTGATTTTAAAATGAGAAATACAATACTGTATTTCTATTCTGATAAGGATGATCTCGTAGACAAACAAAAATTTTATAATCTAAGAAAGAGTGGAATTAGTGGGAGGATCATAATATTTGGGTAGGTCAAGGAATATGTTCTAGTCCAGAAATGAAGGAGGAGAGAGTGTAGCAGAAATAATTCATCCATTGTTACTGGAGGGAAAACAAAATATGGAGGTAGAGCTTTATGGGAAATTTTTATGATAAAATGATCCTGCTTATACCTACTGATAGCTTTCCCCCCAACCCCGCACCCAGCAAAATAGGAACGAAGATTATTAACTGAGAGTCAGGACTGGGAGTTGTGAGGTCTGAAGGAAGAGAAGGGTGAATAGAGTAAGTATAAGAGAAAATTGCTCAGCGAAATGTAGGATAGTTGGGTAGTTCTCTGACCAACAGGAAGTTCGTGGTTATAAATAATAATTGAAATGATGCAGCATGGTTGGCATGTCTCAGCAGCTGAAGCACAATGACCTTGCCTATTTCATTTCTGTGTATTCAGGATCTATCATGGATCCCGGCACATGGTTAACATTAAATATTTTTGGAATGAAATAAATATATTTACTATATTGATAGATGCTGATAGAAATTTTTAAAATACATTCTAATTAAAAGAAACAAAAAAAATTCAAATAAACTAAAAATGGAAGGAATTTTTCTCAATATTATAGAGTATTTATTCAAAGTAAAGAGCAGAATTCATACAAAATGCCAAAACTCTTATTTTTAAAATGTGGCTCCTAATTATTTGACAGTCACCTCATCAAGAGGTGGAGTCTGTCTTCCTTACTGTGAGTGAACTTTTGATCGTTATAAATAGAGTACTTTGGAAATGATATGAACTGTCTTTCATGGCTAGGTCATGAAAGCTAGTAAAGTTTCTGCCTTGCTCTCTGGAATATTCACTCTTGAAGCCTCCAGGTGACAAGTAAGCAATCTTCATGTTCTGAGGATGCCATGCCTAGAGGAAACCCAAACTAGCCTATGCTGAGACCACATGGAGAGGCTGTAAGACAGGAGTTAGCTAGCCAGCCTCCAGCTAAGTGCTTCCCAGCCCCCACCACTCCGGATCCTGACAGCCTGCAATTGCCTGCAAACACATTGGAGACCTAAGCGAGAAACACCTAGTCAAGGCCTTCTTGAAATCTCTGGCCCATAGAGATTGTGAGAAGTAATAAAATTATTTCTTTATAATTTAACCACTAAGTTTTAGAGTGATTGGTTATGGAGCCATAATTAAACAGGACATTATATAAGACAGTGTTTTTTAAACCTATTGGACACTGTTCTCTCATTTAAAAATCAGAAAAGGTGATTATATATAAATATGTAAGTATGTTTATTTACATATGTATATGTATATATGTATATATATGGGAGTGAGAGCTGGAGTGATTGGAAATAAACATATCATTGCTTTCAGAAGTTATGGCATTTTTACATAGAAAACCTAAAAAATCAACCAGGAAGAAAACTATTCAAACTAAAAGGAAACTAGTAATGTGACCAGATACAAGAAACTAGATAAATGCATTTAAATCAGTTTCACTTTTCATAACTGAAAAACCTCATGACAAATATGAGGAAAAAAATGCCTTTTTAAAATAATACAATTGATGAGGATGCCTGGGTGGCACAATCTGTTAAGCCTCTGACTCTTGGTTTCAGCTGAGGTCATGATCTCAGGGTCATGGGATTGAACCCCCGGTCAGGCTCCGTGCTCAGCGCAGAGTCTGCTTGGGATTCTCTCCCCCTCTCCCTCCTGTGCCCCTCCTCCACTCACACATGCACAGGTGCACGCACACTCTCTCTCTCTAATAAATACGTAAATCCTTACAAAAATAAAAAATAAAAAAATATAATTAACAGAATACTTAGGAATAAATAAAAAACAAATATCTAGAAATTGTATTATGACAATGCTAGGATATTAGTGAAGACATAAAATAGAATCTAAATCAATGGAGAAAAAAAATCTTCCTAAATGTTAAACTCTGGAATTCTGAAGATTTCTATTCTTAACATATTAATATGTCACAGTTAATGTATTTTTTCAATATAAATTGATAAAGTGTTACTAGAATTTACTTGGGTGAATAAACAGAAGAAAATACATCAGAACTTTTTTTTTTTAGTAATAGAATATGGATAGGCTTTTCTAACAAAATTCAGTCCTTGATGCTATAAATTAAGAAATGATAAATACATCTTATCTTTATTAGGTCCTAATCCTATGAAAGGTATAATTCTTTTTTGTTTAAATGCATTTTTCAATAAGCAGTGGGATTAAATGTCAATTTGTTGAATGCCATCAAAACACATAACATTTCACTGAAAAGTCATATAAATAATGTTCAAGTACGTAGCAAAGCTTTCAGAATTTTAGAATTACCTTTCACAGAGTTCCTACAGCTAACGTCAGGTAGTGTCCTAAACATTCATGAACTTCCATTGGCCACTGTTAGACAATGCTGAATAAATGGGGAAGGGCAGCACATACTCAGATATTGATATCAAGCAATATCCAATGACTGGAGCAGAGAAATGAGCAACTTTGAAACAAAAGCACTATGTTTAATGTTGAAAGAGCTCCACACCCTTCCTATTGTGGACCTGTGTAGAGTTCAGTTATTTGAATGCAGCATATTAAACATGTTTTCATATTGATAGGAGTTTTCTTTTTAAGGTGAAAGTCAAACAATAAACATTTATTTTTTTAAATATAATCCGTTAGAGACTAAAGAATAATTAGAAATTCTTGTCACACAACAATTTCCAGTCTTCTCAAATACTAGCTTCTATTTCTTTGGCCTCATAAACATTTGGAAAGGAATTTATGACTTTAACTCCTGTGAAGTCACATTTATGATGTGACTATTTTATTTGATGCCTCATAAACGATAGTGGAATGTTTATTTTTAAAACATGGGTTTTAAAAGTTAACACTGCATTTTTATTTGATTTAATCTTTCATTTTATGATGAAGAATTTGCATTGCCGACAACTTTGCATCATAGTGTATTAATGAGAAACATGAAAAAAAATTATGTAGACCTTTCAGAAATTATGTCAGTTGAGTTATATTTTGATCCACAAGTGCTGGCATGTGAAATATTCATAACCTCAATACTCTATTATTTTGTGATTCATAAAGGCAGGTAAATCATTATATATGCATACTAAAAAATCATTTTTTTCCAAATAGAAACACTTATTTTTAAGACAAGATTTGAATGAGTTTAGAATAGGAAAAAAGAATTCTTATATTTGAGGCTGTTATTGATGGTATGCTATTATATTGGTATTAAGAGTCTACTAGCAGGTTAGTCCTAAACCCTAGTGTAACAGAGAGAATATTTACTGTGCACCTCCTCTGTGCACAGCATCGCTTACTGGGAATGCAAAAGTGACAATGATATGACATCTAATCCCTGCCTTCATAGTCATTTTCTAGTTTATAAAATAGATCCAAATACATTATTTCCCATAAAAAACATTCTAAATGATTCTTCTAATTATTGGGTAGTGTTTCCTTCTAATTATCGGTAAATGTGTGTGTGTGTATACATACACATACATTTATAATGTTCTAAAATAGTTTATATATTTATCATATTTATATTAATATAATGCCCTAAAGAATTGTAGGTGTGTGTAGTGTGTATATATAAATATTTATATATATGTATATAATTGAAAGTTTCAGTTTCATTGATATTTCTTCTCTGACAGTCATAAATTACTGATTGTTATGTAGTGGAATTGTTATGGTTTACAATTGATCGAATATGAACTTATTTATTAACTTAACCAAATAATTGGTGAACTATGAATAAAACAAAGTGAACTAATTTAACCCCATTTGCTTAATGTGACAAATGTCCATCTTGGTAAAATTAAGCACTTCCAAAAACAATACCTGATATAAAATTCGGTTATGAAAGCAATAGCTTATTTGTGAATTTACTAGTAACAATATAGGAAAGGATGAAGCTATAAGAAGTATTTTTAAATACTTGAAAGTATTAATAAAGAAAGGAAAGAATGAGAAAAATATAAGAAAGCAAGATTTTGGAATAAACATTAATGCCAGAAGAGAAAAGACCTTTCCATGCTTAGATAGATACTTACGTACATGAATCACAATATCCAACATTACCAATGGAGGAAAATAATTTGAAAGACTAATACAGAAATCCTCTAGGGAGAAAAGAAGCAACAATGAAAATTCTGGTTAATATTATGATTTCTTACTAGGAAAAAGGGTTCTTCACTACCATAAATCTTTCATAATCTCTTTTTACATATTTTAATATTCTAGTATTTTTTTTTACAGATTTTGATATATAAGCATATTCATGAAGGTTTGCATTTACACAACATCTAGTTATCTACATTTGATTGTTCTTGGGCTGTGATTCTCAAAATTGACTAACAATAGGTCACTTATGGGCTTTTTAAAATTATTGACATGTGGGATCTATCCTAAAAAAAAATTAAATGAGAACATTTACAAGTGTTTTTGAAAGCTTCCTATGTGATGATCATGATCCCAGAGCTGGGATACACAGTCATAAAACCTCTTCAGATTCAACTTACCAACTGAACTCACATCCTTCCAATACAGCTTAGTTTTTTTTCAATAGCCCCTCCAACAAACAGAACACCATCTTTCATCTAGTTCGGCAAGCCAGCCTAGGCAGTATCCATTCATTATATTTCCCCTCTTTCACTTCCTATGTTTGATACAACACCAAATCAGTTTATACATCTGGCTTTGGTTATTTGTTTCTATATCCTCTCACACTGACTGCGATGAGAGCATCCCCCCAACTCTCATTCCACCTGCTACCCAACAAACAATTCTCCATGCTGTAGTCAAGGCTGTTCATTTAAGAAAAAAAAAAAAAATCTAATCATGTAACTTTCTTCCATAAAAAATGTCTTATTAATGGAAATAAATTTCAAATGGGTCATTACAAATACTATTAGTATTATAATTAACTTTCATATTGTGAAGCAACATTGATTCATTTTCAGGAAAAACAGTGATGCCTGTCTTATGATTATATGAGCAGCTTTATATATTAAACATTTTCTTTAATAGAGAGCTGTGGTAGGCTACTAAATTGTTTCCTATTTGATCAGAATTAATAACAAAATAATTTGTTGCATATAAACACCTTCATACATATGCAGGGTTTCTAGGTATTTTAAGTGACTAAGTTCTTAAACTTGACTATTATTACAGTATTATGAGTATTTGATAAAATGGAATTAATAGACATTATGATTTGCATAAAATCAAATATTTTATGCTAAATGTACTCTTAGAGTTCATGATGAACTCATAGGGGACATAAATGTTTTTAGCTATACACTTACTAGCTATTTTCTCTCTAGACTTTCTTTGTAAGAAAGATATTCAATGCTAAATGTGATCTTTTAAGTTACTTGGTTTTATTTTTATTTATTTTTAATAATTGAGATAATAATGTCTTAATGTTAAAAAAGCATTTGCTCCACGTAAAATACATGCTCTCCACCCCATATATAGTTATTTGCTCTTATCATCTTATAAGCGTTGTGGCTCTGGGATTTGAAAAAGGTAATTAAGTATAAAGCAGAGGGTATTTTTGTAGAGAAGGCACCTAATAATAGAGGTTAATTAGCTGCTTGAATGGCAATAGGTCTATAATGAAAAACCACAAAGGAACACATAAGCAATTAAAAATAGAGCAAATACATTAGAATCCTAATGTGTTTATATACAGCAAATTTAATAAACACCATACAAGTATTTTCTAGGATTTACCCATTCAGGTTTAAAATACAAGAGAACACCATAATTTTATTTTATATATTTTTTTCTTTCTCAAATTTTTATTTAAATTCCAGTTAGTTAACATATGGGGTAATATTAGTTTCAGGTGTAGAATTTAGTGATTCCTCACTTACATACAACACCCAGTGCTCATCACAAGTGCCCTCCTTAATATCCATCACCCATTTAACCCACCCACCTGCCCACCACCCCTCCAGCCGCCCTCAGTTTGTTCTCTATAGTTAAGAGTCTGTTTTATGGTTCGCCTTTTCTTTTTCCCCCCAGCTATGTTCATCTGTTTTGTTTCTTAAATTCTACATATGAGTGAAATCATATGGTATTTGTCTTTCTCTGACTGACTTATTTTGCTTAGCATAATGCACTCTAGCTCCATCCACATTGTTGCAAATGGCAAGATTTCACTCTTTTTTTATGGCTGAGTAATATTCCATTATTTATATATACCACCTCTTTTTTATCCATTCATCAGTCAATGGACATTTGGGCTCTTTCCATAATTTGTCTACTGTTGATAATACTACTATAAACATCAAGGTGCATGTATTCCTCTGAATTAGTATTTTTGTATCCTTTGGGTAAATACCTAGTAGTGCAATTGCTAGATCATAGGGTAGTTCTATTTTTAACTTTTTGAGAAACCTCTATACTCTTTTCCAGCCAGTTTGCTTTCCAGGAATGCAAACTGCCTGTATCAATTTGCATTCCCACCAACAGTGTAAAAGTGTTCCCCTTTCTCTGCATCCTCATCAACATCTGTTGTTTCCTGTGTTGTTAATTTTAGCCTTTTGACAGGTGTGAGGTGATATCTCATTGTGGTTTCATTGTTATTTCCCTGATGATGTGTGATATTGAGCATTTTTTTCATGTGTCTATTGCCCCTCTGTATGTCTTCTTTTGAAAAATGTCTATTGATGTCTTCTGCCCATTTCTTAACCGGATTATTTGTTTCGGGGGTGTTGAGTTTTAAAAGTCCTTTTATATTTTGGATACTAACCCATTATCAGATATGTCATTGCAAATTTCTTCTCCCATTCTGTAGTTGCCTTTTAGATTGTTCCCTTCACTGTGCAGAAGGCTTTTATCTTGATGAAGTACAAATAGTTTATTTTTGCTTTTGTTTCCCTTGCCTCAGGAGACTTACTTTCACCACCCCACCCCACCCCCCTACCCCAGAAGACTTATCAAGTAAGAAGTTACTGTGGCTGAAGTCAAAGAGGTTGCTGCCTGTGTTCTCCTCTAGGATTTTGATGGTTTCCTATCTTATGTTAGGTCTTTCATCCATTTTGAATTTACTTTTGTGTGTGGTGTAAGAAAGTGGTCTAGTTTCAACCTTTTGCATGTAGCTGTCCGGTTTTCTCAACAAAATTTGTTGAAGAGACTGTCTTTTTCCCATTGGATATTTTTTCCTTTTTTGTCAGAGATTAGTTGACCATGTAATTGTGGATACCACAATTTTAAAATGAAAATTGTGTGTCATATTTTACACTTCAGTTTATTATTTTATTATAACATTATGTTCTCTTTACCCAGTTATATTCAGTAAATTTGTAGATTTTTGCCATTTACAACTATAGATCTTCTTACCTTAAGTGCAAACTTCTTTATATTCTCTTTTTAGCAAAAGAATGAAAAATTTCTGCAACACTAATCATTGTAGTATTCAAATTAGAATTTTTAAAACTAGCACTGCTTGACCTCTTTTCATACATTCATTGTTTTATGTTACAATTTGTATTACAACAGTTCTATATTCAACTGGAGTTCAGCCTATGCAGATGCAGGATTTTTTTTTCCAGCTTGAAGCAAAAAATATGATTACAAAATATTCATAGATAAAACATAATAAGATGTTAAAAAGAACACTTTCTAATCCAAAAATAATGGTAAGAAAACCATCATTGATTGACTTTTTATTCTAGTCATTGTTTTTAACATTTGCCTCAAAAGTTCTTGGGGAGACAGACTTGCAAATCCAGTACATGGATGCCAAAATTTATACCAGCATTGCATAGGTTGTAAAACTGTACATCCCTCAGACCTTTCTCTAAATTACCAATGTCAGATGTGGTTACGAAGTTACTGGACAGGGAGGAATCCCCCGAAAGAGGGTCAGAGAACAGTGAGTAAGAGAAGTCTCCCAGGATGTAGAATACAGTCTAATGAAAACCTCACCTTTGCCAGAGGAAGGGTTTTCCTGATATCTCCATCAGCATTTTATCATTGTTCTGGAACCCAAACTAGTGAAAACTGTATTTCAATGTGAAAAAAAAATGCCCTAGAATATTTAGTATTCCCCACCAATATTAGTAGTGATTGATGATAAGGTAGTTGGAGACATAAATTACCTAAGAATGGTAATGTATTTAGGTTTTTGTTTGTTGGTTGGTTGGTTGGTTGGTAGATTCTGAAAGAACCAACTATGACTCATTGAGCTATTTGACTATTTAGTGAGGAAATCCTGAATCTCCCAACTGGTCCTTCATGTCCTTTACAGAATAAAAATCAGATTGGGGCCTAGTACTTTCTTTTCTTTCTTTCTTTCTTTTGTTTTTTAAAGATTTATTTATTTATTTGAGAGAGAGAAGGGGGAGGTGCAGGGGGAGAGAATCATCAAGCAGACTCCCTGCTGAGTGTGGAGCCTGACGATTGCAGGGCTTGATGCAAGGCTCAATCTCTCAACCCATGAGATCATGACCTGAGCTGAAACCAAGAGTTGTATGCTTAACTGACGGAGACACCCAGGTGCCTCAGGGGAAAAGTACTTTCTCTGAGAGTTTTGTTAAGGGTTATTCATGGTTTGTTGAGTGATCAGCATCCTAACATTTTATTATCATGAGTACCAAGTCATAAGTATCAAGTAATGCAGAGAATGGCTGTCTAGAATATTCAGGCTTCTTAACAGTTAGTAACTATTTGTAGTAAGCTTTAATACAACATCCAGATTCCTAATAGGCTGTGATACTGGTCTTAGGCTTCTTTAACTATTAGCTACATAGATGCCAATTTTGCTATCCTAGGAATTGTAGTACAGTATAATAATGAATAAGAAAATAGACCAATAGATGTTGCCATACACGATGCATGAGAATTAGACCCATGAACTAATAACAAATTATAATTTCTAGCCTTAAAAAAACTATCACACGTATATTTCAGGGGGTCTTTTTTGAAGTGTAGATGGACTGCATTCATCTTACATATATGCTTTCTAAACTAAATGAAAGAAGGTAATGGTGGCTTTTTATAAAAGGCAACACAAGTTTCAATATTGGTTGTATAACAAAGGTCATGAACAAGAATATAGATACCCTTTCCTAAAAGAATCAAACATGGATAGTTGAAATTATTCCCTAGGATGGAGTCAGGCAGTTTAAAATTGTAAAAAGAAATAGAAAATACATATGGAAGGTCCTTTGCCTTGAGTTTGGGGATTACCATGAAGCAGTGTACAACCCAATAATTAGTGATTGACACTAATTGTCACTACCACAGTTAGGGATAAACAAGTGAAGGAAGTTACAGCCTGTTTCTAATTTTAGGAAAGTGACAAAAGGAAAGAACCAAACTCTTGGCATTCGAATTTTTCATCTGCTTTGTACTGATGTTTTGTGTTAAGAATAATATGAATTTTTCATTAATGTTTTTTTTTTCTCTTTTTTCCTTTAACTTCCTAGGTCTAGGCACTGAGTCTTTGAGGGAGGCAAGAATTCTCAGATTTGACCCAGCTGAATTATAATTCCTCTCCTTAGATTTGGACCCAAATTCAGATTATTCAAACTATAATAAGTTTGTTTTCTTCTTTCAGGAATCCACACATCACAGAGTAGATCCTTGATGCTTTCCTGTCCTTGAAGTAAAGATCTTACCTAACTGAAATTTTCACCCACACTGTTGGAAGGAAGAATATAGGGCATGATGAATCATAATCACTTGGACCTTTCTAGCACTCTGTCTTTGTTTTTCCTTGCTACATTCAAAAGCCTCTTTCAGACGATAGCATCATGTATCTTTTCTCTCAGCTAACCTGAGAGATTTTATTTCTCCATAAATTAGTTTTCTGAATTGATGATAGACAGAGGATAGATAGACATATGTATTTCAGATGTTTTACATATAAACACATATTTTACCAAATTTATGTTTCTTATTGTTTCTAGACATATACATATTTCAAATTTAATTGAAAGGTTCATAAACTAAACACAATCTTCATACATAAGATATATGTTATAAATAAGATTGTTCAAAAGCTACTAAAAAGAAAAAGCAAGAATATAAGTAGCCTCATTTTAGACAAGATACTAAAAGACTTTAATAAATATTCTAATATTATAAAAATATCCATAAGGAGGGGCGCCTGGGTGGCTCAGTCAGTTAAGCATCTGCCTTTGGCTCAGGTCATGATCCCGGGATCCTGTAATTGAGCCCCATGGTGGGCTCCCTCCTCAGTGGGAAGTCTGCTTCTCCCTCTCCCTCTGCTGCTCTGCCTGCTTGTACTCTCTTTCTGTCAGATAAATAAATAAAATCTTTTAAAAAATCTATAATGAAAAGGAAAACAATATTAGTAAAAATTCTTAAATGGGAAATAAACTAAGAAGTTGATTAGTTCAAATACATATAAATTCTGCAAAAGTGAATCTAAATAATATAAAAAGGTAAATATTAATGTCTGATATTCTAAATATGATTACAGATACATTATTTTCATCTATACAAGTCAGAAATCTCAATATTTCAAAATTTAACAAATTATTTGTCATAGGACTTTGATATGATTTAACAAAAAAGGTTTGTTCCTTTTGTATTAGCATATTCAGACTTTAGTGTCCGTATGTGGCTAAATAAAATATTAGATTCCTTCCTATTAGAACTGTGTTTTAGAATACCATATTATGAATTATTATCAAAGAAATATGGTAAAAGCCCTGATTATTTTTTAATAAAACATGTTAGATAGAAAGATAGGACCACTGCAGAGAAGATTTCACTGGATTGGGAATCTCAGACCCTCGCATAATTCATAGAAAAATTGCTAATGCTTTTGAAGAAGACAGGTGCATTTTATAGTTTCAAAAATCTATTTCTTAAGAGTATAGAACTACAGAGACCTTATGGGTGACCAGTGGTGAGAATAAATGGAATAGAAGGAACATAGGAAGTTCTTTAGAAATCTTAATCATCTGTGCCGTTAATATGGTAGAATATATTCAGAATGGTGAATTTGTTTTTGTAATTAGTAGGTCTCCAATTCCAGTGGATGAGAAGAAAGGAACAATAGAATGCTTTTCTCAGAAGTCTGGAATACGCAGGCTATTCTATGAAGCTTTTACATGTTCTGATAAATGCTAGGTTGTGAATTAATGACTACCTTATCAGAAAGAACTGAAGACAATTTAATAGATCCATTTCTAAACAGTGTAATAAGGCTGTTTATAATGGGAAAACATTGTAGCGTTTCTTTACAATAGTTTAAAATGATTGTCTTGTCTTGGACAAGAGTAAGCCCTGTTGGGAATTTAGGACATCAAATACAACAGGAAAATAAATTTAAATGAAAGAGATAAAGATCATGGAAGTGATCATTATTGTTTTTACTGTATATTATTACACTTGATGGACAAAATCAGTTAAGGTTGACACAGAGTGAGACTGAAAAACAATTGCCTCTTATAATTATTTTAAAGGTTTGTTTATTTATTTGAGACACACACACGCAGACATGCAGACTCCCCACTGAGGGAATGGGGTTGGATCCCACAACCCTGAGCTCATGACCTGAGCTGAAATCAAGAGTCAGACACTTAACCAACTGAGCCACTCAAGCACCCCACAATTGCCTCTGATATTAAAAAAGAATTCAGATAATTAATTTTGAGGTAATCTGTAAAATACTAATCACAGACATGATTAACACTTGGTATTTTCTCATCATTTATAAAACAACCACTTCAATGAACATCGTGAAAGCTGTTTAGTTATTAGTATAGAAAAAATTTTGGTGAATTATAAAACATTAATATAAACAGAAATTTATTCAAATATATATTTATTAATTTGTATAAAATTCATCTGAGTCCTGGCAATTGGATTGCAGTCCTTTCAAAATTCCTCTCTTCACATGATACAATTCTATTATTAATGTAACTCTTTAAGTACCAAGGAGTTCTAAGTAATGAGTATTATATACCTATTGTACTTCTTTTTCTTGTTTGCTGATGTAATGAGCTTTTAAAACTTTATTGAGAAAAAATTGACAAATGTATTGTAAATATTTAAAAGGTACATGATTTTATATCATATGTAGTTTACTACTCTATATTTATACGTATATATACTTTCCCAAAATAAAAAATATATACAATTTTCTATATTTTCAACCTCAAATGATACTGCATATTCATGTTATAGACCTTTGTTCCCTATTGTTTGTAAAATTTTGCTTATTCCAACGTAGTAGCCCTACACATCAATTCAAGAAATAATCTCATAATTTGATGAGTACATACTGAGAAAATATTAATTCATTCAGAATTGTATAAAATATTTATTTCCACTAAAGTAGAGCTTTATTAACATTTGAGGTCAAATGATAATCCTCCCCCAAATAATAATAGTATCTTCCCAAGTTCTCTAAAGTATCTGAACTCATTATAGCATGAGAAAATTGATTTTCAAAATATCTAAGTAAAACATCTAAATATCTTCGGGCGCCTGGGTGGCTCAGATGGTTAAGCGTCTGCCTTCGGCTCAGGTCATGATCCCAGGGTCCTGGGATCGAGTCCCGCATCGGGCTCCCTGCTCCTTGGGAGCCTGCTTCTCCCTCTGCCTCTCTCTCTCTCTCTCTGTCTCTCATGAATAAATAAATAAAATCTTTAAAAAAAAAAAAAAAAAAAAAAAAAAAAAAAAAAAAAATAAATATCTTCTCTTTTTCTCTTTACTCTGCATCATTTGTTCACTCCCTGGTGTCATTTATTTATTTAATACTGTGTTGTAATAGAAGGTAAGCTCCATTAGCAGGGGCTTTGTCAGTTTGTTCACTCAAATAACCCTACTTTCTAGGACAGTGCTGAAAACATAGTAGAGTTACTAATAAAATTGTCAAATAAATAACATTAAATTTAATTTTTTCACTCTATTTTAAGCAATTGTATTAGTTGATCTTCTTTGCCTGTGAAGTAAAACTTGTTAGGAATTTTAACTTGAAGAATGTAAATAATTGCAATCACTGGATGTATTCATAAACTTTTACTATTTAAACTGAAATACACAGGGCGCCTGGGTGGCTCAGTTGGTTAAGCCGCTGCCTTCGGCTCAGATCATGATCCCGGAGTCGCGGGATCGAGTCCCGCATCGGACTCCTCCTTCTCTGTGGGGAGCCTGCTTCTCCCTCTGCCTCTGCCTGCGACTCCCCCTGCTTGTGCTCACTCTGTCTCTCTCTCTCTATGTCAAATAAATAAATAAAATATTTAAAAAAATAAATAAACTGAACTACACATTGTAAACATTTGTTTTCATGTAATATTGGTCATTCTTTTTATTTGTGTGCTCGCTTGGCTTATTTCAAGAAATTCTGTGTAAGAGGCCAGACCCTGGAGAAATTGTTCTTTTGGAATATAATGCTATGGTAGGATTTCAGCATTACTTGCTTTTTGTTTGTTTCTGTCAATGGTAAGTCTATTGAATAATATTGTTACTCCTCTTGATAGAATCTTAATAAAAATTTTTTATGTAAATAAATTTGGTTATCTATGGATAGACAGTTATATATCTAATAAGATAAGTAGTATGCAAATCTTTTTTTAATACTCTCAGCCCTGCAATGTCTACAAATCTTTTTTTTTAATTTTTTATTGTTATGTTAATCACCATATATTACATCATTAGTTTTTGGTGCAGTGTTCCATGATTCATTGTTTGTGCATAACACCCAGTGCTCCATGCAGAACGTGCCCTCCTCAATACCCATCACCAGGCTAACCCATCCCCCTACCCCCCTCCCCTCTAGAAGCCTCAGTTTGTTTTTCAGAGTCCATCAACTCTCATGGTTCGTCTCCCCCTCTGACATACTCCCCTTTTCTTCCTCTCCTGTTATCTTCTTCTTTTTTTTTCTTAAAATATGTTGCATTATTTGTTTCAAAAGTACAGATCTGTGATTCAACAGTCTTGCACAATTCACAGCGCTCACCGTAGCACATAAATGTCTACAAATCTATATCTAATTCATATTTACCTCTTCTGTAATTACTTAGGGCTCAATAATTTTGTTAGGTGAATCCATAAATGAAATATAGTAAACAATTATTTCATAAAGAATATCACAAAATAGCTTTTTTTGTTATTTAATATATTTATTAGCCTCTAATCTAAAGATCTGGTCCTGCAGAATAGCAGGAACTACAAGAACTAATAATACTAGTCTAAGAGTTTTATATGTACTCTGTGAAGTAAATTATTAAAAAAAAATCTCCAAATAGCAAATAATTATTTTTCAATAATCAGGAGTTACTATTTTATATTTATTAACTTATTTTATGAACAGCTTAAATATTATTAATTTGTGTAAAACATCTTTACTATTCTTAAACTCCTAAGTAATGCAGTTTTTATAAATTATTTCATTATCTTCTTAAATTATTTTCAGTTCTGATATGGAGATCTGGTTAAATCACAAACAGCATGATTGCTTTCTCTGGTCATAGACTTATAAACATTCATATCTCAAAAAAAGTATGTTAAGTATGCTACCTGTCACAAAAGGAATTGGATGTATGAATTAAGATTGCTCAGGGCAAAATTTTCACTGTTACTGACAAAACAAGTAAATGCATGTGCCCAATTGATGGCCAGTTAATAGTGTTACATTTATATACAAAGGACAAACTATAAAATATAGATAGAATTGATATAACATAAATAAAAATACTAACTTTACCAACAGAATAGAACTTGCATAGATTTTAATATTAAAACATATATGTATATGGTATTTGCAGAAAACTTCATTAAAATGGAAATTGGATTTTCATTGAGAGTAGAAAAAATAACAATTTGGGGCAAATTCATTGTTGCATATATCTATTATGTGTGTCTGTAGCATAATTTTAGCTATATAATTGGTTTTCTTACAAAAGTCAAAGGCCCCAGCTTTTCCTTCCATACAAAGCAGAAAAGTATACATATATTATTGTGAATTTTATATGAAAAACAAATGATAAAATTTGGCTTAGTATGTTTATTTCACAATGTTAGCTACTGATAAAAATGAAGAATATATCTAAAGCCAAGCAATATGATCTGAGTTTATGATTAGGGTAAAAATAATAAACACATTTGGTTTTGTAGCAGTCTAGATAATTATCAATATTTTATAGTAATCTTTTTATAACTAACTATTTTGACTTGTTTGTTGATCAAACTATTATAATAATGAGTCTCCAGTTACCACAGCAAGAAAAATAAAAACTTTTTATTTAATGTTTATTGTTAGCCACAATGAGCATCTAACATATAGTTAACCCTGCATCATATGCTTTATATAAATTTAGATCACTAAATGGTGATAATTCTAAAGGCAGGATGTATTATCTCCATTTTACAGATTAAAAATACAAACAAACAGGCTTAGGAATTAAATGATTTTCTCTAGTAAATATTTCTGATATCTGAGACTCAAACCACTTATCAGGGATTCAAGTATATTGTTTTAGATTCCTATGTCCTCATACTATTAGTAATTTTCTATATATTTTCTGGCAAAACTCTAAAATGTCATTGTATTTATATAATATCATTATAATTTATATAATAACATATAACTATGTTAGCAGTATGAATTATCAGATCAAGGATCCAGATCCATATCAGGCTCCTGGAACAGTGGGGAGTCAGCTTCTTCTCCCTCTGCCTCTCCCCCTGACTTGAGCTATCTCTCAAATGAATAAACAAAATCTTTAAAAAAAAAAGTTTAATTTTTTTTTTTTTTAAGTAAGCTCTACACCCAGAGTTGGGCTTGAACTCATGACCTGGAGATCAATAATCACAAGCTCTACCGACTAAACCAGTCAGGTGCCCCAGAAAAAGTTTAAATTCAGTAGTTTAAATTTTTTTCCCATATTTTTTGTTAATGTAATTTTTAAAATTTCTCAATAGGTACAAAATAGCCATGAATCAAAATTCAGAAGTTCCAAGGACTGTGAATTAAAAGCTAAATCCCCTTTATGACCTTGCTACCTACTACACTAATCCTTCTCCAGAGTCATCTATTGTTACCAGTTCTTTCTGTACCTAACCAGAGATAATTTATTCATATAAAAACATGTGGTTATATAGTTTTATTTTATTTAAAAAAATGGCATGATGCATCAGAAATATAACTAATTTTGTCTAATCTTCAGAACTTAAATTAATTTTAATCTGATGCTTATTGATAACCAATCAGCTAAATTATAGAGATACTAAGTATTTGGACCCATGTATGTGGTGTATTTATTGAGAATATAGTTTAAGAAGTGGAACAGACCTGGGTTCAGTTACCAGGTGTGTCACTTGCTTAAACTTTATAAATCTCATGTACTTGATCTGTAAAATCTGAATAAACTTCTCAGGATTGCTAATAGAATTGAATGAAGTGACAGATCTGAAAAACATTAATATCGGTGCATGGTAAATATTAACAAATGGTACCTATTATAAATGTTAGTAATGGTGATTAGTTTTGTTGATGAAGTGTACTTTTGACTCTATTTTTTAAGGAAAATATTTGAGAGTTCCATCATAAAGCATAAACCTATTTGTTCCCTGAAAATCATTTTGTTGTTCTGTTTTTTTTTTTTTTTTTATTTTTGAGAGGGAGAGAGAGACCATGTGTGTGAGTGGGGGAAGGGGCAGAGGGAGAGAGAGAATCTTATGCAGGCTCCATGCCCAGCGCAGAGCAGATCGGGGCTTGGTCTCACAACCCTGAGATCATGATCTGAGCTGAAATCAAGAGTTGGACACTTAACCAACTAAGCTACTCAGGTGCCCTGTGAAAATCATTTTAAACATATAAAGAATCAATTCTTTATATAATTTTAAACTGAAGTTTGTCTTCAGATAAAGGATATTTGTGAACTTTTTCATCAGTATTTAGATAGTTGTATCATCTTCTTTTACCTATTTTAATGAGTTTATTATTTAATGAATAATAACATATTCCAAATATTAAAATATGTTTAATGCAGCTCACTTGGTCATGGCCATTTGGTTATTAATGTTTCATAGGTCATTATTTCTTAATATTTTGTTAGGATTCATGCAGTTTCACATAAGGGTTTGTTCTAAGCAAGTTGAGTGGTTATTCATGCAGAGCTGCATCAATAAAAAGGGACCAGCAAGTAATCCTACTTTTTCAGGGACTGTGAAAAGATATTCTGTCCCCAGCATATAGCATAGTGGCCAGAATATTTGTTGAATAAATGAATAAACAACAAATGACATTTAAAGACCAATGTATACAATATGAGGTCCTAGAATATCTGTCGCACCCTGCTTCCTTTGTATCAGCAGAAAAACTCCAGGCCAGAGATCAAAAGAAGGATTGCATACTAATAATTACCTGGCCATTATAAGACCCAGGATCTTTTAAATAAAAAGAATAGACTGAAAACATGGAGAAATTTCTGTCTTAAAATGAAAATAAATATTAAGATACACACAATAATATTTGTTCTTGACCTGCTCTGTAGGACACTTTGATCATTTAACTAGACAACTATAAATCAAGGATAAAAAAAAATCTATAGACTCATTGTGGTCATTTAGATAGTGGCTGTTGACCGAATTTATTCCTTGGCCTATCGAAGCAGCATCTAAGAGGCCTGTGGGAGCAAGTGACTTTCTGAGTGAGACCTAAGAATTATTCTATTACTATTTCTCCAATTTCACATGTATACATCACATGACTGGACTTAATAACAACTAATGTCTGTCTGTTTGTTTGTTTGTTTCTAATTCCCCTTGTCTTTGGATTAAAAATAAGTTAGGGGAATGGACAACAGCATCAAATAGTGTTGACCGGCTAAATATTCAAACACCAAAATAAATCCATTCCATTTAGTTCCACGGAAATTATGGGCAAGCTTTTGGAACAAGATAGGGATGAAAATAAAAACATGAAGAGTCAGAATAGAAAGTAGAAAAGCTAAGTTTAGCCAATGTATTAAAGGATGACTATGGAAGTAAGGAAAGGATAGGTATTTGATTTATAGGGAAAGAGGGTTATTGTTTGTTTTGTTATTTTGTTTCTTTTTAAGTGAGAAATGTTTGAAACTTTCAACACCCTATTGTGAAGTAGAGTACTTGAGCTTCAGGAGGGAGAAAGGCTCATTGCATGGCTCTGAGCAGGAGAAGCTGGTAGGCATTGCAGATGTTGACCTTGCAAAGGAGAGATTTCTTTCATTGTGATAGTTTTGTCAGACTGCTGGTTAACTACTTGTGGAATACTAATTAGATGTCACAAGTCATATTAGGATAGTTTTGAACAGACAGAATCCTACTCTGGAACCTATCATCCGAAGTGATGACAAATTTGCTGAATACTACAATGCCCTACAGTGTTCCACAGAGCATGTGATGGGCAACCTCACCAGTCTGAGTGCTCAAGAATGCCTTCCCTGATAAAGTCTTTTTAAAAGGAATTGTTCCTCCTCTTTACATTGAGTAGAAGTTAGCTAGGCAAGGATATAAGAGTGAGGCTAAAATTTCAGTCATTTTGCAGATCCCTGCAGGTAGAAAGCAATTGTTGAGAAAGGAAACCTATATGGATAAAGAGAGAGCAGCAAGATGGCGGGAAGGAGTATTTTAAAGTGTTGAGTTTGAAGAGTTTTCAGTTCCAGATAATGCATGTGACCTATTTAGAAGGCATTTAAATGCTGTGGAAGCCCCTATTAGGATTTTAAAGCCAAGGGAGTGATGTGATCAGAGGAATGTGTTTAAAAGTTCACAAAATAGTGAATTACTGTTAGTGTGAGAGGTGAGGCAAGAGTGGAAATAAAATGCTAAATAGGAAAATGATATTACAGAAATTTAGGTATAAAATGGTGTGAGCCTTTACAGGGTGGTAGCATTTGACGTGGAGAATGGAAGTTTTCAATGATAGATAATTTAAATCAATGGGAATGGTGATGACTTAAAAGACCAAGTGAGAGCTCTGTGCAAGTGGTTTGTGTTTTTTCACTGACATGCTTCTATGGGTTCTGGGAAGAGAGCAGATCCCTGTAGTTCATCACATAACCATAGAATACAGAAGAATTTGTTTTGGGAAACAGTTTACGTTTTAGTTTGGTTGGCTTGACCCAATCCATTCAGTTCTTTAAAAGAACAATCATAGGATTTTTTTTTTTTTTTTTTTTTTTTGCTTAGAGGTGAATACCTAATAGCCAGATTGATGAAATGAGGTGGAATGTAGTAAGGGGGCTGATTATTTCATGTATTGACTTCTGATTCCTGGAATCTTCCATTTAAATCCTAGTTCTCTTTCCTAACCAACCACTGGATCATACATTTCCAAAGCACAAGCTTCTCCTGGGTTCTGCAGGCAAATTGGGTTTTTCCTTTGCTACCTTAGGCTCTAGAAATACTCCCCGCTGAATTTTCCTCTATTCTACTTTAAAATCTCTATAACTCTATTGCTTCGATCTTCCCAAGTATGGTAGGGAGATAGCTAGAGGCTTATCAAACATTTATTCTCTTCCTATCATCGCTCTTTTCTTTTAGGATTAGTCCTGTCATATACATTTCTGCATGCTGGAAGGTCATGATGACATTCCACAATATTGCCCTCCAGGAGGGTTCTCTTTTTGAGTCCTTATAACTTGCTATAATAATAATAATTATTATTATTATTATCGTATGCTATAACAATAGTAGTTATTATTACTGTATAGTCGTTGTAATTATCACCAATACTGTTATTATTTTATACGCTATGACCTCTGATACAATATTAAAGAGGACTACGATATTGGGATAGTTATTTTAATACCATAGTTGTAAGAAATCTTTCAAAACATAACCATTAAAAATCATGTTTTCAGGGCATCAGGGTCACTCAGTTGGTTGTGCATCTGACTCTTGGTTTCAGCGCAGGTCATGATCTCATGGGTTGTGAGATCAAGCGCCTTCCGGCTCCACGCTCTGAGGGGAGTCTGCTTGAAGAGTCTCTCCCTCTGCCCCTCCCCCCACTTGTGCTTTATCTTTCACACACACTCTCTCTAAAATAAATAAATTTTTAACAAAAGAATGTTTCCTATAGGTTATTTTTGTAGATATCCTCACTTGGGTTAAACATGTTTTATTTCTAGTTTGCTGTGAACTTTTTGTGTGTATCTTGTAACATAAGTATTACTTTTTTAATAATTTTTTAATTTTAATTTCAGTATAGTGTACATACAGTATTATATTAGTTTCTGCTGTGCCATATGGTGATTCAACAATTCTTGTCATTACGCAATGCTCATCGTAAGTGTACCCTTCATTTGAGCCATCCCCCCACTCCCCCACCCACCTCCCCTCTGGTAACCATCAGTTTGTTCTCTATAGATAGGAGTCTCCTTTTTGGTTTGTCTCCTTTTACCTTTGTTCATTTGCTTTCTTTCTTAAATTCTGCATATGAGTAAAATCATATGGTATTTGTCTTTCTCTCCTGACTTAATTCACTTAGCATTATACTCTGTAGATCCATCCATGTTGGTGCAAATGGCAATATTTCATTCTTTGTTATGGCTGAGTAATATCCCATGATATATACATATATATATATGTGTGTGTGTGTGTGTGTATGTATATATGTGTGTATATATATATATTTACACCTCTGTTCTTATATATATATATATATTTATACCACTGTTTATACATTCATCTACCAATGGACACTTGGGCTGCTTCCATATCTTGTCTATTGTAAATAATGCTGAAATAAACATAGGAGAGCAGATATCTTTTCAAATTAATATTTTCATATTCTTTGGGTAAACACCCAGCAATGGAATTACTGTATCATATGGTAATTCTATTTTTAGGACCTCCATACTGTTTTCCAAAGTGATTGCAACAGTTTGTATTCCCACCAACAGTTCATGAGGGTTCCTTTTTCTCCATATTCTTGCCAACACTTTTTCTATTTTTAATTTTAGTCATTCTGACAGGTGTGAGGTTATATCTCACTGTGGTTTTGATTTACATTTTACTCATGATTAGTGATGTTGAGCAGTTTTTCATGTGTCTGTTGGCCATCTGTATGTCTCCCTCAGAGAAATGTCTGTTCATGTCTTCTTCCCAATTTTAATTGGATTGTTTGGGGGGTTTCTTGGTGTTGAGTTGTACAAGTTCTTTATAAACTTTGAATACTAATCCTTTATTAGACGCTGTTTGCAAATATCTTCTCCCCATTCAGTAGATTGTCTTTTAATTTTGTTGATTGTTTCATTTAGTGTGCAGAACCTTTTTATTTTGATGTAGTCCCAAATAGTTTATTTTGCTTTTATTTCCTTTGCCTCAAGAGATACATCTAGAAAAATGTTGCTATGATTGATGTCAGAGACATTACTGTCTGTGCTCTCTTCTAGGATTTTTTATGGGTTCAGATCTCACATTTAGGTCCTTAATCCATTTCAAGTTTATTTTTGTGAATGGTATAAGAATATGGTCCGGTTTCATTCTTTTGCATGTAGCTGTCCAGTTTTCCCAAAACCATTTATTCAAGAGACATATCTTTTCCCCTTTGCATATTTTTGCCTTCTTTGTTGAAGATTAATTGACCATGTAATTGTGGGTTTGCTTTTGCGCTCTTTCTTCTGTTCTATTGATCTGTGTGTTTATTTTTGCACGAGTAACATACATTTTGATTACTATAGCTTTGTAGTATATGTTAAAATCTGAAATTATTATACCTCCACTTTTTTTTTCTCTCTTTCAGGATTGCTTTGGCTGTTTGGAGTCTTTTGTGGTTCCATACAAATTTAAGGATTATTTATTCTCTTTCTGTGAAAAATATTGTCTGTATTTTGATAGTTATTGCATCAAATGTAGAGATTACTTTGAGTAGTATAGACATTTTAACAATATTTAGCCTTCCAACTCATGAGCATGGGAATATCTTTCCATCTGTTTGTGTTATCTTCCAATTTGTTTTATCAGTTTTATAGTTTTTAGAGTACATGTCTTTCGCTTCCTTGATTAGTTTATTCTTAGGTATTTCATTATTTTTTTTGCAATTGCAAGTGGGATTGTTTTCTTAATTTGTCATTCTGGTACTTCATTATTAGTGTACAGAAATGCAACCAATATTTGCATATTAATTTTGTATCCTGTGACCTTACTGAATTTATTTATCAGTTCTAGCAGCTTTTTGGTGGAGTCTTTAGGGTTCTATATAAATTATCATGTCATCTGCAAATAGTGAAAATTTTACTTCTTTCTTACTAATTTGGATGGCTTTTAATTCTTTTTCTTGCCTGATTTCTATGGTTAAGACTTCCAAAGTATGTGGAATAAAAGTGGCAAGAGTGGACATTCTTGTCTTTTCTTCATCTTAGGAAAAAAGCTATTAATTTTCAAAGCCAAAAGTTATGAGGATTCATCTTCCCTATGCCAGTTGCCTATGCCTGGGATGTTTGGTGTAAGGGTCTGTTTCTCTCCCTTCTCCTTACTGAGGCATCCCTCCCTCCAGGGTATAGTCATGCAGGTCCATTTAGGTTCTGCCCACATCTGCCCTCCCTGCCCTCTTCCATGTATCCTCTTCTCTATATTTAGCTGTGGAGAGTCTGTTCTGCCAGTCCTTGAGCTTTTTTTTTCTGGGTTATTTACACCAATATGATATGGTTGTTATCTAGCAATATCCCTGGGACTAGGTGAGCTTAGGATCTTCATACTCTGTCTTCTTTCCTGAAAGTCCTCTGAATAGATATTACATTTTAATCTTTTTTTTTAAAGATTTTTTTATTTATTTATTGAGAGAGAGGGAGAATGGTAGAGAGAGAGCATGAGAGGGAGGAAGGTCAGAGGGAGAAGCCGACTCCCCGCGGAGCAGGGAGCCCGATGCGGGACTCGATCCCAGGACCCCGGGATCATGACCCGAGCCGAAGGCAGTCGCTCAACCAACTGAGCCACCCAGGCGCCCTAGATATTACATTTTATAAATCATTTTTTCCTTCAAATTTTGGGATTATCAGAGGATTTTCTCCCTTTGTACTCTATTAATATTGTAAAGTACTTTGATTGAATTTTAACAATTTCACCAACCATTCTTTCCAGGAATACATTAAATATGGTATTATGCTTTTCAAGCATTACTTAATTTGCTTTGCTTAAGATTTGTTTAGGATGTCTTTATCAATATTTACAAGACATTGTTTAATGAGTTACTATTCTTATTATTGATTATTTCAATTTGGGGGTCAAGGTTATGTTGACTTAATACAAAATAATTTAGACCACATTTCTCATTCTCTTTTACCCAGAAGATTCTGCATGATCTTGAAGCTATTTTTCCTGAAACATTTGGAATACTCAGTGATGAAATGATCTGAGTCTATGTCAGAAGTATTTTTTATTGCTTTTAATTTATAAATACTCCATATTGTATTTCTTGTGGCAATTTTAATGTATTTTGCTATCTAGATTTTCAAGTTTAAAGATATAAAGTTTTTATAATGCCCTATTACTTTTATTGCCTGTAGGATCTGTAATGATATTGTAATTTTCATTCTTTACATTGATTATTTATGCTTACATTTTTCTCCGCCCCCCTCTCCCCCTGGGCTTAACATTTTCATAATCTTTACAAAAACTTTATCTTTTGTTTCATTGATCCTCTGGTTTATATTTATTTTCTATTTTACTAATTTTCATTCATTTTAAAAATAACTTAATCCTTTCATATTTGGGGTTTCATTTTCAATTCCTTTTCTTATTTTGTAGCCTATATGCTTAGATCAGTGATTTATGACTTTTTTCGTTTTCTGTAATAATATAAGATTATGGATTTCCTCTAGGCATGCTTTTTGCTGTATTTTCAAATGTCTAATATGTTCTTTCATTCTTAATATTCATTATTTAATATGTTCCTTTAATAAAATTTATCTTAAGCTATTCCTTTGTCCCTAGGTTATTTTTAATACATTGCTAATTTTCCCATTTGAGGTTTTGCTGACTTTTTTTTTAAATTAATTTCTGGTTAGATTTTGTTCTGCTTAAAAAGCTAACTTTACATGACTCAGTTCTTTAAAACATATTGAGATTCATGCTATGCCAGATAACTTGTTAATTGTAGTAAATATTGCCTAAGGTTATGAAAATCTTTTTTAGTCTGTGTTCATTGGGTGTAGTGTCCTTTACGTGTAATTTAGAACAAATTGTTGAAAATTTTTCTAATCTTCTATGAACTTTCTGTTGTTTTTCTGCTTGTTCTATCACTTACTGAGATAAATTATTTTTTTAAAGATTTGTTTATTGGGACGCCTGGGTGGCTCAGTCGGTTAAGCGGCTGCTTTTGGCCGGGGTCATGATCCCAGGGTCCTGGGATTGAGTCCCACATTGGGCTCCTTGCTCAGCAGGGAGCCTGTTTCTCCCTCTCCCTCCCTCTGCTTGTGCTCTCTCTGTGAAATAAATAAAATCTTTAAAAAAATAAAATAAATAAAGATTTGTTTATTTGCGAGAGTGGGGGAGGGGCAGAGGGAGAATCTTAAAGCAGACTCCCCACTGAGCATGGAGTCCAATGTGGGGCTCGATTCCAGGACTCTGAGTTCATGACCTGAGCCAAAATCAAGTCATCTGCTTAATCAACTGAGCCACCCAGACACCCCTGAGATATATGATTTTTAACATAATCCATTATGAATGAGGATGTGTCAGTTTCTCCTTTCAAGAAAAATTATATATATATTTCAGACTATGGTATTAAGTGCATCAAATTTAGAGGTGTTTTATCTTCCTAATGGATCAGTCCTTATATTATTACAAAATATTCTTCCTTATTTCTAGTAATTCCCTTGCCATGATGTTGACTTTGTCTCATGTTAAATAACTGTGACAGCTTTCATGTGTTTTGTGTTTTCTGGTATTTTTTTCTACTTTTTTCTCTTTTTTTTTTTACTTTCAGCCTTTTTTTATATTCTTGTATTGGAAGTATTTACTCTAAGTGTAGCATATAATTGTTTTAATCTATTTCATATCTATTCTGACAATATTTGTCTCTCTTTTATTATCTAATACCTCTTTTGTAAGAACTTACATGATAAATTCCCAGAAAAATTTGTGAGCAATTAGGAGATTTCTTTCTGAAAGGTAATGATATTTATAGAATTCATTCGATTTCCTTTTTACTTCATCATCACGGGACCCAAGATAAATCAAATGTTCTTGTCAGGGTCACCAGTGACCTCCACGTTGCTCAATCCAATAGTCACTTCTCACTTTTCAACTTACTTAACCCATCAGCAGCAACCCATCTCCAGCACAGATGATCATTCTCTCCTCTTCGTTTGGTTCCTAGGACCCGTTACTCCTTGATTTTCCTTCCATCTCACTGACCACTTCTCAGTCTTTGTTGATTGCTCCTAATCTCCCCAACATATAGCCATAGAAGGGTCATGGGGTCTGGTCTTTTGTCATGTTTTCATCTGTGTCACACTGCCTCTATTGGCAATCTCATCTAACCTCATGACTTTAAATACCATCTCTCTGATGGTGATGCCCAAATTTATATCTCTAGACTAGACCTTTCTCCTGAACTTTGGCCCCCTATGTCCAACTGCCAATTTGACATCTCTTTTTAGACACTTTTATTACTTACCACAGACTATACAAGATACCTCAGTCTGGGTGGCTTAAACAACAATTGTGTTTTTTGTTTTGTTTTTGTTTTTTGTTTTTTGTTTCTCATAATTCTGGAGGCTGGAGTCCAAGATCAAAGTACCAGCATGGTTGGTTTCTGGTGAGACCTCTCCTTCTGGCTTGCAGACAGTTTTGTTCTGTGTTCTCACATGGACTTTCCTTTGTGAGTGCATGGAGAGAGAGATCTCTGGGTGTTCATTCCTCTTCTTCTTTTTTTCAATGAGATATAATTGACATGTATCATTATATTAGTTTCAGCTGTACAACATAATTATTTGATGTAGGCATATATTACAAAATGTTCACACAGTAAATCTAGTTAATATCCATCACCACACATTGTTAGAATTTTTCTTGTGAAAACATATTATTTATTTATTTATTTATTTATTTATTTATCTATTGTGAAATATACAATACGGTATTATTAACTGCAGTCACCATGCTATTCATTATATACTCAGGGTTGGTTTATTTTATAACTGGAAATTTGTATTTTTGAATCACTTTTACCCGTTTTATCCAACCCTTGCCTTCTATCTTTGGCATCTACCAATCTCTTCTCTGTACCAATGAATTCAATTTTTTTTTTTTTTTGGCTTCCACATTTAAATGAGATTAATCTTTGTCTTTTTAACTCTAGTAGTCTGCTTGTATTCAATATAAACAAATATATATTAATCAAGTTCACACTATTTTTTTTAAGTTTTATTTATTTAAGTAATCCCTACAGCCAATGTGGGGCTGGAACACATGACCTTGAGATCACATGCTCTTCTGACTGAGCCATCCGAGTCCCCCTCACATTCTTATTTTGTTTTTCTAATTGCTACAATTTTTTTCTTAGTTTCTGTTTTCCATTTACAGTTTTTGTTTCTCCTCTATTTCTATGTTCTGTTTCATTTTTTACCTTACATTATTTCAATTAATTAAGATGTGCAAATATATATTCTTTTTTCAATATTTTTTCTCCATTAACTGAAATTTTTATTTTCAGGGAGCACTACAATATGATATCATTTCTAGAAAGTTGTTTGGCTTTCCCTGCCCCCCCATTATTGTTTCGATCCCATTCTCTTTTTTTTATACTTTTAGATATCTAATTCCACATATGATTGTGATTTGCCATGTCCCACATAGATCTGATGCTTTTTCTTTAATTTCCTTTTTTTTCCCTTTTTTTACTTTGTACATGACAATTTAGTTTGTCCTCACCTATATTCTGCTTTATTAAATATTTCTTCAGCTGTGTCTCATCTGATATTGGGGTTTTTTAACCTGATTTATTATATTTGATTCTTTCTTATGGCTTCCATATTTCTTCTCAAGTTCTCAATTTTATTCTCTACTTTCTTGAACAATTTGATCACAATTATTTTAAATACTGAATACACTCAAATATCTAAATTTCATATGGGTTTGTATTGTCTGTTTTTCTATTTTGATCCATTCATACTTTTTAGAACTGATTTTTTTATTATTATGTTATGTTAATCACTATACATTACATCATTAGTTTTTGATTTAGCATTCCATGATTCATTGTTTGTGTATAACACCCAGTGCTCCACGCAGAACGTGCCCTCCTTAATACCCATCACCAGGCTAACCCATTCCCCCACCTCCCTCCCCTCTAGAACCCTCAGTTTGTTTTTCAGAGTCCATCATCTCTCATGGTTTGTCTCCTCTTCCGATTTTCCCCCCTCCATTCTTCCCCTCCTGCTATCTTCTTCTTTTTTTTTTAAACGTATATTGTATTATTTGTTTCAGAGGTACAGATCTGTGATTCAACAGTCTTGCACAATTCACAGCTGATTATTATTTATTTTTTATTTAAATATAGTTGACACACAATGTTATGTTAATTTCAGGTATACAAAATAATAATTCATTGAGTCTTTACAAGTCTAGGCTCATCACAAAGTGTAGATACCATCTGTTACCATGTAAATACTGTTACAATACCCTGACATACATATTTCCTATGCTGTGTCTTTTATCCTCACGACTTATTCATCCCATAAGTGGAAACCTGTATCTTCCATTCCTCTATCCATTTTGCCTATCCTCCCATCCTCCTCCCCTTTGGCAGCCATGATTTTGTTCTCTGTATTAATGGGTCTGTTTTTGCTTTTTGTTTTTGCTTTTTTTTGTTGTTGTTTATTTGTTTTGGTTTTTAGATTCCACACATTAGGTAAATATGGTTTTACAAATACCATATGTAAAATCATATGGTATTTGTTTTTCTCTATCTTATTTATTTCATTTACCATAATATCCCCTAGGTCCATCCATTTTGTCACCAATGACAAGATCTTATCCTTTTTTATGGCTGAGTAATATCCCATTGCAAGTATATATCACACCTTCTTTATCCATTCATCTACTGATGGACACTTGCCTGCTTCCATATTTTAGCTATTGTAAATAATGCTGCACTAACATAGGAGTGCATATATCTTTTTGAATTAGTGGTTTCATTTTCTTTGGATAAATATGCAGTAGTGGAATTACTGAATCATATTATATTTCTATTTTTAATTTTTTGAGGAATTTCCATACTGTTTTCCATAGTGGCTACCAATTTACATTCCCATCAACAGTGAACAAGTGTTCCTTTTGCTCCACATCTTTGTCAACACTTGTTATTTGTCTTTTTGGCTCTAGCCATTCTGACAGGTGTAAGGTATTATCCCATTGTGGTTTTGATTTGCTTTTCCCTGATGATTAGTGATATTAAGCACCTTTTCATGTCTATTTGTCATCTGTGTATCTTCTTTGGAAAAATATCCATTCAGGTCCTCTGCCCATATTTAATTTGGATTACTTGGGGTTTTTGGTGTTGAGTCATATAAGTTCTTTATATATTTTGGATCTTAACCCCCTATTGGATATATCATTTGTGAATATTTTCTCCATCCAGTAGGTTATCTTTTTGTTAAAAATCTGATTGTTTTTGATTAGACATATGGGGTGAAATATGATTAATATAACACAAAAAATCTTTAGAGGTTATCTTAATTACTGGATGAGATTATATTCTTCAAGGTTAGATTTTCTTCTGATTTTAGCAATAATTAGGGTAGAGACAGGTATACTATATCAAGTAGCAGAATGAGTTTATTCATTGGTTTTAGTTTAGGATAAGTTGGTCAATTTTGCTTTCAATCTTACTCCAAAGTTTAGCCTTTTAAGGTCCATTCAAGAACCCTGCAATGTTTACCAGGTTCCTGGTTCCCTTTGTGGGCCATTAACTCCATTTTTGAAGTCCACATAAATATATAGAAATGTTGTAAACTTTGTTCAGCTTCTTAGACTCTCTTCAGTCAGAATTGGTAAATATTTTGATGATAAAATGAAACCAAATATTTTCTTTATCTCAATGTCTTTCTTTTCAGAATCTTGGCTCCTGAAATAGTTGTTCTGTGGGTAATTCACTGATAACTTCAAATAATAATGTTCTTACTTTTTTCAGTTTTTCTGGTTTTATCGATGGGTGGGCTGGTCAATTACAATGTTATCCATTATAGGCAGAATTCAATGTTTTTTGTATTGCTATTCCCTTTAAATATTCTAATTCATTATATTACTGATGCCTTTATTATTGAAGCCATAGAGCTTAATTTTATTATTTTTTTCTTTTCTTTTTATTTTTTTCATTTGAATTCCAGTTAGTTAACATACAGTATATTAATTTCAGGTGTACAATATAGTGAATCAACTTTTCTCTTCAACAGTAAGGGCTCATCATAGCAAGTGTATTCCTTAATCCTCATCATCTGTTTTACTTATCCCCTTATCCACCTGCCCTCTGGTAACCATCAGTTTGTTCTCTATAGGTAAAAATCTGTTTCTTGGTTTGCCTCCCACTCTCTCTCTTTTTTTTCCCCTTTGCTCTTTTGTTTTGTTTCTTAAATTCCACATATGAGTGAAATCATACGGTATTTGTCTTTCTCTGACTAACTTATTTCACTAGCATTATACTCTAGCTCCATCCATGTCATAACAAATGACAAGATTTCATTCTTTTTATGGCTGAGTAATATTTCTTCATATATATATATATATATATATATATATATATATATATATATATATATAGCCTCTTATTTAACCATTCATCAGCCAATGGACACTTGGGCTATTTCCATGATTTGACTATTGTAGATAATGCTGTCATAAACATCAGGGTGCATGTATCCCTTTGAATTAGTATTTTTATATTCTTTGAGTAAATACCTAGTAGTGCAATTGCTGGATCATAAGGTAGTTTTGTTTTTAACTTTTTGAGGAAACTCCATACTGTTTTCCAGAGTGGCTGCACCAGTTTGCATTCTTACCAACAGTGCAAGAGGGTTCCCCTTTGTCTACACCCTCACCAAACTTATTTTCTTTTAATAAGAAATTTAAATTCATTTTAATTTATTGGCAAAGTGTGTATATTATTTAAATATCACAATTTTCGTTTCTATGCTTTCTTGATTTTTATTTGCTTTTTTATCTTTATATTATATACTCAATAAGTGACTTAATTTTTTTAACCTAGTGATCTGGAACGTATTCAACAATGTTTTGATTTGCTTTGCTTTAGTTCACATTTAATGGTAATATGTTTGTTAATTGAAATTGATGAGCTATGCCAAAGAAGAAGGGCAAATGGATTGGCAAAATCAAAGATTGTAAATTTTCTTAAACTATTTTCTATTATTTTCCGTTATTAATTTGGAAATCATATTTTCTATATTTATTTCAAATAGTAGAGTTATAACTTATTACACCTGTATTTATATAATTTTTAATTGAAAAGAGAAGATATCTATTAGTAATCACCTATGTATTTTCAAAACATATGCATTCTCATTTCCTATGTCCTTCCAAAATTCTTTTATTTATTGGCAATATGTGAGGCTTCATATCCATATTTTAATATTAAATTTTTTTGTTTTGGTTTCCCATATGTTTATTTAAAAACTATTTATGGCTCTTCTCTTTTATCTCCACATTAATAACATGTATTCCGATAGAATACAATGTTTACTTCCTTTCAATGCCTATTGTATTTCCTCTTATACTATACTTTTCCATTTTATAGTTCTTTACTGTTGCCTAGTCTTATAAATTGATGGATTAATTTTTTAATCATTTTCCCCTCAGGAAATGTACATGGGTGCTATGTTTCCTCAATTATTACACCTATGATCAGATATTTCTGTTGTTTCACACATGGATGCTATGTGGCTGAGTTGAAAAGCTATACACCACAAAATCCTTTTTCCTAGTTATTCTATGCAATTATTTTCTAGTGTTTAATATTTGAGATGAGTTATGAAGATTTTCCTTTCTTTAAAATTCTTTAGTAATCCTTTTTTCACACATGGATGCTTGGATGATTTGCTTCTGTCTATTTTAATTTCAACACATTTAATCTCTAATAAGGAAAATTCCTTTTGTCAGATGTAAATGTGAAAATTATACCAATTAATTTTGATAGCTATTCTTCTGGAAGTCAAATGCACCCTTTATTTTAATAGCATCTTCTGTAAATATATTTGAAATAATAATAGGCCTAGCTAGAGGAATTTAAGAAACAGAGTTAAATGCTTTGAAAATAAAGTTATCTCTTAACACAACAAAATGTGAATCCCAGAGATTTTTCTCTCTCCTTCATGGTGAATTCCTACTTTTATTGACTTTGATCTTGGAGTTAAAGGGCAAATCCTCGCTCTAACTGTTTTTTTTAATAATTCTTTTTTTTAAAGATTTTATTTGTTTATTTGAGAGAGAGAGTACAAGCTAGGGAGAGAGGCAGAGGGAGAAGGAGAAACAGACTCCCCGCTGGTCAGGGAGCTCAATTTGGGGCTCGATCTCAGGACCCTGGGATCATGACCTGAGCTGAAGGCAGACACTTAACCCACTGAGCCACCCAGGTGCCCCGTTATTAGTAATTTTTAAAGCCTATTAGTACCAAAGTCTTTTTTGTTTTGTTTTAGTACCAAAGTCTTTCTTAAATGAATTCCATAGCAAGCCTTGGCCTTTATACAAATCAGCTTCTTACTGCTTTGCTGAGTTATCTCAAACTCCTAAAGGAGCAGTCTTTTATACCATGGTATAAAAATCACATAATGCAAGTTGTATTATGTAACTTAATAGACATAAAATGTTATAAAATGTAAGATACTTTTGAATAAGTGTATAATGCTGTGTGTGTTCATTGTTTTTCATTAGTAAAGACATTAATTTTTTTTAATTTTATTATTAGCATTTTTTTAGAGAGGGAGAGTGTCGGGGGAGGGGAAAAGGGAGAGAGAGAATCTTAAGCAGGCTCCACGCCCAGCACTGAGCCCCACCCGGGGCTCCATCTCACAACCATGAGATTATTACCTGAGCTGAAATCAAGAGTTAGACACTTAGCCAACTTAGCCACCTAGGTGCCCCTCAAATTTTATTTTTAAAACACATCTGTATCCTTTATTTTTCTGAAGTGCTTATAACTTATTGGACATATACATGTCCTGGGATCATTGTGGTAGACAAGCTCTAAGATTAGTGTCAGTTATCCCCACCTACTGTTAGACCTGTTAATCCTTCTTACACTCGTGTTGGCTAAACTTACAGATTGACTTCCGGGCGCCTGGGTGGCTCAGTTGGTTAAGCGACTGCCTTGGGCTCAAGTCATGATTCTAGAGTCCCGGGATCGAGTCCCGCATCAGGCTCCCCGCTCAGCGGGGAGTCTGCTTCTCCCTCTAACCCTTTCCTCTTGTGCTCTCTATCCCTCATTCTCTCTCTCTCAAATAAATAAATAAAATCTTTAAAAAAAAACTTATGGATTGACTTTTAACAAATAAATTATGGAAGAATATATGTGATATCATACAGAAGTTAAGTTATAAAAAGGTATGGCTTCTGTCTTTGGTGTTCTCTCTTCTTTGCCTTGCATTGTCCTGGGAAGCCATTTGTTGTTCCATGAGGGAACCTCATGGAGATGCCTGCATGATGAGAAACTAAGGCCTGCTACTAACTAAATAAATGTAAGCAGGGTTGCAGAATCTCACTCTCAGTCAAACTTCAGACAAGAACCACAACCTTGGTTTACAGCTTGCCTGCAATCTCATGAGAAACCTTGAACCAGAAACAGAGCTAAACTGTCTGGTTTCCGGTACCACAGAAACTGTGAGCTAAAAAAAAGTTGGTTGTCTTGACTTGCTAAATTTTGGAATAACTTGTTCCACAACGGGAGATAACAAACATCGTGTTTTTCCTACTTGTATGTTTTTCTCTTCAACTAAGTAATAGCCACAGTCCCACATATTAAAGTGGGGAACATATCAGAATGAAACAATTCATCATTTAATCATTATTAAAAGATCCTGCAAGTAGAAATTGTATGTTTTTTTTCATGTACACAATTTCAAGAATGAGTTCCACAAAAGAATAAGAGCAAAAGGGATACTTTGTAGTCAAAGTAATTATCCATATTAATTATGTCAGGAGATAATGTCCTAAGTCATTCCCACACCAACCTGAATTCTGGCCAGTTTATTGAATTGACTGTTTCTCCTTGATTTCCTTCTTTATCATTTAAATAATTACATGTTATTTTTGCTGTTGTTGTTGTTGTCATTCTTTTTTATAGAAATTCACCAGGAGCTAGGTTTTATTTACATGTGGCTGAAAACTAAATTTGGGACAGCTATAGTAATCTTAATTTTTTTTTATTGAGAGTTTTTAAAAACAATAATTGCTATGACATTTCAGGATACAGTTTCTTTTATGTCAATAATAAAAGTAAAAAAGATTTAACTCATGTGTATTTTATGAGACATTTTTGAGCATTGAGTTCACAGACAGTGGCTAAACCAATCTCTTTTGGAAGCTACACTAACAATTTGAAGTCATCAGGAAGAAGATCACGCAATGCCAACTCAAAAGAAATACTAACTGTGATTTATGGTTATTCTGTGTTTTCAAATATATTTTCATAAATATTTCTCTATCCTAACTTGCTCTAGACAAACAGATTTTTTGTAAGTGTTAACACTGTTTCTTTAAAGCAGCCCAGAAGGCTATCATAATAACAACTTTCAAAAATGTCATAAAATTTAAAACGTGGTGCCAGGTAGGAATCTCATGATGTCCAAAGGTCAAGATTCTAAAAACTGCCAGAGACTATGGTGATACATACTGTTATGTTGAGTGAAAATAATTTTTGCAGCTTTTTATTTTAGATTAATTTAAAAAATACATAGGTTATTAATTTTTGATTTCATTTTAATTGCAGCAAGTTAAACTATAAATACAAATCATATTTTTAACCACAGAATTTTACAAAGAAAGCAGGTCTTAATTTATGTGTGATCTCAAAGCTTCTAAGATCTGTTACATTGTTTTAAAAACCTTTAGGACAAGTTTCAGCACCAAAGTAGTCCCTAAATCTTGGTAAAAACCACGGTATTGTGGCTTATCTACTTGTAGATCACTATTGTGTAATAGACTAACGTTTTCATGTATAAAACAAAATATAACAACTGTGAATAATTGAACACTGCATCAAAAACTAACAATGTTATTATATGTTGGCTAATTGAAAATAATAAAAAATAAATAAATACAGTAAAATAAAATATTTCCCCTCTCCTCAGTTCATATTAAAGATTTTCTGGTCAATAGTGAACTGACTATGGTAGCTTATGCAAAATGACCAACATATTTAATTCTGGGCAGAGTGGTACAAATTGTTAAAAAGAAAGGAATTAGATATTCATCATCAAAATATTTTCCTCTCTTGCTAATCAAGTTTAGAATTGGAACTGTTTACAAAACTCTTTGGTAAATATTTTAAGCCATAGAAGTGAAGTTAACCTAGTGTCAGTCCATTGCTAAAATATTCTCATAACCTGGTAAAAATATTGTAGATTTAGTTCTGGAAAGGGCCTGAGAAAGTCTAAGTATTTCACAAGTGAATTCATTTCCTATTTGAATAAATATTCTTTAGGATAGTGTTTGTGTTAGTTGGCTAGTGCTATCATAAGAAAATACCACAAACTGGTTAATTTAAACAACAAAGATTTACTGTCTCAAAGTTCTGGAAGCTTAAAATCTAAGATAAATGTGTTGACAAGGTTGGTTCCTTCTGGAAACTGTGGGGGAGAATCTGTTCCAGGCCCTTCCCCAGCTCCTGGTGATCACTGGTCATCTCTGGCTTTCCATGGCTTTTGCTGCATTGCCCAGTTCTTGCCTTCATCCTCACATGGCATTCTCTTTGTGTGTGTCTGTGCCCAGATACCCCCTTTTCATAAGGATACCAGACAGATTAGGGGCTCATCTTATCCTAGTATGACCTCATCTTCCATTTGCCATGACCCTATTTCCAAAGATGGGCACATTCTAAAGGACTTGGAATGATGACATCAACATATGAATTTTGGGGTTGTAGAATTCAACCCATAACAGTGTTCTCATTGCTCTCAACCCCCCCCATAAATGGAAGAAAAGACATATTCACCACACCCAAGTCATAAATAAGAGTTTGTATGTTATTAATGGACAGTGGGGTGGTGGTACCCTGATCTCAGAGTTCCTAGCCTCTAGAACTGTGAGAAATAAATGTCTGTTGCTTAAGCCATCCAGTACATGGTGTTTTATTATAGCAACCAAGATGACTAAGAGAAATTAATCTTCAAATATAACCCTATCATATAAGCATTTAATTGTATATCAGAGAATGTTGCTGGTAGATCTCCTTATGTTCACCTCACATAACTGTTATTTGTAAAGGGTATCCAATAGAACAGAAGAAGCTTAGCTGAGCTAAAGAACCCTGGGTGACTTTATTACGTTGGAGATAATGACATTAGGACACAGGATAGTAAATATTTTGTTCAAGGGTAGACACCTGAGATTGTTGAAACTATGGTCATTGTTTCATGAAATCTTGTTCAGTGAACTATAGTAATGTCTTGTTTAATGTCTTGAAATAAGAATATAATTACTTTTGTCATATTCTAAAATTACAAAATAGATAAATTATGTTTCTAGTTCTGATGAAAGAAGCATAATGATGCTGCATTAGCAAATGGAAACCCAATTAACCAAATACATGTAACATCTGAATAATTACTTCTAATATTAAAATAACTATTACATAATTACATAGCTTCCAATGGACTAAACTACATTTTATGAAGCTCATCAATAAGCAAATGTTGTAACGTCTTACCACGTATAAATAAAGCCCTTTATAACACTTTCATTTTATTTATGGACCACTATATGTTAGTATTTTATTTTAACTGCATCCATCATAGTTTGTAGAACTAGCTTTTGGTGTCAACAGATGAAATATCTAATGAGTTATGATCAGAAAAAGGAATACAGATGTACTGTATGTCAAATTCTCTTTTCCTCATTAGTACAGCAGCTGTTTGGCTGACAGTTTGAATGATGTTTTAGTGTTTATTCTAGATTGCTTTTATAATTTATGGAAGTTTTGGTTGGAACTTCCCATATTCCTCTTTCATTTATTTTTCAAAGAAGCAAGATAAAATAACCTTAGGTGAATTACCTATTATATAATAAAACATGACTATATACACATTGACCAAATAACCATATGGTATAAATTATATAACTGCATCCACAAAAAAATGAGAAATTATATTTCAACATTTAAATATGTTATGATTTATAAAAACTCTATAAAATCTATGCAACACTTTACAAAGAATATAAAGAGAACCTATATATCTTACTGTTTGAAGAACTATATCTCAAGCATAGTCCTGAATGGAAGGCTTAAAGTCTTTCTCAATATATTTACACAATTAATATAATTCAAATAAAAATAAAATAAAATAATAGAAAGAATATACTACAGAATAATTTGTCCTAAAATATTACTAAGCTGAAATACAAAAATATTTGTTACTTGTGCAGAAATGCTCATACATATGAGAAATGATTGACAGAGGGGTGTTGCAAATGAAACTGAATGACATCTAGGTAATTTGACTAACTAAAAGAAAATTCAAACAGTTTGGGGATGAAGAAAATGTAATTTATAAATTTTTATTTTATTTTATTTTACTTTATTTTATTATGTTATGTTAATCACCATATATTACATCACTAGTTTTTGATGTAGTGTTCCATGATTCATTGTTTGCATATAACAACCAGTGCTCCATCCAGTAGGTACCCTCTTTAATACCCATATTAGTTTTTGATATAGTGTTCCATGATTCATTGTTTGCATATAAAACCCAGTGATGCATCCAGTATGAGCCCTCTTTAATACCCATCACCAGGCTAACCCATCCTCCCAACCCCCTTCCCTCTAGAACTCTGTTTGATTCTCAGAGTCCATTGTTTCTCATGGTTCATCTCCCTCTCCGATTCCCCCTCCTTCATTTTTCCCTTCCTGCTATCTTCTTCTTTTTTTTTTAACATATAAAGTATTATTTGTTTCAGAGGTACAGGTCTGTGATTCAACAGTCTTACACAATTCATAGCACTCACCATAGCACATACCCTCCCCAATGTTTATCACCCAGCCACCCCATCCCTCCCACCCCCAACCACTCCAACAACCCTCAGTTTGTTTCCTGAGATTAAGAATCCCTCATATCAGTGAGATCATATTATACATGTCTTGCTCTGATTGACTTATTTCGCTCAGCATAATACCCTCCAGTTCCATCCACATCATTGCAAATGGCAAGATTCCATTCCTTTTGATGGCTGCATAATATTCCATTGTATATATGTATACCACCTCTTCTTTATCCATTCATCTGTTGATGGACATCTTGGCTCTTTCCATAGTTTGGCTATGTGGACATTGCTGCTATAAACATTAGGATGCACATACCCCTTCGGATGCCTACATTTTTATCTTAGGGGTAAATACCCAATAGTGCAATTGCTGGGTCATACGGTAGCTCTATTTTCAACTTTTTGAGGAACCTCCATACTGTTTTCCAGAGTGGTTGCACCAGCTTGCATTCCTACCAACAGTATAGGACGGTTCCCCTTTCTCCGCATTCCTGCCAACATCTGTCATTTCCTGACTTGTTAATTTTAGCCATTTTGACTGGTATGAGGTGGTATCTCATTGAGGTTTTGATTTGGATTTCCCTAATGCCGAGTGACGTTGAGCACTTTTTCATGTATCTGTTGGCCATTTGGATGTCTTCTTTGGAAAAATGTCTGTTCATGTCTTCTGCCCATTTCTTGATTGGATCATTTGTTCTTTGGGTGTTGAGTGTGATAAGTTCTTTATAGATTTTGGATACTAGCCCTTTATCTGATATGTCATTTGCAAATATCTTCTCCCATTCTGTCAGTTGTCTTTTGGTTCTGTTGACTGTTTCTTTTGCTGTGCAAAAGCTTTTTATCTTGATGAAATCCCAAGAATTCATTTTTGCTCTTGCTTCCCTTGCCTTTGGTACTGTTTCTAGGAAGAAGCTGCTGTGGCTGAGGTTGAAGAGGTTGCTGCCTGTGTTCTCCTTTAGGATTTTGATGGACTCCTGTCTCACATTGAGGTCTTTCAACCATTATGAGTCTACTTTTCTGTGTGGTGTAAGGAAATGGTCCAGTTTCATTCTTCTGCATGTATCTGTCCAATTTTCCCAAAACCATTTGTTGACAAGACTGTATTTTTTCCATCAGACATTCTTTCCTGCTTTGTCGAAGATTAGTTGACCATAGAGTTGAGGTTCCATTTCTGGGCTCTCTATTCTGTTTCATTGATCTATGTGTCTGTTTTTGTGCCAGTACCATACTATCTTGATGATGACAGCTTTGTAATAGAGCTGGAAGTCCGGAATTGTGATGCCGCCAGCTTTGCTTTTCTTTTTCAACATTTGTCTGACTATTCAGGGTCTTTTCTGGTTCCATACAAATTTTAGGATTATTTGTTCCATTTCTTTGAAAAAAGTGGATGGTATTTTGATGGGAATTGCATTGAAAGTGTAGTTTGCTCTAGGTAGCATTGATATCTTCACAATATTATTCTCCCAATCCACAAGCATGGAACGTTTTTCCATTTCTTTGTGTCTTCCTCAATTTCCTTCATGAGTATTTTATAGTTTTCTGAGTACAGATTCTTCAAATCCTTGGTTAAATTTATTCCTAGGTATCTTATGGTTTTGGGTGCAATTGTAAATGGGATCAACGCCTTAATTTCTCTGTCTTCTGTCTTGTTGTTGGTGTATAGGAATGCCACTGATTTCTGTGCATTGATTTTATATCCTGCCACTTTACTGAATTCCTGTATGAGTTCTAGCAGTTTTGGGGTGGAGTCTTTTGGGTTTTCCACATAAAGTATCATATCATCTGCAAAGAGTGAGAGTTTGACTTCTTCTTTGCCAATTAGGATGCCATTTATTTCTTTTTGTTGTCTGATTGCTGTGGCTAGGACTCCTAATACTATGTTGAATAGCAGTGGTGATAGTGGACATCCCTGCCGTGTTCCTGATCTAAGGGAGAAAGCTCTCAGTTTTTCCCCATTGAGAATGATATTTGCTGTGGGTTTTTCATAGATGGCTTTTATGATATGGAGGTATGTACCCTTTATCCTTATATTCTGAAGAGTTTTGATCGAGAAAGGGTGGTGTACTTTGTCAAATGCTTTCTCTGCATCTATTGAGAGGATCATATGGTTCTTGTTCTTTCTTTTATTAATGTATTGTATCACATTGATTGATTTGTGTATGTTGAACCAACCTTGCAGCCCAGGGATAAATCCCACTTGGTCGTGGTGACTAACCCTTTTAATGTACTGTCGGATCTTATTGGTTAGTATTTTGGTGAGAATTTTTGCATCCATGTTCATCAAGGATATTGGTCTGTAATTCTCCTTTTTGATGGGGTCTTTGTTTTGGGGATCAAGGTAATGGTGGCCTCATAAAACAAGTTTGGAAGTTTTCCTTCCATTTCTATTTTTTGGAACAGTTTCAGAAGAATAGGTATTAATTCTTCTTTAATGTTTGGTAGAATTCCCTTGAGAAGCTATCTGGCTCTGGACTTTTATTTGTTGGGAGACTTTTGATGACTGCTTCCATTTCCTTAGTGGTTATAGGTCTGTTCCGGTTTTCTGTTTCTTCCTGGTTCAGTTTTGGTAGTTGATACATCTCTAGGAATGCATCCATTTCTTCCAGATTATCTAATTTATTGGCATATAGTTGCTCATAATATGTTCTTATAATTGTTTGTATTTCTTTGGTGTTGGTTGTGATCTCTTTCATTCATGATTTTATTGATTTGGGTCATTTCTCTTTTCTTTTTGATAAGTCTGGCCAGGGGTTTATCAGTCTTTAATTCTTTCAAAGAACCAGCTCCTAGTTTTGTTGATCTGTTCTACTGTTCTTTTGGTTTCTATTTCATTGATTTCTGCTCTGATCTTTATTATTTTCCTCTCCTGCGGGGTTTAGACTTTATTTGCTTTTCTTTCTCCAGCTCCTTTTAGTGTAGGATTAGGTTGTGTATTTAAGACCTTTCTTGTTTCTTGAGAAAGGCTTGTATTGCTATATACTTTCCTCTTAGGACTGCCTTTGCTGCATCCCAAAGATTTTGAACAGTTATGTTTTCATTTTCATTTGTTTCCATGAATTTTTTTAATTCTTCTTTTATTTCTTGGTTGACCCATTCATTCTTTAGTAGGATGCTCTTTAACCTCCATGTATTTGAGTTCTTTCCAACTTTCCCCTTGTGATTGAGTTCTAGTTTCAAAGCATTGTGGTCTGAATATATGCAGGGAATGATCCCAATCTTTTGGTACCAGTTGAGACCTGATTTGTGACCTAGGATGTGATCTACTCTGAAGAATGTTCCATGGGCACCAGAGAAGAATGTGTATTCTGTTGCTTTGGGATGGTATGTTTGGAATATATCTGTGAAGTCCATTTGGTCCAGGGTGTCATTTAAAGTCTTTATTTCCTTGTTGATCTTTTGCTTAGATGATATGTCCATTTTAGTGAGGGGGTGTTAAAGTCCCCCACTATTATTGTATTTTTGATTATGTGTCTCTTTGATTTTTTTTATTGATTGGCTTATATAATTGGTGCTCCCATGTTAGGGGCATAGATATTTACAGTTGTTAGATCTTCTTGGTGGATAGACCCTTTAAGTAGGATATAGTGCCCTTTCTCATCTCTTATTATTGTCTTTGGTTTAAAATCTAATTTATCTGATATAAGGATTGCCACCCTAGCTTTCTTTTGGTGTCCATTAGCATGGTAAATGTTTTCCACCCTGTCACTTTCAATCTTGGGGTGTCTTTGGGTCTAAAATGAGTCTCTGCAGACAGCATATCGATGGGTCTTGTTTTTTAATCCAATCTGATAGCCTGTGTCTTTTGATTGGGGCATTTAGCCCATTTACATTCAGGGTAACTATAGAAAGATATGAATTTAGTGCCATTGTATTGCCTGTAAGGTGACTGTTACTATATATTGTCTGTGTTCCTTTCTGGTCTGTGTTACTTTTAGGCTCTCTCTTTGCTTGGAGGACCCCTTTCAATATTTCTTGTAGGACTAGTTTCGTGTTTGCAAATTCCTTTAGTTTTCGTTTGTCCTGGAAGTTTTTTATCTCTCTTTCTATTTTCAGTGACAACCTAGCTGGATATAATATTCTTGGCTGCATATTTTTCTCCTTTAGTGCTCTGAATATATCATGCCAGTCCTTTCTGGCCTGCCAGGTCTCTGTGGATAGGTCTGTTGCCAATCTCATGTTTCTACCATTGTAGGTTACAGATCTCTTCTCCCGAGCTGCTTTCAGGATATTCTTTGCCTCTGAGACTTGTGAGTTTTACTATTAGATGTCGGGGTGTTGACTTATTTTTATTGATTTTGAGGGGGGTTCTCTGCTATAATTTACTCCAATATACCGTCTGCCCCCCCTCTCTTTTTCTTCTTCTTCTGGGATCCCAATTATTCTATTATTGTTTTGTCTTATGATATCACTTATCTCTCGAATTCTGCCCTCATGATCCAGTAGTTGTTTATCTCTTTTTTTTCACCTTCTTTATTTTCCATCATTTGGTCTTCTATATGACTAGTTCTCTCTTCTGGCTCACTTATCCTAGCAGTTAGAGCCTCCATTTTTGATTGCACCTCATTGATAGCCTTTTTGATTTCAACTTGGTTAGATTTTAGCTCTTTTATTTCTCCAGAAAGGGTTTCTCTAATATCTTCCATGCTTTTTTCAAGCCCAGCTAATATGTTTAAAATCGTCATTCTGAACTCTAGTTCCGACATCATACTAATGTCCATATTGAATCGGTCCCTGGCAGTCAGTACTGCCTCTTGTTCTTTTTTTGAGGTGATTTTTTCTGTCTTGTCATTTTGTCCAGTAGAGAATGGATGAATGAGAGAACAAAATGCTAAAAGGGTAACAATGACCCCAGAAAAATATACACTAAACAAATCAGAAGAGACCTGAAACTGGGGGAAAAGAAAGGGAAAGGATGGAAAAAGAAAAAAAGAAGATAAAACAAAACAAAAAACAAACAGAATATGATCAAATATGATCAGGCTCTTGCATAGATCAGTGCCACGCACTAGATTTTGGGCCTATTTTGATTTGTTAGTGAAAGTGACTCCCAAAATTTTAAAGAAAGCAAAACCTATATATGTACAAAAATAAGGGTAAATACAGTCATGCAATATGATTATAAAGATGAAAATTATAAAAGATTTTATAAAAGGAATTGATAAGAAGTTGTTGAAAAAAGAAAAGAGGATTTATAAAAAGGGGGGGAAGCATATGTGATCAGGCGGGAGAATAGAACAAAGCCATACACTAGAGATTTAGGGTATATTTTGGTCTGTTAGAAGACTTTTCTTCGATCTCCTGTTGAGTTCATAAGTGTTCAGAATTTTTTTATCCCTATCTAGCTGAATTCCTGGGACCAGACAAAATTTAGGTCTCCTACTCCTCCACCATCTTGCTCCTCCCCTCGTAATTTATAAATTAATTAAACAAGTTGAGTGGGGAAGGATCTAATAACGAATATGGACTGGGTATATAAATCCATTACAGAAAAAATAGATTAAAAACCCAAACAAAGAAACTCAATATATGCCATGATTATGCACCAAGCTTAAACACATGACTGGTAGAATTTTTATGAGAAACATTGTAATTGTAAATATGTTTCCAAATCAGACTTCATTCTTAAAAATAATAATAATTATTTTTGAATATATGCTTTCAGAATATTTATCTAACAACAGGGAAAGATGGGTAGTCATGGTAGCTTATTAGAATATTAATGAAAAAAATCATAGCACCCCTGTTATTTGTTCAACAGCCAAAAGGAATTCCTATGTGAATAAATACCTATGAAAGTGAACTTTTTTAAGGTGTAATGTTAGTATTTTTTTTTAAACATTTTATTTACTTTATTTGAGAGAGAAAGAGCAAAAGTGGGGAGAGGGGCAGAGGAAGAGGGACAAGCCATCTACCAGACTAGCAAGGAGCCCAAGGCCTAGCTCCACACAGGGCTCATCCTAGGACCCCAGGATCATGACCTGAGCTGATGTCAGACACTTAACTGAGTCACCCAGGCACACCTATGATAGTGTTTTTTAAAAATTCTTTACCTTTGTACACGTTACCCTTTTAATACTAAGATCACTTGGGTCATTAATAGTTTTACAAATTCTAATATTTTAATTTTACTTACTATAGTTTATATATTAGAAGCATATCAATTTTTATGTAATGATAGTGAAATATTAACCCATCTAAATTCATTCCAGGAAAAGGTGAATCAATGTTGAACAAATGTGATAAATTGTTAATTTTTAATTTCAGATTCTGTCTTAGCTGCAATCAAATTTCTATCCCGATTCAAGATGTTTTGCTTATTCAGGTGAGTTAGTGCATTTTCACACAATTTATTAATAAACACAAATTTAAACAAAGCCAGAAGTTTACATTAGCCTAAAAACATTAACTCTCACTGGAGACTTTCCTTCTTATTACAAAATGACATATATTGAATCATTTAATTTATTCTTAAATTCAAGCCATTTTAGTACTTTTTTAAAAATTTAATTTAATTTAATGTTTTTATTATGTCCAGTTAGCCTCTGTATAGTATATCATTAATTTTTGATGTAGTGTTCAGTGATTCATTAGTTATGTATAATACCCAGTACACATCACAACACATGCCCTCCTTAATACCCATCACCTTGTTACCCCCTCCTTTTAAATGACCTATAGGTAAATTAAACTCTTAAGAAAAATGTATTGGATTTTCCTTTGAAAGAAGTAACCTTAACAATTCGAAAAAAAAATTAGGAAAATGCAAAGAAATAAAGAGAAAGATTGTAGTATGTAATACTATTATCAATTCGACTTATTATTTCTGTTTAGTTTTTAATTTTTTTATGACTGTAGAAATCAAGGTATTTAATGATTTCTTAGTATTAAAACACTCCTGTGCTTTCATTTTATTTTTATTTATATGTTAAAGATTTTTCCTTTATCACTAAGACATAGTTTAAAATAGTCTACACATAATCCAGAATAGGTATCATTACATATACACTTTATTTGCCAAGATTCCTCTAATTACCTTGCCATTGTCAAACCTATGAATTAATTCCTTTATTTTCTTTAAAGTGAGATGGATGAAAGTTACTTGCAATCTCAGATATCTGGCTAGGCAGAGGAAAATCATTTCCTTACATTACATATACACTTAATTTGCCAAGATTCCTCTAATTACCTTGCCATTGTCAAACCTATGAATTAATTCCTTTATTTTCTTTAAAGTGAGATGGATGAAGGTTACTTGCAATCTCAGATATCTGGCTAGGCAGAGGAAAATCATTTCCTTTCTTTGGCAAGTATAATGTCTTGAATTAAAAACAAACAAGTGAACAAACAAAAAGAATAATAGGAATTACTGATCCTGAGCTAGGTTGCAATGACTGCTTCATTGAGGTGTATGTCTTCAGGTGACAACATTTTTATTTATGTCTAGGTATTGTTTTGAAACAGGAATTTAACTTATGGAATCTCTAGTATGCAGAGTATTAAAATATACTCACAATATATGTGTATAATTACCCATTTAAATAAAAAATAAATGGATGATAAAGAAATGTAGCAGGGGAAAATAAGATATTTTAGAGTCAGTGAGAAATGTACTAGTGAGGTAATAATAATTTTCCTATTACTGTATTAATTCATTCTGCTTATATCAGCAATATGATTTTAATTAACCAGGTACAAAATCCAAAGTTTGTGTCCTATAATACTTTAAGTATACTAAATAACATTTACTTTTAAAGAGTCTTTAACTGTGCTTTTTTGAACTGTCATATTTTTAGATTCAATTCTCTATTACATGTTTGAATATGAAACTTTAATGGACAAAACTATGGAAAAGAGTATGCATAATAAGTGGTAGAGAAAAAAAATTAAATGTCAGATGAAAGTACAATGCCTATTTTAAACCTATGGGATCTCAGGGGAAGTATTTTGTATTGTAAATATTTTAAAATTAACATTCCATCCAAATACACTGCATTATAATATGCTAATTGTTTTCCGGGTCAGCACATTATTTCTGAGTGTCCTTGACAACTCCCTTTTTCTTAAAGATGTGTCTGAAAAATATGCTATGTTTTAAACATAAAATATCATGTTACCAGTTGATACGCCCTTAAAATTTCATGTTTCTGCCTCCCATTTATTTCATTTTACTCTTTTTGTATGTTTATTGTTCTTAGAATTATGAAAAATCAGAAATATTAATAGGTACTACTCTGTTATTCTCAAGATAATTTATCATTGATGATTTTGCTCCCCTCAGAGAATTTACTAGCAACCAAAAAGCAGTAGATAAAATTGCCTTCCTCAACTAAATAAAGCAAAACAAAAAGAAAAATATCCTAAGAATCTACTAGCAGCCACAAAACAAATTTGGTCATTCTATTCTGGTTATTATTATCATCTTCAATTCCTTGTTCGGTTATTACATAACCATTTACCATTTCTATAACCATATTCAAAGAGACTAGTTTTTTTGTAATATGTATAACTATGAATTATTATAAAATTAGGGAATATAAGAAAAGAACTTTGACCAACAGTGTATTGTTAATTCAGTCACTATATGAACGTACTGTTCCACAATACATGCATGTTTTAATAATTAGTTTTTTTGATAATATACTTTATGGAGTAGTGACAAAATTCCCCGTCTCACTACTCATGCAGAGATCTAAAATGCCAAGCAAGTTCTGCCAATGTACAGCAATGCCAATGTGAATGTCTGTAATTAATGGAAATATTATTTTGCTGGTATGTAAATCATTAAGTGGAAAGTTTGCATTACAAAAATGAAAGTCTTCAGGAACCACAGTTATATAATGAATTTTTTGCATCAGCAATGCCTGATGCTTTATTTCTTAGGATGATCAGTGCTTGAGGTGTATTTAGTTCCATGTTAAGTAAGCCTCCTAGTTCTTTTTAGACTCAACATTAGTACAGGTTGCATCTTGGAAGCACACGGGATTCTTCCTCCACTGAACTGGTATGTCTTCTCCACACAGGTGTGTCATTTGCTTCCTATCTTGCACTCACCTCTGAACCTTTCTGCCTCCCTACATCATATAGAGGCTGCTGTGTCTTTAGCTTTGAATAAGACACAGACAACAAAAGTGACAACACTAACCAAGCCAGAGTGCTCTGGAGGCAGGCCTCTGGAGATGTTTCACACCCCCCTTCCTTTTAACAGTTACCATCTCCATTTTTTTCTCTTCCTTTGCCTCTTTCTTTGACCAGAAAATAACTTTGTTACTTGGTAGTTTTTCTAATACCCTTTAAAGCATATTTCTCTGTTAGAGTTTCGCAAAAATACTTTTAATGTAATGACTTCCCAAATATCTTACCTTAATATGAATAGAGAGAATTTATAATAGAGAAGACATACTAAAATCCTATATATATATATATATATTACTTTAAAAGGAGTGGTAAAAAAATACATGGGAGTAAGTCAAATGCAGAGTTAGATAACTGTGAAAATAAAATAGGAGGTGATAATTTTATATCATTTTTAATTGAAAAAGTTCTAAATTACTGTGGATTATAATATAACCTCCAGGGAATAATGCAGGTTTTTAGGATTTAGAGTAATTTTTTCAACAATGAGAGTGAGTTAGTAGACATTTGAATACTATCTCAAGGAATTTTCTTTTAAGTGACTAGATTTTAAGAGATTATTTTACCCCATCTAAGGACAGATTATATGCTTATACCTGCCTTGAAATCCAATGATCTGTGTACAAAATTTGGATTTGTTAATTCCCATTTCAGAAAATAAACTTCATATGAATGTTAATATTACTTACACATTTTCATATGTGTGTGTCCTTTTACACATTAACACACACTTGAATAAACTGTTCATCAATGTTAATATTATTTATACATTTTCATATTTAAGTGACTTCTAGGCTTAACATAATTCATAATGCAATGCACATCATTTTAAATAAATTAGTAATTCTTCCACTGTTGGTAATAAAGAAGAATCCTTCTTCAAAACTCACTCCAAAATAATTAGGTACTAGATGATTAAAACATCATTTTACGTATAAATACATACACATAAATACACACAGGTTTATAAATCATGGTCCAAAGAAGGATTGGGGTTACATGAACTGGAACAACTTCTATTCAAGATAAACGTAGAAAACACTGATACTCAGGCGTAACTGGGCTGGGTGCACAGAGACAAAGTGGCTCATCATTGAACCGGGAAACAGTGAAGATTAGATGGATGGAATAGCTTCTGAATTGGGTTTGAGAATATGTAATGCTTTGTAATGCAATGTGTTATTTGTGAGTGAAATTAATTGCTCTCTTGAATCACATAGTAATTAGATGATATAATGGATTAATAATATTATTTTTCTGACAAAAACTCTGAAAGCTGTTTGAGCTTCATAGGTTCTGTTGAATATCACCACACAGTGATTAACAATGTGAATGGCTCTATGCTTGGTGCTATTAAGTGAAGTTGCTTTTAAAAAATATTAGATATTTTGATTAGGGCAAAAGGAAACATATTTTAAAGAAGGCACCCTTATAGATGGTTTAAAATAACATCAGTGACCAAAAGTATCTGACCTTTGAATGTCACAAAATGTCATTCTAATCTTGAAGTATAGAGTGAAAATAAAGTTTCATTTACTATGGTTAGAAAATGGTGCATTAGGTTCCTTGCTTATATATTACCATCAACAGAACATGTACTAAAAGTCTGTTTTTATGTTAAATAGAAAGAGCCACAATTGCTCTTCTTTCAGTACAAAAAAAAATGTTTGTTAAATATTTTCATTGTATTTGGAATTATCAAATATTAGATCCAAGGAGTGTATACTGTCCTGGCTATGGCTTCATAGAGGTATATATACCATAACAAATTAGAAATCACTCAATTTTTATATATGTATTATCACATATCTTGTGTTGAACAATATTTTATTTGGTGAGAATAAGAACAAAGAACTGGAAAATAAGGCTTGAGACTAATTTAAAGCGCAGTTGATAAAGAGAACAAAATGAGACAAAACATACACTGCATTATTACAGGAGGTGTGAGGATCTTAGACTGTCAGAGAGTAGATAATTATATACAGAGAGAAATCACTATAAAACTTAATATTTGGAAACACTACAAATGGCTAGATATAAATAGGTAGAACCAGCAAGCATGTTGTGTATTGGAGATACACAAGTACAAGTGTATAGGAAAAAGTTCAATGCAAAGATATTTTATGAAAAATGGTACATAACATAACTTAATAAAAAGGGTGATGGGAAAGCAAACTGAACTTACTACTCACCTATAGCACTTACTATATCCCTAGTAATGTATTACTGTGGGAATTGTTCAATATTATCATTAAACTCTACATGCATTTTCCAAGCCCACCGACTTAACAGGTAGTCTGTGCTTTTAGAATTCAGGTTCATTACTGGCTTGTGAATCTATGAGCCGCTACTCTGATCTTACAAGTTGCTCTAAGTTATGTCTGTATTTAAAATGGAATGGCTGTGATTATGAAGAGATTTATGTCATCTGACAAAACCATTGCCTTGTTTTCAGGATTTGGGTTTACCAAATGTCTTTTGTTTTTGTTTTTGCTTTACATAATTTATACAGTGTAACAATTTATACATTCTTATGTACTCACCAATTGGGTATCTGTAAAAATAGGTAAGAATGAAAATGAGCACCGAATGTATATAAATAGTTACTGGTTATAATTTTTGTAAGAGAACTTTAAACAGGCTTCTCATTGCAATGTAGTCTTCAGGAAAATGTATCATATCTTGGTCATGAAAAATAATTTGAGCAACTGTAGACAGAAATGGAACATAAGATGTTACAGTAGTAGACTGAGAAAAGGCATAGAGATCTGAAAAAACTATGCTTTCCAGGGATTTTCTAAGTATTGCTGTGTAATGAATTACCTCACTACATAGCAACTTAAACCAGCAAATGCTTATTATATTAAAATTTTCGTGGATCAGAAATTTGGTAATAGTTCAGTTGCATAGTTCTGCCTCTGGGTCTCTCGTGAGGCAGCAGTTAAGCTGCCAGGTCTTCATTCATGCCCAAGTTCAACTGGAGCTAACGAATCTGCTTCCTACTTCATTTCCATTGTTGGTAGCCTCAGTTCCTCACTGAAGTTTGACAGAGGTTTCTGATCCCCATCATGTGAGCTCTCCATTGGGCTGTTTACAACATGGTAGCTTGAGCAAGTGATTTGAGAAAGAGAAAGAGAATCCAAAATGGCAGGTATGGTCTTTTTATAACCCAATATTTGTAGTGACATAATACCATCATGTCTGCCAAATACCATTAGCATTTGTGACCATTATTCACAAAGACTAACTGGAAAAGTGTGAGAGTGAACTAAACAGATGTGAATAGCAGGAAGCGAGTCATGAGGGCCCTTTGGAGGCTGGCTGCTACACAGAGCAGAGAATTCTATACAATCAAAAACATTACACCTAGCCCCTTCTTAGGAAACACTTGGCAACATATGGTGACAAGACTGGTTGTCAGAACTGGGAGTGTTGCCTCTGGTATCTAATGAGGAAGGGCCAGAGTGCTGATAGACATCCTACAATGCCCAGGACAGGCCCCACAGGCCCCCAAAACTAATTTCCACCCCCACGTGTCAATAATGCTGAGGTTATACAACACTGTTTAGCTAAGCTAGAAAGTATACAGGAGGCTATTAATAAAAATAGTGACATGCTGATTCTCTAAATATTATTTGCATATGACATTCTAAGGAAGCCAATGAAAGAGACTCTCAAATAAAACAAGAGAAGCAAAAATAATGCTAAAAATAAAGAAGTAAAATAAAATGGTCAAAGAGAAAAAAAAGTGCTTGTTTCAGGTCATCTGATTATATATATGTAAAACTAAATAAAACCTTTTGACAAATGAACTAAGAGACTATTTTGAGAATTGAAGTGGGAATTTCTTTTATATAAACCAGAATATACCACTTGCAAATAAATATATTTTCCTGATATTTTGGGTTTTCTTTCTTCTTTTATCCAAGAGTTAAGAATGTTCCCATCAAGCCAGGAAGTGGGGTTCTGTTTTTCTAATTTATTAATACTACTTAGATTTATCACTGCCTAGCAGAGATTGCCATCTCTGTTTCTAAATCATTTTAGACAGGATTGAGATTTCTTTTGTTGTCTAAGACATGATCAGTTTTGCAATTTTGTATTCTATAAAAAGCATTCTTTGTGTGTTCCTATTCTCTCTAGCATTATTTAATAATCATTTTAAAACATCCATCAACTTTCTAAATTGTCTTTTCAAATAATCAACTATGGCTTTGTTATTTCCCTGTGTTTAATCTTTGTGCTTTTTGTTTGTTTGTTTGTTTTGCTTCATTCATTTTTGTTCTTTTTTTATTTTATTCTTCTTTCATTAGTTGAATCTGTTATTATTACTCTAAATTCTTTAACTTATAAATTTGTCTCTGTATGCACTTCAAGTAGATGGCAGTGTTTGGTTTATGTTCTTCAGGCCAAATTTGTTACCATGTTCTTTAAGTCTTTTTCATATAGACTCTTCTAGTTTGTTTTATTTCCAGTCACTGAGAGTGTACTGTCACTATCTAATATTATTGTGTTTTTATATATATTAGAATACTTTATTCATGTATGTATTTTTGTTTATTCATTTATTTACATGCATTTGTGGTCATTATAAATTTATATTATTATATTCTTCTGATTCAATGAGTATTAATCATAATTTCTTTATTAATGTTCTTTGCCTTAATGTTCTTGCCTTAATGTTTATTCCTGTCTTAAGTTAACATACCTATACCAAATTTCTCTTTGTTACTTTTTGACTAAATATATTTTCAATTTGTTTATTCTCAACTTTCATAGTCATTATGACTTTCTTTCTATTTGGAATGTAACTAAAATACCAGGATTTCAACCAGTCACATTTAGACCTTCTGAATGGGTACTAAACCAACCAGCCAACCAACCAACCAACCAACCAACCAACCAACCAACCAACACTAAACACTGTTTTGGCCTAGGCTCAGATAACTACTTAAACTTGTATCATAATTGGTTAATGTTTTTGTCTTCCACTAGAACTTTCCAGATGTTACTACATTGTTTATCTGGTTGGAATTTTTTTTCTAAAAAGATATGCATGGCTGTTTTTATTCCTGTCACTCTCTAAGTAATATGTCTCTTTATCATTAGCTTTATAGAAATTTTATTATTTTATGCTTTGTTATACTTTTCTTTGTATTTATTCTTGGGTCTTGTTGAGCTTTGTGGATATGTGAATTTATAATTTTCATCAAATTGAAAAGTATGTATTCTTTATTTCTTTAACGATTTTCTCCCTTCTGCTATGTACATTTGCTCTTCTATTATAATTATACATGTTAGACCACTTGATGTTTTTCCTCACATGACTGAAATTCTTTATTTTCTTAGCTAATGTTTTTCTCTGTGTGGTTAGTTTTTTCGTGACGTCTTCAATTTCACCAACTTTTTCTTCTCTAGTGTCTGATTTTCCTAAAACTTCATTTTAGATATTGTATTTTTCACCTTTAGAAGTTCAAGATGATTTTTTTATAATTTGTTTCCAATATTTTTATGTTTTCATTTTTATCCATGAGTATATATTCATAATAGCACTCTTAAAGTTCTTTTATGTTGATTCTATAATATTTTACTAATTGATTATGTGTCATATAGTCTTGCTTCTTCACATGTCCAGTAATTTTTGGCAATTTTAAGACCATGTGATTTACTTTGTTGAATACTATATATAATATACGTTTTTTTATTTTGTTTTTTACCACATATTTAATTAACTTGTAAATCAACTTTACTCTTTCAAAGTTCTTTAGGGCTAATCTGTGGTTACCTTTGCTGTAACACTACTTTAACCCTGTTTAAAGGTGTAACTTCTCTGGGATTTCTACAAAATGTTGCTTGTGTTTAAAAATATCTCTATCCTCTAGATGATTTGCTCTAGCATTGTCAGCTTTGGGTATTCTTCCACTTATAGCCTCCCTATAGTTTTACATTGCCTGGTAGTTTTTCTTTGACTGGGCTTAAGGATTCTTGCCCTTTTCTGTATTTATCCCAAGGCAAAGGGAGCCCATATACATGTTTTGAAAATTTGGTCTCTGAGTTTCTTCCTTTTCTCTGGTACTCTGCCATTAAAGTTTCAGCCTCCTCCACTTTCCTAAACTCTGATATGTGTGTCCTTACATTGGTGAAATTACTGTGATCTTCTTGTGTTTTCCATCCCACAAAAGGTACTGTGTTCTGTAAAGAGTCTTCATGCAGAACACTATGATGATATCAGAGCTTGCTTTACTCCCTTCTGATAGAGATCATAGTCCAGTGAGATCCCTTATCCCGTATCTAAAACAATTGTTAATCTGGTTTTAGGTGTTTATGGAGTTTGGATAAGTCTGGTACCATTTACACTTTATGGCTGAAACCATGTTATGGTTTTGTAAGTTGTGTGTTATGTTTTTGCTTTTAAAAATTTTAATTCTCAGTTCTCAATTTATGGACATTTTCTAGTAATATGCTGAAAAACAAACTCATCTTTGAGATTTATTATTATTTGTTGTGCTGCTGTTTGATAGGCCAGGAACAAGAATAGTTCTTTTAATGGTAGTTGTTTTCACATTTACAAGTCCTGCTTATTCCTTTGGTTCGATGACTGTTTTTTGAATCATTTGGCATTCCCTGCCAAATGTGAAGTTATACAGCACTATATATTACTCTGAAGTTCACAAACCTGGTCACTGTAGCACAAACACTAAAGGGATTCTCATTAAATTGTAGAAGGTACTTCCAAGCCATAATCCTAGACATCAGATCTAGACCATGAAAACCTGCTCTATCATCTATTTGTATCTGCTTTAGATAAACAAGTGGAATTGTCCTTTTACTTTGGTTACAGATTGCTTAATAATGCCAGTTTCTCAAGAATTCATCTTATATCTGTTGCTAAAGATCTAGCTATTGAAAAGAACCAAATGTTAAGAGGCATCTATTAAAAATATCAAACCCCAATTTTCAAAGATGAATATTGCCAGGAAAATAGAAAATAGAAGTGGAGAGAAGCACAGAAGCCTGTAGTAGTCCCCGGCTCCAGCATGGAGATACCTTGTTCCAATGGTCTTGGTTACAGATTACTTCTATTTTAGTATAAGGATATATAAAATTATAACTTTATGTTCCATATGTATTATTTATAAAACACTTTATGGGAAATGATTCAGAAGCCTTTTTTGTCCTTATGAATATATTCATTATATTTTACCAACTTTGTCCAAAATTTTAACCAATTTAATTGATTCTTCCCATCTTATTTTTATAGGTATTATAATCTTACACAAATGGTTTATTTCTCATCATGCAGTCTACAGTTATACCATACTTCCAACTTTATGTTTTAATATCTTTTATCTGGAACAATTGAACACTTCTTACTTTAGGACAAACTTATACTATCTTTTTTCTTTACAAACAAAATCACATTGGTGAATCTTGCATACATGTGCTTCCACCCTTTTAGTCCTTCATGATAAGCACATATATTTACATAATGCAAAAGCATTTACCCATCTTTTTACTTATTAATTTATGGCCACTTTATAATGTATTAAATATAAGCAGGAATATTGCAATTATTTTTGTCTGGAATTGAAGATTATTGGTCAACTCAATGTAGTATTAGTTTGACTTTAAGGATGTTGAGATAACAATTTAAATTAACATTGAATTTTAGTTTTTAATGTTTTAAGATATTTACAAGACTAGATATTTGAAAAAAATCCATTGTGATAATTATGTTTGGTTAGACATAGTTGTATATATTTGTATATATACAAGAGACCTAGACAGTTTAAACATGAAAAAAAAGTATAGGCATAGACAAAGAGAATATTATTAGGCTATAGCAGAATTAGGGGGAAAGAGAGTTGTTTGCAAACAAATATTATTAACTCACTGTAATTTTTTTATAGATGTTACATGGACATTTTTTCACTCAATTTATAAATATCTTTATTAATAAGTCAAGTATTTACAGACTTATAAAATCTTGTTTCAAAGCTCCAAGTTTTCCAATCTCTTTCTTATCAATAATCTTATAATTAAGGTCATTAGCTTTAAATCACAGTTAAGACATTCTTTTCAGGGTTGATGTTTCCATGGAAAAGTTTATCTTAAAATAATTAAAACAGTTAAAATATTAGTATTTTCTGGGAGAATTTCTTATGAAAAGTCTTCCTTATGTTAAAATTTTCCCCAAATGGTAACTTAAATGTGTAATTGTGCTTGAAGTTAATGCCATTTAGAAAGATAAATACAAGGGAACGAGAATACACTATCCAGTCAAGAGGAAGTGCAAGTTTATCAGCCAGTGCATCCGTAAGGAATTGACTGATAGTCAAAATGAAATATCACTCGAGAATGCCTTGTTGCAGAAATCAGCAACCTCCTGGAAAGTAGACTATGTGGAGAGTAGCTCTCTTTCAAAGCAAATTTCTCACATACAATAAAGAACAGAAATGTTTTTATAAGGTTTCAAAAACATTCCTCAGGCAGTTTATGTAAATGAATACCAATCTGAAGGGAACTCCTTCAATTGGTATTCCTTGAGATGAATTCAGAAGACAGACATATTGGCTCTTCGTCTGTCTCCTGACTTATGAGCATGGTCTAATAGCTATGTAACAGTGTTGCCAGTAGACAGACGGAATGGTTAGTAGCAAAGCAGTGTTCCAGCAGACATTCAGCAAAGAAAATAAGTGTAATTATGATTTCCAACCAAAAAGTTCTGGGGATCTTTAGTCCTAGGATAAAGTAAATAAATTCAACCCTGAAGGTCTTACTGTCATATTCAAAGCTTTGATTCAGCATAGAACTTGTGACAGATAAGTTGGCCTCGTTTATGCTGAGGCTTATAAACATAAAACCTATTACTGAGTCTACAGCAGAGAGATTCATGGCCAAATCTAATAGAATCCCCAATTCTTTAGAAGCCCCCCAGCCAATTGTCACAGTTAGTTTTGCTTAGTGAAGCAACAGAGAGTCAAGAAGCACCAAGGGAATCTGTGAGTGTTTTATGATGAAGGCATTTGGAGAAAAGTACTTAAAGATTTTGATGAACTAGAGTCAGTCATTGATTGGTCTTGGCAGGATGGATCAGTTTGCAACCTAGAGAGTTGCTTGAACAGTAAGCGGAAAGCATGATGCTATAAGGAATTGCTGATAGACCAGTTTTCCTATAGTATTCTAGAAATATGGGACTGAATATTCTGCTTAAATGAGTTTGAGATTAAGCATTTGTCTTAAATTTTAGATTACCTTTTTTGTAAGTTATAGTTTTGCAAGTTATGTTTTTTTCTATATCAATTCTTGTATATCTTTTGTATTTTATTCAACATTCCTATGCATTGTGTAGTACAAGTTTCATTGATTTTTAGGATATCTCATGTCAAATATTGTTAGAAAAGGAAATGTCACATTATTTTGAAAATGATAAAAGAAAAAATTAAATATATGAAAAGTTTGCATTTATCTTTACTATCATGAAGAGCTCTGGTGACTGATTTTAGGCATATCTTCTTTCCTTACATCAAGGCATATTTGAATGAGTAGGATTCTTAATATCAATCAAAGGTAGATCATATTTAAATAGACATAATAACATTGAACATCCAAATCCCTGATGCCTGAAGCTAGAAAGGTTATTCTGTATTGCACAGTGTCAGGGATTTTGCATATTTTTGAAAAATGTTTTCCTGTGCATTCAACCTAAAAATTGTTCTATTCTTGCCTAAGTTCAGTCCCGAGTAATACATATTTTCTACTTCAAAAAAGCCTAGAGAGAGGCCATTTTCAAGCGTGGGTAGCAAATGAAACTCCAGGACACGTTTTCAAGAAAAGTAAATTTTACTGCATGAAACTATTCAATGTTTAGTAGTTGTACAATATTTGGAAATATACATAAAATCTTGAAATTTTATATTTTAGGCAAAGGTAATAACTTTCTGTTCTTGTAATATCAGTCCTATTATAAACTTGGGTCAGGGGCGCCTGAGTGGCTCAGTCGGTAAGTGTCCGATTCTTGGTTTCAGCTCAAGTCATGATCTCACAGTTGTGGGATCGACCCCCGTGTTGGGCTACACACTGTCTGGAGTTGGCTTGAGATTTTCTCCCTCCCTCTCACTTTGTCCCTCCCCGCTTCTCTCTCTCAAACAAACAAACAAAAACTTGAGTCATTTGAACCACAAATTACATTGGCATTCAGGGTTCTGGTGGTCATCAAAATTATACTCTGTAACTATCATCACTTATAGAAGATGATTATTTCTTCTTGAAGTGATCGAAATAACAATACTAATAGAGAGTTAAGAGGAAGGGACTTGGTGAATTTACATCTGTGTGTGTGTGTGTGTGTGTGTGCTTGCACATTATATAAGACTGAGAAGGAAGTTCCCTTGGCTAAAACCATCTGATCATTTGTGAAGGAGATGCTTTTCTCAAGCTCCATATTGTGTCTATAAACAACATGAGTAATGCTAAGTAGATAGTTTTAATAATCACCTATAATAATAAATGGAAGATAAACCCAAACTTAACTAATATCCCAATGCAATTTACTATATGTGTCAATATAATTTGAAATCCACATATATTAAAAATTCAGAAATGTATTTATAAGTGCATTTCTCTAAAAAACAGATGGAATAAACTACAATTTATTCATTAGAACATTTGAAAGAATTGAGGAACAATTGAAAGTAGGGTTTTCAGGATTATATTTTTATGTTTATTTCTTGAAAGTTATTTTATTCCTTATAATAAAAAAGTGCTAAAGGAAGCCTGGAGTTACAAATAGAAAATATTAGAATCAATAATAATGATATTCCCAGTAACTAGTAAGGCATTTTAAAGATTAACACGTGATGAACTTAAACATGTGTGTGACAAATTCATGTTTTATTTTATTAAAATTAGTTGCACCAAATAAGTAAAAAAATGAAATTGAAGCTGCCTGCCAAAAAAGAGAGAAAGCTCATAATGAGAACCTGTACCAGGAGAGATAAACTCAAGTATGGAGGGAGAAACAGTTTGGATTCCTTTCCCTTCGGTTTCTAATGACAATCTGAGGTACATTTCACTGAACTGACTAATGTGCTATAGTACAGGAAGTAGAGTGCCAAAGAAATTTTTTTTTCCTGATTATGTCAAGATTAAAAATAGCAGTTTTAAAAACTGGCCTGTGTGTATGCCAGTTTCAAAATGTCAGCTTCAATATGGCACGGTGATAAAAAAAGAGGGGAGAATGACCTGAATCAGTGGCCTGACAAATGGGAAAAATAACTTGAAATAAATATAAATGCAGTTTTTGATATAAAAATGCCATTGTTCATATATAATATACACACCATCATCCATCAAATATTGTTATGTTCATTCTAATTTTCAATGTTTCTATTAAATTTCTCAATTTAACATGTGAAATATATATTCTTAAAGACAAGTATAATAATTATATTTAATACCTCCATGGTTGTTTAAAACATAACTCAAGCTGTTTGCAATAAGGTTTAGTGAGCATTTAGTTTGCATTCATTAAATGATGTAGAGGCTGACAAAAGAGATTGATTTTAGTTTTGTGATTTTTATATATCCAAATTAGAGAAGTTAAATCAGTAGCTAAGATGATTTATCATACAACAATGATATAAGATGATATTTACCATATAACGATGATTTCACAGATGGATTTTGTAGAAAGTATATGCTATTATTAACTCACTTTGTGTTTTTATTTTATATGTTCAAGTTATAAAGTTACATTTAATATGTATTAAACCGTTTTGGATGCAAAAATTCTACTGAATATTGATTTTACATATTTTCCAAAGTGAAAGTTTTGGGAGGTGCACCATGGAAGTGTATTAGTTACTTAGAATAGTTTCTTAGAAAAAGAGAGTGAGAGAAATTAATATTATGTTATAATTCCGAATTCTTCACAATATTTTATATTTACACAGCAATGCATGTAAAACTGTTTCAATGAATGGATAAGATAAATGAAGAGGCAAGAAGGGATGTAAAAAGCACAATTATCAGATAGATGCATATTTTATAAATATTCTGATATACATTCTAACTAATGTTTAGAAATATAAAGAACATATTTACTCTAAAGTAGTACCTCAAAGTTTACAGAAATGTTGACCACTAAGGCAAGAGTCTCTTTATGTTAGCTAATTACGTACTTTTACATTTTTCTTCATCTTTTCATTTTTTCTTTAAATTTTTTATTGTTATGTTAATCACCATACATTACATCATTAGTTTTTGATGTAGTGTTCCATGATTCATGTTCGTCTGTATAAAGGATGTACCCCAGAGACCTACCCTGTGTCTGCCTTATGTCTGTCACAATGGAAGTTCTCTCCTGTTACATCGCTGAATAAACCGTGTGGACTGCTAAAAAAAAAAAAAAAAAAATTACATGATTCATTGTTGTGCATAACACCCAGTGCTCCACGCAGAACATGCCCTCTTTAATACCCATCACCAGGCTAACCCATGAACCAAAAACAGACATGCACCCTCCTCCCCTCTAGAACCTTCAGTTTGATTTTCAGAGTCCATCGTCTCTCATGGTTAATCTCCCCCTCCGATTTACTCCCCTTCATTCTTGCCCTCCTGCTGTCTTCTTCTTCTTTTTTTTTCTTAACATATATTGCATTATTTGTTTCAGAGATACAGATCTGTGATTCAACAGTCTTGCACAGTTCACAGCGCTCACTATAGCACATACCCTCCCCAATGTCTATCACCCAGCCGCCCCATCCCTCCCACCCCCACCACTCCAGCAACCCTCAGTTTGTTTCCTGAGATTAAGAATTCCTCATATCAGCGAGGTCATATGATACATGTCTTTCTCTGATTGACTTATTTCACTCAGCATAACACCCTCCAGTTCCATCCACGTCGTTGCAAATGGCAAGATTTCATTCCTTTTGATGGCTGCAAAGAAGACATCCAAATGGCCAACAGACACATGAAAAAGTGCTCAACATCACTCGGCATCAGGGAATTTCTTCATCTTTTCTACAAGGCATCCTCTTTGAATTTGCTTCTATAAAAATCTTCCTCTCTGTCTTATGTGACTCCAATACATAGACTGTCTATCTCATCACCAGATCATTTATTTATTTTCTCATTCAACAAACATGTATTTGGTGTTTCAAACATACTTGACCTCATGCCAAGAAGTACAGAGTCAAATAAGGTAGACACAGATATTGATTTCAAAAATTCACATCTTCACCTATTAGCTACAAAGTCCACCAAGCTAAAGACCACTAGAGTTACTTTCTCCCAAGAAAGAACATGGCAATAATTCCACATTTATTTTGTGATAGGTATTATGCAGGGATATTTACAAATAAAGTATTTCATTTAATCTCCAGAACATCCTTTCGAGCTAGTTGTTCATAGCCATAATTTCACCTGAGGAAAACAAAGCTCAGAGACATAAAAACAATTTGCCCAATGTCCTCAGGTTGGCCAATAGTGGACTCAGTACAAATTTTGTTTCAAAGCCATGTCAAACACAACTTCATTAGGTCAGGAATCAATATAAGTGTGGTCTAGTATTTTTTATTAGGCAGATAATTTCAGGCATATTACAACTTCTCTGAGAAGATTTCCTTTTTAAAAATAATTCTCCCTCCCAGGCGATTGTGAAAAAAATATAAATAAGTTATCTAAACATTATAGACCAAATTAAACATGCAATTTACATATAATTATATCAGCTTATTATGCTATGAATATAAATTTTTTCACCTCTTCTCAATAATAATTTTCCTGGAGGTGAGGCTAAACCTCAACAACCTCGGTGAGAAGCGTTTGAATTAAACCAGACCCCCAAGGCTCCTTCAGATTTGAAGATTTGTGAGGACTACTCAGACTCAGCTGAGTTTGCTTAGACTTTATTTTATTACTGAGCCAGCAAGCAAGCAGTGAAAAGGAGAAGATCAAAAATAGATGTGGTTGGAGTAAATGAAACCTTACAGTGCTCTCCGTTACATCATTAAAATCTGTGATATCAGCAGATATAAAGTGAAGACTCTGCCAAGTCAGAGGAACCCAGGACCACCAGCCCACTGACTTTTATCCTGCTTTAAATTGAAGTGGGTTGTTTTAACCCTCCAGGTCTACTGTGTTGCCATAAATGGAATTTCACTTTGTATGTGCTTACCTGTTCTCCGTTTACTTGATGCTGCACCATTGAGCTTGCTCAAGATTTCAGTGCAGCTAGCAGGATGCAGTCTGTCCCAGTACAAACAAGTGATACAGCTGCTGGAATGCAGCAGAGAGGAGCCAAGTAAATAAGGAACATGAGTGACTCCAGAGTGAAGTAAGGAGGTTGCAGTAGATTGCCCCAAGAACAGGCAGATGCCTGAGCAGAGAGGCAGATGATTGGGGGGTGGAGGGCAGAGAGGCAGCAGTAGGGAAGAGGCATACAGAAAACACTCATCTATCTAAGGGTAAGCCAAAGACTAAAATCAGAGTATACCGAACTCAGGATGGATGACCTTCTGAGGCACCGGGATTGGGTAGCAGAGCTAAGCCAGGGCATATTGACTCAGTGATGGGAAAAATTCCTAGAAGCCAGGCAGTTAAAATGGTTCAATCAAGAATTTGCCAAGTTAATACCAAGATTAAAACCAGGAGTTGGAAAATGAGGTTGAATAGGTGGAGTTAAGCAGGACAGTGAGGAGCACAATTGCTGAAATAAAATCCTGCCGGAGAATTTGGTGCTTTTCTGTTACGTATTCTTTTATTTCTGATTAATACACATGTGTATTGTGAATGGGAAAGCATTAAATAACTTGTTAATGATCAATATATTAGTCCTTACAATCTAATACTCTTCATCTCAATGTGTCTTTTCATTTTTCAGAGATAGACTCTAGGAAGGGCATTAACCATTTGTATTAAATAAAAAAGGTTTTAGTCCCAAAGACGGAAATATATGCTCAGAAAATTGCTATATATATTTTTTTAGAGAATGGAAGTAGGAAGTCAGAGTAATTTCAGAAGGAACAGTTTGGTTATATCTATGAAAGCATATTTTGAGTTCATATATGCCTCGACATACTTTTGGTATATAACAAGACAGCCAAAAAAAAAAAAAAAATGAAGGTTCAATGCTACCTCCTCAAACACTTGTCAGCAGTTTGATGCAAATCCCATTCAGAGAAATGAAGACAGATCATGGTCATATACCATGCTCCCCACTTGCTAGAATTCCACCAAAAGGAAATTAGAATGAATAATTTCTATAACACAGTTGGATACAATATATTTGGAGAACTAGAAGGGTACATTAATGGGATAGTTAATGCTTACATAAGTGATTCTGTTTGCTAGGCACCTTTCTGAGAATTTAATACACACAAATACACACACAAAAACAGACATGCACACATACATTCATACCTATATATATTTTTCCACATGTAATGTTCATACAGCTTTGTGGCACACATGCTTTTATGATCTTTTTTTATTTTTATTTTTTTTTAAGATTTTATTTATTTATTTGGCAGAGAGAGACACACACGCAGCGAGAACAGGAGCACAAGCAGGGGGAGTGGGAGAGAGAGAAGCAGGCTTCCCGCCGAGCAGGGAGCCTGATGCGGGGCTCTATCCTAAGACCTCGAGATCATGACCTGAGCCGAAGGCAGACGCTTAATGACTGAGCCACCCAGATGCCCCTTATGATCTTTTTTTTAAAGATGAGAAAACTGATGTGCACAGAAATCACGTTACCTGCCCAGAGGCAAACAGCTAATTAGTTGAATTGATACTTGAGCATTGTTTGTCTGGCTCCATAAACTTGTTCTAAACCAACACCTTATGCTGCTTTTTCTTAGATAGGGATAAATCTGTAGAAGCAGATAAAACATAAAACTGAAAATATAAAACATAAATGTACTTAGAGAAACAGAAATATCATGCCAGCCCCCCACCCCCCCCATTATGTAGGACAGTCAAGAAAAGATGTCTCAGAGGGAATTCTGAGGATGTATAACTCAAAAAGGAAACTCAAAAAGAATGTGTAAAGGTGTGAGGACTGAGTTGGGGGGAAAAATAGATATTTCAAAAAATCAATCATTGGATTTATGTGTGTGTGTGTGTGCATATTAACAGATTTCAATAAAATTTATGATTTTAGGGAACTTACCAAGTAAAATATCAATTTCTTTTCATTATATATTCCATTGAATAGACAATATCAAAGCTATGTGTTTCATATCTTGGACCTATGTTAAAAGTTTTATAAGATCTAAAAAGTGATTAATCCAATTTTTAATTACATTCAAGACACCTGTTCCTAATAAGTATGTGTAATTTCTTCAAACTATGAAATCACTTGGAATTTTTCACTTTTCCTAGAGGTTTATGAAATAGCAATTGCTTATATTTTATGGGTTTTTTTGTTTGTTTTTGGTTCAGGAGAATTTTCCCATTATTTTACAGAAATATCATTTAAAATGTATAACAATAACATAACGGCTTTCCAATTTCTTTGGAGATTGGAAAATGTACATATTCTCTTATACATATTTTACTGCACAATTACTATTTTATATGCGCCAGGAGAGTGGGCAACAAATTTATTTTATTCACCACTGTATGTTCACTAGCACTGATCCTGGCAATAAATACTGAATTAAGTAAGTTAGTCAAGTATATTTTAAGGGGAAAAAAACCATGGGAATAGAGTGTACCTGATTTTCATTGTGAAGGGCGTAAATGCCCTAATCATGAGAGCTGTTAGTATCTACCTAGGTTGATCCTTACTCATACTTATTAACAGTCATGTAGTGTGACACATCAGAGAAACTAATCACACATTTGCTCACCAATTTATTTACTCTCTAAATAGAAAAAATAGAACATGAAATTTCGAAGTATTTGATAAGTTAAGAATTCTATGTAGCATATCTTGTGGAGAATACAAAAAAGCCAGCTATAACTAATGAAATGTACGTTTTAATTTATGGTCTACATATAAAAAGAAATATTTTATAAATGAATTAAAATGAAAACTGAAGGAAGTTAAGGCAACATGCTTTTGCATTTTTAATTTTGTAATGAAATATAAATATAATGGCCTTACTGGATATTTTAATCATTCCCATTAGAGTTTGTAATTTTCCACTAGGTTTAAGATAACGATGAGGGAAAAAAAACTTAAGAGTGGCAAATAAAGGCACATATATTACACAGCTAAAAATAGCAGGTGAAATTCAAGTGGATTGTTAACATATTTCAAAGTCCTCTTTTATATTTTATTATTAATAACTCAACCTACTTAAATGAATACCTCTATATACATGAAATATGAGCACTTTGATCACATACTTTCCCCTGATGAGAGCTAAAGCTTACAAAGATAGCTCTTGCTTTAGAACTTCTAGAACTTTGCCTTTCATGGATTTTAGCTCTGCTTAACAAGCTTATTCCAGCTCGACAGCCTGCTCCCTGCCGTTGCCCCAGTAGCCTCACATCTGGCATGCTTTCCCCCTTTGATTGCTTCCTTTGGGCATAAAATCAGGCCGGTGCCGCTGACATTGCCCAGGAAGCGCCTGTCTCATTCCACACCAGGGCTGATCAGGTAAAATCAGTGCAAAGGAGAGACCACGGCCCTTCTAGGAGCAGTAGAAGAGGTGGAAAATGTGTCTTTGCTCCTCCTTCATGTTTTAATGAAGAAAATCCCCCCAATCTATAATACATATAATGTTGTTATATCTGATAGATCAAAGGGAAATCTTCTTCAGAGGAGGTTTCCACAAGATTAATCTCCAAAGCATCTCAAAAACCAAATTACTCAATCTTTGCAGCCACCTCACGTCTCCTTTTTCCATAGTCCTATGATGTGAGTATCTATACCATCCATTTAGGGAGCCAAGTTAGAAAATATCTTCCCAGTATCTTCCTTGGCTGCCTTCCAAAAAATCATTCTCTTTGTTAAAATGATATAATTCTACTTGTTATAATTAATTAAAATTAAATCTTAGAATTCTGCACTAGTCTGTAGTTTTTTCATGAAAAGCCGGTGTAATGCCTCTAGAAACTAAAGTTCTCAAGCTTCACCATTTTGTGCCCTGTACACTTACCATCTCTGCTCTTATTTTTTCACTGTAAAACAACTCTCTTTTTATTAAAACAGTTGCACAGTAATGAATGGGAAGTAAGCCATTTGTATAGGTGAAATTTAACCTTAAGCATGATGTCCTTACTCTTAGCAACAGAACACTCTGATTATCCTTTTGAAGGTTAGTAAATGTTCATGTCATGTTAAATACTTTACCTCATTGATATAACAGAAATACTGAAAAAATCTGAGAAGTGAATGGGTTTTGGTCAGTGAAGTTAAATGTTTTGCAGTTTCTCTGCATTTGTACCAATTTAAATTCTTCCTCATCCTCAGGAGAATATTATCCCACACTCTGTGCTTCGAACAGACAGGAAGACACCTGTTTTGCATTGTTTAAGGCTTATATCCATAAAGCATTGAATTAGACTGCTAGTTTTATTGACTTAATTGCAGTTCTTAAATGTCCTAGTGTAGAGCTTATGTATACACAAAGTTGGAAGGTAGGCATGAGGAGTCTGGTGAGGTACCTCTTGTTCATGAGGGATCCATATATTCTGTATCTTTCTGTTTCTGGTGTGCCTGGCTTTAATTTTTAAGGCCAAATCATGATTCATAGCAGCTTCTGGAATCCATTCACATCATTTCTTTCATGGAAAGCAGAAATGAGAAAGGAAAGACAGTCCCCCACCCTCAATGCAGCTTCCTTTCAGCATCTTTCTTTGGACTTCCAAACAAGGTGTTTATGTCTCATTGACTAAAGAGTAGTCATATGTCACTCCTCCCTGCAAGGGTGAATGGGAAGTATCCTTTGGGCTAAGTGCATTGCCACCTCCAAATAATGTCATTAAGAGATCAAGAAACAGAGGATATTGGGTGCAACTAATGTTATCTAACCCCATAAAAACCTCTAGCAGTGTCTAACCATATTTTAGAAAAAAAATCCACTAATGTATAACAAAATAATACATTATGTTTAAGATGGAAATTTATCCTGTGTATCTGTTCCAATCCAAATTAGAAAATCAATTTAATTGATTATATTTAAGCATTAATTTATCTATCCATATATATATATATATGTTATTTCCATAGTTGTAAAAATTGATAAAAATTGAATCCGTTTATGATAAAAATTCTTAGCAAAGTACTAATAAAATTAAACTTTCCTAATCTTGCCAGGAATATGTAAAAGATGCTGTGCAAACATCAGACTTAATGGTGGCTATTCAAAAACATGCATCCCCTTGAGATGAGGAATAAAACAATTATGTCCACTCTCATCAATTCAATTCAAAATTGTATTGGATTATCTAGCCAAAATAGTTAAACAAGTAAATGTTACAGCATTTGAAAAGAAATAAAAGAAGAAAATATCCATGGATACTTCATTACAGCCAGTAAGACTTGATCAAGACTGCTGGTACAAAATCAACATACAAAACTCAGTATTATGCCAGCAAATTGTTAGAAAATGAAAATTTATCTTTAAAGTACATTTAGAAAAGCACCAAAAATGTGAAGTATGTAGGAATAAATTTAACAAATTATGTTTATAGTTTTTAAGGAGAAAATTATATTATTGAGAGAAAATTAAAGAAGTCTAAAATAAATCAGGTGATATAACCTACCTACTGATTAAAATATAGTGTTGTAAAGATACCTATTTCCCCCAGATTTAGTACACACCCAATATCGATTTTGTGTATATGAGAGAATGTGTGTGCACAGGTATGTGTGTATAGATTACAAGCAGATGTTATGATATATATGGAGTGCAAAGGGATAAGAATGGCCAAGATAGGGATGCCTGGGTGGCTCAGATGGTTAAACGTCTGCCTTCGGCTCAGGTCATGATCCCAGGGTCCTGGGATCGAGCCCCACGTCAGGCTCCCTGCTTGGCGGGAGCCTGCTTCTCCCTCTCCTCCCCGCTTGTGCTGTCTCTCGCTATCTCTGTCACTATCTGTCTCTCTCTCTCTCTCAAATAAATAAATAAAATCTTAAAAAAAAAGAATGGCCAAGATTTTGAAGAAAAACATGGTAGGTAGTCTTGTTTTATTAGATGCTCTCTTCAAATTCACCATGTCAGATTTCTACTCTTAGTTATGTAATATGGAAAACTCTTCACATGTGCACCATGAATCATGTGCAAGATTGTCTATTGCAGAATTTTTCTTAAGGGCAAAGCTTTATAAAAAAACATGAAAGGCAGTCAATAATAAAGGGCACATATATTATGGTACATCCATACAAAGTTGTACTCTAAGCAGAGGATTGAATAATCTGCATGGATATATTTTACATGCTAATATCAAGTGAAAGAAGCAAATCAGAAAGAAATTCAATAATTCTATGCATAAGAAGTCTCAAGACAGTCGATATTTTAACATGTTGCTTAAATACGCACATGTGGAAGTTAAACCTACAAATAAAAGCAGAGTAGTTATTTAAAGAGACAAGGGATGCTTTTGCAATGAGATAAATAGATTTCTAAAATAAAGTCCTAATTGTCTTAACTGATTTGTGGTTGCATAAGTACTCATTGTATCATTTTCCTTAAGGTGCACATGAATATTTCATATATTTCTGGATATATAATACACTTTACAATTAATAAAAAAATAAACAGAGGAATAATACCTTGACTTTTTCATTCTTTCAGCTTTCATGGTAATCCATTTTACAATTGTCTTAGTTATGTTCATAGATTTCATTTATACATAAGACATTGAATCTTAGAGAAAAGGGGAAAATCATATAAATTTAACTTTACTTTAAATTGTATTTTGTTTAATTAATGAATTCATTTATTTTGTTTGTTTGGTTTTTGTTTGACATACAAAAAGCTGTATACAAGTAATTTGTATAATTTGTGATGAGCTTGAACATAAGTATACACCTGTGAAACCATCACCACAATCTATTTCATAAACCTATCAAAAGTTTCTTTCTGATTTCTTTCTTTATTATTACATTTTGTGATATGAACAACCATCACCACAATCTATGTCATAAACCTATCAAAAGTTTCTTTCTGCTTTCTTTCTTTATTATTACATTTTGTGATATGAACACTTAACATAAGATCTACCCTCTTAAGAAATCTTCTAATATATGTACAATATTGTTAACTGTAGGCACTGTGCTACACAGTAGACCCCTAGGATCTCTTCCTCTTGTATAACCCAAATCTTGTACCTGTTGACTAATGTCTCCTCATCTCCCCTATATTAAACTTTAAAATCACTTTGTCAAGATCTGTGAAAGGTTGGAGATCTTGCCATATTTGCACACTTACAAGTCTGTTTCATGCTGACACAAATCTTCCATGTTAAGAACAAAGACTATTACAACATAGCCAACAGGCTAAGTGTCATGTTGGTATGTGTCTCTCTGTATCCCACAGCCCATGAGGGAGGGGGGCACAGGTGAGTGACATGTACCTGGTGGGTTTACATCACTGCAGAGGAACCCTGAGCTTAGAAATCCTCAATCATTATTGGGGTTTCTAGCAAACTGCCCAACCTTTGTCCTCGAGTCTTTATTTCTGGACAGTGAAAAATCTGTTCTATGCTTTAGAGTGAGACACATCTCTGTCTTCCAAGATTACTTGCTGTACAAACATCCTTGACATGATGGCCCAGAACAAAAGACAGGATTCACAGAAACTGAGAGACCTGTGAAAAATTATTTCCTAAGTCACATTAATTACTGAATACTTATCTTGAAATGTTACAAAAGGCATTTGAAAACGTCTATTGAAATAATGGGAATTTCAAAGTTTAATATTTGCAGTTGTCCTTATTACATTTAAATTAAGTATAAAATTATCCATAATATCAGAATTTTTAAAATAAAGTTTCATTATTATTTTCACTAAAAAGTAAAGTCTACATACATGTTTTGGTCTATATTCACCAAATAAATTGACCATTTGAATTTATCTGTTGAATCAAATAATCTATTAGATTGGGGATGGCTAATAGATGTAAACTCACATTATCTATCTAACAAATCGGTAATTGAATTCCCTGAAATGCTGGGTTGAAAAGAATTTTGAGGTTCCAGTTATATTCATTATGAGAAAAACATAATCACTGATTAAAAGTGTTTACCATAAAAAACAAAAAGAGGGTAAATAAGGAACTTCTGTGTTATACTATCTTAAAAACAAGCAAACAAAAACACCATTCAGTAAAATGATATGTCAAGATTCACACAGCTATTATTTTTATGGAACACTTTACTTATCGTCACATACAGAGTACACATATTATTTATAACTCTTTTTCTCCTATGTTTTTAATTACTCCCAGCAAGAGTTCTAAAGCTAAGGCAAAGATTGGCCTATTTCATTGGCATACAGATCAAGAGTCTTTTGATGAAAACAGGTAGCATAGGAAATAAGATGTACAAAAAAGGATCTATCTCTGAGAAAACTGAGAATATGGAGTGAATGCTTTAGTTAATGGAAGAAAGAAAAGCACATGACTCAGCTGGAAGGAGCCAGATAGATAAGATTTGATTCTTATTGATGTAGAACTAAAGTGAGTAATCATAGAGTCTTGCTTAATGGCTCCTTGAATTGCATTGAATTTAGGTCTCCTCTCCACAAAGCCCTGAGGAATTTGTTCTCTTACTTGACTAATGCGTGCTTTCTTACTATGCCCGCCCATACCCCACCCAACTCTTAAAGTAGCTATGGAAGAGTATATATTCAGCAATATAGTTTAGCAATGTGCAATAGCACATATTTAAAATAAGCTCCATGCCTTTAGTATGGTCACTTGGGAAATATAATTTTTTCAAAAACAGAATTTGAACTTAGATATGGCATTACTGTAAGGTGGAAAATAAGATTTCTATACTCAACATGCAATGGAATATGAATTACTTAAGCAGGCAGTAGCAAAATAACCAAAAAAAAAACCCCCATATATTCTCTTATTACTCAGGAGTGTGTTCACTGAGATAAAAAAGTGCCACACTAGAGCTACTCACCCTAGAAAGCAGGGTGAAATAACTCAAGATTGACCTCAGAGTGCTCTTCCTAGGAGCTCTTACCAACTAGCAATGCAGCATGGTAGATCTGACCCACTATTGGGCTGGACTTCTGGCAATCATATTTTTGACCTAGAGACTCACGTGCAAAAAGAAAAAAAAAAAGGAGTATATCAATAGAGTGACCCATAGGCTTATAAGATTCACTAGCCTTATCACATACTCCACTGTGCACAAGTGTTTGGTTTTCAAGTACCAGGCAGTGTTATATGCAACTAATGAATCACTGAACCTACATCAAAAACTAATGATATACTATATGTTGGCTAATTGAATTTAAATTGAAAGAAAGAAAGAAAAAGAAAGAAAGAAAGAAAAAAGAAAGAAAGAAAAAGAAAGAAAGAAGAAAGAAAGAAAGAAAGAAAGAAAGAAAGAAAGAAAGAAAGAAAGAAAGAAAGAAAGAAAAAAAAAAAAAAAAAAGAAAGAACCAGGAAGGATCACCATATTAAGAGTCTACAATGCTGCCTGGCAGTATTTTTTTCATTCTTGACCTTTCCCAAGAGAAATGTCACTGCCCGTGTTCTGTTTGTATTCAATGATTTTACATAGGTGATGTTGGTATTGATGAAATGTAACTTTTCATCTCTAGACTGAAGAATGCTAAACAATAATATCTAGATTGGGCTGGGAATAAAACTAGAAGAGAAATAGAAAACTGGAGGTTGTGAATTCTGAGACTAATCGAAGAAAAATAAATTTGGCCATAGGATATATGTCTGGATGAATGATTTTGAAATGGCATTGGATTACTCTCTGGATAGAGATTAAATGACTGGGCCTGTTGTATTTGTGATTGCTAGGTAATATTAGTAGGAAATGTTAGGAAACACATGTTTTGGATGAAGAATGTGTGTGTGTGTGTGTGTGTGTGTGTGTGTGTGTGTGTTTCCAACCAACAAGGTATATAATGTATAATATTAAGGAAAATTGCCACAACTATGGTCTATTGCAGAGATAATTTGTAACATATTGTCTCTGTTTGAATATGACTAAGTGGTTCTTTTGTTTTGGATTTTTGTGTGCATGTGTCTATGTGTATCTTGTGACTGCTTCCAAAGGACAGCAAGGAGAAGGCTAGTATAGTTTCTTTATGCAAAGTAAGAATCCATTTGTTGGCGAACAAATTAGGACATGACCTAGTGTGAAAACACATAAACCAAAAATTTTGAAAAAATAAGGACTCAGATTATCTGTAAACAAGGACAGGGTCAGTTATCCATGTGAATCAGGTTTCTTGCTTTTGGAATTTCAACAGAGAATACAATGAAAACCTTAAGCTTGTAACAAGAATAGGAATGAAAAAGCAGAAAAAAAGGAGATTTATGGAAAGTTCTTTAGGTAGTTTAAAAATGAAGCATTTGAACAGTGGTTCTCAACCCTGTGTTTAGAATCACCTAATCACCTAAAGAGCTTTTAAAAACTACCAGTGCCAAGGCCCCATCCAGATCCCTCTGGTCTTTTATAGGACCTAGACTTGAGAATTTTTTTTTTTTTTTTTTGAGATTTTCCAGGTTAATGTGCCACCCACATTGAGAATAAGTGCGCTAAACCCAAATTCCTGCAGCAAAAATCCCTGGGATCAGTAGGCTTACATTCAGTTTCAGTTGAGAAGGCCTGCTATATTAGGGTGAGTTTCAGCTGTCTGTAACAGAAAACTCCCCAAATCTAAACGTCCAAAGCTAGTGAAGTGACTCCGTTGTTATCAGGGACTCGCTCTCCCTGCTGAGATCCTTTTATGAAGGGAGAAGAGAATAGATAGATACTGAGGAGGCAGCCAACAATCACAAGAGACTAAGAAGTGCTATTTTCTGCTCTCTGATTCCATGAGAGCTCCCTCTCAAATGCATTTGAGAAATCTTGTGTAAAACAAAGCTAAACACTTTTCTTTTTTGCAGAACTTTTTGGTCTTTAATATATAGAAAACCACCTGAATTTCCAAGAGAAATAGATTATTCGGTGTTTTCCAAATTTACTTGACAAGTCGTTAAAAATAAAATCTAGTATTCTCTCTCTCATTCCCTCTCTCTCTCTCTTTCACACACACACACATACACACCCAGTCAAAATAAACAAAAAAAAATCACTTTAGCAAACACTGCAGTACACATTTTCATCATAGTTATGAATACATTTTTCCCCCCGCTATCCTAGAGCATTCATTCACATGAAATCTTTCATAAGCCTAAATGACATAAAGCAGAGAAGCAATTACCATTAATTTATATGGAAAAATTGTGAGCATTCCCAGACCCCCAACATAACCTCTTTGGGTTTTAGGACACATCTTACTAAGGGATGCATAGAATAAATCTAGATAAAGCACAGATGCTCCCAGAGTCCAAAACTCTGGCGATTGATGCTGAGAAGTTGAGTGTGGTACCTGGGGAAGGGGCTTGCTGGCTTGCTACTCCTCGTATGTGCTATCTCCATAAGGCTAGCTGCAAAACAAATGCTGAACGCTATTTTTGCTTTTTGTCATTTTTCATAAAAGCAAAAATGCTCTTTGGATTTCTTTCGGTTTTAGTGAAAACCAGTACCAACTCTGGGTATTAAAAGTGGAGTGGAATAATGCAAACTTTCAACAAAAAAGGTTTCTCCTGCTATCCAATCCCTTTTTCTTTTATTGCTATCTACTAATACTTTTTAAAATATTTATTTATTTATTTATTTATTTATTTATTTGAGAGAGAGAACATGAGTGGGGGAAGGAGCAGAGGTGAGAATATCCAAGCAGACTCCTGCTGAGCACAGAGTCCAACTCAGGGCTTGATCCTAAGACCCATGAGATCAGGACCCATGAAATGAGGGCCAAGACCAAGAGCCAAACTCTCGACTGACTGAGCCACCCAGCACCCCTATCTACTAATAATTTTAAATAAAGGAGAGATTCTTGCCTTAGATATTTCAGGATATCAAAAACAAATTTTAAAATTTATAATTATGTTAGTTATTTTATATTTAGTTATAATTTTATAGGAATCTGTTATTCCTGCTCCATTTTCAAATAACCCCAGGGAAAATGTTGTAGTTAGTCATGCATCACACCATGCTTTTTTCATCCCTAGTACTGCTATTTGAACAGAGGTTCCTGGTTAATAAATTAAATAGGAGAGATTATGATATCCTGTTATAAGGAATTACTTTTCATGTTATGCCTCAAAGGAGAGATAACTCTTCCCATGGAGAGGAATTTTTAAAATATCTCTTCTTTTATAAGAGTCAGGTTCCCAGTGCTTATTTCAGTGAAAATGTTCTCCAACATTATGACAAAAGTGCAGTACCAATATATGTTTAGGGAGTCTAAAGGCTTGGAAGTTTGCATTCAAGTAAAGTCAGAAACTAACTTTTCATTTAAATAATCTTATTGATCACTGCAGTCTTAGCTAGTGCTACTTACATGTATCACAAACTATTAAATGAAACAAAACCTCTATGGAACTGAAGACTCAGTACAAAAAAGATGGTATGTTAAGCAAGTAAATCTTAAGTGTTCTTACCACACCAAAGAAGAAAAAGAAAAAGTAATATGAGGTGATGGATGTGTTGATTAACTTGGCTGTGGTGATCATTTCAGAATGTCTATGTATATGAACCCATCATTTGGTACACCTTAAATATATGCAATTTTGTTTGTCAACTATACTTTAATAGTGCTGGGGAATAAAGAAAAAAATGGGAGAAAAGTTAATTTGCCAAATTTGTTCATTAATACAGATATAAAATCCTATAGAAATGCAAATAATATGGGGCACCTCGGTGGCTCAGTCGGTTGGGCTCTGTCTGCCTTCTGCCCAGGTCATGATCCTAGAGTCCTCGGATTGAGCCCCTTGTCTGGCTTTCTGCTCAGCAGGGAGCCTCCTTCTCCCTCTCCTCCCAAACTCTACTCTCTCTCACTATCCCTGTCACTGTCTCTCTCTCTCTCAAATAAATAAAATCTTAAAAAAAAAAAAATATGAGTAATGTAATATCTCCAGTCAGACTGGGTTCGGTGAGTTTGCCTCCAGGGGCTTCTGGACGATAGCTAAGAGAGGCTGAAGCCACGTCATTGGCCATTTTACGTTCACCATTGGCACCAAAGTCTGCGGGCCTGTCCCTGGAGGCACAGGTGAGCATGACTCTTCCTGGATCCCAGGACCACAGAGGGTGAATTGGTCACTTGGGCGCAGGCTTGCCTTGGCGATTTTGGACTCCACAGGGATGTCAGAATTTCCTGCTGGATCCCTAAGCACCCACAAAGGCACTTTGTCTGTGGATGGCTGTCAAATTATTGTTGTTGGTGGAGGATATTGGAAAGGCAGCTCTTATTCTTCCATCTTGCTGACATCACTCCTCTTTGTCCTTTAATATCTTTGCCAGATTTTGTTATCAAGGTAATGCTGAGAGGTGATTAGTTAGAAAATTCTCTGTGGACCACATGTATTGTGAGTGAGGCTCTGACTACCATTTATTCCAGACAATCTTTACAGATCCTTGTATAGTGAATGGCTTTGGGAACAAGAAATACTGTCTGCCTTTAGTAGGTAACTGTCTAGTATAAAGAGATAATATCTCTTTCTAAAGTGAAGATTAGATAGACTTCCAAAAGATTTGAGTTCCCTAAGCCTGCTGCCCCTGTTCTGAAATATAACTCACTGAATGTACTGGAGTCAACTAGCTCTCTCTACATTACACTAGAATAATGGCTTATGAGTTTAAATACACGTAAAATTAACATATTTAACAATAGGATAAAATGTACACAAGATATAAATGGAGTTATTGTGTTCTACATGCCTTACATTTTACAGGAACTTTTAAAATCATTAATTTTTCTTATGTAGAAACATAAAGCTGAATTTCATAACTCATATGACCACAAAAAGCATATCAAGTTAGTATATAATCAACAAGCTAATAGAGAGGAAAATGGAATAATGAAATATTTCAATAGTTCAAAAATGTTGAAAGAAACACAAAATAGATGGCAGAATTATTAAATATGTAGTAAAGTGGTAGACTTAGCTAAAACAAAATAATTATATTAAATATATATGTACAAATACATCCATTTAAAAATATGTTAAGCTAGATCAGGGTAGACAAACATTTTCTGTAAAAGAACAAGATAGTAAATGTTTTGGATTTGGTTGGCCATATAGTTTCTATCAGAACTGCTCAACTTTAAGGTTGAAGCATGAAAGTAGCCATGTATAACTGAATGAACAGGGTTGTGCTTAGAAAATTGAATTTACAGAACAAGGGGTGGGCAAGATTTAGCCAGTTGGAAGCAGTCTCCTGACTCCTGGTCTACAGCTTGATAGAATATGTAGTAAAATATCCTTAATTGTTAATAAGAAATACCTTATTTTATTTTTACTTTTTAAGATTTTTATTTATTTGAGAGAGAGAGCATGAGTGGAGGAGAGGGGAGAAGCAAACTCCCCTGCTGATCAGAGAGCCTGACTCGGGGCTTAATCCCATCATGACTTGAGCCGGAGGCAGATGCTTAGCCAACTGAGCCACCCAGGCATCCCAGAGTTTACCTTAAATATATGTATGAGAAAGCTTGAAAGTGGTAGGCTTAAAAAGGCAAGTATTAGGTGCACAAATATTGTTTAGCTATATAATAGCAAATAAAACACACTTAGAGATAAACTGTATTACTAGAAACAAAGCATACCCAATATTAATGTTAAATAACAGAAAAAAGAAAATGCTAAGTTTCTATAAACCTAAACATGTAATTTGAAAGTATATTAAAATAACAGGACAAAAAAAGGAGAAAGAAACAAATTGGGAAAGTGGGAGAAGACTGATCATTGTTCTCTTAGTAACTGACAAAAAAATAAAGACCAAAATTTATTAAAAGCATGAAGGAGTTGTAATACATAAAAATTATAAAATATGTTAAAATAAAAATCGTCTAAACTGACGTTCACAGAACATTGTATACAACTGTTATCGTGAATATTGTCTACATATTTTAAACTTGTTAAGATGCTATTATTGTTTATAAATACCAATTTATATTTAGATTTGTTCACATATTTACTGTTCCATTGCTTTTTATTTTTTCCTGAATATTTATTTGTGCTTCCTTCTGCCTCAAGAATGCCCTTTGTTACATTCTTCAGCACAGTTCCTTTGGCAATAAGCTTTTTATTTGGTTATCAGAAAATTTCTTCATTGTTTACTTCATTTTAGAATTCTAAGTAGTTGTTTTGTTTTGATACTTTAAAGATGTAATGGCTCTCAATTTTTCTCTTGAGAAGCCAGATGTAAATCTTACCTCTTTTTCCTCTAAAGAAACATGCCATCCTTCCACTGTCTGCTTTTTATCTTTGGTTTTCAGTTATTTATAATTTGTCTCTATGTGGTCTGCTTTGTATTCATCATGAATTTGTTGCACTGAACTTCTTAAAACTATGACTTTATGTTTCTTTGCAAATATTGTTTCTGTTACTTTTGGAATCAATCATAATACATTAGATATTTTCACCATGTTCCATAAATTTTCTTATGTTATTTTTCTTTCATTTTCTAATCATCTTTCTTTGTATGTTTAAATCTGGATATTTTCTGCTGTGCTAATTTCCAGTTGACACATCCCTTCTTCAACTATATCTCATCTACTGTTAAATCTATCCCCTGAGTTCTTACTTTCAGTTGTTATTTTGGGTTCTTAAATTTCCATTTGAGAACACCATATATATTCCAATTTTTTCATTATATTCACCAGCTTGTTATTAATTTATTAAGTTAATTAATCACAGATATTGGGTCTGCTTGAAAGTAAATATGATTTTTTGTAAAAGCTGTTTTTTTTTCTTTTTTTATAGTTTCCTCTTAAGCTTGTGGTATAGCCTTTGGTAGTTTACACTGAGAACTGAAGTTATTTATCAGTGACCCTCCTTTTTGTTAGTCTTTGAACTACCCATCCCTTGGGAATGGCTAAAGCTGTGTTTAGCAACTCAAGGGAGAGAATAATCCTAGATATTTTGCTTCCTTTTCTTTTCAAATTCTGAGCATCTTAGTTCCTTGCTATCATGCTGACATTTTGACACTTTTGTGTAGATTTTAGTTTCCAATTGTGTCTATTTTTCCTAGGTGTTCTCAGTGGGAGTGTATTCACATTAAGCTAATCTATGATCAATAAAAGCAGAAATACCCCTTGCCCACATTTTTGGTGATAAACTTTACTGAGATGGAAAAACTAGAAAAGGAAATAGTTTGGTGTTTATAACCAATTCCACCTTTAAAATGATGGATTTGAGGTACTACTGGGATACACTAATAAAATTTTCAGATGGAAGTTGGATATGCAAGTTTATCATTTGGATGATCTTAATTATAGATTCAAGTAGACGATTAAATCCAATGAGGTGTGTAAGTTCTTATAGGAATATATCTTTAGAGACCAACAATAAAAGAGGGTTTAGATAGAAGTTCTGTGGAATTGAAAAATTCAGATTATAGTGGAGAAGGATACTGTCAAGGAAAATCTTAAGAAGCAAACAAAGAAGAAGGAAGGAAGTCAAGATAATATGTTCCTCTGAAAACTAACAGAAGAAAAATATTTCAAGAAAGACAAAATAGTCAATTGTGACAAATATATTGTACACTTCATTAAGATGAATCCAAAAATGTATGAATTGGAAATGGATTTTGCAATGAAGTTTTTCTATTCGAATCATTGGGTGAAAAACAGGGGAGTGAGATAAAAATGAATGAATACTCTAATTTACAGCAATTTTATGAACTAGAAAACCTTTTAAAAAACCTCCTATTCTAAAACACCACATAATAGTGTGCACAATATAAGAAACATTATTTTAGGGACACCTGGGTGGCTCAGTCGTTAAGCGTCTGCCTTCAGCTCAGGTCCTGATCCCAGGGTCCTGGGATCGAGCCCCACATCGGGGGTTCCTGCTCAGCAGGACACCTGCTTCTCCCTCTCCCACTCCCCCTGCTTGTGCTCGTCTCTCACTGTCTCTCTCTCTGTCAAATAAATAAATAAAATCTTAAAAAAAAAGAAACATGATTTTACATGCAAAAATGAGTTTACAGAAAAGGAACAAAAGCTCCCTTGAGGCTAGAAACAAAAAAGAAGCTAGAAAGAAGGTTATTAATTGAAACAAAAATTTCTGCTGCCCATGTTTGTACCAAAAGATCTGCATTTGAGGCACCTCATAATAATATTACAAAATGTAATACATATTATATAATTCTTGAAAATAAATAATAAAATCACAAAAAGGTGTTAAGTGGAGTTAAAACAGAAATTAGAGTAAAATGTTTAAAAATGCATATATTTAAACAGAAACACTTATAAATAATGTGGTGAACTCAGATATAGGAAATAAAAAAAAGATACACAACAAATCCAAAGGGAGTAGAAACAGGAAAATAAAAAGTTCAGCAACAAATTAATATATGAAAAATAAATTGAGAGATTCAATATAGCTAAAAGTTGGTTATTTCAAAAGATGAATACAAAATTCTCCCTGAAATTTGGCCAAAACACACACACACACACACACACACACACACACACACACACACACATACATGTGAGAGAGAGAGAGAGAGAGAGGAGGAAAAAATATTTTAAAAATAAAAAAAAATAGAGAATATGACCTACTTTTAACCAATAGATTTGGCACATCAATGGTTAAATAAATTTGGCAAGTTGAATAATTTTATCAAAAACTGGTAGTTACTAGAAATTATAAAAAGAAATAGAAAACCTGAATAAACATGTAATGATTAGAAAAGTAGATTCAGTATTAAAATAATCCACAAAAAAATAAAATGAGCACACAAAATAAATAACAGTAGTAAAAAATCAGACCATAATTTTTAGCATGTTTTAACAAACATTCTAAGGACATATTATCCTAAACCTGTACAAATTCTTTAAGATGATAGACACTATTTTTATTATGATTGTATAACCTTGATTGCAAAAAGCAGTTTTTGAAAGTTTATAAAACTGTAAATTACAGCCATCATTAGTTATTAGCAGATATATCAATATCAAAATAGAACAAAAGCAACCTAAATCCTTCAAAGTACAAAAAAAAAACTAGTCTATAATGATCAAATTAGGTCGTTTCAAGGAATAAAAGACTGTTTTGACACTTAAAAATCTGTTGATGTGATTTACCACATTAACAGAATAAAGTAAAAGATGATAAATGATTCTTCTCATTAGATGTAGAAAAGGACTTCAGTAAAACTAAAAAGTCATTCAAAATCTAAACTATTTGAACAAGCAAGGACATTCCTAGTTTTAAAAAGAAGTATTAATCAAAAGTCTATGGAAATTCCATATATAATGATCAAACATTAAAGCCTTCCCTTTGAAAACATAAATAATTTAAGGTTCTTAGATCATCACTTCTTTCCAGTATTGTCCTCCAAGCCCTTCAAATACAAGACAAAAAGAGCATAAAGATTAATAAGGATGAAGCAAGAAAACCATTATTTTCAGGTTATCTGTCTTTTCATATGAAACATGAGAGAATATAGACAATTTTTTAGGATTAGCAGTGTTAGTGAATATAAGAGCCTATAAAATAAATTTCATTCTTATATACTAGTACCAAACAATGATGGAAACAGAATTATATAAACTGTTTATAATATCAGCAAAAATAAATTTGATGAGGATTAAATCTATTGGAATCTAGTTTATAGGCATACTTAAAAAGAATGGAGGGCCTCAGGACAGTCTTAAGAGATGTCTCAAAACTTGAAAAATAACAAAGATATATTTCAGATCATGAAGGACCATTCAATAAACAGTTTGGGACAACTGAATGTATTCTTAACCAAATATCCAACATATTAAAAATTAATCTAGAATTAAATCTTAAATATATAAGTAGAATCTTTAATATTTAAAAAAAGATATTCATCCAAATATCTTTATAATTTCCCTAAAAAAGATTTTTTTTCAATACTACAAGAAGTGAAAGCAACAAAGAAATTATTGATACATTTTATTACATTTATATTGAAAGGCTAAAAGGGATAGGGAAGAATGTGAGGGATGTGAAAATGCAGTTTACACACAAATGTAAAGAAATGAAAATACCATCTTTAAAATATAATAGGCAAATCCGACAGATATCTTCAAAATGAAATCAGATTGTTAAAAAATAGGTTTCCTTTGCAAAATCTGCATAATCAGAAGATAAGTATAGCAAATAGTTGTCAATCTTTAGACTGCAAAAAACTGTGTTCCACATACTAAATACTAAAATTACTTGTGTGCATGTGTTGCGTGCATGTATCAGTTTTTAACAAAACTGAAAAAATATTCTTGCCCATGTAGGGGCCCACGAAGTACCCTATTTGAGTACCTCTCTAAACAAAACCTTAAAAGTAGTTCTTTTTTGGGGGGGGGTTTATTTATTCATTTGACAGAGAGACACAGCTAGAGAGGGAACACAAGCAGGGCGAGTGGGAGAGGGAGAAGCAAGCTTCCCGCCGAGCAGGGAGCCCGATGCGGGGCTCGATCCCAGGACCCTGGGATCATGACCTGAGCCAAAGGCAGACGCTTAACGACTGAGCCACCCAGGAGCCCCTCAAAAGTAATTCTTTAACAGTTTTTTAAGAAGAATGAAAAACTCTCAGGATGTCGAAAGTTTTAGTGGAGATCTAAAAACGGGTGTTCCCTATTGTGTATATATTAGTCTAATGAATCAAAAAAGTAATTACTTTTTCAATAAACTTAAAAAACCAGCACAAGCCAGATTACAGCAAAGTACATGATACACAAAATAAAAACATACATGTGTTCATTCACACACAACCCCCCAAATGTTAGCAAATTAAATACAGTGAATTCAGTAACTTATTAATATATTAATAACATATAAAAACCTGAGCTTGCCAAATGCAATTTTAACATATGAGTTCAAAATTGTATTCGACACCCTTATGTCAAACTATAAATAAAAACAATACTATGGTAAATAAAATAAGTGTCATAAACTCATGGCTTCTGAGTACAAATACCTTTAAAATTGAAATAAAATTATCCTTTTTCAATATTAAAAGAAATAATATCTACTTTAAAACGTCTTACATGTGGTGAAAACTGAAGAGACATGAGGTAGGCCCCATTATTTTATACAATTTGACTATTCAGTTATTTTAAATGTTACTGTACAAGTGTTTTAATGCCTTCTTTCTTCTTTTCTTTTTCTTTTTCCTTTTTTCCCTCTTATTTTCCACTTCCCACACTCCTCAGTGGTATCTCTTTACCCTTCACCCTCCGCCTGGGCAACCCATGCTCATAACCTGATGAGGTGTCCTTTCAAACAATGTTGAACCGCTTTTGTCTCTAGCTCTATCTCAGTCTCTATGTTTCCCCTGTAGCTAAAGTACCTAACCTGACACTTATTTAGTTAATTATCTGAAAACGTACTTACCTGTTTGTTTCATTTTAAATCCAGACAGGAGACAGAAACCATACCAGCTATTTTCACACAGAGAATTTCATATGAATAACTGCCAAAAAGAGGCAAAATCACATTAACCCAAAAATGCAATAAAAAGAATATTAACATAACAGGGAGATAGTAACTACAGAACATTCCTAAAGCTGGGGAAACAAAGGAAACTGTTGAAATTAGTAAGGAATAAACTCTTTGGCAGAGGAACACCATGGAAGGCAGTGTTGGCTGAGCTTGAAGGAAGGGTCTTCTGAGGCTGGGACCAGGTCTGTGAAGAGATTGCCAGCTGGATGAGGTCGTAGCCCTGGAGGTGGGTGAGCCTGATTCCGTGAGCTTTAGAAACTTGCGAACTGTGGTGAACTGCTGATACAGAAAGGGACTGCTGATGCCAGGGGAAGAAATGTAGGATGTAGTCAGAAATCAACAAACAGAAAATACACAGGGAACAAACAAAAGGGTTCAATACGTGGCACACTAGAAATGCAATTTGCAGAGTCCCAGCTCTGAAGTCATGAATTACAGAAGTTTAGCTTTGGAGCTGAGAGGCAATAACTTCGTAAGTAGCACTGTCCATCCTTTGGGTCGCACAGTACCTATATGCACATTTCCGTTAAAAACAAACAGAGAAGCAACTCTTTCCTTGCTTCTGGCCGCTTCTTTGTCAAACAAACAAAACTGAGAAAGCATGTGTAAGGTCTGCACTGCAAAATCTTCTTTCACCTCCCTTCTCCAGGGCCACCCCTGAGTGAAGCTATAATGTGGCAGCTCTCTACTTCTGGGTAGTGCTCGTGTATCCGAGTAGGATGTATCTGAGAATTTCTACATGTTAATTTAGAAAACCTATAAGTGAATAAATAATGTTTACTAGAAAACAAGTAAGTCACAGCTCAGAATTATGCAAAAGAGTCACAGGGAAACACTAGTGTTGTCTGTGCAGATTTGAAATAAAGTTGCGGAAAACTGTGAAGTTGAGTAATAATAGCGTATACAGAGTCCCTCAGATTCTCTCTTTTCCCCCTACAATTTAAGTTAGAATAGATTGTTCGCATGCATAGTGGCCAATGTCTAGGAGAGGAGAATCCTACTCTCTTTGTCTGTTTAGCATGGCAGAGAGCAGGGAGCACCTGCAATCATACAATTGGAGGAAATGGCCTTGTTAAAGAGAGGGACACTGGAGGCCAGTAGCAAGATTGAGAAACTCACACATGCTGAACCAGTTCCTAATAAATTACCTACAGGAGGAGGGGAAGAGCCTACAGGATCATCCAGATTTGCTTGTCCTTACTCCACTGTGCCAAATGCATTAAAAACTTAAATGAAGAAAAAAAAACATAACAAAACATAAAGGAACTGGAAAAAAAAAGATAAATGACTATGTACATGACTTTGAGTGGGAAAGAACTTTATGAGTATAACATACCTAGAGGGGCAGTCATGTGAAAAAAGCAGATTCTAAATCAGCAGATACCTTCTTTATTAGATGGAATATTGTTAGGATATACTGAAATCTGTAATAATGTTATGTCTTTGTGGTCCTCTTTTCTAGTTTTCCTAATTTTCTACGACTAGCATATATTTCTCTTGTTATCGTGGAAAAATAAAATGGGCTTTGCTTCCTGTATGTTTTTAATTGCCAGGTTAAAATTAGTTGTCAGGTAAATATTCTTTTTCAAGCTTAAAGAGAATAAATAATTCTTATGTTGCATACACTAAGCATTATTTTAAACATTAAAAATGATCAGGATATTCCAAAAATGGCAATCGCAAAGGAAGGAAAAGTTAAAAGCAATATAAATTGGCATAGTTAGCCTATTATTTTAGAATCTGCCCAGCACAAATTGGACTGGTATTCACTCCTTGGAAGATTGTCCCTGTTTCTTCCCACTCCAGCCATATGGAGAGAGCCATATGGTTGTAATTGCCTTCAAGTCTTTTCTTAAATGTCGCCTTATCAGGGAAGTCTTCCCTGACCATCTTATACTAAACATAACATCTCTCCTTTGTTCTTCATGCCCTTTACAGTTTTATTTTTTCTGGTAACATATGACAACCCGACACATTATTTTATTTGCCTCTTGACTTTGTGCTCCACTAGCTTAGAATTAGAACGGGGATTTGAGCTTTATTATCCAGTTTATCCCAAATGAGTAGAAGACTGCAGTGGATGTGATAGGGCTCAACTAGTATTTTTGAAGATTTGATGAATGTGAAAATTGTATACTCCCTGATCACATTTTAGTTTTGGAGAGGTCACATGTATCTTTCAGAGTACTTTTCAAGGCTTTACTCACTTTACTAAGGAAAGAAGGGCTGTCGGGTCTTGTGATGGCAGTAAAGTGTGGTACTGAGCGACTGACAATGCACAGCTATGTTCCCAATATTATGGTAAAGGAAGGTCTAAAATAATGAGACTGACCTATGGAAAAACCAAAGATGATTGATTAAAGAGAAATTCCAAGTGAGAATTGAGTTTCTCATTCCAATAATAATCTGTGCCTATGTGCCACTGTCATGGTTTATTTATACAAGCAACATATTTTCCTTGTGCGTACACTTAACAACATTTGAGTTTCTGGCACTTTCAACAAATAGGTTGCTGACTGTATTAGAGTTACATAATATACTACAAGAATGTAAAGTTGTAAGGCTCTAAATAATTCTTAGTAGATTTAAAAATAAAAATTAAATTAAAATTAAGTGAAATCTATAGAAATAAAGGAAGAATACTGAATTTTAAGAGATAAAATTTGACTTTATTATCGACTTGTATCTCCCCATTGTTAGGGAAAGAGTCTAACTCCAGAGCAGTTTTGGTTAAGGTGCTAGGAAAAGTTCTAATCCTTTCTGAACTAGTTCATGTAAAGTCCATGAGAAGAGCTAAGCAAATGTTATTTGTTATTAATTACAGATTCTTCATTGTCTAAGTATTTCTTCAAATATAGCATGTACTTGTTGAATCTTTCCACATTTTTAATTAAAAATTGTCATTTTTCAGTTTGCTTTGTAAAACATCAGCTATTAGAGTTAATTTTTAGAGGAAATCTCTGTGAGATGGTGTTTCTCTCTCTCTCTCTCTCTCTCTCTGCTTTAATTTGTAATCTGAATATATAGGAAAACTGAGGATATGTGCTCTCTCTACCAGGTACAGAAAAGAAGAGTAATTTAAGCCCTTTAATGGTGAATGTTTCTTTCCTCATAAAATCAGATGTGAAAATAGCTTCTTCATTGATTAGCACCAAGATATCTTGTAGAAAATTAAACATCCCAATTATCAGCAATAAATGCAGAGATTTCCTGATTACACATTTAATGCTAACTGCAATTTACTCATCAAGACACCTCTTATAATTAAACTAATAATCCTTTAATCATAGGATATTTGATTTACCTTTGTAATTGAGAACTTTACATAGAGTGTGGCACACAGTAGGCATTCGGGAAATGTTTCTTATGACTGTCATTGGGCTGAGTTGATCATTAACAGATCAGAAATTTTTATGAATTTTTAATTTAATTTTTTTAAAGATTTTATTTATTTATTTGACAGAGAGAGACAAGGCGAGAGAGGGAACACAAGCAGGGGGAGTGGGAGAGGGAGAAGCAGGCTTCCCGCAGAGCAGGGAGCCTGATGCGGGGCTCGATCCCAGGACCCTGGAATCATGACCTGAGCTGAAGGCAGACGCTTAATGACTGAGCCACCCAGGCGCCCCTGAATTTTTAATTTTAGAACAACATTTGAATTACAGGAAAATTTAATTTAATAGTATAATGTAATAGCATAAGTTGTTCTCGTATACCCATGCCCAGTTTCTCTATTCATATATTAGTATGGCACACTTACTACAATTAGTGGACCATGATTAATACATTATTATTTGCTAAGTTCATAGTTTATTCAACAGATTTCCTTAATATCTTTTTCCATTCCAGGATCCTATTACTACATTTCATTTAACTACCAGGTTTCATTAGGTTCCTCTGGGCTTTGACAGTTTCTCTAACTTTCCCTGTTTTCGATAACCTTGATAGTTTTGAGGAGTATTGGTTAGATATTTTGTAAAATGTCCTTTCATTGGGATTTTTTTCATGATTGGACTGAGTTTTGAATTTGGAGAGAAAACCACAGAGATAAAGTGTCTTTTTCATCATATCAAGAGTACATACTATCATTATGACTTATCACTATAGATGCTAACCTTGATAAGTTCTTTGATGTATTTGTTTGCCAAGTATATCTATCTATCGATAGAATTGTTTCATTGATAGATGAGTTTTGTTTGTTATGTTCTGCTTTTGCTTTCACTGAGTTCAAAATATTTTCTAACTTGCTTTAGTTTCTTTGAATCATGGATTCCTTGGCAGTATGTTGTCTAATTTTTAATTACTTGGATATATTCCAGACATACTTTTGTTGTTGGATTTGAGTTTAATATTTTGTGGTCAGATAACCTTGTCTGTATAATTTTGTCATGGAAAATTTGATGAAATGTATTTTTGCTCAGAGGATAGTCTATCTTGATAAATGTTCCATAGTTGATAATAATGCTTATTTACTGGTTTGGGGGTGTAATTTTTTATATATATGATTTTCTATACACACGATTTAGTGTGTATTTTCATGTAAACATACACTAAGAAATATTACATTCCTTAATGGGAGAGGTGTTAAGTCTTCTCTTAATTATTTTTTGTCTGCCTTATACTATCAATTACTAAGAGGAGAGTGTAGAAACTTCCAACTATGAGTGCCATCTGCATTTACTTCATTTACTTTGTAGCTCTTTTAAAATGCTGTGAAAATCAACCTATCCATTGGTGATTAGGGCCTGGATATCCTTAAGGTTAATAACACTGTGTAGCACACCGATATATTTGTTAACAGAAAAAAACACACACCATAATAAATCTAAATCCACAGACTTTATGGATGTAACCATTGAACAAGTTACCACAGATCCTCCAAGTCATTAAATATATGAACTTAATTTTTTTCTCGTGAAGTTCTATAAAATAAATTATGCTATCAATAATTATTTATATACGAATGACAAATATATGAAATGTTTTATGTGAAATATATATTGCATTATATTGTGAGCCCCTGAAGATCTAATTATATTTTATTTACTTTTGTGCCTAACAGGATGGGGACCGGCAAAATATTACTGAATGCAAGAATAAATATTAAATCTCCAATTTAAAGTGTGGAAGGTACATAAACCTTTACCCATACCCCCTATATTTTATTCAGATTCCAGCAGCTGAATTCCTACTTGCAAATATACCTGGATGTCTGAACTGCCAATGACTTCTAGACCTCAGTCACCACTGGTTTCATAGTATGTAATTCTATCAAATATACTTCCTTTCTATTTTCAAGTCACCTCATCCTTACTATAAAACATTTAGCAATTTCCTCAATTGTAAATTGGGATTTACAGAATTTCTCTGGCCGCCCTACATCTAATTGGAAGAAACATCATGTCACAGAATATATCTCCTAGTCTTCATTTGGGTTTCTTTCTCTCCCTATCATTTTATCACTGTATAAAATACTTGACATTTATATGTTTAACAACCAAAATAAGCTAGAATATGCTGCAATATTTAAAATCAAACTGAAAAATCCCAGGGCTTAAAGTAACAAAGGTTTATTTTTCAGTCATGTCATGTATGTATTATAGGTCAACTGGATTCATCTCTCGGTTTTCATTAGCCTCAGTCCGACCCAAGGTGAATAAGCATCACTATCTAAAGCTTTTCTGGTCTCAGTTCTAAAACAAGAGTGATTGTGACAGCATGTGTAATGGCACTTAACTTTCTGTCCGGAAACAACAAATCACTTCCACTTGTATTTTATGGTCCAAAGCATATTACATAATTGTGAACAGGTCAAATGATTATTATATATTTTGGATATTGTCCATCTTTCTCACAAGCATGCAGACTCAATTAAGGTAGGAAGCTTTTCTATTTCATTCACTCTAGTATGACCTATTCCTACAAGAGTGCCTTACATATGGTAAGCTCTAAATAAATACTTGCTGAATGAATATATTTCAATAGGTTGTTGATAAAATAAAATTAATCAATAATTCAAAGCATTTAGAACACTATCTGGCACATAGAAAACATCAAATAATGTAAACGATTCCTATTCAGTGAAACAGAAACTTATATTAACAACTACTGTTTATTCATTCAGCCACAACTACTTTGTATCTTCTGTTTGGTAAGTAATGTGGCAGGTGTGTGGGGGTGTGTGTGTGTGTGTCTCCTGGCTGTATTGAGATATAACTGACAAAAGATTGTGTGTATTTAAGGTATACAATGTGCTGTTTTGTTATGAGTATACCTTGTATAATGGTGGTAAGACTTTTTTCATATCGATTTTTTATTTCCTGCAATCAAAAGGTAGAATCTGTTTTCCTGACGCTTCAGTTCAGGCTGGGTTTGTGACTTAATAAAATGTTCATAAATGACATTATTGCAGTTCTACCCCTAGGTCTAAAATACCTTACAAGCTTCTCTCCTTGCTGGAATCTTGCCTCCTCAATGTGAACAAACCCAGGCTAGCATGCTAGAGGATGAAGGGCAAGTGGAGAAGAGGTGTACATGCCAGCCAGAAAGCTTCTGACCTCCAGATACATGAGATAATCTGCCCTAGGTTGAATCACTTAGTCCACTGACAGCACATTACAGATGCATAGGATAAGCCCAAATGTGACCAGAAAAAGGAGCCTAAATGCCCTGTATGCACTGAGTGAAATAAATGGTTGTGGTGGTAAGCCACTGAGTTTTGAGATAGCTATTACAAGACAGATAGCTATATATAAAACAATAATAATAGCTATATGATGTCCTGAGACATCACACAGGAACCTGGCAGTACAAAGTATCAGACCAGAAAATAGGACTCCTGTGCCCTTGGCTCTGAGATTTTAAGATTCATGATTAGAAGAAGCTCTAACCTCTCTTTTGTTGGGATAAGAGATTAAGTCCAACAGAATTATGACATAACCAAATCTTGGCTTAGAGCCAAGTCACACAACCTCTACATTCATTGTTGGGAGTGTACTACCCCCATCATTTGCAATCAGTAGCTTGAAGCCAATGCATCTGCTTAATGTATTTGAATAGGAGCTTTGGATCTGATCCAATATCTGTGTTATTACTAATGTTGGAATCATTGGACTGATTTTAGGACATTTTGTACATTATTTTATTAGTGAATTTTTTACTACTTAAAATGTATTGGAAATCTACGGGAATTTTTAGTGTGGAAAGAGTGGTAATTATATTTTAAGATTCCAGAAGTGTTGAAATAGATGAGAAAAGAATGAAGATATTCAAGAGGCCTCAAAATGAAAAATTTCAGCAAAACCTTAGATCATTAAAATTGCAATTTCAACTCAATATTTTTCACCTAAACACATGATTTTTGAGTAAATTCTTGCTAGGAATATTAAAGTTCTGGTGTTAAGGGGGTTAAACAATGTATATTTATAAAAGAATATGGGAAGATTCCTTTACTTATAAAAAATAATAAGCAATTATTGTACAGTATGACCAAAATTGGCTCCATGATTTAACTAACTTGTTTTCACCCTAGAATGATATTGTCTATTATTTATAATTTAAAAAAAATAGAAGAATCAACCACAGAAAGGAAATCATAAGACCGAAGGAGAACATGCACAGAGAAATGAGAAAGGGACCATGGAGACAGGGTGAGAGAGGTACTATATTTTGAAACCAACAATCACTATTTCTGAGTTAGTGAAGATGGACTCGCAGAACTTATATAATCTTAGTGATTGGATTGGGAGGAGATGGCAGATACAATTTTTACAGTGATAGGTAAAATTCAATAGGACCTAGAGTTAAAGCTGCTGGATAAGAAAATAACAGCATATCTTAGGTCATTAGTAGACAGGAGGGTTTTTAAGAGTCTATACACATTTTTAAATACTCTTATTGTTAAAACAGTTAAACTTTTAAAGATCTATTATCTTCCTTTTAACCTTATTCAGTTTTTGAAGTTAAATTTTAATGGGAGAAATGGTATTTTGAAAATAACTTTGTGATTTTACTTAATGGTGTATTTTTAAAAGAACTTCTAGAATCCTCATCCAATTGCTTTGTAATAATACAATTGTTCTGTGTTATAAATGAGGCACTATTTCACCAAATACATTTTCTAAAGACACTGGTTTATGCCACTAAGAGAAGCAGGGTTTATTGCAAAGCAAAATATATATTTCTCTGAAAATTGTTCTTACGTACAGAATAGAAAAGTATCTTAGTAAAAGATCATGATTCACTGGATACAGTAATTACATGACTTCAAATGACATGTTAGTATTAAAAATACTCTCTACTACCTGAAAATGAACAATTTTCATTTTATCTCATTGTCATGTCTAGACACTTTTTTTAAATTAAAGGATGTCATGTAATAACTGCTGAATTTGCAGATGTTAAGAAAATGTGTAAATTTGTAATAAGCATTTTCATCAAGCTGAATGAATGTGTTGTACATTTTCTGTGTAATATAGAACAGGTTTGCCCCCTTTAATGGTTCATTACTGTGCTCAACATTTTATTTCATTAACATCATGTAGTGGCATTTTTGTGTCTTACCATAAATTTTGTAGGTCGAATAAAATATAAGTGATTAAAAATAAAGACCAAGTTTAAATCAGTGCCTAGCACATTGCCTAGACATTCAGTAAATTTTGAATATTTAATTAATCACCAGAATTACACTCCATTCTTAGTCATTCCTATATAGGAACTATATACTCTATCTTTATGTTTGCATTCCAGAAAATGTTGCCTTAATTAGAAATGTGATGTTTCAGCTTTGTTTGTTGAATCCTCCCAAAATATATTATATGAAAGCAAAGATAAATAAGTGAAAATAAATTCGCTTTTTGCATATGTTACACCTAAAACGTAATCACATGCTATTTTATATTTCTCATTCTGAGAGGCAGTCTTTTATCCTTTATTTTACAGCAAAGGATTAAACAAGTTAAATGATTTGTTCAAAGATATTCACCCAGTTATTTTAAGGGGAGGATTTGGGATTGAACCATTATTTTATATATCTAATACTTCTTACTCTTTATAAAATAAGTGTTTTATGTAAGAATTGGAAGAAGAGTATACCCAATTCCTTTAAATTATATACGAAGAAATATATTTAAGAAAGATATAGCTAAAAAAATCAAGGAACTCTAGGAAATGCTGAGTATAATAAACTCTCAAATTGATTTTTAAATAATTATGAATTTTTATAATGTTTGCTATTATATTTATTCTTATAAATACATTTGTTGTTCAGGCTATTTTTGAAAATGCTAAATTTCTCAAATAACTTCCTTCTGCTTCTCTCTGTAAAAGAATTTCTAGTCTTATGAAAGGAGAATTGAGAGAATTATATTTTGTTGCAGCATTAGGGAAAAAGGACACTCCTATACTCATGCCAGGTTTTGGGGGTGACTTAGCTGGAGTACATTAATCTCTGGTGTGTCTTATGGGCATTAATCCATTAATTGTTAAACATACAGCTCATCTCTAAATCTGTTATGAGCAACAGTTGAACTATCAGTCAAAGCCACCAGCTCAAACCACACTACTGGGAAAAAATTAACCATTCTCATTTCCTTTATCTCTCACTGGCTTAAGCCAACATCATCTTTGCTACATACTCCATCCACCAATGAATGGGCCATCACAGTCTATGTCCTCTGCCATGGAGTCAGAATTTATCATGGTAAGCACCCTGGCAAGAACACTGGTACTTTTTAGAAGACAATCAGAAGTCAATTATCTCAAAAAAGAGAAGGAAACACTGTTCTCATCTCCATATTGTACCAGTATTTAACAGAGTTTGAAACTACAAATATTTGCTGAAGAAATGGATTGATTGTGGATCTGAGCTTAACATCTAAAAGGATACTAGCACTAAAGAAAATAAAGTATAAAACAAGTGCAAGATTTTGTCTAGTCCAATTTAGCAAAGAAAGAAAAGAGACATGGATTCTAGGGGCAAAGACCAAAATGCTGTTCTTTGGGATTTATATCACAGGAAGCTGAGGATGCAGAAATGATAAAGCACTGTAATACCAGTATGGGAAAGAAATATTAGAATTTAAAATGAGTGTGAAATATACAGAAACACACTACTACACCATTGTCCTAAATCAATACCTAATGATCTCTTATTTTCTATTTTTACTTTCTATTTTCTATTGTATATGTGTGTGTGTCCATGTGTATATATCTGTGTCTATGTGTATGTGTGTCATGAATCCATGCTATACAAAATACTGTAATTTACCTTTGGAAACTCCTTATAAAATATTTTTATATTATACCCTCCTCAAATATGTGTAAGATAAATTTATTAATTCCATAGATTTTAACATGGAAATATATATTGTGAACATTAGCAGAGGATATCTTAAGAATTCATAGATTGGGGGTACCTGGGTGGCTCCGTCAGTTGAGCATCGGCCTTTGGCTCAGGTCGTGATCCTAGGGTCCTGGGATCGTGCCCCACATCGGGCTCCCTGCTCAGCAGGGAGTCTGCTTCTCCCTCTCCTTCTGCCTCTCCCCCACCCCGCTCCTGCTCTCTCTCTTTCTCTCTCAAATAAATAAAATTAAAAAAAGAATTCATAGATGGTTCTCATATTTTTGCCTTATTATTTATTTGGCAAAATTGGTATACCCATAGTACACATAAAGATATTTTTTAACAATTAATGTATGTTAAACACCTTTATAAAACTGCAGCACTCTGAAAGTGGCATTGCTATTATAATTATTATTAGTACATAAGCAAAATAAAATCACATTTTATTACTAAGTCTGTTTCAATATCTCCAAAATAAAGTTGGAATTCATACTTTCTTTCTGAATAACATCCACAATCTATTAACAATTTTATTATTCCACATCTACTATGACCTGTTTTGGAATATATGTATATATATTCTATATAGTAGAATAGTCTACATTCTGTATTTCTACATGTAATGTGTATATGTATTATAATATGTATGTTTATATATTATAAATATTGTATATTTATATTTATATATTATAAATATTATATATTAATATTTATATATAGTCTATATATTCTGTATGTATATAATAATAGAATATTGTATTACATAGAATACAGAATGTTATACATATAAAATATTCTATCATATGGAATATATGCATATATTATAAATAATATATTAATATATTACACATATAAGTATATACATATCTCAAATTTTATTATATTCACACAATGAAATTCTGTACAGCAATAAAAATGAACTTCAAGTTTGCACAAAAATAAGTTTTAGTATGAGAAACATAGTGATGAGCAAAAGATGACGGACACACAAAAAAATATACTACCATATGATTTCATTATATAAAGTTTAGAAAAAAATGACTAAAACTAGTCTATGCTACCAGAAGTCAGGATAGAATTATCTTGGATGGGGGGTGGAGGGGGTGGTAAACAGGAAACGGAAGGGAACATGAAAGAGGTTTCCAGAATGATTATATATTCTGTTACTTGATCTGGCGGCTGCTTACATGGGTGTGTTCCATTTGTGAGATTTCATCAAGCTGAATACTTTGATATGTGCACCATTCTGTATATAGAAGTTTGAGAAGAGGGAAAGTGAAGAGAATCACCATCACTTTAAAGATATGATTTGGAAGTTAGACGTATAGTCTTGGCTCCCATTCCTTGGGAACAGTCTAGCATCATGACTATAATTAGCTGGAAGGAAGACTGGGAAATGTGGTCAGTTTTCTGCAGCCGGGTATTCAGCTAAACCTGGTGTTCTCTTACTAGAGGGCAAAGGAAAAAAAATGGAAATTGAGGGACAACTAGGCGTACTCCTACCATGAGCCAGGCCTTATTTCCAGAATGATGTTAAATTGATAGTTCAGTAATTGTGCCTTTTCTGTGCATTAAAAATGTATTCAAAGTTGAAGTGAAATTTAAGGGGCAATGAAGGAGCAATTTTCTCAATAGAAAAAAATTATCTTGGTCAGACATTAGAAAATTGTTTGAGAGCCTGTAAAAATGAATAATCACAAAAATTCCTCACATCCTTTTTCCTACAGACTTATTCTTTTGTTTAAATTGTATTGGAGTGCCTGTGTAGTGCAGTGGTTAAGTGACCGACTCTTGGTTTTGGCTCAGGTTGTGATTTCGGGGTCCTGAGATCCAGCCCCACGTGGGGCTCTGCCCAGCGTGTCTGCTTAAAAGACTCTGTCTTCCTCTGCCCCTTCCCCTTGCACTCTCTCTCTCTCAAATAAAAAAAAAAAACTTTTAAAAATTGTATTAAAAAAGTGATTATATTTGAATTGTTTTTTGTATACCTACAACTGATCTGAAAAATGATTTTGTGTAGAGCATTTAAAGTCAATAACATCTGTACAGAAAGCTGACAACTGATTTGACTGAATGAGGCAAAAATGTGGACAATGCAGGAACAACTTATTTTAAGGGCTAGGACTAGATCATCTTGATCATTGGACAGGGTAAAGCTATGTCAGAAACTGTAAGTCATGGCATGGCTTTTTCTTACTCCGAGTAGGTAATATTAAGTTTGGAATATTTCCAGAACTATTTCTTGTAAGTAAATTAATTTAGTCAACTAAGTATTTGGTCAAGCAAGGAGTACATGGGGAAGGAAGAGGACTTCTGGGGATATGAGGGGCGTAGCAGGAAAAGCGACCAGAATACCTGGCCCACATAGAGGGATCACCCTCCCTTTTGGTCAGTTGTCAATATATGAGGAGAGAGGAGTCTCTAGGATCTACAATAACAACAAAAACAAACAACTACCAACAAGAAAAATACCCTCAGATATTTGTGAGATTCCCCCCGTTTAAAAAAAATAATAAATAAATAAAGCTAACAAATTAGTTGGTTTTTAAATGGCTAAACTATATCTGTATGCCAAAACTGACCTGTGGACCATCAAATTGCAAACTTTGCATTATAGTTTGAAATGTATATTAATGTACCGTAAGTTAAGTATATCATGCCACCAAATGTGAAATACTGATTTTCATTATTATTTCTTAATTTTGTTCAGGTTGAGCCTTCATATTTGAGGAACATTTTTGGAGAATTTTTATAGGAAAACTAAAAAAAAAAAGAAATTACAGAACTCTAGTAAATAAAAAGTACATAAATGGAAGCAAATTCATATACTGTTAAATAGAAATAAAAAGGACATAAAAGAATATAGACATTACATTGACATATTTTCACAAGAGTTGATAGATTTGTACAAGTGAGCAGTGGGATATTTATAGGAAAGATGTCATGTTTGAGTGTATCTAATTAGGTTTTGTAGGTTTAAGAACATTTAAAACTTCAGGCTTAAATGTAGATATGACAATTTTAAGTAAACGATTCAGTCATTAAAACTTTTCAGTAAGCCCTTGGGTAAATATTTTTTTCCATACCATTGTTTCCTCACCATAGATAAATAAACTATTTACCTATATAGAATATGTAAGCCAGAGAGGAAAAAAAATCCTTTCATATGCATATACATATTTTTGCCTTTCCCAAAATTCTACATATGCTAGCGTATATACTCTGGAAGTAATCTATTAGAAAATCTCCTTTTCCTCTCATTATGCTGTTACAATTTTGAAATCGAAAGTATTTTTATCCTTACTGCTGAAGTTCGTCTTCAGAGTTTTGACTCAATTTTAAGGCTTGACAACATATTTTTGAATTATGATATTATCATTGAACTTATCAGCGATCACTAATTGTGTTATTTTCATAATCATTTTTTTCCTTCACACACATACACAAAGGTAGAGTGTCTATACATGTAAGAAGTAATAGATCATGCAAGGTAGAAAGCCTAAAACTGGGAGAGTAGAGTAAGCAGCAGTTAGGCTGGAAATGGGTTAGGAATGAGAATAGGCTGATCCAAATCAATGGCTATAGTAGGTAAGAGAATAAGACCTAGGATTAAAAACAGTCAAAAAAGCAAATAGAAGAAAGCAGTTATTAGGGATATCTGATAAAAAGAGGCCAAGAGGAATTCCAGGAATAAACCAAGACAAATGTGATTAGAGCATCAGAGCATACGGTATGTCCAGAGAGTTGATTTCTTCAGGCAACTATTGAAGAATCTAGTAGTTACTAAAACTCAGCTCATAAGGGATCTATAAAGTAGAAAGGAAATCTGCACTCCACAGGCCAGGTCCTCAAGCACTGAGGTTCACCAACAGACCAATTATGCTTACTAATTTACAATAAAAGCAAAGACAAACAATAGCTAACTTTTAAAAAGTGCTTACTGTATCATTTGACAGATGGATTTCATATATAATCTCATTTAAAATGACACTTCGGAAAGGAAGACATTATTATCCTTATTTTGTGCTTGAAGAAACTTAGGCACAGAGATTCTAGGAATCATGCCCCATGTCACTAAGTTACTTAGCAGCAGACCTGAGAACTCAGTCCCTATTCAATAAGACAATTAATTAATTTCCACTTTCTACTACTTTTTTACTAATTTTTACTATTAATTGCTGCTCCATTGCTTCTGACAAGACAAACTTATTACCTTTCAGTTCTGAAGGTCAGAGGTCAGAGTAGATAACATTTGGCTAAAATCAGATTGTCAGTTCAGTAGGGCTGCATTCATTGGGGGAGGCTCCTTGGGATGATCCATTTCATCCACTATGCTGGATGCCTCTATCCAGTTTCTAGAGGATGCCTGTATTTCTTGTCCTGTGACCCCGTTCCTCCATTTTCAGAGCCAGTAACTGTGGGCTAAGTCCTCACACTGCACCCTTCCTGGTTCTTCATAGTCCCAGCTTCCTCTAGATCTTTTTAGAACCCTTGCAATCACACTGGGCCTACTTGGATAATTGAGACTCATCTTCCTTTCATAAAATTGGCTGATTAACAAACTTATTTCCATTTGCACACTTACTTCAGCTTTGCTGTGCAATGGAAGATATCCACAGGTTCTGAGTATTAAGACCGGAGTGTCTTTGGGATGGTGGGGGACATTGTTCTGCTGACCACAGACATCAAAGCCTCAATACTTTGCCCTAACTTAAGGCTTCACCCAGTCAGGGGAATTTATATGGGGAATAAAATTATGAACACAATGCCAGTTTCCCCCTCACTTCCTTGCCTGACTAATTTTCTAGCTTTAACTCTGAATCAGGACTAAACCTCAAAATTGTGTAATCCAGAAGCAAGAGCTGAAGATAAGTGTGAGCCCTGGTTAAAAAAGAAAACTTTTATGTTCTGTTTTTTTGTTTTGTTTTGTTTTGTTTTATGCTGATGAAGAAAAATGATGTATATATCATGCCAGGAATCTGGTCAAAAAATAAAAATTCTGTTTTCTTATGTGCATGTTCAGGTAATATATTTTTTAGGGAAAAAAGATGATGAGAAGAAATGCAGATGAATATTTTTAAAAGTTAAGCTCTATGTAGCTAAGAGGACATCGTGTTAGAAATATGTTGTAATTGCTGATCTACTCAGATTTCTCCCTAGTGATTCCAGCATAAATTATGTGAAAATGGTAGTATGATGACAAAGTAATTTAAGGTAATTGTGAGAAAATAGAAATCTTTTTAAGTATAAGGAAAAAACATACAGGGAAAATGACATTGAATCCATAAACTTGTAAAATCCTAACATTAGAACTAGGAATCCAGAGGTTCTTTTTTTACTTCTTTTTTTTTTTTAAGTATACTTGACACACAATGTTACGTTAGTTTCAGGTGTAGTGGCTCAGTCGTTAAACATCTGCCTTCGGCTCAGGTCGTGATCCCAGGGTCCTGGGATCGAGCCCCACATCGGGCTCCCTGCTCAGTGGGGAGTCCTCCTCTCCCTCTCCCACTCCCCCTGCTTGTGTTCCCTCTCTCTCTGTGTCTCTCTCTGTCAAATAAATAAATAAAATCTTAAAAAAAAACAAAAAACACATTATACTATATTTACTGTAAGTGTAGTTACAATCTGACACGATACAGTGCTATTGTAATATCATTGACTGTGTTCTCTATGGTGTGCCTTTTATTCCTGTGATTTATTCATTCCATCACTGGAAGCCTGTATCTTTCACTCCCCTTCACCCATTTTGCCCATCCCCCCAACCCACTTTCCTCTGGCAGCCATCAGTTTATTCTCTGTATAGGTCTAATTCTTCTTTTTGTTTGTTTGTTTATTCATTTGTTTGGTTTTAAATTCCACATATGAGTAAAATCATATGATATTTGTCTTTCTCAATCTGACTTTTTTCACCTAGCATAATGTTTTCTCGGTCCATCCATGTTGTCACAAATGGCAAGATCTCATGCTTTTTATAGCTATGTAATATTCCATTGCACAAAAGAAAAAAAAAAAAAAGTGCTTTAATAGAATCCAAAGATTCTTAAACCTTTTGTGAGTGACGGTTTTGAGTAAAATAAAAATTTCTTCTATCTTGTTCAAGAGCTGTGGTAAGTTGGAAGTATAAATTTCTTAGCAGTAATTAATAGGTCATCTCTGTACAATAAGTTCTTCTTCTACATTATTGACCAAATAAACAACATAGGAAATAAAATTAGATAGTGACATAATGGGGAGAGAGGGATGGAGTGAGGTAGAATGGAACACCATTTGGAGATGACATCCTAAAGGTCAGCATGAAAAATCAAGCACAGAGACACTCTGATCAATTAGATTTTAAAAATCCAATGCAACTATCTATTGTATAAAAGGGACATACTTAATTAACACATTTATCTCTTCATGGAGTTGCCATGTGTTTGTGTGTATGTGTGTGTGTGTGCGAGAGAGAGAGAGAAAGAGAGAGAGCGCACCTAATGTCTACCCTCTTAGCAAATTTCCAGTATACAATGTAGTTATATTGACTATAGTCATGTGCTGTACATTAGATCTCTAGAACTTATTTATCCTATATAACTGCAACTTTGTATCCTTTGACTAATCTCTCCCCCATTTTCCCCACTTTCCTGACTCTGTTAACCATTATTCTACTTTCTGCTTCTGTTTATTTAATATCTTTAGATTCTACATAGAAGTGAGATCATGTAGTATTTTTTCCTTCTGTGTCTGGCTTTTTCACTTAGCATAATGTCCTTCAGGTTCATCCATCTTGTGGCAAATGATAGGATCTCCTTCTTTTTAAGGGCTGAATAATATTTCAGTGTGTGTGTGTGTGTATGTGTATATATAGACATCACAATTCCTTTATCCCTTTATCTATGGCCAGATACTAGATTTGCTTCCCTATCTTGATCATTGTAAATATGCTGCAATGAACACAGATATCTCTGAGATACTGATTTCATTTCCTTTGGGTATATACATAAAAGAAGGATTGCTGGATCATATATTAGTTCTACTTTTAACATTTTCATTTCAGTATGTAAATGTATATCAAAACATCATGTATATTTTAAATATACATAAAATATTTAAAAATAGGGGTGTCTGGGTGACTCAGTTGTTAAGCATCTGCCTTTGGCTCAGGTCATGATCCCAGGATCCTGGGATCGAGCCCCACATCGGGCTCCCTGCTCTGCGGGAAGCCTGCTTCTCCCTCTCTCACTTCCTTTGCTTGTGTTCCTGCTCTCGCGATCTCTCTCTCTGTCAAATAAATAAATAAAATCTTTTAAAAAAATGATAAAAAACAAAACATAAAAACAAAAAGAACATGCTTAAGGACACAAAGAAAGGCAAATAAAAAACAAACAAACAAGGAAACATACAAAGCTTATATGAACCTAAGTAAATCCCAGGGGATCAGTTTAGTAGCAGACAACTAAGACTTGAACATGAAGAGCATTATAACAAAAAAGAGCAGCCCTATGTATTAATAAAACAAAATAAATCATCAAATTTTTTGCAGTTGTATGTCACTTGACAAAAGTAGAACTACAAAAAACAAAAGGATAGTAAAATTACCATAGGTAGAAATTAAAATACAATCTTTTAAATTGCCTGTGGTAGATACAATCTAGGGTAACCTGAGGAGGTTATGTTAAATGTCGAAGGTGACAGAATATCCCTGCCTTAGTTATGTTTCCTAACATAGACTCTGTTTAGCAGACTAGAGAAAGATAGTCTCCTGCTGGTCTTGGAAGAAACAAACAGCCAGGTTGTGAATTCAGGAGAGTGGCCCATCAGCCAACATCCAGCAAGAAAATGGGAACCTAATTCCTATAATCACTAGGAGATCGATTCTGCCAACAACTTGTGGGAACTCGGCAGATGATTTATTCCTAGGCAGATGCCTAGACCACAAATGCCAACACCTTGATTGCAGTCTTGTAAGACCTTGAGCAGGGAGCACAGCTAAGCTGTGTTCAGACCTGTCCCAGAAACCGTAATGTAATATGGGTGTTGTTTTAAACCACTATGTTTGTGATAATTTGTTTTGCAGCAATATGTGTATATGTGTGTATATATATATATATATGTATGTATGTATATCTTGGCTTAAATAGTGAAGGATGAGATCTATACATAGTTTAAGAAGGAATTGTCAGATTTCTGGGTGTATTTGAAAAACTGTCTTCATATATTGAAGATAACTCCAAGTTCAGGATATTTTTTTTTTAAGTTTAAATTCAATTAGCCAACATATAGGTTTTGATCAGATTCTACTAGCATGACAAGTCTAAATGTGATGGATGGGACTGTGGTTACGACTGAGCATACTGCACCTTGTAAGCATTTGTGAATTTGAACACATATTCAGGCACATTAAAGGAAGCACCTTGGGAGTGGGGATTCTGAATAAATTAAAAGAAAAATAATTCAATTAATTATGTATATTAATTTTTAAATTTTATTTTTTTTACTAAAACCCTAAGAGATTGTTAAATGAGGTTATAAGACAACGTATTGCAGATAATATAATATAAAAATTAATACAGCTAAACTTTTAAGTATTGATAAAAACATACAGACAAAAATGCAAATGTAATGAGATTTTAATAGAACACTATCAGTTCTGACATGAAATAGACAAAAAATGTACTTTAAATACTTGAACAACATAAGTAATAAAATGGGCATGAACTGAGAGTAAAGAATTGGAATTGTCTTTACTTTCTCCTTTTATTTTTAGAATTTTTTTTCATTAAACTTTGTTTCTTAGGGCAGTTTTGCACTTACAGAAAAATTAAGCAGAAAATACAGAGAGTTCCCATATACCCCCTACTCCACACAGTTTCCTTATTTTTAACATCTTCCATCAGTGTGGTACATATGTTATAATTGTTATTCATAACTGAATTAAACTGATATTGATACATTATTACTAACAAAAGTCCACAGTGTACATTATGATATACTGTATGTATATTGTATTCTATGGGCTTTGACAAACATATAATGCCATGTTTCCATTGTTAGATTATACTAAATAGTTTCACTGTCCTAAAAATCTCCTCTATCTGTTCATCCCTCCCTCTTTCTTCCCCAACCCCTGGATACTACAGATCTCTTTGCTGTCTCCATTTCCAGAATGTCATATAGGTATAATCATACGGTATGTTGCTTTTTTAGATTGGCTTATTTCGCTTAGTAATATGCATTTGGTTTTCTTTATGTCTTTTCATAGATTGAGGACACATTTATTTTTATCATTAAATAATATTCCATAGAATGGATGTATCGCAATTTGTTTATCCATTCATCTGTTAAAGGGCATTTTGTTAACTTCCAAGTTTTGGCATTTGTGATCAAAGCTGTATATATAAATAATTATGTGCAGGTTTTGGTGTGAACATAAATTTTCAACTCATTTCGATAAATACCTAAGTGTGTGATACCTGGATCATATGGTGAGATTATGTTTAGCTTTGTAAGATACTGCCAAACTCTTCTAAAATGGCTATACCATTTTGCATTACCACCACCAATGAATGAGGGTTCCTGTTGCTCCGCATGCTTGCAGGCATTTGGTATTATCAGTATTTTTTACTTTTAGCCGTTTTAACAGGTGTATTGTGTTTTCTCATTGTTGTTTTAAGTTGCAATTCCCTAATTACATATAAAGTTGAGCATCTTTTCATATGTTTATTTGTCATCCGTATACCTTTGCTAAGATGCCTGTTCAGATCAGTTGTCTAATTTAAATTGTGTTGTTTTCTTACTGTTGCATTACTTTACATGCAAGGCCTTTATATGTAAGTTCTTTATCAGGTATGTGTTTAGCAAGTATTTTTTTCTAGTTGATGGCTTATCTTTACAGTGTTTTTCACAGAGCAGAAGGTTTTTCATTTTAACAAAGTCTAACATCAGTATTTTCTTTCATGGAGCATGTTTTTGGTGTTGCATCTAAAAACTCAGTGTCGGGGCGCCTGGGTGGCTCAGTTGGTTAAGCGACTGCCTTCGGCTCAGGTCATGATCCTGGAGTCCCAGGATCGAGTCCCACATCGGGCTCCCTGCTCAGCGGGGAGTCTGCTTCTCCCTCTGACCCTCTTCCCTCTCATGCTCTCTATCTCTCATTCTCTCTCTCTCAAATAAATAAATAAAATCTTTAAAAAAATTTAAAAAAAATAAAAACTCAGTGTCAAACCTTAAGTCATCTAGATTTTCTATTTTATGTTGTAGGACTTCTATGTTCTTATGCTTTAAATTTAGGTCAGTGATCCATTTTGCATTAATTTTTGTGAAGGATATAAATTATGTGTCTAGATTATCTTGCATGAGTATGCCCAGTTGTTTGAGCAGCACTGTTAAAAAGGTTATCATCTCTCCATTGAATTGCCTTTGCTCCTTTGTCAGACATCACCTGACTCTATTTTGTGGGTCTCATTCTAGGTTCTCTATTGTAAACCAATTTGCAAGAGTCCATGAAAAACTTACAAACACTGACTATGTATCAGGGAAATGAGGTAAATTCCCCAAACAGAATAATATTATATTAAAAGCAGTGAGCAATAAAAAAATTTAAAAAATACTAATCAATGCTTTTAGGTAAGTATTATACCTAGAACATAAATTTATAAAAAATCCAATATCATACATTTTAAAATTAATAGGTTTAAATATTTTATTATTAAAAGAAACATTTATTCACATTCTAATGATTCCAAAAGAATATTATTAATTCAACAAAAGCAGAATGGAAGATAGAGCATAATTAAATTTGGAAAAAATATCCAGATGATTTATATTTTGGAACTAAATTACACCTATAGATTTGGAAAGGATTGACATTGACATCATTCAGTGTTACATATTTTCTGTTTGGGTACATGTATTTTCTTTCCAATCCAGTCTATTAAGTCAAAAGTTTTGAGAATTTAAATATATATAAGTTTATATTGAATTGAGTATAAAAATTTTGTATTTGTATTATTACTTTCTTATTGATTGGTTGGGGGCATTGCTTCATAGACCACCAGATTTTCTGTGGATAATTTAGTTCTGCCTCATTATTTTCAGGCCCTTGAAATTGCCTGTCTATGAAAGCACAGAATCCTCCCTGAATAAAAGTAAAAAGAATTTAGTGACTTTTTGATTTACTAATGGCTCCCCATCATAACGTGGATAATGAAGGCTGATATGTGAGTAGGCAGCAATCTACTAATCCTTGGTGTTTTCTACTTCTAACATGGATTTGTGGTGATTTACTACATATAAGGCACAGAATAAAACTATTAGAACAAACTATCTTAAATCATAACTGGGAGTGTGAAATAAATTAGCTGAGTTAAACAAAATAACAGTAAGATTGGCCATTATTACATGAAGCTTTTTAACGTTTGAATAATTGTGTAAATGATTCAGTGAGAAGTCTTGTGTTTTGATAAATCAATCTCATGGAGTGAAACAAAATGTACGCAGAATACTAAGATATGTTTCAAATGGGACTTGTTGCATAGTTAATTTATTCTCACTAGATTTAGGTATGGATTGTTTACCACCAAATTAAACATGAATGATTTAGAGAGTTTATTATGAACTTCAAAGTGGTAGGTTCCCTGAACTTGCTATTTTAAAAGCTCAACAAATTATGCAAATCTACTACTACTAGTAATAAATATAGTAGATAGAAAAGCAACACTAATACCTTCTTCCTGCACTGGTAACGTTGGAAAAAAAAATAGGATAAATTGAAGATGCTACATAGAATATCCAATGATAGTGGTCATTTTCCTTTACACAGATCAACTGATTGCCAGTTACAAACAGCATAAAAATTTTTTAACATAAAGGAAAATCGGTGTTTTTCTCTTTGGAATGCAAGCACTTATAAGTATGCATGAAGTTCAAAGAAAATAATCTAAATTATTTTTAATGTTAAACAACAACAGAAAGAAAATAACACCATTTCCTGGGAACATTGTGAGAAAAGAATTAAAGAAGGCATTTATAGGACTTTTAAATTACTCTCTGTCTGTCTGTCTCTCTCATCCATCCATCCATCTATCTATCTATCTGGTCTAAGATTTTGTGTGTGTTTTCTGAGGAATGTTTTGATTCATATTTCCAAACATCATTTAAAGCATTCCAAATAACAGTTTTCCGTATCATTTACAATAAGTATTTTATACAATCTCTCAATTTTAAATGTATGCCTCTCTTTCTCTTTGTCACTCTCCCAGCCTCTCTCTTTCATTTCTCTTTCTCTGTCTCCCTTTCTCTCTCTCTCTCTCTCTCCAGCTAGCCTGGCAGAATATGTCTAAGTCAAAATAAAATCACCACAACTAAGCAATAATCAGTGAGCTTTCAGTTATAAATGCTACATCTCTTACAAATACCCATTGCCCTTGTGATGTAAGAGCTTTGTTAATTGAATACATAAATAAATATAATTTCTTTGGAGGTATATTAAGTATTACATGATAGTAGTAAAAAAAGTGTTATTTGTCCAATGTCAATGACAGTAAGTAGAAAACAATAGCAGGAAGTAAGTAACAGGAAAAATGAGGTGAGCTTATTTTATCCAGTCGTGGAAAATTAATCCTTCCACTGGCCTACCTAGCCACATACAACACAGATATCTTTCTTTTCCTAATAAAAAGATAGATGTACATCCAAGAATTTAAAAAATGATATTCTTTAGGTAAGGACAATCCCTCATTATTTTTTTTCTGCATTCTATTTGGCTGGTGAAGCTGTTTAAGAAAATATCTGTATACCTCACTCAATGTCCTCAGATCCCTTAAATTTAAAAGTTTCATACTAAAGGATTTTGAGTGATGTTATTGATTTGTTTTGTTTTCCACACTTTAGTCAGCAGTATCAATGTCTAGAAAGTAATTGAATTGATTAGTTGTAAACATACTTGATGGCAAATTATAGAGATTTGGATACTGGATATTATTAGCTGGTGGAAGCTAGCATATAAACCCCCTTTCTAGTCTTGTACCAGTTTATTTTAGATGCAAGGGATTTGGTTCCTAAAGAACAGTTTGACCATTCCGCAATGTAACTACCCTTCTAGAAAATTTCAAACATATTTTGAATTTTAGAGTTTACTGGAGATATTTTCTGGTAGATCAACCACTGAGATAATTGAAATTAAACTCTCTAAAGAAGGCAATTCTAGTTTACAAGCTTAGAAAACAAAATGCACAATCAATAAATAGTAAATAATGTGATGCCGATAGTAGCACATGACACTAAAAAAACAAAGAAGTTGATAGTTGGCCATAAAGCAATGTCTATTAATTGGCATTTCAATTAGCGTAATATCTAGTATCTTTTGTGTATATTATAAAACTAGTATCTCTAACATAAGAGTGTTTCTAATTACTATAGAAGTCTACAAACTATTACCGAAATAATATATATTCACACACAAGCACAAACTTAGTTACAAATTAAATGGAAATATAATTTACCATAAATATCATCCTTTGTGTGCAATATTCATAGTTTAAAATATATGTTGATGGCTGTGTTTGTACAGGCTTATAAATAATGAACAATTATAATTGTTTTTTGATAATAAGCATTTGGAATATCTCATGGAAATTTATGTTTCTATCATACTATTACTACTATTCACAATGGTAAAAGTATAAATTTTAAATATTGACACAAAATAATGTTTTATTATAATAATTTATATATATATATATATATATATTCAAGGGTTACAAAGGCAGAAACATGTGGCTCTTGGGCCAAGAGTGGTCAATAGATAGACATTTTGGGGCCAGCACTTTGCTTTAACATTAGGAATTACTATGCCTTGAATTTGGTATATACTTTCTATTTGTCAAAGAATTAATATTTTCTATTCTCATATTTGGCCAGACTTGCACTTTTATTTGGATGTCTGATGCTTGTAGGCATTTGATTTCCCAAAAATGCATGTTTTTTAATGGTCTCTGAATATCATCTGATTGGTATTTCTACCTCATGTTTGATAAAAGGGGAAGGTGTATGATGTCATGGGCCAAAAAACATTAGAGATTAATTCTTGGTTGATAATTCAGCCCCTCATATAAAGACATGTTTGTTTTTAAGAGGGCAACATTAGCACAATTAGTGGGGAGACAGTATAGAAGTTTATACTGACTTAATTTTCAGGTCCTCAAATAAACTCACTTGGTAGAATTGTCTCTTTGACCTTCTTAATCTCATTCTTTCCTCTTCTGGCCTAGAAGCTGTAAATTCTTCTACTTTACTGAAACAGGATTAATACTGATCTCTTTATCTCTCCCAGTCCAATCATGAAATTCTCAGGAGACTATCATACCCATAAAAATCTATCAAGATAGTTCCTCCTTCAAAAGATGATTATTTCACCATGAAAAATATCATTTAACTGTATGTTGTAATAACTATAATTTCCATTCCCATGTATAATCCTTTTGGAGTTCTACAACTTGGATTTAATTTTCTCAACAATATTTATGTGTAAATCAAAGACAAATTTGAGCAGAATTTCACCCAAATAATGGTAGAAAGGAATGGCACAAAAGTATGTGACAAGTTATAAAAATTTTGTATGGCTGTAATCAATATGGTAATTTGATGGAAATGGGAAATAATTAGCCAGATCTGTAAATATATTCATGCCTTTGAACCAGTAATTTCAGGATTCCTGGAGATTGATTTTAAACAACTAATTTAAAAACAGCAGTAAATCAGAGTGCTCACGGCAACATTATTAATAATAATATGAAAATAGAATGGTTTAGAAAATGGTTATATGCTATTAATAGTTTTTAATCATTAATATACTAACCATGAAGATTACAGAAATATCAAAATGTCAATTATTTTTAAAAGAATATATAAAAATCAGGAATGTTAAAAATTTATATAAGTAATAGTAATAATATAATTTATTATAGTGAATATATAGTAAATAGTATAACTGCTAAGTAGTATTACAAGGCCATTAAAGTGTTTATTACTATAATTATTAATAATCCCACTGAGAAGAAGAAACATATAAATACAGTTGTGAAATCACTGGTACTTATAAAATAAGAATTCCTATAAAGAATTTCCCACAATATGGGGCTCTGTATTTGACCATTATTTTTCATATTTGACATTGAGAATCAGGGAAAGGTTTTCTTTAAACAGCCTTTTAAATTGCTTAGCATTTGAAGGAAAATATATTGAGGAATTGTATACCCTTAATAGAATAAGGAAATAGTTAAAAATATAACATTTTTCAATAATACCTAGGTAAAATATGGGGAAAAGTAAGAACTTATGTGTTTTAAGAGTTATGTATTTGTTCAAGCTGCAATCAACAACTATAATGTGCAGAATTTAAAGCCACCACTGACTTCATTTGCCATATAAAATAGGATATTGTATTTTTTTTTCATTTCCTTTCGCTTTCCCTCCATTTGTAAAGAGTTGTTATTTTTAAGTGCAAGACATGTGGTTCTCATTAATTTGGTCAGTAGGAAATTTTGAAGAGCAAGACATTTGTTTTAATGTTTTAAATTACTTTTTATTGCCTCTAAGAATGAAAGGATAAACTTGTGTTTTCAAGGAATAAAGATTGCATTGTCTACATTTTAAAACTTTCCTGAGTTTAATATAAGAAATTATGAGTTATTTAATTCTGATCACCTTATAGACAAAATCTGGAAAAGCGTAGGCAAATTTTAATTTAATGAAGATATTAAAATCTATTCACACCCATATAGAGAACATTTTTATATACTGATAAAATTTATAGCTGCTCTGTATATTCTTTTAATCAGATTTACTGAATTAAAATTTATATACACTAGGATTCATCATTTTCATCTAGTTCACTGGATTTTGACAGAAGTTGTATAATGGCCACTGCAATCAAGATATATAATGTCTTGAATACCACAAAAATTCCTCATCCTCCTCTGTAGTTTATGTCTTTTCCTTATTTCTTTTTTTTTTTTTTTTTTTTTTTTTTTTATTTTTTAAAGATTTTATTTATTCATGAGAGACAGAGAGAGAGAGAGAGAGGCAGAGGGAGAAGCAGGCTCCCAAGGAGCAGGGAGCCCGATGCGGGACTCGATCCCAGGACCCTGGGATCATTACCTGAGCCGAAGGCAGACGCTTAACCATCTGAGCCACCCAGGCGCCCACTTTTCCTTATTTCATGTACTGGACACAACTGGTATGTTTCTTGGCCCCGTACTTTTACCTATCCAAGCATGTCTTGTAAATGGAATCTTATGGTATCTAGTCACTTAAGCCTGGCTTCTTTTACTTAATGCATTTGCGATTCATCTCTATTGTTGAATGTATCAGTAATCCACTCATTCTTTTTATTTTATTTATTTTATTTTTATTTTATTATTCATTTTTTTATTAGAGAGAGCACATGTGTGAGCCGGAGGAGGGGCCAGGCAGAGAGAGAGGGGGCAGAGAGAATCTTAAGTGTGAAACCCAATGTGGGGCTCAATCTCACAATGCTGAGATCATGACCTGAGCTGAAACCAAAAGTCAAGAGTTAACCGACTAAGCCACCCAGGCACCCCTTTCCCTTTTCACTCTTTTTATTGATTAATAGCATTTCCATTCTATGTCTGTACCATAGCTTGTTAAACAATTAAGTCAAAGACATTTGGATTATTTCATTTTGTGTTTAAACCACTGTAAATAGTTGCATACATGTTTTTATGCAGACATATATACTTACTTTTCTTGGGAAAATAGCCTCTCAGAATGCAGGTTTGTATGGTAAGAATAAGCTAGTTTATGAGGAACACTCCCGATTAATGTATCATTTTATATTCACATCCGTACTTCCTCTGTATCTTTTCTACCATTTAATACTCCAGGTTAAATTTGAAGTCCTTCGTTGTGAATATTTTCATTTTTCATGTTTTTAATGGTGTTTTGATGAAAATTTTTTTTTACTTTTAAGATTTTTTATTTATTTATTTGAGAGAGAGAGGGAGAGCACAAGCGGGGAGAGAGGCAGAGGGAGACGGAGAGGGAGAAGCAGACCCCCCACTGAGTGCAGAGCCTGCCATGGTGCTCAATCTCAGGACCCTGAGATCCTGACCTGAGCCAAAGTCAGATACTTAACCAACTGAGCCACCCAAGCACCATTTGATAAGCAAATTCTTAAAAAAAATTAATGATGTCCAATATATTGACACTTGGTAATGTTAGACACCAGGGTATTTTATTTTGTTTTTTAATTTTAAGTACAATCTATCCTGCACCATGGGGCTTGAACTTAATTACCCTGAGATCAAGAGTCACATGCTCTATGGACTGAGCCAGCCAGGCACCCTGCATCAGGATATTTTAAAAATGAAAATAATACTGTCCTAATTTATATATCTGGCTAATCATACTATATATCTATGTCTGCTTTTATTTATATTTATTTATCCACACAAATCGAATTAACATCTTCAATGGTTGCCTCATAGACATCACAGTTTTTTATAATACTTGGTCCCATCAACCAACCTCTTAATTCCTGTCCCTTCCGGACTCAGTAAATGACATCTTCATCCATGTTATTGCTCAATTCAAACTATCTGCGTTCTTTTCTTTACATATCATTTTTTTCTCTTTTTACACAGCACATCTCACTCATCACCAAATACTGTGATTTAGAACTACAAATCTGTCTTGATTCCTTCCATTTCCTTCTGTATTCACTGTCACTTCCATTGATCCAACTTCCACTGTTGTCCTCCACAATCGTTGATAATTTTTTTACTATTTATACAGCATTTTTGTTTCTAATCAACTTTCCATACAGAATCATAAATGATATTTCTTAAATGTTAATTGGATTCCACTTGGAATCAACTAAAACTCTATATCTCTACCAACTAGCCTAGGCTTTACTTGTATAGAGTTCTTTTCATTCACCCAACTATGGTCTCACTAGATTGTCAGTTCTTTAAAAAGCCCAGTTTATTATTTTTCTCCCATCTATGGTCTTAACATATGTTGATATATCTCATTAGAGGCTTTTCCTTCCATTTTTATCTTGAAAATTCTTCCTTCAAGTAGTAGATCAATTATCTCTTCCTCACCCACAACTTCCCTCATCACAGCTTTACCAATATTGTGTGTCACTAAAATACTTGCAGAGTAACTTAAAAGATGTAAGAGAGATGGGGTTATTAGAAAATTACTCATTAACCCCAAGAAATATTTTGAATTCATTCATATTTTTGAAAAAGTTTGAGTTCATTCATATTCTTTTTAATACCTTTAACAGCAAGCTTAATTTCCTACAAATAAAAATATACCAAATATATATATATATATATATATATGTTTGGTTGCTTCCTCCCTGACTCTACCAGTTTTTATCAGTCACATAATCAAAAACATGTTTTATCATTCACACATACAAAATAAGACTATTTTATACTAATACTGTGCACAGGTGATTTAATAACAGCCAAGGGGATAAATATTTTAATTAACTTGTGAACACACTGTTGGATTTACTTTACAGCATAGTAGTAAAATTTTATGTTTAATCCACAAACAGTGGTGACCTTTCCATAATTTCCTCTTGGAAGAAAATGTTGGACAGTTAAAAGAAGTAAAAGAATTATTACCACATGTTCACAATTTTGAAGCAGATTACTACTCTCTGAATATAACTTGGTTTATTCATCTATTGGTTGTAACTATTAATTTACACAGACAAAAATTTTGAATACATTTTATTTATGAAATCTCCTTGGGTTTTATGGCAATAGCAATAGATTTTAAAAATGCATTCCATAGAATTTCTCAAATTTATTTTCTGTAGATATTTTCAAGAAACTGAAAATGAGAAATAGAATTTAATCAGCTCTATATATACTTAAATATATGATGTTCAAGTAAGCAGCACTTGTTGAACAACCTGTAATAAATGCTCCTAGAATGTTTGAATGGGCTTGTATTTGACACTTAGTCAAATAACACACGTACCCATGCATCCGAGTTTAGTATCTCTAATTTCTCTATACTTGTCTGTTTTGCACCAAGACTTTAAAGATGAATCATCACAAAAGGACAAAGTGTTTTCCACTTACCTGTCTTGGGCCTCCTTTTTTGGTTTTATCTTTTCTACCTCCCTGTTCCATTGATTCTGAGGCTCTGAATATCCGATCTTAGGACCTTCCAGTTTTTTTTTTTTTTTTTTTTTTTTGGTATCTTTTTGGACACTTATTCTCATCTTACCTTACTTTCAATCTGTACTTCTTCTTGGATATAATTTGGTAAATGGCTTGACATCTATTTAGGCTGTATGGGACAAACACCAGGTAGCTCAGTCTTTCTGAAAGGGACTGAACGAGATACCAAACATCTGAACACAAAAGAGATTGAACTAATACATAGTATTTTATCATTATGCCTCTTACTGCTGTCAAGAAAGAGGGTGTAAGAAAGATCTGTGTTCAGTTTTGAATAGTTTCATGGGTAACTCAGGGAAAGTACAGGCAAGGTGAGATGATATTGGTTTCCTGTGTTTCCAGAGAGGTGTAATTGATCTTAAATATATAGTAAGAGGAAAGGAAAGCTAGAATTCTTTTCCCAGGAACATCTTTACTTACCATTTATTTTACACAAAAGCAACTTAAAGCCTGAGGTATCTTTTCTTCCTGGCAAACCAGTGTTTCACAATATATTGAAAATTCAAGGTACAAAACAGTTCCTCAGTACCTGAGGAGTGGTTTAATAATTTTCATATACAAAATGATACAAGTAATAAAAAAAAACACTTGTATATATTTAATAATAATCTCTGTAAGAGAACAAGACTAGCCAATTGCAGGTTAAAAACTAAAACTAAAATGTGGACATTTTTATTTATGGTAAAAAAAAAGTCAGAGTGAACCAGAGGAGAATAACATTGAGAAAAGAAGTAAAGAATTTTGGCACCAAAAGTTTACATTTCTTTCTGTTCCAGTGCTTTTAGAGATGAGGCTACCTAGATCATTACAAAATATACCAAAATAGAAAATTTAGTTGGCAGAGTCAAGATATCCCTGATAAAATAAGAGCAATTACAAGGAACAACATAAAAATAAATGAACAAGATTTTGGTTTTTGGCATTAAGAGACATCTGCATTATAAGAATTCTGTTTTACAATGAAGACAAGTGATGGTCCATTGGGTCTTACTAAAGACAAAATATTAGCTTTTCTCTCTGAAAGGGTATGAAATGAAATAATGGTAACTTAAAATAGTCAATACTAAACTCTCAATTTCACAGATTTGAAAACAGCAACTAGAAAGTATATGGAGAGAAATTCAGAACTGTAGCACTTAAGAACAGCATGCCTAATAGCATGCCTAATAGATGTCAGGGAAAGTGCTGTCCCTACCCAACCCCATCCAGTTGACTCCAGGGCCACCACCACATAAGGCAACTCTCCAAAGCAAACCTCAAACACCTCAAGTTCTCAAATATTCTTCAAAATTGTTGGCAAAATTGTTGTTTACCAGAATATTTCTGGAATTATGTATTCATTTTTTTTCTGAATACATTCTGCACTAATGATCACCATCCAATTCTTAGACTCTATATTTAATTTGAGCTGTTTGAGCTTTTTGGTCAAGGTTTTTGTTTGCTAATTTGTTTAATTTTTTGCAGATTTGATTAACTACCCACTTCATTTTTCTCTTCAGCTTCCTTTCATGTACTTGAATTCAGACACACATTTCATTATTTTGGAGAGACAACTCACTGGGATTAAAATCTCGCTTCCAGTTTCTAGACTGTGTCCTTGCTGGCCACATCTGCACTGCATCCCATCCCTTTCAGAAATCTGGATTTGGATATTTAGAAGAACTTTGAGATCATTGAATTTTTCAGAAGGCCATAATTGAGAGTTTAGTATTGATTATTTCAAGTTACCTTCCGGCTTAAAGTTTTATGATTCATATTTAATAGTGATAATTTAATAGTGATAAATTTAATAGTGATAATAAAATAATCACATAGGAAACTTAATACTAAATAATAATGAATATCTATCTTAAGTCATCCAAATTTTCCCAGTATGCTTTCATTTATTACACAAAGAGAAAGTATATGCCTCTTAACCATGTGATAAGAGCTAAATGGAATTAAAATTATTTTTAATTAAAATTAATTTTAATATGTATTTGTATTACCAATTTTTAAAATACCCACATAAAACAAAAACCCATAATGTCCTTGTATCATAGATTCGAATTGCAAAATGGAGATATTTGCATAAATCTTTTCTCATGTGGGTATATACATGCTGGTACATTTTACATATCTACTCATTGTTATTATTTATTACAATGAAAGAAGAATGGTGAAAATTTTAAATTTTTAAATAGACAAAAAAGGGCCAGGGAATAATTATTTAATTTTTTAAAATTGTTCATATATTTAAAAATGTGGTTATATTTAAGCTGGGTCTTAGAAAACCTGTAATTTAAAAAAAATAAAAAATCTGTCCCATTTAATTATTTCACCAGTAATCAGATTTCTAAGCTTCTAGTTCCCTGGAATACATGTCCTATATGATCTCCTACCCTTTAGTGTGGATAAGACTTTTGAATATGATGTGATTATATTACCTTATGTTATGGCAGAAGGGATTTTAAAGGTGTGATTATGACCTCTAGTCAGTTGACTTTTAGTTAATCAAAAGAGCGATTATCCTTGGTGGACCTGACCTAATCAGGTGAGCCTTTTAAAGATGTCAGAGCTATTCAAATTGGAGTTAAGAGATTCTCTTGTTGTCCTTGCAGGAGAAAAATCCTATGATGTAGAGAGGGTCAGATAGCAGAGAATGACCAGAATTTTGTAGGGGCTGAAACAGACCTGATTTATAACCAGGAAGAAAGAAGAGACCTCAGTTCTACACCCACAAGTGATTGAGTTATGCCAACAACTGGTGAATTTGGAAAAGAACTACGAGCATTAGATGAGCTCTCAACTCCAGTTTAATTTCACCCTTACAAGATCCTGCCTGGAGAAAGTAGCTATGCTATGTCCAAACTCCTGACCTTATGCTGCATAACTGTGAGATAATAAATGGATGCTTCATTAAGCTGCTACATCTGTGATAATTTATTATTTAGGAAGAGAAAACTCATGCAGCTGAACTAGACAAAAGTCTAAGATGGTAGAAATTTGTACTCTCTCATATACACGCCATGCAAAATCCCCTCCCCTTGTAAATGGGGAATGTAAATGAATGTCCAGGCACCTGTGAATAGGAGGGAAGGGTGAAGGGACCTTTCAGATTAGGATCCTAAATTAGTTGTTTCTGAACTACTCAAGTGGAAGATTATATTGGGTGGTTCTGAGCTATTAGGGGAAACCCTCAGAGAGGGACTTGTCCATTCTGAAGAGATTTTCCTGCTTGTTTGAAGAAGTAAGCTGCCACATTGTGAAAGAGCCTGGTGGGAGTCATGGGGCCGAACCTGCAGGCAGTTTCTGAGAGCAGCCCCCAGCAGAAGGCCAGCAAGAAAGATTACCCACAGCTCAACAAATGCAAAGACATGAATTCTGCCAGCAACCACATGAGCTTGGAAGAAGAGCCTGGGCTCCACAAAAGAACGGAGCCTGACAAAACCCTCTATGGCAGCCTGTGAGACCCTGAGCAGGAGACTCAGTGGAGCTGTGCCCAAATTGCTAAATTTATGGCCATTTGTTATGCAAAGATAGAAATAGAATGAGATTAAGATGAAGCTATATGAGCAAAATTTAGCAAAAATCTGATGATTTCGATTAAAGTATTCAGAATTGTGATCTACACTGCTTAAATTCCCCAGCTGTAACGTCCATATAGCTTTAACTTTATTTATATAAGCAAACAAAGATTTGTAATTGTGGAATGTAGAAAAATAATTTTTCTTTCAAGCAACTTGATGTGAATGTGATTAGTCTTTCTTGCATCTAGTGGTCCAAAAGAATACATTCCTGAGTAATTTTTTTCTTCATTTCAAATATCTTTTGGGATGAAGATGTTAACCATAACCTGAATAATTCTGCCTTTCAATATTTAATGCTGACTGCTTTTTTTTTTCTTATCCACTGGTGATTTTTTTCATAATAGTTTGTGAGCATAAACTTGCCAGTTACAAGAAAATCATTGTGTTTTATTTCATTTTGAGATTTGAGAAAATATCTGTATAACCATGTTTAAGTCATTCAGCGGTGAAATTAATGCTCTATTCACAGTATCAACAGTTCCCAGACTGGCTTTCTGATTGGCAGAACTCAGATATAGCTAAAGCTGAAAGCTTCAAATCTGGCAGAATTTTGATTCATTTTGAAGAAGATTAATTCAAAGTAAATAATAATGCATGTGTAAGCATCTCATATCAAATACAATTATCTTATGCATTTTGCATATTCAGAGAAGAAATAGTTGACAACTGGTAGTGCTAAATTTCTTATTTTTTATTGTATTTATATATAATGGGTCAACTGGAATAGTCTGTCAATTCACAGACATATATTTATGTATGTAAATAGTTGAGAATACACACAAAGCATATCTATGAATGAATACAGATACATATCTGTTTATGTAATTATGTTCCTCATCAAACTCATTAGTCTTAGCACCCATTATAATTTATAAATACATTATTCCTTCTTGATTTAATGGTTGTTATTTTGTTTCTGTCCCATTCATCTATTCCTTCATATCCATATCTATATTTAAATGTCTTTTTATGTCAGTACAAAATCATGGATTCTTATTTCATTAAAAGAAATAAGTAATATAATCCATTACTATCATACTCAACACATACTAAAACAGAGCCAGTTTTCCCACCAATGTCCTATGGAGCTGTTAATCATCCCAGGCATAGTCCCGATCTAGCATCATGCATTTTATTCCATTGTCAAGTCTTTTCGTTCTCTTATCAGATGCAGCAGTGTCTCACACTATTTATCTGTGTGCTGCTTAACCTTGACATTGTAGAAGAGTATAGGTCAGTTATTTTGTAGATTGCCTCTCAAATTGGTATTGCACAGTGATTAGATTCAAGTTATGTAATTTTCAGGAGTATCAATGAACTGATTTGTCCTGCACAGTGCATCTTATTAGGAAGTATGTGATGTTGCCTTGTTTCAATAATAGTGATACTAGTTTTGATGACTTATTAAGGTAAGTGGCCACCCATTTTCTACACTAAAAGTTACTGTTTTCCCATTTGTAATTAATAAATAATTAGTTGGGAGATACATTTTGTGTCTATGTAATATTCTTTTACTCTTCAATTTTAACTCATTGGTTTTATCATCCATTACAGTTTTGAACTACAGTATCCCTTCCCTTTGTACTAGTTGGTATATTGCTACTATCTCATTTGTATATATATATATATATATATATATATATATATATATATATATATATATATATACACAGAATGCTAGATGTTGATTTGCAACCTTGGGAGATCCCCAGGGGAAATTTGAAACTGGCACCTGTACATGGAGGGCAGGGAGACTCTGAAGAAAAAGACAAACCACTGCAGATTGTTAGGTGGCAAGCTTAATAAGCAAGGGAACTTACATATGAGACTTGTCTTGGGTGGCTGCAATTTCAGTAGATCTCTGCACCCACCTGCCAAAATCTTAAAAGTCTGTAAGAAGCCTTAACTTGTTTCAGAATATTGAGTCCAGATGGTCTCAACAATATCTTACTTTCTCATGGTTACATCCTTGAAACTGTTGCTAGTATGTGAATAGTAGATGGAAGATACATTCCAAGAACAGGAGAGTTGGTGAGAAGCCTTAGTTACCCAAGCCCAGCTCATGGGTCAACCAGCGATCATGTCCTCTCGATGACCTCCTTGAACAACGGATTCTTCTTTTACTCAAAGACTTACAGTCTATGACTTATTCATTTTCATATTCAAAGTATCACAGCTGTACCAGTGAAGGCCCTTTCTGATGGACTTTCATGTCCTTTTCAGCTATCCCCATGATTCTTTGAGAGCTTTCTCACTTTCTCCTCAAACATATTTTAGGTTCATCTTGTAATTTCCCTATACCAGCCCTGGAATTAGTCAAATTATGAAGGAACCCTTGTTTTTGTAAGAAATGAATGGTATTTAGAAGTCTAGATTTGCAAACTACTTTTGCTCACGGACACCAGAGTTTACCTTCTCATCAGATAAAACTACAATTATCACACACAAATTATATACACACACACACACATATAATATATATATATATTTATTATCAATTGGTAGATCTATCTTCTGTCAAAAAAATATAAATTCTTCCTAATTCCTCCAAATCCAGGGGGTACACTCTAATGTTTCTTCTTTCCACATCTGTAATTCTATTTCCCAACAGGAAAAACTTAGCTCCTGTTATGATGATTATATTTATTTATTTGCTGAAGTCTACAATGCAAAGACATTAGTTTCCGAATTGTTCACCATATGATAGCCACCCCCAAAAGCAAACTACCACCTGGACTTCAATATTTATTCACAGTTCTTTTTTCCTTTTGGAGTAAATTTTACACACATTGAAATACATAAATATTAAGTTTAGAATTCAATGAATATAGAGATATGTTTATACCCATTTAACCCACACCTTTATTAAGATACAGAATGTTGCCATATTCCAGAAAATTACCTTATGCCTCTCCCCAGTTAATATTCTGTTGGGAGGGAGTGCTGGGTGGCTCAGTCGTTAAGTGTCTGCCTTCGGCTCAGGTCATGATCCCGGGGTCCTATGATCGAGTTCCTCATTAGGCTCCCTGCTCAGTGGGAACCCTGCTTTTCCCTATCCCACTCCCCCTACTTGTGTTCTCTCTCTTACTGTCTCTCCCTCTCTGTCAAATAAATAAATAAATAAATAAATAAATAAATAAATAAATATTTTGTTGGAAGACAGTTATGCATATTGACACATTTCTGCACAGCCCAGTCTCTGTGTGCAAAAGAGCATTGGCATTTATTATCTCTTGTTTTTTCATAATAGCCATCCTAACAGGTATGAGGTAATATCTCACCACGGTTTTTTTTTGCATTTCTCCATTGATTAATGGCGTTGAATACTTTTTCATATACTCGTTTGCCATTTGTATGTCTTTGGAAAATCTATTCTGGTCCTTTGTCTATTTTTAAATTGGATTATTTGCCTTTTTGCTATTTAGTTGTATGAGTTTCTTGTATAATTTTAGACATTGACCTCCTATCAGATATGTGGCTTGCAAATATTTTCTCTCATTTTGTAGGTTACCTTTTCGTTTTGGTAAAGTTTTCCTTTGCTATTCATAAGCTTTTTAGCTTGAGGTAGTCCCATTTATTTTGCTTTTGTGGTCTTTTCTTTTGGTGTCAAATCCAAAAACTGTTTCCAAGACCACTGTCCAGGAGCTTACCTCTATGTTTTCGTTTAGTTTTATGGTTTCAGGTGTTAGGTTCAAGCCTTTAATCCATTTTGAGTTAATGTTTATGTATGCTTAATTCTTTTCCTTTTGGCTATCCAGTTTTCCTGCCACCATTTATTAGAGAGACTATCATTTCCCCATTCTTGGCTCCTTTATCATAAATTAATTGACCATATATGTGTGACTTTATACGTGGGCTGTCTATTCTGTTACATTGATCTATGTGTGTTTTTATGTTAATACCATACTGTTTTGATTACTATGGCTTTGTAATATAGTTTTAAATCAGGTAGTGTGAAGCCTCTAGCTTTATTCTTCTTTCTTAAGATTGCTTTGGCTCTTCAATTTTTTTTTATTTCATATTTAAACCGTTTTTATTCATACATTATATGATTGGACAGTTAGAAAATCCTGAAGAAATTATAAAAAAGTTCTACCAGAATTTATAGATGAACTTGGTAGCAATGCAGAATATAAGGTTAATTGACATAAATCAATTGTATTTCTTTATTATAGCAGCAAATAATTTAAAAATGAAATAAGAATCTTACCCTTATCACCAAAATCTTAATATAGTTGCACATGTAGCCATACAGACATACATACACGCATATATATTTAGCTGAGAAAATGTTCTATATTTTGATTGTTGTGTTGGTTACACATATGTATGTACTTGTCAAAACTCAGAATTATACACTTAAAATTTGTGCATTTCTCTAGATTTTTACTTAATTAAAATTATATACTATATATATTATATATTTTATATATATTATTTTGTTTATATATATAAATTTCTTTATATATATTTATATATATACACACACACACTATATATATATAAATTGAACCAACCCACACTATTCAGGATGCTTTAGTTATTTTTATCTCATCATCATCCTTATGGAATTTGGAAATTTTATAAAAATTCCAATGTGTACTAGATCTGGAATACTTAGTCCAGAAAACTTAAAATATTTTATGCATTTTAATTGTAAGGGAAAAATTATCTATGTATCTTGGAATAATGCACATATTAGAAAAAAGCTTAATTGCCTAAATTGTTCATTTCTACACAATAATTTTTCAATGACACTTCGCCTGACTCTTCCACCTTCCATATCTTTTTGTAACTTAAAAAAGATACGTCTCTATTTCCTTCATTGCTTTCTGATAAGTCTGCATCTAAGAAATTGGAATATCATTAATCTTTCAATCAGGTTATTCTGTTGCATTATTTTTAGTAAGTATCTCTGGTATAGCTGACCTCTTCATATTCATAGAAACCATAGGCATGGTTTCTAAATTAAATTCCACTCTATTTGTTATGATTGAGATTTTTCCAAAAATAATTCTCCAAAATAAAGGGCATCCTCAAATTCTAAATAATTTTTTCCCTACAGCTTTTAGTTATATTAGCCTGGATTCAGAATATATCCTATCCAATCAAAGCCTTTCTGTTATTACAGGGGAGGGTGATCTCTCCCCTTTCTTGAGATTACACAGGAACTCCAGAGTCTATCTAATATTAAACCTGGGGGAAGGCCTATGGACTTCCATGTTGTCATGTCCACAATTGAGATCATTATTGTTCAAGCCTATGGGTTCCATACAGATAAAGACATATTTATCAAGATAGTAAATGCTAGAGGTCACTTCAAACACTCCTGAAATCTGGGTGATTTAATTCCCTGAAATTTTATTTCTTGGTCACAGAAATTCTGATATGCGTCAGGCAGCCCCTCTTCAATTTGTAATTGTATCATGTGGAATACTTGGTGTCTGAGGTCTCACTGCAGGTAAGAAGAAAAAAGGATATAGGAGAGAAACTAGCTCTTAACTGCTTCAGAAGTGGCATGGGTGAATTTCCCTCATAGTAACTGAACAGGGTAAGCAATCTAACAGCAAAGGAGGCTGAGAAATGTAGGCGAGCTCAAGAAATATTTGTGAATACTAACTATCTCTCAGAGCAAATAATGAACTTATTACCACATCCGTTTCCATCATGCCCACTGGTAGTTGTTAAGGTCCTGCAGACATCTTAACAATGCTCAGTGTCTAGATAGGCACACATCCAATCACCTCTTGCATAAGTCACAAGATCTGTGTTTCAACACTCTCCTTTTGTGGAAATCCAGGCTTTCTAAGTTAAAATCATTTCGCTGTTTTTGCTTTCTTGCTCTTTGTCACAAGACTTAGAATTTTCTACAGCTCCCTCATGATCCCACATCACAGCACCGTCTCCATGGATATAATACAACAGGGAATGATGTGAACGAAACTCCACTCTGGGGGCATTTAAGTTATAATTGTTTGAAAAACTATTTTCCATGGAATTAAACATGTATATTATATTTCCTGTTCAAGTTTGAAAGTCCTGGCTTAGACTTTAAGGGGAAAAAAAATGCTTTTTAGCACTTGCCTGATGCATGAAAAGTCAGGAAAAGACAAGAATTTCAGATCGTGATACCATGGCCATGCTTGTGATATCATGGCCATGCTCTTGAGAGAGCGAAAAAAAAATTATTTCATTGATTTTGATGTCTACATGTATGAAAATAGAATATTGTTGATTTTTCTGTCAGATTATCCTGTCACATTAATTTTGATAATATCTCTGGCACATTTTTACAAAGCTAGGGTTGACTCTATATTTAAAATGCACTTTATAGCACCCAGAAAGCACTGATGTTTAACTCATTTTCCTGAGACATAGGCATATATTCAAATTTTCAAAATTTTTAACTTGGCAGTTTACATGCAGAGTTTAACACTCAGCCTTAAAATTTTCTCTGTAAAAATTGGCCCATAATATTATCTTTCCATTGGCATATACCCTTTCTCCCTGTGTATATTCAGGGGTAATCTTTTCTTAAAAGAATTTTTTTTTAATTTATAAAACAATGAGTATTTAAGACAAAAACAATTTAAATAGTATAGAAAAGTATTTAATTTAAAACCTTACTAATTTTGCCAAGTTGGCTACTCCCCACAGAGATAGCTATCCACTTAGTAAGGCATACTTGAAATCTTTTCTTATGTCATCTTCTCTAAAATTTTCCACATTCTCCCCACCCCACCCCCACTTCATTCTCTCTCTCTCTCTCTCACACACACACACACACACACACACACTTTGTACCCCAAAAGAAATTATTATACAAACTTGTTCTTAATTTGTATTTTTAAATTAATCAATATATGAGTCTTTATTCTACATCAATGCCTGTAGATGGCTTTGTTTCAAGTTTTTAATTATTATAATGTTGTAATTGTCATATTTAAACAATTACAACAATGATTGCTTCACTTCTCAGCTTCTGGTGAGTCAGTTATGGGACAATAGTTATGACCTCTCTAGACTACTTTCTGCTTCAAGCACACAATCAAAACTAGAAGAGCTGCAGTAGAGTAAGAGGAATATTTTATCATTACATTGGAGATAGTGATATTTGACTACCGATTGGGAAAGATGATTTTTCCTTTTCTCTTCCTCTATATCAGCCAGAGAATGTTTCATCCCATTGGATTTCCCAGTGACTATCAACTTTGTCTCCCAGTATTTTTTTGGGGGGGGGAGGGGGGAGAGAGATGGGATGCAGGGGCAGAGGCAGAGGGAGAATCTTAAGCAGGCTTCATGCCCAACACAAGACTTGATATCACCACCCTGAGATCACGACCTGAGCCGAAATCAAGAGTAGGTCACTTAACTGACTGAGCCACCCAGGTGCCCCTTCTGGGTTCCTTTATAAGAGTAAAATTCCTACAAGGTTGTTTAGGTAACAGTTGTTAGCTCTTAATGATTTTATAATCTAACCATTTTGGCAACTAAAATTGTTGATTTTTCAAAAAATTGTATGAACAATATTTAATTATTCCATATCATGAGTATTATCGGTTTAAAAATAAGGGAAGTACTTGAACCTTTGATAACTTGTTTTCAAGTCCATTAATTCTATTAAAAGGGAAAATTGAGTGGACCTAAGTTTCTATCAGATACATTTAAGAGGATCAATAGGTCAAGACAGAATATCAATTTCTCTGCCTCTCTCTCTCTGTCTCTCTTTGAAATGCTTAAAATAGTGAAATGATATACAAAATCTTAAACAGGGGATCCTCAAAAGAACATGAGTGAGTTTGTGGCTTTTATGGATTTTCTGTTCCCTGTAGATTAGGACATTCATTTATTGATATTTAATTATTTCATTTAAATCAACAAGCTTATTAAGTATTTATTATGCCATGAGAATACATACTCAATTCACCATTACCAAAGATGTTTTTGTTTTGTTTTGTTTCATTTTGTTTTGTTTTTTAAAGATTTTATTTATTTGAGAGAGAGAGAGCGTGCTAGCACAAGCAGGGGGAGAGGCAGGCAGAAGGAGAGGGAGAAGCAGGCTCCCCGCTGAGCAGGGAGCCCGATGCGGGACTCGATCCCAGGACCCTGGGATCATGACCTGAGCCGAAGGCAGATGCTTAACTGACTGAGCCACCCAGGTGCCCCTACCAAAGATGTTTTAAGCTTTGGATTTATAATCAATGTGTAAAAAGATAAAAACAAGAATGTGTAAAAAAATAGAATCATCGTAAGTTAGTGACTTAAGATCCCTTCGAACCTTAGAATTTTAAGGGACAATGATGGTACTCAAGGGGAAAAATTACAAAGGTGTGGCATAATCCCTGACTTCCAGTATCCAACATTTAATAAGACCTGTTTATCTGCCCCTTATGCTTCCCCACACAAATATCTATTCCTTTATTTAAAAAATTACATACCGTTAAAAACATTGATTTGTTCCATAACATCATTATTCTTAGTTTTGCATATAAATAAGTAAAACATTTACTATATCATTAACTTTGTACAAATAAGAAAACTACCAATGATAGTATCTGTCTAATGATGCATTTCAACTCAATTTTCGGAAATGGTACACTGTTACACATGAATATTAGAGGTTATCAGGTATGTTAATGACTATGGCCTGAAATGGTCCTTGGATTTCACATTGTCATGAATACCAGAAAATAATTTATCCATCTGGAACCAAAGACTACATCAAGAATAATAACGAAATGCTTATTAACAGTAATCTAATTTAGATACTGTTATCAATGGTATCTCTCCATAGCTATTTTTAAGTAAGCACAAACTATTAGGCAGTATTTTTAAATGAATGAGATGTTGGCAGTTTTCTACCTGCCATCACATTTAAGACATTAAAGATTACACTTTTAATTTAAATCCTAGATTGAAGACAAAATGGCTATTGGAATATTTTTTTGGGTGGTGGTGGTGATAATTTGCGTTACTTATTTTTGTGACTTAACTGAGAGCGGCAAGGAACTTTATATGTGAAAATGCGGCAAGCTTTACAGTTGTTTCAAAGAAAAAGTGTTCTTTACATTGGAAATATTATTTGCACATAGAGTCAGAATTTACCCAAACAACATATATGTATCCATACTTCACCACTTCGACCTGAGTAAATATAGATTATACGTAAGTGGTTAGGAGATTATACTGAGAATGCAGATTTGCATGATTGCTATTCTGAAATCAGTCCCCAATTACAGTTGTACATTTGTGTTTATTGATGAAATTTTTAATGAATATCATCTTAATTGAAAGTCCCATGATATTCTGATCTCCTTTTGATAAAAAATATGTTTGATAAATTAATGATCAGAATTCATCATTATCATTTAGGAGTACTGATTGAGTTATTATAATTCTACTGTAATTTGCTATTAGGTAGCTTTGTGTTCCTCAAAATAAGATATTTTTATATTAAATGAATGACTTGTTAATTTCTTGCAGGATAAAATCAACTCAACTTTGCTGTAGTTGCTGTTTTAAAAACATAGGCAATTATTCAATCTGTGGTAGAAAAAGGAAAGTTCATACTGAACCCTTGACTAAACCATTGTTTAGAATTAATGGCACAGCACTGCATGTCAAAATGTTTCAAATCTGTCTTAAAACATATTATGCATTTACTCTCCCCAATGTTTGTTCTACATATTGAAAATGTGAAACGAGGAGAAGGCAAAATGTCATGTCCAATGCACCAAGCACTGAATAAAAAGCAGATAGCCTGATTCAAATTCTAAACATTTATTTACTAACCTACACTACTACTTTTTATGAGAATATTTTTTAGCTTAAAAATGAAAATATTTTTATATATCCAGCCATTTAAATAGAAATATGAGGGTAAAAAACAGTTTGAGGTTGAGTCTTTTTTCTTTCTTCATATAGTTTATTAGTAGATCATCCTTTGAAACATTATGGTAAAAATAAATATCTTCAGTCAAATCAATATTTGAAAAAATATTAATTCGACTAACATCTCCTCTTTGTATTTTTATGTTTTAGAGAAATTGAAAACTCATAATAAGGACTATTTGATTTAGCTAAACATATTGAATTAGCAAACATAGAAGACAGTTTCCAAGGTTATTTTTCCTCCTGCTACTTGTATCCTCTTATCTAAATGCATACAGCTTTCAGCCTGAACAAGCATTTGAAATCACTCTTCAAATTATGTATGTACACTTGACTTAGTCCAATGTGGGAACGTAACATAAACAGGAAAATCTGTACAGCAAACTAAAGCTATCAGAAAAAAAATTTTTTTTGATGTCCTAGTATTCTAAAAAGGGGCATAGTAAAATTAAAAGTTAACAATATATATTATTAAAAAGTTTTAAAAAATATATTAAGAACATGTTTTTCCTTTAAAGAATTTTTCATGGCCCTAAATGGATGAAATATTTTAAGGAAGCCATGATTTTTAACAAGGTGTATTCTAAAAACTCATAATTATATCAAAATAAAAGAACTCAAGTAGTGTCCTATTAAATAAAATTTTCTTCAACAAAAATTAGAGAAGTAATCCAATTTTAAAACTTCTCTATGTGAGTGCTATTTTAAGGTAGTTTCATATATACATAAAGTCACTGAGTAATAACTTCAGAAGAAGTCACAAAGTGATGATTTAACTGGTAAGTGATGTTTTTAAAGGTCATGAAGATATTGTTGATTATATAATTTCTAAACTTTCTCTGACTGCTCATCTGTTAACTCAAATCTGTTAAGGGCACTTCTCCAGATCCATATTAGCAATACATCTGTTACACTTGATAGGTTGAAATAGAACAGAAGTAAACAGCATGCATTTGCCCAAAGAAGGTTGATTTTAGGTTGTTTTGGGGAGAGACAGTCAGTTTGTAAAGTTTTAGAGAAGACTAATTTTATTTGCTTGGTGAACTGTTATCTCTATATAGTATCAAATTATTTCATAACAACAAGATGTTTAAAAAGTAAAAGGAACTGAAATAATTAAAAAATACTCTACTGTTAATAGTCAAGACTGTCCTGATGTAACAAAAAATACTGCTAATACAATAAAACAAATTTTTATTATCAAAATAATCTTATTAAAAATAATGTATTTTGCCTAGCACATATTTTAATAAAAAATACAGTATAACATTAGTATAACAGTAACCAAAAGGGAATGAAAATTGTTGGGAAATAGGCATACAGCCAAACATGTATATCTTCAGAGTCTAAACACATCTCCACATACATTTAGATACAGAGAGTAAAGTAGAAGGTGACTAGATGTCTAGGAGCATGCACTGAAAGCAAATTGACTGAACTGAACTACAAGAGAAACTTGCCTTACCTGTGTTTAAAACTCATAACAAAGCATATAAGGCTCAAGCTAGTATATGATAAAATTGCTCTAAAACATGCTTATATAGGGATGTCTGGTTGGCTCAGCTGGTAGAACCTTTGGCTCTCAAGTTTGTGAGTTCAAGCCCCACATTGGGCATGATGCCCACTTTACAAATAAATAAGTAAATAAGCAAACAAAATGTAGAACATAAAGGCAATCATACTCGTTAGAAAACCAGAAGTCAGCCCATTTTCAGGCACAGAATGTTAATGCCACTGCTTCTTTGCCCACTTGTTTCACCACTTGCTTCTTCTACTTGGTCCCTTCCAAAACCTGTGTTCTGGATTGAAAAAGAATCCATGAAATTCTTACAATGATCCATTGTGGTACTAAAATATATGCGTTTGTCTTTAATCTTATTTTTTGTCTTAAAATGAACAACAAATAAGTTTGCTCGTATTTAATGTATAGATTGACACTGGAATCCCTCTCCCTCCATTAATCATACATCCAGGCAGTCCTAAACTGCTTCCTGGATATAGGGCATCCTGAAAGAAGAGTGGGACTATCCCAGTACTGGGAATGCAGAGGCAGGGAGACTGGAAGAGAGTGATGGAATAGAGGAGTGGAAGGAAGAGAAAGACATGTAATTCACAATCAGAATTGTGACATGTCTGAGACTGAAATGAAGCCTGATTGGCCACGATGTCAGCATAAGCCAGCACCATTTTGGCAAAATGACTGGTATCATATGCATTCGATGCCAGCTTATTGGGACATATGGAAATTTAATGTGTGAAGTCTAATGTGGTTAAATTTATATCATACAGGTATTTAGTTATTTTTTTTTAAAGATTTTATTTATTTGAGAGAGAGAATGAGAGAGAGCACGAGAGGGAAGAGGGTCAGAGGGAGAAGCAGACTCCCTGCTGAGCAGGGAGCCCGATGTGGGACTCGATCCCGGGACTCCAGGATCATGACCTGAGCCGAAGGCAGTCGCTTAACCAACTGAGCCACCCAGGCGCCCGGTATTTAGTTATTTTTAAACAAATAAGTTATTGTAAAATGGACAAAAGGTATATAAATTAGTGTTTGTTGGTGTTCATGTCTACAGTTACTTATCAGAAAGCTCTCCCAGTGGATGTCTTACAGAATTCAGAATTTTCAAGTTTATGAAGCTAATGAGTACATATTATCTCAGCAGGTTTGGAGAAAACTTTAAATTAACATATTTTCACATATGTTAATATATTTTCAACAAAACACACATGTAATTGCCCTGAAATGCATAAAGATAATGAATAACTTCATGCTAATTCACACCAAGTTTTCCAGTAATGGATAACATGACTGTGTTTGCTTCCAAAACTTTGGGGATTTAAGTTTTGGAAAAGGAATTCTGGATATGTAATATGTATAGGAGGTCTTTCTTGGTAAAACTTTACATAAATTTTCAACATTTCTATAATAAAGTAATCAACTTACTCCTTAGTTTTCTAATTAGACATTGATCTTTGCAGAACTTTTGTTTTGCCTGGTTTTGCTTAAAATTGAAAATATATTTTTTTCTATAATCCTGATGGTTTACATTGTAAATTTATGCATGACCATCATCCTTCTTTGAGCTCTTGCTATTAACCAAAGTGCAAATTTTCTAATAACTATTGTCAATCAGGAAAAATATCTAATATTGCTTATATCTTTTGTACCTCAGACAAAATGAGTAAGTCTATCAAATTTGAATTTCTCAATAAAACAAGATTAAAACTCTAATCCTATTCAAGTGTAGGTTATTGCCACATTGTTTAGTATGTTTTTCACACCTATCCAGAATGTTATTCAAAACAAATTTTCACCATTCATTGTCAATCATGATGCATAGTGTAATTAAAGGCTCATAAATGACAATCACATACTCAGATGACTCAGTGGAATGATAGATTTTCTTCTTTTACTACATCATTTTTGAGATCTGAAATAATGCTATTGGGTAGCTTCCCTAAATCATTATAATATACACATATTATATATATGATCTATCTATCTATAAAACATTTCTTAACCTACCTCTGAAGAATGACTTAGATTTTAAGTAGAACAGTGGGAGTTAAACAGTGCCTGATAATTTTCTATCCTCACAGAGGACAAATGGATTAATTTGAAAACTGAAGAGATAAAACAGATACTTAGAATAATTTATTTAGAGACAGTTAAACTTGAGAATAAATGTATAAACATTCAAATAAATTGATGAGTGAGTTAGGAATTTCTTCTATAAAGACTTTAAAAACGCCTATGACTTTCTTTCTGACTCAGTTGACTTTAAATCTGCTTTAAAGCTTTGAAAACCCTCCAACTGCATAATTTTGTTAATGAATTTTTTAATACCAAAAAGAGAAATAGCTTTCAGTACATTTTGGCAAAATACATGATTGCAGAACTGGAATATTGTATTTGTCAATACAGAAGATCTGATAGATTATGTGTCTTAAATTTGAAAGATGATGGGTTTAGGTTTAAGTATATGAATAAGTATAAGTCATATGCTTATTTATAAATTGACTAAAAACACTTTGATAATGAATAAATGCTGGGAATGGCCAGCAATCCCTGTACCAACGATGAAAGATTACTCAAACTTTGCTGTGACAGAGCGGAGAAGGCAAGGGGGTCAAGGCTCAGGGACAAAGACACTTTGCTCTTCTTTGCTCCTGCTTTTATTGGTCCTTCATGATAATCACAAATCCGTATCACTGTTTCTCAAGCAGTGATGTGTGACAAGGGGTCCTACTGAAACTGGGAAGATTTGTTTTAGGCAGAGATAGGATATGCTAATCTGTATGTTCTATGAGTTCTGCTAAACATAGCCTAAGGGACAATGCATGCATCTCTTAGATCACAGGGCGGCTGTTAGGGCTAAGAAAGCTTGGGGGGAAGGCAACTCCCTGTAGCATTCCAATGGCAGAGTGGTCTTCCAGGCCTCAGGCCTCGGCATTCCAAAGGCCCATGCCCTATTCTGAAACCTTCCATCACCCCCCAGTGGCCTCTGTGTTAACATTTTAGCAAGCCAGGTATTATGGCTGATTTCATGCTCTACATTAACCCCAACAAATAAAAAATAAAGGAATTTTGGAAGCTAATATGTTACTGGATTAATCCTCCATGACCAGTTGCAAATTCCTATAGAAATACACAGAGAACAAAATTAACAGTGGGATTATATATAATCATCAGCCATTTGCTAGAGTATGCAAAGAATGTGAAATAAACACGCTGAACAATAGATGGGAATAAAAAGACATCATGAGATAGTCTGTGCTTTAATCATTGTGGGGGAACAGCATGACCCAATAAAATAAGAGTAGAAAATGGAAGAAATTGAGAATCCAGCCCCTGAGATGGATTGAAGGAGGGTTTTTCTGAAAACATGAAATATTTTAAGATGGTTATAGCTTATGTCTAAGTTTCTATTACTAAAAGGAAACATGGAAAAGGGGAAAGGAAGAGAAAATAAGCAATTCATCATGATAAAAATGAGAATAGAAAGAACTGGAGAAAGATCCCAGATCAGTCTTAAATGACGAATTAATTTTTCTTCTGATCCTAGTGTAACTGAAGAAAGGAAGAATTTTGATAGTGTAAAGATCACTTCTCTTAGAATGTAAAATTAAGCACAACTCTGCCCTCTACAAGACTGACTAGGAGTACAGTATCAATTATTTTTCCACTCTTTCTTCTCTGGAGCATATGTATTACCAGGAAAAGGAGGTACGAGAAGATTCAATCACAATTGCTTCCTACAAATTTCTGTCACTGGTTCTTTCTCATCTCTGCTGCTCTAGACAGGCCACCATGATACCTGGTCCCATGATTCTGTGCCTGATAACAGTGGCTCCTTACAGCTATTTTCAACTATAGCCCTTGATGTTTAGCCTCCACAGACTCATATATGTGCTTTTGAAGCCCGCCCACACTGAGGGACACAAGCATTCACCTATTACAGAATCCAGAATGCTAGGTATCTTTCCCCGATGCTGAGAAAACACTTAGAGATTGCAACTTTTTTCATACCCTTGATACTTGACTGTATTTTCTCCGTGTCTCAGATTACTTAAACTAGTAAATTCAAATGCTTACCAAATCTCTCTGCACAAGGAAAGGACTTAACTCAAGGACTGTAATGACTGGCTAAACTTGTCTCAAAGGGATTTAATTCTTTAAAAAAAAAAGAAAAAGAAAAAAATATATATTTATTTATTTGTCTTTTACTTATGAATCCATAACATCAATATGGAGACACACATACGCCCTCCCTCCCACTTCATGCCCACACATACATAAAAATGAGTTCAACAGTCAAGGAATATCTATCCAGATTATCACCCATATTATTTTGTGATTAAAAATCTTATTTTGGAATATTTTAGTTTTATAACCAATGATATTTTCACTGACTCAGAAAAAACTTCACTTGTTATGTATAAATTTAAGTTAGCCTTATATTTAATGGCATTTACCACGCATAACCTGAAATCATCCATAACCAAAATGATTATAACCATAAAGCAATTACTATCAATTCAATATCTCTTATAATTGGTGACATATATATTTATAATTCCTGCCGTGAACAGATTATTTAATTAAAATTGAAAGATTAGATAATATCCTATTTATTTAAAAAAAACAGAAAGCTGAGACAATGGGGAATTTAGTAAACGCAATAGAATTCCAAAGCAATAGAAAAACAAAAATATAATATAGGTTAGTCATCTTATTTTATGGTTAATCAGAAGATGTAGAAAGAGCTTTTATTTTTCATACTCCATAGTTAAGGAAAACAATAAACACATAAATAGCATCAATGATATTTTCTGATTCATGGAAAGAAAGCCTGTGTTTTCATCACTCACTTAGGAAATGAGAGTTTAACTGATATGTATTTTAAGTATTCTAGTATTTTTCTATGTCTCTGTAATTCAGTGTTGTGGAAATTCCTCTGTGTCTTTTCAGTTGTATTACCTTCATATAAGGAAATACAGTCCCAGGAAATTAGTTAAGTTCGGTTATAGTCTGTATTTTCTGTGAAGTTATCGGTGATAATAACACTGTCACCAAGGTACCATTTATTCTGATATACGTGGAGGAAAATTCAATGTTCATTGCATGAAATCAAGAAGGTATTAAATATAACTTTGTTCTTACTCTTAAAAAGATGCCCAAAGGCAAAAGTGCCATTTTCTGTCAAGTACAACTCAATTGATAGTTCACTCTCCATTCTGCACAAATGCTTCTTTTAAAATGATTCAATTCCTCTACTACCTCATCTTCTCTGGCCAGGCAGGACTCATCGAGAGAGAAGATTGGCCTATTATCTTCCCACTCTGTCAGGAGGCTGCAGCAGTAATGGTCATGATTCTCTCATATGCTACCAGTTCAATGCTTCATAAAACACATGAACTATGCTATCTAGACTTAATTGTGCCTAGACTAAAATAAAATGAAATGAGGTGAGTACTTAAATAATATGTTGGTATTATGTTATCTCTCTATGTATATTTTAATTTTTAAAATCTAAATTAACACGTGACTTCAGTATCTTGGTAGGCATTCACATAGTTAAGAATTTAATTTGCATTTCACCTAAAATTTGAGTTGGTTGGGATATTTTTACAATAAACAATATAAACAGCAGTTATAAAACATATTCAGTTCACTTTCTTAGCCCCCTTGTAAATGAAAAAAAAGATTAAGTTACCAGGTGTTGTCTCTTAGATCAATTAATTTTTGAACATATGGACAGAGCTTGAAGGATAATTGAATGCAGCTCTCTGCCCCTTCCCCCACTTTTGTTTTTTTTCAACTTTCGAGAATGTGATTTTATGTATGCATGCATATGACTATGTCTGCATGAGTTCAGAAGCCAGCTGAAGTAGAAAATACCCTGTATGATAGTCTTCTCTTCATGGCATTTCTGATCTTGCCAGTTAGAGACTAAAAAAAAATTATGTGAAAGTTTATTCTTGTCAGATTTCCAGACTGTTTCCAACTAAAATTCTCAAAGAGATATAGATGAAGTACAGAGAATTAAAACAAAACAAAAAAAATTGCATACTAAAAATAGGTGTATTTCATAATCTGGGGACCCATCAAATCTCTCACTTTGGCATTTTAATGATTAGCCTCGGTAAAATATTAATCCCTTAAGCAAAATTTACCAATAACTGGTGTGCTCTATCCCAAAATGCCAGTCACGTAAATAGCTATTATGGGGGTAGGATCAGCAAATTTGGGCATTTAACAGTTAATTGTGGTTCAGGGAGATTCTACCCACTAGGGCAACTACCTTAAACCTTACTTAGCCCACCCAAAGGGTCACAAATTTAAGCATTAAACTCTTCCTCCAGGGATATGTTACTAAGGTTGCTGAATTTATCAAGATAACATGAATAATAGATAAATAATTATTTTTGAAATACATCTAAATAATTTCCTACAAAAATACATTCTAGATCCAAATAGTGAGCAAAATTTCAAGGATCAGAAAACACATTTTATTTTAAGAGATAAGTGAGAAGCATGGCATAAAGAATGTTTGCTCAACTCATTCAATATGAATAATTGTTAAATGGATTAAATCATCACAAAAAATCATATAGACAAATGTCAATTATAAGCATTCATATAAAATTAGAATCTAATAGTGTACTGGTAAAATAGTATGGGTTTCTATTCCGGAAATTGCAGGCTATATTTTCTAAAACTCATGACTCAAATTAAAAATAATCTAGAAGTCTGGATAAAAAAAAAAAACTTCCTAAATGAATAGTTTTTAGTTTTCAAGAGATATAAGAATATTACAGGAATAACCACGGGGGGTGGGGGGATGGGGAAGGGAAGCTAAATTGGTAGCACAAGCTGTAATTGTCCTGAAGTCATTTGATGAGTTATGTGGGAAGAATCTTTTTTTAATTTTTTTAATGTGGGAAGAATCTTAACTATCCATAGACAGCACGGGTGGGGGGTGGGAATAGTACTGTAGTCTTGGCTCGTGTTTAGAGAAAAGTTAGACTAAAATAAATGTGCACCATCCTCACACACATCTTCAAACACATCCAGTATATAGGGAGACCTGTGAATGGTGCCTTGTGCCTATATTTGGCTAGGAGATAATAAAACAATAAAGTTTCACTGAAAATCCTAAGAACATTGAAATAGGGCTATATTTTAATCTATGTCAGTGCTTAAGCAAATTACAAGCCAAAAAATAATGTAAGGGCTTGAAGTTCCCAATGGAAGTAAATATTTTTAAAGCAAATTCTGGAAAATCTTGTCAGAAGAGATAATCTCCCAACTCATACTAATTGACTTATAACTATTAAATAAATGTCATTGGTTGTAATTTTTTTCATCAATAAAACAAAACAGAATACTGCAGTTCCACATGACTTTACTACTAAATTCTACCAGATATTCAGAAAGAAATATTTTTAATCTTCCCCAAACTATTCTAGAGCATAGAAAATAAAGAAAATATACCCAGCCTGATCATATTGTATGAAGGTATTATAATGTTTAGTGAAATCTAGACAAAGATAATATAAGAATGAAGAATCACAGGGTAATCTCACTAGGGAATGTAGATTCAAAATCCAAATTATTAGCAAAATATATTTAGCAATATAGAGAAAATACAAGATATAACAAAATTGAATTTATCTCAAAAGCTGTTAAACTGCTTTAAAAAATTAAGATAATTAAAATTAGTACATTAAGAATCAATGGGGTCATCTCAGCAAAGATGGCAAAGTAGTTAGTTCTAAGGACCTGTTTTTATGCAGAAACAATGGAAAACGAGCAAAAACTGTCAGAATAAATTTTGTCAGAATTCTAGAAGATAGACAAAGGTTTTCAGCAGGCTTCCAACATTTAATCAGGAAAAAAGGCAAATTTAAAATGATAATTGTGACTTTATGGTTTTTTACTTGCTCTCCCCTCCCCTGTGCCCAGTGCTGTGGCAGTCTTCACATAGCATCCAGCATTTCCAGTGTGGGATCTGGGTTATGGTTGGTATGGAGAAGAGTAGATCCTGTTCTCAAGGATTAATCGTATTTGTTTAGACCTGTCTGGGGGTTAACTGAAGAACTGACACAGGGCACTGGCCTTTGTTTCACCTGATCAGGAACTCTTTCAGGCCAGAAAAGTGGTTATAGTTACTGGAAGGGCATTCCTCAAAAGCATTCAAAGGCAAATGAACAATCTCAAGAAATTACACTTGAGGCAAACAATAGAAATGTCTGAAGTCTGAGGGGAAATGTATATCCATGTCCTCCTTGGTCATAAAACTTCACCATACCTCGGTCCCATCAAAAGGTCAGTATATAACTTTAACAAACACTGCCCTCTCTCCTTAATACATAATCAGTGAAACCTCCTGCCTGACTAGATTTACAAAACAAGTCACAAAAATCAATCTCTATCTTCATCTACAACTAAAAACTTTTTGGGGTAAATTTATCGGCCTTAGAACTCACTATGCTCCCCTCCAGGGGCGAGATGGAATGGGTTCCTTCCAGTAGCAGCGCAGATATCATCTAACCAGGGAGTGAGATCCTGACACCCTAGAACTTAAATGCATTCTCCATGGGTCTCTTACTTAGGCTGACATGGGGTAGTGTTTCTGTCCATGTCCATAAGTAATTTTAAAGAGAAAAGTATGAGCAGGCTGAGGGAATCAAAGAAGGTGGTGTTAAGTTGCAACTTGAAAATAAGTGATTATTCAAACTAATGTCTATAGGAATATAACAGAAGGAGAAAAGATTTTAGGCAAAGAAAGAGGTATGAATATAAAAAAGTCTTGGGCGCCTGGGTGGCTCAGTTGGTTAAGCGACTGCCTTCAGCTCAGGTCATGTCCTGGAGTCCCGGGATTGAGTCCCACATCGGGCTCCCTGCTCAGCAGGGAGTCTGCTTCTCCCTCTGACCCTCTTCCCTCTCGTGCTCTCTATCTCATTCTCTCTCTCTCAAATAAATAAATAAATAAATAATCTTAAAAAAAAAAAGAAAAAAGAAAAGAAAAAAGTCTTGATTAATTCAGAAACCAAAGGCAATTATAGAAAGACAAAAAGCAATTAATGGTATATAATAATTGATTTATATTATAATAAAAAAAGAAGCTTGGGGAAAATTAACTTTAATTTGGATTATCCAAAGAGACTTCTTTGAGGATATTGGTTCACTCAATTTAACTTCAACTACACATGTGATTTATTTTCAGTTTCTTATTTCTGATTTATTAGCTATCTACAGTAAATATTTTTGTGAACTGATAATTATTGAAAAAAATTATGGGACAATTTCATGTATTTTTGTGTTTAAAATACAATTTTACATACTCTTATATTTAAAAATTCTGTTAGACCTATATACTGTAATGATTTCTATGTGATTATGCATATATGTACAAACAGAATATTCAAATAATATTTGTATATATTTCTTGGGAATTTTTACAATAATTTTAAATTTGGATCTTCAAGCTCATGTTATAGCAGTAGGAACTGATAAAGACACAAAAGGAAACATAGTTATTAGGAAGTTTGGGGTATATTTCTATCATTCAAGCATTTTAAAATATTTTAGTTAAAAATCATACTACAAACACAGTTCATCTTAAGCAAGCTTAATTTTATCTTCTTTGATATTATATCAATTAATTAGGTTATGTCCAAAGATTACAATGCTACCTTCTCTATTGACTATGTGAGTGGTTATTTTAGGTATTAGTATTAGGTTGTCATTTTATTTGCAGTGCAGCTCTTCTTTCACAAGAATAAGGAACAATGAAATAATAGTATAACATTTATCAAAGGGGCTGTGTCCACTAAATTGTTACTACATGTTGACAGAGAAACCAATTTAATCATTTTTATAATGTTAATATTTTTAAATAAAATAATACATATGGATTATAAGACAAAATGGGGAGGCGTATAACTCAGGGTCAAATTGTTGAATCATGTATGTGGAATTCCAGATTTTACATTAGAATCATTCTTTTCTAAAAGTAATACGAGAACAAGGATAGAAATGACCTTGACTTTACCTTCCCTCAATATTCATAGAGATTCAAATTGATCAGAGACAGAAAACTTATTTTTTAAAAAAAGTGAAATATCTGGGGTGCCTGGGTGGCTCAGTTGGTTGAGCATCCAACTCCTGTTATCAGCTCAGGTCATGATCTTGAGGTCATGGGATCAAGCCCCGGGTCAGGCTACAGCTCAGTGTAGAGTCTGCTTGTCCCTCTCCCTCCCCCAACCCTTCTCCCTCTCAAATAAATAAATAAGTAATAAAATCTTTTTTTAAAAAAGTGAAATATCCTAAGCAATAAATTATAAAACAAAATAAACAATGTGTTTTAAGCACTTACATCATTTATTTCGTACCCATAAAATTTTTGATTATTATATAGAGTTATTATGACTTTTATCATCATTAAAAGCACTCTAAAATTTATATACTGAAGGTATGAAAAGTCTTGAGAGTATAAGTGGTCTTTATAATCAATAGAAATGATTTAGGGGATCTAATGATTCATAAAAAATGAATTAAAGAGGTGTGATGTGAGAATCTCAATAGAATTTAAAAAAGCATGCATAATGGAGCACTGGGTGTTATGAACAAACAATGAATCATGGAACACTGCACCAAAAACTAATGATGTAATATATGGTGATTAACATAACAATAAAAAATTTAAAAAAATAAAAAAAAAGCATGCATAAATTTTAGGTCTTGATTGTATAACCTATGGGAAAATGCTTGCACTTTCCATTCAGCCAAATAGTAATGTTGTTTTATTGTTTATAAAAGCAAATATAATATTACTACACATTCTTAGGCATTTTAAGATGAAAATCTAAATAATATCAAAAATGATAAATCTATTATTCAATTAGAGACTGCTAGATAAGGTGGCCGTAATCATGAGAAAAGAGAGATTTAGGATGTATTCAACCTTATAAACAGCTTTCACTCAGACAAACCAAGTAGGCCTTAATTACTCATAGGAGAAATTGCAAAACAATTGTAGTTTTGATAGAACTTTGAAATAAGTTGACATTTTCAAAATAGAATATTAAATTAGTTTATCTATTTATAAAGCTATAATAGTTAAAAACAGAATTCATTAAATCTTTGGTGGGCACCAGATATAGCACTTCATTTACAAAGTATTATTTATTATATAATAAAGATCGCTTTTCAAATGAGTTAATAAATTATTCAATAAATAGGGCTAGAATAATTATTGACTAGGAACTTGTTTTTAATTGAACCACAAGAATTGTAACAAAACTAATTTCTAGGTGGATTAATATGCCACTTCTAAACTATCTCAGGAAAAAGAAAAATAGCTATAAATTTTTCAGGTACAAAGGATGATTTCAACCTTTCAAAACAACAGATAAAATAAATTATTTAGTGTTTTGCAGAGTAAATAATAGTCCTACAACAGTTCTCTCTTCAGAGTTTCTATATATGCATATATAGATACGCATTTCTATAAGCTGCATATATGTTACACATTTACAGATTTAAGCAGTGATCTGTAATATAGCATTTGTTTTTATTTTTTTAAGATTTTATTTATTTATTTGAGAGAGCAGGAGAAATAGTGAGAGAGAGCACCAGCAGGCGGGGGAGAGGGAGAAGCAGGCTCCCAGCTGAGCAGGGAGCCCAATCGTGGTGCTTGGTGCTCGATCCCAGGACCCTGGGATCATGACCTGAGCTGAAGGCAGATGCTTAACAGATTGAGCCACCAAAGGTGCCCCAGCACTTGTTTAGAAGTGGATTATCTTCTTTAATTACAAGCTTACCTTGTTTTATTGAGCTTTGTTTTATTGGTGTTTTTCACAAATCGACGGTTCGTGGCATCCCTGTGTTGAGAGAGTCGCTCAGCATCATCTTTCCAACAGCATTTGCTCACTTCGTGTTTCTGAACACTTCATGTTCTGACATTTTGGTAATTCTTGCAATATTTCAAACATTTTTCCTTATTAATGTATTTATCATAGTGATCTGTGATCAGCAATTACAACTCGCTGAAAGCTCAAACAATGGTTAGCATTTTTTAGCAATAAAAATACATACATTTTTTAAGGTATGCACATTGTTTTTTAGAGATAATGCTATTGCATGCTTGATAGACTGCAGGATAATGTAAACATAACTTATGTATGTACTGGAAAACCAAAAAATTCATTTGTCTTGCCTTGTTGCAATAATCGCTTTATTGCAGTGGTGTGATACTGAACATCCAATATCTCTGAGATATACCTGTATAACTCCAAAAATTGGAGATTAGTGGTGGTATTAACTTCACTTCATTACAAGAGGCAACTGAGACCAAGAGAGCTTACCTAAATTACACAAAGATACACTAAATTGGGGATTTAAATGTAGATAACTTTTATAAGAACTTTTACAAATATATATATGCTTCATATATTTATGTAGAGTTATAATACTTAACTGCATTAAGAAAGGCTTAAACAACATTATTTTTCTAAGTTACCTCATTGAATATTTAAATGTGCTTTTTTTGTTACAGTAACAGATTGTGACATTGTTTTCTTTGTATTATGTTTTTAATTTTTTTCCATTTAAATTTTTTAAAAACATTTTTAATTATATTTTTAAACATTACATATATTTTTAGATATTGTGTTATTTAAAATGTCTTCTCCTTCCAAAATCAGGAAAATCATGTGATCTGTTACTGCAGGAGACTTTATTGCTGTTCAGTGTATTTTTTTAAAGTAAGAGCAAAGCAAAGTTAGCAGTAAATTTCCCCTCTAATAGGCTATAGAGTTTATGAATTAGTAGTATTTTTATTTGGTTTTTACTCCCTAGTGAAATCCAGTGTCAGGCCTGTCTTTATGAAAGAGAAGTGCTGAGCTAGTAAACAATTACTGAAGGCACGGAACTATGATCTTACTTGAATATTCACAATTTTAAACACAACAGTATGATACTGGCAGGAATTAAAAAGGCAGATTTTGATTCTTGCATATTTAAAATAATAATCAGAGTTGAAAGATATATTCTTTAGGCACTAAAGAAAATGCTTCTTAGCTGCCTAAGGGCCAGTTTTAGAAGGAAATTGTCCCTTGACTAAATTCAGTTGATAAAAATATATTCATCACACATTTAAACAATTTTATCAAATAGCTACAGCACAATAGATACAATCTCTGGCACTAAAATAAAATAAAGCTAAAATTGACATGATCTCTACCCATATGGAGAATATAGTTTTGTGAAAAAGAAAGAAATAGCTGAAATGATTGCAGCGTACATGTAAAGATGCCACCTTGAAAAGCCCTGTGAAGTACGTTGCATGGTTGTGCAGTAGGACAGAGCATGTCACCTAAATAGCACATAAAAAGAAGTCCTTTGAGCTGGAGAAAATACAAAAGGGATGGGGGTGAAGGATGTATGGGTTGCTACATGGGGCTACAGAGATTGTCAGGGCCCATCCTCTTAAAGGTATTAAAGCAATTTAATAGTTATTGGTCTTTAAGGACAGATCAAATGAAATTAATCAAGTGGAGAAAGTCTGAAGATGGGGAACTCGTATGATTTATTTTGCGCGTTCAAAATATCACTCTAATGTGAACAGTGGGTTGGAGGATTTCCATCGATAGAGAGATTGGCAGGTCAGGGAATCCATCCAAATCTGCTGAACACAAAAGCGAGGCAAAATCTTTCTTAAAGAATCCTTTAAAACTGCATAGATAATCTTTCCAGCTTCACTCTAAGTACAGGAAAATGGAATTTCATGGCAGAAATAAGGTTCTCCTTTCGCTCTTGCTGATCTGATGAGAAAATGAAAACGGATATCTAAAGGATGTGTTTGCTACACGGGAAGACACACATGATTTGCTGAAGTAATGAGTGTTGCTTGTGTTCAACTAGGCTCAAAGGAAAAATGGGACTGTATGGGCTTGCCTAACTCAATTCTTCTGCCTGCCCGTGCAGAGAATGTACACTTCTTGAATATTAATTAGAATTGAGCAAAATGATATCATCAGTAAATAAATTGATGCCAATCTGAATGTACTTTTCCCTCCTCTTTTATCACTATGTAATATATGTTTTCTCACACTTAAAAGTTGAAATTTTTCTTGAGGAAGTTCTTATATGTATGCAAACATTTTCAAAGGATTTTATCTGGCAATAAATACACATTAATAACTGAAATATCAAGATTATTTTTGTTTTCCCTGCAAGAGGAAGGGCTCTGTTTTTGTTGTTGGCTTGTTAGGGCTTTGCCCCAAGATATAGCAGAAAAATACCTTTTTTGAAAACAGAGGCAACATTTTTAAAGTAAGAAACTAGTTTAAAATGAACCTTTATTAAACCCAATGAGTATGAAAATTATAGAAATGAAGTAAAGGTAATATAACATAAAACAATGCAAAAAATGACACCACAAAACTCTCAGGAAATTGAATCTTTATTAACATGAATAATAAATGAATTACCATGAATAAATAAATCATTTATTATTCATGTTAATCATATCTCCATTATGATTATTTCCTAGATAATAATTCTCCATTAGCTAATGACTAAACTAAATACAGAGAAAATACAATATAAAAGATAATAAAAAAATTACATATGAATACATAGAAGTAGTATCTTCTTTCTAAAATGATTTGCTCTAATTTGGAAAATTCAGAGCATGTCAAATATCTGTCAAAACAATGCAAAACTACAATTTTGTGCTATGGGTCAGGGCTCAGTTTTTTAAACCATAACCAGATGAATCAAGTGTATTGCAGTGACTATGCTGAATAGAGAATTAGATGGATGGTCTGTATAGTTCCTTCTACTGGTTTTACCCAGTTTTAAAATCAAGTTTTTGATATCACCATAAAATGAGTTCAGTAGACTTCAACCATCTAGTCTTTGAAACAGTCCATATCAAACAGGAATCTATTTTCCTTCTTCAAAATATAAATTTGGTAGAACTTCCTATCATGATATTTTAGATAGCTGCTTTTATGGGATGAAGATTTTCCATCTCTTTAGCCAATATTTATAAATTGAAGTTTTCGGTTTCTTTTTGCCAAATTTGACATTCTGTAGAAATTAATTTTTAATGCTGCTTTTAAATTTTTATTGGTGTGTTTGTTTATAATTCACTTTAATTGTCTTTGTGTTTACCTTGTCTGAACTTGTGGAACTTGAACACACATTTTATTTATTGGAAAGTCTCTAAGTCGTCCTTACTAGTCCTGTTACTATCATTGTTCTAGTCCAGTTATTTTCAATGAAGCAGCTCTTGTTTTTATTGTTTTAATATTGCTTTATAGTTGCTTCTTTGTTTTATTAATCTTTTTTCTTATCTCTATTTTTATCTCTATTTTTATTTTCTTCCTTGGAGAGGAAGAGCAATGGCATTAACCTGATACTGTTTTGCTAATTTCGTTAATAACACGAATGCTTTCACACTGTGTTGTTTTTGATTGACATATTTAAACAACCTTTTTTTTTTTTGCAGTAAATATTGCATGATAGGGTCCAAGATCTATTGTTACTGTTATTATTGTTTGTTATTTAACATCATCGAGATTTCTGCTTTAACCCAAAGGTTACGCACAGAAAGATTTTCCGAATTTCTATTTTTTCTATTTTTTTATCAGTGATTTGTAAACATATCAGGCTTTGTTCATAGAACATGTTGATTTTGTGGAATTTTTCAGGCTTTCTTGTAGTCTACTACAAAAAAGTGAATGTTCTATTCTCTATAGAAATTATAAACTATTCTTTATTCTGAATTCATATTTGTGTTATTTAAATTATTCATTTTAATTTTGACTTCTTGCTTTTCTGCCTCTCTTACAATCTAATTTTGATTATTAATTTATATTCTCTATGTATCTTTTAAGGTGGTACCTTATATATTTTGGATTTATACTTTGGTTGCCTTTTCTGTTTCTTGTTGCACTTTAATATTTTTTTATTTAAAAATGTGTAATATTTTTCCTTATGATTTAAAAAATTCAATAACTTTCTGATATTAAAATTATCTAGGCTTTCTTTAATTTTTTTGGTTGTTTTGTTGTATTTTGCTTTTCATCATTTTATTTTCCACATCACTGCATTATTTAGATAAAAGTGTTTACCTTCAAATAATACATGGGTAAATCTTTTTTGTTCTAATCCAGTCTCAGGGTATCTGTTTTTTGACAGATTTAAAACAATTATTTTAGGGGGCACCTGGGTGGCTCAGTCATTAAGCGTTTGCCTTCAGCTCCCGTCATGGTCCCAGGGTCCTGGGATCGAACCCCAAATCGGGCTCCCTCCTCAGCCGGAAGCCTGCTTCTCCCTCTCCCACTCCCCCTGCTTGGGTTCCCTCTCTCGCTGTGTCTCTCTCTGTCAAATAAATAAATCAAATCTTTAAAAAAAGAAAAAAAACACAATTATTTTAGGTCACATGGTAATCAGTCCTCAGGCCCTGGGATTACAAACTAGCTAATTTAAGGTTAGTTTACTATAGTTCATAATTCATATGAATCATAGTTCATATGTACTGTATTTTTATTTCTATTATTGCCAGAATCTTTATATTTGAAGTTCTTTCTTCTATGTTTGCCCCCAATTTAAGAAACGATATATTATAACATTTTAAATTGATAATCTTACATTATCCTGGACCAAAAAAATAAAAATGCTATACCATGGTTGAATCAATTTTGGTCTCCTAAATTATTAAAAAATTAAATGAGGTAAATAAAACTTTTTAAGATTTTTTTGAGGAAACAGATTCAAATCAGGTGTCACTAAACCAAAAGTGCTCCACCAACAGGGGCTGGGATAAAGGCTTTTACAGAGCAGATGCTGAAGCAAAGGAAGGAAATTATTTGATTGGCTATGGCTTAAGTGGTTGCCTTATTTGGGAAAGACTAGTTGGTTGTCTGAGATTTGTTGTTCTTAAATTTCATTTTTTTTTAAGATAGGAGTACATTTACAGTGGACTCTGGCTTGGGTTTCTGTTTGCTTATATAAGCTTCTAAGACTCTGAGCCACCACATTTTAATGTCTTCCCTGTGTAATTACTTTAACATTACAATGTCAGGGTCACTATTAAGCCTTCATATTTTGGGGCACCCGGGTGGCTCAGTCGGCTGGGCATTTGCCTTCGGCTCAGGTCATGGTCTCAGGGTCCTGGGATCAAGTCCCGCATCAGGCTCTCCGCTCTGCAGAGAGCCTGTTTTTCCCTCTCCCCCTGCTCCTCTCTTTCTCTCTCTGTCAAATAAATAAAATCTTCAAAAAAAAAAAAAAAAACAAAAAGCCTTTATATTTTTGCTGTAACTGTACACTTTTATGGCATTGATTTTTCACCCAATAAGAGGAAAACTGTCGATATCTACCTCCCCCTAGTTTCTTATTTTTTATTCAGATATGAATAACCAATCTTAATACTTCTGAAGCCTATAATATCTTTAGAGTGTCTTCAATTTATACAGTGGTTGGAACAAATATATCCTTTCAAGTTTGATTTTATTTCCCTCAAGCTTAGAAAGTATTATTCCTTTCTTTTCCCTCTTGCTTAGAGTTTTGCTATTAAAAAGTCCGACATGAATGTTAAGGAGACATTGCATTAACAGTATAACTTACTGTGTTTATTCAGTGCTTAGGTTTTCAGTCTCTAGGACCAGTCTTACTAGATTTAAATCTCACTCCTGAGTTTTCTAATATGTAACTGGGAATAATGATAGTATTGTAGAATTGTTGTATTAAGTTAGTTAATCACTTAAAACTGAAGAGTCCATAGAACGCTTTAGCTCTCAAAATCATTTAAGCTTCATTATTGAATATATTGAAATGTTGTAAAATCATTGTAGAAACCATATTAAGTATCCTCATTATTAATTTTGAATCAATATGAGACAAATACAAAGGTAGAAATTCAATACACTGAAAACAAGAATGTATATTGTCAAAAAATACCTATCCAACTGGAAGAAAAAAACACTGGATTTGTGCTTCCTATTATATAAGAAAGTTAATTCCAGATAGGATAATGGCCTAATAAATAAAATAAATATCTTACAAAAATTTAGAAATAGGCATGTCAAGCTCAGAGGGCCTTCGTAAAAAAGATAAAAAACATAGAAAGTATAAAATAATCAACCTCCCACACACACATACACACTTTCAAGATAGAGAAGGTTATATAGAGATTTATGAATGATTCATGGCAAAAAATACCACATAGATAGGAAAAAATGGTTGCTACTATCTAAGAAATAAATAGTGTGTGTATTAAAATGCAATTAAATTCAATACAGAAAAAATAATAATCAAGTAGAAAATATCCAAAGAATATCAAAATTCAATTCAAAGAAGTGCAAAAAAAAACAATAAACACAATTAAAAGAGCTCAAACTCAAACCAGTAGTCAATAAAGTGTAAATCATCCATCAATATAACTTTATCTCCATCATATGGCTAAAAACAACTATAATAATTATCATTAGTGAATATTAGGGGTAATGACAGTATCATTTATTGCAAATGATTAAATGAATACATAGTCTCTAGAAAACCAAATTGGCAATTTCAATCTCTCTCTTTCTCCCTCAGCTATCCTGCAACTGGGAGTATCATGTTTATATAGAAATATTATTACTGAATGTGATCAAAAAAATATGTGTACCTTAATATATATTGAAGAAATTTTCTTGATGTCAATAAAAAAATAAAACAGCGTATATGGCATATTCAGCAAGGTAAAGACTATCGGCTAAGTATTAAAAAAAAATAAAAGATTTAAAGTTATAAGGAATGTGTACTCTAACCACAATGATATTGAATTAGAAGTCCATAACAATAAGAGGAATGGAAAATAATTATTTTGGGGCACCTGGATGGTTCAGTTGGTTAAGCGTCTGCCTTCAGCTCAGGTCATGATCCCAGGGTCCTGGGATCAAGCCCTGCATCAGGCTCCTTGCTCAGCGGGGAGCCTGCTTCTCCCTCTCCTTCTGCCACTCCCCTTGCATGGGTTCTCTTGCTATCTGTCAAGTAAATAAATAAAATCTTTTTAAAAAATAAAAGAATTATTTTGTTAAATAAAGCATTCACTTTAAAATAACAAAGTAGTTGAAGAAAACTCAAAAGAAATAGGATAAAAATAGGATAAAAATAGCAGTGTATCAAAGCCTATAAACTAAGTTAAAATAATAATTAAGGGAAGTATAGAAATAAATGTTAATATTAGAAAAAAAGAAAGGTCTAAAATCAGTAAGTTAAGGGGCGCCTGGGTGGCTCAGTTGGTTAAGCGACTGCCTTCGGCTCAGGTCATGATCCTGGAGTCCCGGGATTGAGTCCCATATCAGGCTCCCTGCTCAGTGGGGAGTCTGCTTCTCCCTCTGACCCTCTTCCCTCTTGTGCTCTCTTCTCATTCTCTCTCTCTCAAATAAATAAATAAAATCTTCGAAAAAAATAAAATCAGTAAGATAAGCATCAACCTTAAAAAGCTAGAAAATAGAAATGAAACCCAAAGTTGGTAAAAAGAATGAAATAATCAGCAGAAATCAATGAAATAGAAAATAGACAAATGATAGAGGAAATCTATTAAACTCAAACTGTTTCTCTTTGTTTCATTTTTTTATTGTAGTAAAATACACATAACATGATGTTTACATTTTAATCAATTATAAGTGTACAGTTCAGCTATATGAAGCATATTTGTACTGTTGTGCAAACATCACCATTATCAATCTTAGGAACTTTTTCTTCTGGCAAAGCCAAAACTCTATATCCATTCAACAGTAATTCCCCATTCTTCTCTATGCCTAGTTCCTGGCAACTATCACTTTACTTTCTGTCTCTATGAAATTTGACTACTTTAGGTATCTCATATAAATGAAATCATACAGTATCTGTGTTTTTGTGATTGGCTTATTTCACTTAATATAATGTCCTAAAAGTTTATACATGTTGTAGCACGTGTCAGAATTTCCTTCCTTTTTAAGACTAATATTTTATTGAATGTATATCCATTATATGTTGCTTGCCTGTAGATCTATTGATGGACACTTGGGTTATTTCCACATGAATGCTACAGCTATGGACATGGGTACAAACATCTATTTGATACCTGTTTTGAGTTATTTTGGTCATGTACCCAAAACTAGAATTGCTATATCATATGATAATTCTATTTTTATTTTTTTGAGGAACTACTTTTTCCACTTTTGGCAGCAGCTGTACCATTTTATTTACATGCCAACAATGCACAAGATTTCCAATTTCTCCACATCCTCAGCAACACTTGTTATTTTCTGTATTTGTTTTGTTTTGTTTTATTTTAATAGTAACCATCCTAATGGGTGTAAGACGGTATTTTATTGTGGTTTGATTTGCATTTCCTTAATGATTAGAAATGGTGATAATCTTTTGATGTGCTTATTAGCCATTCATACATCTTCTGTGGAAAAGTATCTCTTCAATTATTTTGCCCATATTTTTGAGTCAAACTGTTTGTTTTCTTGTTGTTGAGTCTTAGATGCTCTCTATATATTCTAAATATTAACCCTTCATCAAATCTATGATTTGTGAATGTTTTTTTCTGTTTGGTGGGTTGCCTTTTTACTCTGTTCATAGAGCTTTTTTATGTGCAATTTTGAAAAATCACAAAATCCTATTTGTTTATTTGTTGTTGCCTCTACTTTTGGTATCATATTCAAGTCAAATGCAATGTTGTAAAGTTTTTGCCCTATGTTTTCTTCTCAGACTTTTATAGTTTTAGGTCTTAAATTTATTTAATGGATCCATTTTGAGATCATTTTTTTAATATAATTTTAGGTAAGAGTCCAGCTTCATTAACTTACATGTGAATGTCTAATTTTCTCAGCACCATTTGTTGAAAAGATTGTCTTCTCCATTGAATGGTTTTGGAGCCATTGTCAAAAATAATTTGTCCATTTATATGAGGACTTGTTTCTGGACTTCTTACTCTACTCTATTGGTCTGTGTGCCTGTCTTTATGTCAGTACCACACTGTTTTGATTACTGTAGCTTTGTAGTATTTTTTGAAATCAGGAAGTGTGAGTCCTCCAGATTTTTTTCTTTTTCAGGATTATTTTGGCTATTTGAAATCATTTGAGAGTCCATATGAATTTTAGGATTTTCTTTTTATTTCTGCAAAAAAATAAATGCCATTGGGATTTTGATAGAGATAGCACTAAATTTGTAGAGTGCTTTGGATTGTATTGACATATTAACAATATTAAGTTTTCTAATCTATGAACATGGGATGTGTTTTCATTTATTTATATCTTGCTTAATTTCTCTCAAGATTGTTTTGTAGGTTTTTTTTTAAGATTTAATTTTTAAGTAATCTCTACATCCAACGTGGGGCTCGAATTTACAACCTCAAGGTCAAGATTAATATGCTCTACTGACTGAGCCAGCCAGGTGCCCCTGTAGTTTTAGTATAATAGTCTTTCACCTTTTTGGTTAAGCTAATTTCTAAGTATTCTTATGTCATTATAAATGGAATTATTTTCTTAATTTTCAGATTGTTCATTTTGCTGTATAAAAATACAACTGACTTTTGTGCATTGACTTTGTATCCTGCTACTTTGCAGAATTCATGCATTCTAAGATTTTTGCATGTGTGGAATCTTTGAAATTTTCTACATGTAGAGATAATTTTACTTCTTTTTTTTTCCAAGTTGAGTGTTTTTTTTAATTTCTTTTTCTTGTTTAATTGCTCTGTCTAGGACTTTTAATATTATGTTGAATAGAAGTGGCCAAGGCAGGCATCTTTACCTGGATCCTGATCTTAGAGGAAGAGCTTTTAGTCTTTCACCATTAAGTATGATGTTTTCTATTTGTTCTTCGTATATGGCTTTTATTATGTTGAGGAGTTTCCTTTTTATTTTGTTGAATGTTTTTATCATGAAAGGATGTTGGATTTTTTTCAAGTGACTTTCTGCATCAATTGAAATGATCATGTGCTTTTGTTTTGTTTTCCTTTATTTTGTTAATGTGGCATATTACTTTGACTGTGTTGCCACCACCCCTGCATTCCAGAAATGTACTTTACTAGCATTATCACATGGCTAACCCTGCTACACCTGGCCTCACATTCAATTTCACTTTCTTTTCTATAGAGGTCAGTTTCACTAGACATACTCTAATAATCCCTGTCCTATTTTGTATCATCCTTAATACTTAAATTACTTTTCATATAGCTTTCTTCCTTCAAGACTAAAAGTTTAAGGATCTAGGGATCATGTCTCTCATTCATCACTGAATATCTCAGAATTCATCACGGTTCTTGTAATACAGTAGTTTTAAAATAATCATTTGCTGAATGCAACAATGACTGGATGAGGAACAATGTATACGAAAGTAGAAAACAAAGGATTAACTTAACCTACTTTGTTGTTTTGACTCGGATAAAAACTCTGATTTGTGATTTTCACAAGAATAATATTTTTTTAGGGTTTTTTTGTTAGTGAGACTTAACAATTTGCAAGAATATATAGCATTTTCAGATTTTTTCACATGATGGCAAATTCCTTGGCAAGATAAACAGGTAAGGTTAAGACATTATAAAAATGCCAATCTTAATTCTGTTTGCTGTATTTTGTTGAGGATTTACACATTTATGTTCATCTAGAATATTGGACTATAATTCTCTTGTAGTATCCTTCTCTGGCTTTGGTATCATGGTAAGGCAAACCAAATTTAATAGCACATTAAAATGATCATATACCATGATTAAGTTAAATTTATCCCTGCGATGCAAGATGGTTCAATTTAGCAAATCAATAAATGTGATACACCACATCAACAAAATGAAGGATAAAAATCATATGGCCATCTCAAGAGATGCAGAAAAAGCATTTATCAAAATTCATCATCATTTCATGATTAAAACTCAACAGATTAGGTAGAGAAGGACTGTAGCTCAACATAATAAAGTGCACATATGATAGACACACAGCTAATATCACACTCAGGGATAAAACTGAAAGCTTTTCTGCTATGATCAGATGAGGACACCCACTCTTGCCACTTCTATTCAACAAAGTAATGGAAGTGATAGGCAAAGCAATTAGGCAAGAAAAAAAATCATGAAGAAGTAAAACTACCTCTGTTAGCAAATGACATGACTTTATATTAGGAAACTCTAAGGACCACCAAAAAACTATTAGAACTAATAAACAAATTCAGAAAAGTTGCAGGATACCAAATAACATACAACTTCATTGCATTTCTAGACATTAACAATAAACTATCTGAAAAAAAAGATTAAGAAAACAACCCTGTTTATTATAGCATCAAAAAAACAAAAACAAAAAACTTAGGAATAAATTTAACCAAGGAGGTAAAAGATATATGCACTAAAAACTATAAAACATGATGAAGAAGTTAAGGACACAATTAAATGGAAAGATTTCCTGTGTTATTGGATTGGAGAATTAATATTGTTAAAATGCCCATACTACCCAAAGTGATCTACAGATTCAATGTAATCTCTATGAAAAATTCCAAAGGCATTTTTCTCAGAAATAGAAAAAAAAAAAAAAACCTAAAGTTTCTGTGGAACCAAAAATACCTATATGGCTAAAGCAATCCTGAGAAAGAACAAAGCTGGAGGCATCACACTATCTGATTTCTTTTTTTTTAAATTAATTTATTTATTTTAAAGAGAGAGAAAAGGAGAGCATGAGCAGGGGGAGGGGAAAGAGGAAGGGGAGGGGAAAGAGAGAATCCTCAATCAGACACCCGGCTTAGTGTGGAGTCCAATGTGTGGCTTGATCCCAGGACCCTGAGATCATGACCTAAGCCAAAAATCAAGAGTCAGATGCTTAATCAACTGAGCCACTCGGGGACCACCCCCCACATCCTGATTTCAAATTATATTACAAAACCGTAATAATCAAAATAGTATGTCATTGTCATAAAAACAGACACAAAGTCCAATGAAACAGAATAGAGCTGAGAAATAACATATGTATTTATATATTCAATTAATTTAAACCAAAGAGCCAAGAATATGCAGTGAAAAAAGGAGAGGTCTTCAAGATATGGTTCTGGGATAACTGAACTGCCACATGCAAAAGAATGAAAATGGATCCCCCGTCTTATACCATACAGTAAAATCAACTCAAAATGATTGAAGACTTGAACATAAGACCTGCAAATGTATAAGTCCTAGAAGAAAACTTACAAGGTTAAGCCTTGAGATTGGTCTTGGCAATGATTTTTTTGGATTTGATACCAAAAAGCAGAGGCTACAAAATAAAAAAACAAACAAGTAAGAATGCAAACTAAAAAGCTTCTGCACATCCAAGGAGATCATCAGCAAAATGAAAGGGCAACCTATGGAATGAGTGAAAATATTTGTAAACCACATATTTAATGAAGGAATAATATCCAAAATACACAAACAAACAGCTCAAAAGCAAAAAACAGCCTAATTAATAAATGGACAGAGGACCTGAATAGACATTTTTCCAAAGAGGACATATAAATGGCCAACTGGTACATGCAAAGAGGATGTTGGGTGTCCCTGCCACTCAGAGCTTTCTTAGAATAGAACAATGTAATTAACTACATGGCCTGTTAGAGTTAAAGAACTTTGTACAAAACTCTTCTATGGAAACAAAAACAAAACTCTTCTATATTTGGAGACTTTAATAATCTATTATATAATGTAATCATATATATATATATGCATATACATACATTGACATATATAAAACTTACAGGCACTCAATTTAGACCATTTTCATTTTCTTCTGTGTGAGCTTTACCTCAACTGAAATGTCAGGGTACTGTGAATATTCATCATTTGATATAAGATTAATCTAAACAAAAGAGAAATGCCAGTTGTATGGTATATTTAGAAATCAGTGACTAACCTCAAAAGTCATCAAAGTGTGTTGTTTCATTGCAGAAAACTTTATTTTTTCTGCTACTACCTGAATTTAGATGGTACAATAGGGTAATTGAAAAAGACACATTTTATATTTAAAGAGTTGGGTTTGTTCCCATGGGAACATTTTGGCAATGATTTTTGCAAAAGAAAACGACTAAGCATTCAGATTCTAATGCTGCTCTGTTTTTTTTTTTTTCCTAATGTTCAAGAGTCTTGAACAATTTAAATGATTGAGAATTCTACTGCTTAGTTGAAATGCTTAACAAACTGCATTTCTACTTAAAAAATGTAAAGAAAAAACACTCTGATTCATACCAGTTCCATTTTTAGGCAGTTTGAAAGAAAATTAATGCTACAATTTCTCTCTATGTATATGTCTAGATTTTATGATATCATTTACGTTTTTTTTTTTCCTTTTCCGGCTGTTTGTATTTATGAACAGCATCTTTTAGAATTTTATGATTGCTTCAATTCAGTATATTTTTGGTTTTTACAGTTTAAAAAAGGAAAATATATAAACAGTAATTGGCTTGATATCACATAAAATTATTTTTTGCCAAAAGAATTTTCATTGAAAAAATTCTCAATTTATTATGTTTCCTTTGAAATGAAATGTTTTACTTTATATAAAACAAAAGAGAAAAAAACAAAAGTCCCTTGTGATCTTTTTTATTTCTGTGGTATTAATTGTATAATTTGTTCTCTTTTCGTTTCTAAGCTATTTATTTGAAATTTCTCTCTGTGTTTCTTTCTTTTAAGACAGCTAAAGTCTTGTCAATTTTGTCTTCAAAATACAACTTCTGTTGATTTTTTTCTATTGTGTTTCGCTTCTCTATTTCATTAATTTCTAATCTTATCAGTATTATTCTCTTCCTTTTGCTAATTGTGGTCTTAATTTGTTCACCTTTTTTTTCCTAATTCCTTAACATGTAAAATTAGTTTATTTGAGATTGTTATTCTTTTTTAATGTAGGGGTTTAATGCTATAAATTCTTCCTGCTTTCACTGCATCCTTTGTTTTAGCATGTTGTATTTTCATTTTCATTTGTATCAAGATGTTTTCTGATTTTACTTTTGATTTTTTCTTTGACTATTTGTTGTTTAGGAATGTATCACTTGGTTTCCACATATTTATTAATTTTCCATTTTTGTTTCCTTTTGATTAATAATTACTGATTTCCAGTTTCATATCTTTGTGTTTGGAAAACATATTTGATATGATTTCATCGTAAAAACTGTATGCCAACAAATTGGATAGCCTAGAAGAAATGGAAAAATTCCTAGAAACATACAACCTAGCAAGATTGAACCATGAAGAAATAGAATATTTCAGCAGACCAGTAATGAGTAAAGAGATTGAATCAATAATCAAAAACCCCCCAAAAAAGAAAAGCCTGGGACCAGATGGCTTCTTTGGTCAAACATAGGAAGAGAATTAACACCAATTCTCTTAAATTCTTCAAAAAATTTGAAGAGGGAATTTTTCCAACTCACCTTATGGGCCAGCATTACCAGATACCAAAACCAGACAAAGACACTACAAGAAAAGAAATTTATAGGCCATTATTCCATATGAACATAGATGCAAAAGTCCTTAACAAAATACTTGCAAACCAAATTCAACAGCATATTAAAAAGATTATATACCATGAACAAGTTGGTTTTATTGTTGGGATGCAAGATGGTTCAACTTCTGTAAATCAATAAATGTGATAAGCATATTATCAGAAAGGATAAAAATAATATGATTATATTGATACAGAAAAAGATTTCAACATCCTTTCATGATAACAACACTCAACAAAATAAGTATAGAAGGAATGTACCTCAACATAATGTCATATATGACAAGCCCTCAGCTAACATGTTCAACAGTAAAAAACTGATTTTTTTTTTTTTTTGCTAAGGTCAGGAGAAATACAAGGATGCCCACTCTTGCCACATTTATTTAACATATTACTGGAAGTCCTAGCCAGAGCAATTAGACAAGAAAAAGAAAGGAAATGCATTAAAATTGAAAAGGAAGAAGTAAAATTATCTTTGGTCCTAGATATGATCTAATATATAAAAAATGATAAACACTCCACCAAGAAAACTATTAGAACTAATAAACAAACTAATAAACAAATAAAGAACAAATAAAAGGAATATAAAAACACTACCAACAACAAATTAGTTGCATATCTATACCCTAACACTGAACTACCTGAAACAGAAATTAAGAAAATTCCATTTAAAATAGCATTCAAAAAATAAAATACTTAAAAATAAACTTTACCAAGGAGATAAAAGACTTATTCACTGAAAACTACAAATCACAGATGAAAGAAATTCATTAATATGCATATAAATGGAAAGACATCTCATGTTCATGGGTTAGAAGGCTTAATATTAGTAAATGTTTATACTACCCAAAACAATCTACAGATTCTAAAATCCCAATGGCATTTTTTAAAGATATGGGAAAAAATTCTTTAAAATTCATGTGGAAACACAAAAGAACCAGAAAAACTAAAGCAATCTTGGAAAGAACAAAGCCGAATCCATCATATGTCCTGATTGTAAAATGTATTACAAAGGTATAGTAACTAATACAATATGGTATAGGCATAGAAACGGACATAAAGAGTAATGGAACAGAATAGAAATCCCAGAAATAAATCCATACATATACAGTCAAATAATCTTCAACAGGGTGCCAAGAATACAGAATGGTGAAAAGACAGTCTTTTCAACAAATGGTAATGAGAAACTGAATATCCACATGCAAAAGACTGAAATTGAGCCCCTATCTCATAGCATATACAAAGATCAATCAAAATCGGTGACAAACTTAAAGGAAAGACTTAAAACCATAAAATTTCTAGAAGAAAACATGGATTAAAAGGTGGATGTTGGTCTTGGCAATGGTACCTTGGATATGGCAATGAAACAGAGGCAACAAAAGGTAAAATAGACAAATGGGACTACATTACATTAAAAAGCATCTGCACATCACAGCAAAGGAAACAAGAATGAAAGTCAACCTATGGAGCAGGAGAAAATATTTGCAAATAATTTATCTGAAATGGTGTTCCTATCAAAAATACATAAGAAAATTCTATAACTCAACAGCAAAAAAAAAAAAGGTAAGACAAATAACCTAAATAAAAATGGGTAAAGGACTTGAACAGAAAAATGGGCAACAAGTATATGCAAAGGTACTTAAATAAACTCTGCAGATCTATATAACACAGTAGCTATAGTTAAGGACATAGTATTGCAAACTTAAAATTTTGTTAGAGTAGATCTCATGTGAAGAGTTCTTACCACACACGCACAAAATAATAAAAAGGACACAAATAAACTTGTGGAGGCAATGAATATGTTTATACTTCGATTGTGGTGATACTATCATAGTGTATGCCTATGTCCAAATCCAACAAGTTGTATACACTAAGCATGTGGAGATTTTTGTATATCAATTATACCTCGATCAAGTTGTTGTAAAAGAGAAAGTATAATTTGTAAACAATGTGAGCATTTGCTTTATCACTTCTTAAGGCTTTGCTAAAGAATTAAATTCTAGAAATTCTAGAAATACTCATGAAGTGTCCTAATTGAAGTTCTGCTTAAAAATAATCTGAAGAATTACTTTGCTCTCAAAAATCAAAAGATGCAAAGATCTTGCATTCTCAGTGTTAATAAAGATTTTATCATACATCGACTTCCATTTTGTTCCTCGTTTCTCTGCCTAGCTTAGTGACTCTAGAGTTCAGAAATAAAACCTGGCTCATAATTTTATCCTGAAAAAATTTCAAAGTTTGGGAAAATTTTTCCTGTGGATTTTCCTTTCTCTTTTTTCACCCTTCTATCTATTGATTACAGCAACACGCACAAATAGCCAAACACACACACAACGCACACACAAGTACACTCACATACCTTCAAATCGGCATCCCTTTTAGGAACTAATGTTACTAGATAGAAAGGAGGCACATATTTTTCCTCTTCTCCATTATTTTCACTCCCACTGCCATAACTGGCAAAGAAACAACACTTGATTATGCTGGTCTGCAGTGTTCTGCCTTTCCTCTCTCTTTCCTCCTATGTATTTAAAATGTTCATAAGAAAAAACAATCTCATGGATCCAACAATTGTTTATAAGGTTAGAAGAATATACACACCAAAAAAAAAAAAAAAAGCCTAAGAGAAAAGAAAGCAAAATGCTAGAAGAAGACACATAAAAGAGATTCAAAAAGTAAAGGATGCTATAAAATGGTAACTAAAAACCACCTAGCTTTCATAGTTGGTCCTGGAAAACATGTAAGTTTACAGATGACAGGGTAGTCAGTCTCTCACACTGTCTTGTCGAGTGTGTCATTTCTGTTCTTTGTAAAGACAACATTTCTGGCTCTCGTCTACCAAGCCAAACTGTCACAGATGGAAGTTAGATGTAACTGTGAATCTGTCCTTTTTCCCGTGTTTGGGAGAACAAGGTTTCTAATAAGGAATATTAGATTTGTTGTTATTTTCTTTTGATGATATCTCAAAAAAAGTTCAGATTTCGAAGATGCTCACTTCAATGGACTGAGCTAGGAATGAAATGCTGTGAAGTCTGTGGGGAAATGACCTTTTATTATTTCTCCAAAATGACTTTGAATGCTAAGTTGCCTAAAACTCAAAAGGCAAAGGGTTCGTGTTGTTATTTAATTGCAAAATCACACTCTTAGTGGATCATATATACTTAGTGTGTTATAATAAAAAGAAAGTGATATTTTTAAGCTCAAGAATTTCATTTCAGACTAGCAAAGGCTAGTTAGGATCTGGAACACACCCATTGATTATCTCCTAATTTTTCTTGTTCTGCAATTGTCAATTAATTTTACTAATACTTATAAAAAGGAAGAGGGGTGGGAGAAATAGGAAGTTATTGTTCAATGGGTAAAAATTTTGTTATGCAAATTGAATAATTTCTACAGATATGCCGTATAACCTTGCCTATAGTTAACAACACAGTATTGTGCATTTCAAAATTCATTTAGAGGGTATATTTCATGTTTATTGCTCTTACTGCAAAAACAAACAAAAAAACAAAAACACACAAGGAAACTGTGTTAGATACATCTATCCCCTCTACTGTGATGGTGTTACGGATTTTTGTGCATGTCTAAATCCATCAAATTGTACACATCAAATGTGTGCAGTTCTTTTTATATCAGTTATACTTTCTCAATAAAGCTGTTAAAAATTAAAAAGTTATGTATCTGAAAATCACAAAATGCATAGAAATATACTATATTGAGATTTGAGTCAGACTAATTTACACAAAAGTTTAGTATCCATTTCAGCACATGGGGGCCATTTTAACACAATAATAATGGTGAGTAAAGTTTTGAATGTGAGTTCCACTAGTTTCTATCTGCAAGGCCCTCAGCAAGAACCTGAAACTCTCAAAGCTTCGTAAGAATGCAGTGAAAGAAAAATGAGATATATAGTACACAAGAACTCAGGACCTTGCCTTAGCTTCCAATGAAGGTTAAGTACTATTTTATTTTTTTAAAAAAAGCATTGATCTTGGGGCACCTGGGTGGCTCAGTTGGTTAAACGTGGGACTCTTGATTTTGGCTCAGGTCATAATCTCAGGGTCATGAGATCAAGCCTCAGGTCAAGTTCCCCCCTGAGCACTCTTTCTCTCTCTCTCTCTCTTTTTCTCTCTCTCTCAAAAACAAAAACAAAATGAAAACACTGATCTACTCTGTGGCTTCTTGTTCATCTTGGATTCCCAGCACTCAGCTGGATCCTAGCAAACATTAGATATTCAGTAATTATTTATGGACACATGAAAAATACCTTGAGTTACATAAATCATTGTTTTTATATATTTCTAGAAAATGGCATTTCTAAATAATAATCAGTATCCAGAAGGAAAAAAGAAAACTGTAAAATAACGTAACTTCTCACTTTGAAGGTCACCATATGAAATAAGAAATACCTCATACTAAGGGAGGAAAAACCCGAATTTAGTAGATTGTAATGTGATCTCATTGTTTTGGTTACAGTTATCATTTTGGAGCATGTTTTTGAAGTCAAGCAACTTCTGAATTTTTTTTCCCATTATATAATCTGGTGTTCTGCTTGCTCAAATCAGCTCTATGAGATAGGTACTGTTATTGTCCTTATTTAATATCAAAGGGAAATTAATGAAGTTAAGATTGTCTCAGGTCACTCAGCTGATATGTGTCATTTTGAATTTTTAATATTTGAATGTTGTATGAGTATGTATGTGAGTGAGTATGTGTGTGTTTAGGACTATTACAGTTTGGTTACATATGTGTATTGGAATTTAATTTATTAACCTTATAAAAATGAAAACCTTGAATTTTTTAAGCTTACAATTTAAATTTGCAAATCATATGTTATCCCCATTTTAATATATATGCCATTGAACAAGTTAAAATATTAAATTCCTCTAAATCATTTTCCATTTACAAATGTAGCTAAATTACCATAACATTTTATTCTGTTTCTACAGTTAACATGATATTCTAAAGCACTTTAATGCCTCATAGAATATTAAGATTTATCAAGCAAACCATTTCTATGCATTTAAAGAAATCTTATAAATATAATAAGTTAAAATAATAAATATAGTAAATTAAGTCCTCTTAAATATTCCAATATCATTTACAAACCTTAAACCTGATTATACTACGCCACCTAATCTTACACACTTAGTTCTGATTGCCTCTTTCAAGTTAAAATTATGCCTAATATTCTGGGTATTCTCATATTTCATATTCTCTTAAAGATGAATTGTGTAAGACTGTTGAATCACAGACCTGTACCTCTGAAACAAATAATACATTATATGTTAAAAAAAAGGAAGATAGCAGGAAGGGAAAAATGAAGGGGGGGATATTGGAGCAGGAGACAAACCATGAGAGACTATGGACTCTGAGAAACAAACTGGAAGTTCTAGAGGAGAGGGGGGGGTGGGTGGATGGGTTAGCCTGGTGATGGGTATTAAAGAGGGCATGTACTGAATGGAGCACTGGATGTTATATGCAAACAATGAATCATGGAACACTACATCAAAAACTAATGATGTAATATATGGTGATTAACATAACAATAAAAAATAAAAAAAAACTAATGATGTAATGTATGGTGATTAACATAACATAATAAAATTTAAAAAATAAAAAAAGATCAATCTTCAATAATAAACACAGTAAGTATGGTGAAATAAAACAACTTTCTAGGTTAGAAACACATTAATAGTGTGTTGAAATATTTCAACATCTTATTTCTAGAACTTCTTTCTTTTTTTTTAAGATTTTATTTATTTATTTGATAGAGAGAGACAAAGCGAGAGAGGGAACACAAGTAGGGGGAGTGGGAGAGGGAGAAGCAGGCTCCTTGCTGAGCAGGGAGCCCAACGCTGGACTCGATCCCAGGACGGGATCATGACCTGAGCTGAAGGCAGACACTTAATGACTGAGCCACACAGGTCCCCCTAGAACTCACTTATTTCTTTTAAAATAAAGTCATTCACACACTTCATGAAGTAGTTTTACCATTTTTATTGTTTTAAAATTACTGGGAGAAAAAATTATTAAGAAAGCTACAAATCAGTCACATATTAAAGATTGAAAATTGGGACCAGTGTACCATAGACTATCATTAATTTACCTGAACTTTCATCCTATGAAGCTATTTCTTATAGTCATGTTCTCTGCTCTATCTGCCACATCAACAATGAACTCTGAACAAACACCTTTTATTTAGGATTTAGTTTCACAACTTAGTGCACCATCCATCCCTTGAATAATTTCAAATTTTAAATTACTCAATTATTTTTGTATTTTTTCCCAATTTAACCCTAATTTGGATAGGTGGAATTCTCCACATCACTCCCATGCTGACTTATGTCCACACCCACACATACATACACCCATGTAGGCATGCATACACACAATTGCAATTAATATATTTTCTGCATGACTAGTTAACCACTTTCTACAGTCATTTACTAGTTTATAGTAGCAATTATAGTTGTGATGATCTCTTTTGTATTTGAGAATACTATCTCATTTATATTATATCATCTGTCCCATTGGCAATTAGTTTATATTTATAAAATTTTCAATATAGAGGTACATAGTAAGCAGAATGCCAAATAACAAGATTAGGGAAATATTTAGGGAATAGGTATTACCTATTAAAAGAACTGTGTTTAAATGATTCAGATCAACCCTGTGGGTATGACTGTATAAAATATCAATGTGATGATAGGTGACCTTTATTTCTTAACATGCTCTTATGCATTTCTCTTGTTTACACTAATTCTTAACTAATAATCCAGAGATTTCATTCTATCTATTTTCTTCAGGAAATTTCTTTCCAGTCCAAAATTGGGATATTTATCCTTCCAGTGACCTTTCTGTTAATTCTATCTTAGTGACCCACACTCTGCATTGATTTTGTCTATTTAGCTAGCTTCTGCTAATATACTATGGTCTACTTGAAGATGGAGTTAGCGATTTGCCACCACTTTATTAATAGAATTCAGTGTAAAAACTGAAATATAACAAATGATCAAAATTATTTATTAAATATTATCTATTAAATTATTTATTAAATAAATGTAATTGTTACATACAGTGTACTAAATTGTATACTTCACCTCAATTAAATAATTATCAAACATTTTATAAGGGAACCTCAAAAATCTACCTATTCTGGTAAGTTAGTAACTTTTGCTAATGAATGTGGTTTTTTAATACACTTACCAGGCCCTCCTGACCCCAGTATTTATATGGATCATAACTATAAATTAACTAATACCTGTTAATGTTTCAGATCAGTATAATAATAGGCTAATTATCCTAGCTGAAACTTCCAATATCACAGTCTTTAGAATGTGCACAAACGAAGCCTTTCCAAGGTTAACAGTGGGAGCATAGATAATGTTAAAAAAATAAATTCCCACATCTGTAATTTCCCTACGGTTACTTTACTAAAACTGATCTGCCTGTGGATTGACCTATATATGCTCCTAATTTCTCCTTTCTCACATACCTTTCCCTAAAACTCCTACTTAAAATAGAAATACATCCTCTTGCTGTCTTGAATTTTATTCTGATGTATTGTTCCTGGGTGTAAAACTACCTGGGATGCAAAAGAAAGTGTCAATTAGAATTATTGGTTCTTGTGGAAGCCCCTTTTATGATTTATTATAGCATAAGCAGTCTTGCTTTTTTCATACATATTTTTGTTTGAGTTAATGAGGCTTTAAAAGTAGAGTATTTTGGCACTTGTTGAGATATTTTAAATTCAAATATATCATAGAGAAGTTAGCAAAAGTGATTTGTCCTCTTGCATATTTCACCAGTTTTTGTCAAATAATATATGGCTCCTTAGGAAGAGAATTTTAAAAACAAATCAAAGAAAATATCAAAAGAAAAAATAATGAAGCAGTGTTTAAAGGTAAGCAATATTTTTAAGCTTTCTCACAACTCATCATTAGGATGAGTGAGTGGCTGAAAAGGAAAGCTGTGGGGAAAAAAAAAAAACTAAGTTTGTTTATGATGCCAAATCTTTTAAATGTCACTGGAGCGCTTCCCAGGACGGCCAAAATTTTCAGGATGCCCTGAGTAAACAAATGTGATTTCTTTTAGATACATTGGTCATAATCCAATGAGATAAGTATAATATCATGAAGTATTTGCTCCAAATATGGCCATTTCTCATTTTATTGTTTTCTTAGAATATGTTGCATTTTCTACTTTCTGTTACTGAGTAGCTGTTAGTTCATTTGATTTTAGCAGTATATAATTTTCTTTTTCACTAGATGCAAGGAAAATGATGGAGAAAACAAAATTAATGGATTTATTTCTTATTTTATTCATATTTTTATTTATTACTTAGATGTCAAAATCAGACCGCTGTATACCCATACATAACTTGAAAATAATATAATTTATTCTATCATACATCTTACTCATAAGTAACATAATTTTTAACACCATATTAAGTTACCTTATTGCAATTTAGATAACAAGAAACTTATATCATCTTAAACATGAAAAAGTTAATTTTATTACCTGCAAATGATTCATTTTAATTCATTTTAAACATGAATTTTTATTTTATATTTATATTACCTGTGAATGATGTTGGTTATGACTTAAAAATTGTATTTCACAATTTGTATCTTGGTTTTAAAAATATTTCTTAGGTATATGTTAATATGTTATTTTAATATGTTATTTGAATTGAAAAATGAAAAACATCTTCTGGAGAAATGAATCTGATTTGGCTTGTTGGTTTGACAATGACAGCTGATTTTGTTATAAAAAATAATAAAATAGAAAATTGATATAAAATTTAATTTTAAGACTTAGACAAGAACCATTTAAACATGAGAGATTAAAAAACATTTCATTTGGGGCACCGGGGTGGCTCAGTCAGTTAAGTATCCAACTCTTGGTTTCAGCTCAAGTCATGATCTCATGGGTCATGAGATTGAGCCCTGTGTAGGGCACCACACTCTCTGCAGAATCTGCTTGAAGATTTACCCCCCGTCTTTCCCTGCTCACGCACTCTCTCTCTCGAAAATATGTAAATAAATCTCTTTTTTTACTGTTTATCAAATATTCCTGATAAACTAATGTTAATGTTTAGACACTATGAACATAAATTTTTTAAAAAAAACATTTCACTTGAAAACTGTAATAACATGTGTAATGCCATTATAATTATTATTTTACCAAATTTGTTTTGGTAAATTTGATAAAATTAAAACTCTCCACACAAAGGCAAAATATATATAATTACTAGTCATGTGAAATAACTTATGAAAACCTTTGGCAAAAATTATAAAAGTAGATGCATTTAATGATAGAGATAAATTCTGTTACATATCAGACTGGTTTCTTTTCCATTGATTTCAACAAAATTGATAAGGGGCTAGTTGTCAGTTGATAGATCATTAATTATATTTTGTGGTGATAGAATGTTATATAAATTTTGACTTATAACTTGAAATGAATTCAAATAATTGTATGGTATAGGTATATTAAAATTCTTTCCAGGCCATCTACTACTTCATGTGACCTAGGTTTCTCAGAGTTATTATGATCATTTTTATATAATTCTAAAAGTCTGTAAATACATAATAATTCGAATACAAGAGAATCAATGAGGATGGAAGATAAGACTTGCTCTGTATTTCTAACCAAACTGCTATTTATGAATTGGTGAACTAGTTCAGAAAAGGCAAGTTAGAGTTGATAATACTTGAGATGAGTCCAAAGAATGAATAGATGAGGAAAGAGTTTAAATATTTGAAAGTAAAAAGGAAAACCGACAAAGGAAAGTAAGTGTGTTACATGATGGAGTATGTCAAAAAAGGGAAGTCAGTGTTAGTAATGGTAAAGTGAAAGCTAGAAATGCACTTTAAAAAGCACAGAGATATCCAAGCATCAGTTCTCTAGAGTTTATGTTGCTGCCAATGCCAAGATCCCAATGGAATGGACAAAGGGCAGAGGTTGGATATATTTGGATTGTGAGAAAGGTTGCTATAGTTGATACATAGTTGCCAGGTGCACTTGCATGGAGGAAGACTATAGACAAATAACTGTAGACAGTAGTTACTTCCTACACAGATTTTGATTCTATTCATTCGGCTCCATGTGCACCATCATAACCCTTGTCCATTCCATTTTGAGCTCTCATTGGAACTGCTGCAATATACTTCCATTTGGTTTTTCATCTTCTGAACTTTCCCACCTTTCCTTTTCTTCATTCCTCACCCAATACAATTCTACAAAGCAGACAGTGTTGTTGTTACTGTTGTTACTTAAATTAGATGATGCCAGTCCATTGTTAAAAACTTTCAGAAATTCTCAATTAACTTATCATGTATGTATATGCCAATCTTTGGACATACTCTGCAAGTAGAATGATTGTATAATTCCTTGCATAAAAGTTTCTGAGGGTGACAGGGGGCGCTGTTCATAATTACACCAAAGCAACAGTTAACCGCATTTGGGGCATGCTGGAATGTATAGTTGCCCTCTTTATAATGGCCCGTGTCTCCACCTCCCACCTAAACAGCCAACCTCATCACATTTCAGTCTCCATCTTTTCTCTCTAGTTGATCTGCAATTATCTCTTATTTTTTCCATATAATCATTTGTATCTCTTCAAAACAAATGGTGTTATAATTGTTCCTCCCTTCACCATCCTACCCAAAGCTTCTCCTGCTTTCCCAGTTACTTCCTACCACATCGTAGTTTTATTTTTACATATTATTTTTTACTTTCTGGCTTTTGTTTTTGAATTTGTCTACTTTCATGTCATGTGTCTCCTCTCACAAGAATGAGGTTATTTAAAAGAATGTACTTTGTCTGACTTATTCATTACTCTATCCCCAGTTTCTAGAGCAATGTCTGGCACATTCAAGGAACTTAAATTTGTTCAGTAAACATATGAATAATTTAATTCATGTAACATTTCAGAAAACATTGCAGTAGAATAGCCAAGATCTCCTGAGATAGTGAAACAGCAATTGGTATTAGGGATCAAAAATAAGAAATAATAAATATAAGAAATACTGCAGCAGTAAAAGAAGGAGGATTTTAGATTGACACCCTGTGGATAACACATTACTTTTGCAATGGGTAATATTGACATTTTTGAAGCCATAATCCTTTGTTTATTAATATCTAGTATATTGCAGGATTTTAGGATATCTGGCTTTAGTCTACTAAAAACCAGTAGTATGTCTATCTTTGTTACAATGGGATGTGTTCTTATGTACTTTACTACTTAGAGAGGTGATAAAAGTTGAAAACCATTAGTTAAAAAAAGAAGAGGAAGCTTAATGACATTCAGATTTATGTCATGAAGATGATATAAAAGCTGATAAAAATCTAATAGAGAAGTGATAAATTTTCCATGAGGTTGCAAATAATTAAGAATAATTACATTTTACAGGGCACCCAGGTGGCTCAGTTGTTTGAATGTCTGACTCTTTGTTTCAGCTTAGGTCATGATCTCGGGGTTGTGGGATCGAGCCCCATGTGGGGCTCCAGACTCAGTGTGGAGTCTGCGTGAGATTCTTTCTTCCTTTCCCTCTGCCCTTCCCCCCAACTCTCATGCTAAATAAATAAATAAATAAATAAATTCTTTAAAAAAAAGAATTAAGGTTTTATATGTGCCTGAAATATGTAAGCATTATTTTAAAGCAGATCCTCCACTAAGCTAGAAATATAGATTTGAATATTGCCCATAGTATAACATATGTGAGCAGATTACCTTCCCCAATGAAAACAGAAAAAAAGGGCATTGGGCTGAGGCCAAAAATCCAAAGGTCACCAAAACCTAGGAAGCAGGGCAGAGAAGCTCACATAAAATCTGAGAAGAAACAAACTTGGAGAGAAACTATGAGATTAATCACTGGGAAACCAAGTATCTTTTTATCAATTAGAAGTTACTTCAATATCCTTCTGAATAGTTATGAATTAAGAAAAAATAATGGAAACAAGACTTTTCTGATCTTTGATCCTTTCCTTTATGAATATTAATATTGGATGATTACTTAATAAATCAGTGTCATATGACTGGCTCTGTTAAAGAATGAAATAGGTAAAATCAAGTATAAATAAATTCAAATTAACTAATTCCCTAAATGGAAATTCAATGTGCAATGTTTAAAGAATACTAAAAACATAAGCTAATAAGAATGTGATATGTAGTCTTAAAAATATGGTCATCTGGAAGTGTTTGCTGCAACATAATACAATTCATAAAATAATGTTTTAAATCTACTTGAGTACTGATCATTTTATTTCTGTATAAATTTCTTGAAATAACTTATTATTATGGAATATTTTTGTCCATACTTATGCTTCTGAAATGGAAATATGATTCATTGATATTAGTGTATTTTTTTTAAAGATTTATTTATATTGAGAGAGACGGAGAGCACACTTAGGGAGTACGGTCAGAGGGAGAGGGAAAGAGAGACTCTCGAGGGGCGCCCGGGTGGCTCAGATGGTTAAGCATCTACCCTTCACTGAGGTCACGATCTCCAGGTCCTAGGGTCAAGCCCCGTGTCAGGCTCCGGGCTCAGCGAGGAGTCTGCTTCTCCCTCTCCCTCTGCCTCTCTCCCTGCTTGTGCTCTCTCTCTCTCAAATGAAGTAAAATCTTAACCAAAAAAAAAGAAAAAGAGAGAGAATCTCAAGCATACTCCCTACTGAGCATGGAGCCTGCCGCAGGGCTCTATCTCACAACCCTGAGATAGTAACCTGAGCTGAAATAAAAAGTCAAATGCTCAACTGACTCAAATACCCAGGCGCCCCAGCCATGTTATTTTGAACAATAACAGAAAAAAGAGCCTTCAACATGGATGAGCGTAGTATATACTCATTTCAACTCTCAATCATGATAATAGTATAGATTCCTTATGATTTATGTATGGGCTTCATATTAGCAGGGTGTTTAATGATCCACCTTACTTCTGAATTTTTCAATCCACCAAAGCTTATAGATCAAATGATTTTGACACTGAAACCAAATTCGTAGAGTAGAAATCAGTTGAATCCATATTGTTTTCAGTATCTCATCTCCTTTGAGATATTTTAATTATACAACCATGTATTTATTCATTCAATAAATATTCATTGTTATGTGTAATGACTGATATTGACCCTGAAAGACCTTGATTGCAAAATGATAAACAAGGGGAACATACTCCTGCCCTCTTGTGTTTACAATCTAGGGAGTCTGTTAGAACCTACAGGAGAGTAAATAGACAATTTTTAATTTTCAATGTAGGGTCAAAGACAGTATTTCAAATGTACGAGGGCAGCCAGGTTTATGACAATCATATATTCATCACAAAGGCCAGGACTCTAGAGGCTTTTCTAATTCCTACACAAATAGCATCTCTGAAAAGAGAGGACAGAAGTTTGGAACCATATTTTAGGTACAAAAGATTTGTTAAATTTTCTAATACACAGTTCATCCATCTACAATATAAAGATAATAGGAACCTATACATAGGGTTTGGATGAAAATTAAGTTAGGCTTTACCTGCAATGTAGAGTACCTAGAATGTCGGTGTATGTCTGCATGATTTCAATATATTATTGATATTACTATATTCATACTGGGGTTCCCCATACAAGACAGGAAGGAAAGGCTAAATAGCAGAAAAGAGGTAAAAAGGAGAAAAAAGAGAACAAAATGTGACACTCCGTTGACTCTGAATGGTTATAAATTCCCAATAGATGGGTGGACAAAATAAGTTTAAATAGTTAGTAAGATATTGAACTACTCCACAAGTCCCCAGAATCTTCACAAATTTCAGTGTTTTGTGATATACATGAATGAATACATAAATATGAATATATATATACATATATTAATGAGACTTGTGGTGCCAGAATTTATCATAAGAATGTTTCTGTATTTCTTCTTCCCGAAATCTGCATAAATCTTGGTCTCATGAGGATATTTTTCTTTCGTACAGTATGCAGTTGAGTATATTAAGCCAATACAATGTAGATTTTAAGTCCAAATCAAAGTCCCAACCTCCGTCTCATTTTCATATGTTTATACCATTTATGGAATCAGAAATACATTTGATGAATATATTTTAATGAAAGTTAGGTTTATCATGTTGATAAATTCCTATCACAATATACATTGAACTTAAAAAATGAAGGTAATTAAAATAATAAAAGTACTTTCAGAACAGGACTTGAATTTGGATATTCATGTACTAAAAATATCCCCCCAAAAAGAAAAATATAAAGTTATACATGTTTATATTTGTAAAATGTGAAAAATATTTTTGATTTATTAAGATGCTTTATCATCTTGTTTTTTAAAAAATCCAAGGCCCAAATCATTACAAAAATAGTACTTTTCCTTCAAAAATAGTCATTTTTTAAGATTTTATTTATTTATTTTTAGAGAGAGAGAGAAATTGAGAGCATGAGTGAGGGGAGGGACAGAGAGAGAGGGAGAAGGAATATCGAGCGGACTCTGCACTGATCATGGAGCCCGATGTGGGGCTCAATCCCACGACCCTGAGATTATGACCTGAGCCGAAGCCATGAGTGGGAGGTTTAACCGACGGAGCCACCTAGGTGCCCCCAAAGTATTCAGTCTTTTAAAAACATACTAGAAATATAAAATAGTAGAAATAGTAAAAATATTACTATTGCAAATGAAGTTTTGCCAGTATCTGTTCATTCATGTCGTTAATCATGTCTATGACGATTGTATTTTAAGCAAAGTGCTGATGATAAACACATATAAGATGAGTGACAAGGAACCAGGAAATAATTTTATAAGAGCAATGATATAGAATTTGGAATGTCAATAAGATGAATAGGTCATTTTTTTTTAAATTACCAATCAGAAATGTTGATCAAGGATATAGAAGACAGCTACGGAGCTAGATTTAAGAATCTTCATAAATTTAACGATGATTATAGACTCAGATGTAGGAAATACTGTTTAGAAGAGGTATTTTAGATATTTGGGGATTTTTAGTTCAGCATCTGAATATTTTTTTCACATATTTAACTACATGTAAGTTAAAATTATTGGTTATTCAGCCGCTAATGCAATTCCCTAGGGCATAGGCTTGTGAATAAGTCTCTATTATGTGGAAATTGTTGCCGATTGAATCTCCTCCATCCCACCTTTATTCTAGGGTACCTTTTTTTTTATTATTATTACATTTTTTTCCCCAAAACTGTTACAGCTAGCGTTTTGGTATAAAAACTTTCCAAAAAATAAGTATATGCACTCTTGATTTCTGGCAGTTCGAACTAAAGGAGAAGAAAAAAGTTGTCTTCCTGTGTTTTTAGGCTGTTTTTCTGCTGAGTCAAACAAAACTTCTCTACTTAACATATTCTCACCAACAGGAAAGAGAAAGTACAGAAAAGAAAATGCATCTTGCTTTGTCGTGGCAAGCATCGCTTCTTATCCTATTTGTCAGAACTTAGCCACATTTTTTTCCCCAGTTTTCCAGGACAAAGTTGTTTCTGTGCCAGATAAAATCCAGGAGTACTGCTATTACAGAAGAAGTCAATATATACTTGAGGAGCATTTTTCTTGTAAGCTAGTAATACCAGGAACATGGAGGTCAGAACACCTTCCAGCAGTGGGGGGCGCGCTGATTGTTGCTGTGAACTTTCGTTTCCATCCCAGGACTGACAGTGGCAGACAGTTCTAGTGCTTGGTGAGTATGGCTGTGGTTTATTATCAGTTCTACGTGGGGCTCAGGGCAGTGTTCCTGGCTGCTTTGCCTCAGGGCCTTCGTTGCCAGCCTGCTCTGTGAACATGATGGACTCCTTGTCTCTTTAAAGCAGCTGGATCCAGCTCTTCTTGTGACTTAAGAATTCTGAGTCTCACAATGATTATGCAGACAGATGGCAAGAGGCCTGATACCAGAATCCAGAGGAATACAGCCTCCCCCCACCTTATGGAAAATTAGGTACTAGGGATAGAAATCCATTCAAACCAATGTTAGTTAACCTTTTTAAAAGATATTTGTATTATAAAGATAATGGGAGGGACTTTAGTTTTAGGAATCTCTGTTGAAGGAGTTTTTGAACTCTTTTTCAGGTGCATCTACACAAAGAGTTATTTTGGGTTGTGCTGAGTGATTTAGATTATCAGTGTCTCATTTCTAAATTTCTTGCAGAAAAATCAGATTAGTCCAGCACATGATTTTTGGCCAGTAGAATCAGGTGCCTCTCTCTCTCTCCCTTCTTCAATCAGTTCTGACACTGAGTTTCAGGTCTGCACATCTCCCTGTCTATAAAAAAACACCATCTGCTGTGACATGAAACCCAAAAATCTAAGTGACTAAAAAATAAAGCTGTATTTCCCACTTACAACAAGTCTGATGTGAATATCATTTGTCAGATGGCTCTCTTTGGTGGCTCTTCTCCAAATAATAAATTCAAGGATTCATGCTTTTTCCATTGTGTATCTCCAGTAGCGTAGCATTTTTAATTGCCAGTCATGTAGAGCAGGACAGAGAGAGTGGGACAAATCCAGGTTAGGAAATATATCTTTTATGTGCCAAGAAGGAAAATTAAGTCCTTTCATGAACATACAGCATTTCTCTCCTCCACATTATCCAGTGGTTGAACTTGTTGAGAGTGGTCAGTTTCTCAGAAAGATAGAGGAATAACACACCCTACAAAGCATTTACTATAAATGCTTAGAAACAGGAAGTGTTCACCGAATTCAGGAAACACTATTGTCATTTTATAACCAACCAGACACAGAGAGGCTAAGTAATTGTCCCATCATCACACAGCTGATTACCAGAAGAGCCAGATTTTAAAACTAGAGTTTATCTCCAGTGTTCACATTCTTAAACAACATTCTTCATTGTCCTCCATTGGCCTTTTATTCTGAAATTGCAAGACTTTTCCTTTTGATGTTAATTGCACTTATGTGTTTATAGTTGTATTTTAACCAAAGTCTTCATGTCTTAGAAAATAAAAAGGAACGATGTCTTCTCATTTCAACCTAGCCTGCCAAGTCTAAATGGAAGGAGTAAATAATTTTTAACTACTAGAGAAATTAAAACAAAACTATAAAGAAAAATTACCTACTTAATAGATTCAAATTAAGAATGCAAGAAATAGCATAACAATTTCATAAATTATACATTTTATTTTATTTTTTTAAAGATTTTATTTATTTATTTGAGAGAGAGAGAATGAGAGATAGCACGAGAGGGAAGAGTGTCAGAGGGAGAAGCAGACTCCCCGCCGAGCAGGGAGCCCGATGTGGGACTCGATCCCGGGACTCCAGGATCATGACCTGAGCCGAAGGCAGTCGCTTAACCAACTGAGCCACCCAGGCGCCCCTTAAATTATACATTTTAAAAATTCCACACACAGTGATATCTTTTTAATATCTATGTTAGTCAATGATTTTTGACAAATGGATTTTTAAACTTTCATAAATAAAAATTTTGCTCAAAGTTATCTATAAGAGAAGTATGTGGCAAAACAATTGATTAGTTTAGCATCAATTTATAACCACTAGGACTTTGAACATTATACAATAAAATATATCACACAAAATGTGGGAAAAGAGAATATTAACACATTGCTAGTGTAAATATAAATTGTTACAGTATTTGGGACCTGGAAAACTATTCCATACATCTAAAATCACAAGTAAGTAAGTGTGACTGATCTTTATTAATTTGTTCAGTTTCCTCCCAAACTATTTCTAAAGTGTAGAAGCTTGCATTCTTTGATATTTGGGATTAAGATAGTATTTTAAGATCTGTTAGTTGGATGCATTTGTGCAGGCTTTGATTTACAGCTAAATTATTCAGAGATAAGAGCATTCAAGAAGGCATTCATTTTGGTGTTATTGATTATAGGGAAATCAGCATGGTTCTGATGTCTGAAATTATAATAGGAGCTTCCTGATTCAGGATACCAGATTGCAGAATTGGGAAGCACAGTTTTGTTCTGTGTTGTGAAATCTTATTTCTGGAGACAGACTAGAAAGATTTCAGCCCTCTCAATGATCGTGGAAGGTTATGTGTATATATTTTATGTTCGTGCGTGTGTGTGTGCACTTCCTTCATTAAATTCCCTTATATGAAAACTAGAAAGAATGATTTCTGTTATGTGCAATTAAGAACACTGAACAGTATAAGAATTGAGATAATAAACATTTAAGGAATAGGTGTCTATATCTATCTGTATAGGTTTCCTACCTGTTAGCTTTGCAGGCGGTGAGGATCTAGTTTCAGGAAAGAGATGTAGTAAGCCATAGCTTTCAGTGTTCAATCACTGGTAAGTAATCGACTGTGGTCATCTCAAATAAAATGCCTATTGGAGCAATAGGAAATAATAGACTGGCATGAGTTGGGGATCATAAGGAATATGAAGACTGTGGCTATCTGCTTCTATTTACCATGGAAAAAGAATAGGTTTATATTTTAGATTTTTCATCTTAAGCCACGGGCAAAAAAAACCAAACAGACAATTTCTGTCTTTTACTTTAAAAACCTCTTATATCAAAAACAAACAAAACCCTAAGGGCTGACAACAGCTGAAATTAATGAGCCATTGCTAATCTTATGAGTTGGAGAATTACAATACATACTGATGTGTAACTTCACAAGTTTGTATTTGTTTGTTTCCGACTTGGAGATCTGATAGGGAAAGAATAGGAAATCAAGATTTTACTGGTGACATTAGAGAAAAATGGGATGTCTTGTTAGTATAAGAACGTTATTCTTGGCACCTGTTAGGGGACGATAGGGCGGACTTTATTCAGGACGTATCCCACAATGGGGTTTTGCAGTATGGGAGAGGGATTGGATGCCGCTCCAAATACAATAAGGAAAAGTGGGAATTTATAGCCAGAAGGCAGGGTGGGGGCTCATGGATATTTTTTATTGGAATACATTATAACCCTTTGCAATTCCTTAATTACACAAGAGTCTCCTTAGGATTTGGAACAAATCTCAGTTCTCTGTAACTAGAAAATATTCCCTTTTTGGATTCATTCCTTACCTTGGTATTGGACTTCAGCATGGGATGCTTCCACAAGCAGGAATTGAACGATTTTAGTATTACAAATGAGCGCATAGGTGACTAAAGGTGAAAGTAGTGCAGGGAGCACTTGTGGTAATGTTTTTCTCACCACGTAGAGCTGTCCACTTCCCCTGCAAGGACAGGTGCTTTCTTCTAGAAATCAGAGATCCATTCCAAAGTAGAGGCAGTGATTAATGGTATCATTTGATCTAGTGGTTGGTCAGGGATTGAAACAAATCATATCAGAAGGTTCTTTTTAAAAAGATGTTTGAGGGAAATATTGTGAGAAGTTTTCAGAATAGATATTGAGTGTGCAGATGCTTTACTTGAATGTTATTTCTCAGGCAAAACCCTTCTACAATGACGGTTCTAATCTGGGGGAAAGATAACCTACTTATGAAGTTGTGAACCTCTTACCCAAGTCAACCCAGTAGTTCCTCAGTGGCTTCAATGATCGAAGTGTCTAGGGTGGCAGTGATAGAAGTTGTGTTTTTTGTTTTTTTTTTTAACTTAATTTCATGAAGGCTGATCAGGCTACTGTCAGTTTTAATATTGATTCAGCCAGCTGTAGAAAACAATGCTTAATCTCCCAAAAAAAGCACTATGTATCGTCAAGGATACCAATCAGTCCCTGGACCCATTCTAACATGGAAGAGGTAGGAATGTTTTCTTCACAGAACATAACAACTCAAGATCTGGAAAGGATTTGTTGAGCTTAAGTAGGAGAAATGAAAGGATAGGAGATAATCAAAATCTGACAAAATATTTCAGTGTGATTTTAGTCTTTAAAAATTAATAAAAATAACTTTAGGAAGCTAAAATGAGTATTATTTATTCTTATAGTCTATCTTGCTATTTTTGTTAAAAATTTTGCCTTTTTTTTAAGGAGAGATGAAGAATGGAAGGTGAGCACTTATATTAGAGATTATAGAAAATTGGTTGAAATTTCTTCAGTACTTTTCAGAATGTGATAATACTTAATACCCTTTTTAATTTGTTTTGAAAAATTTAGTCATAAAATTAGCAATAAATCATAACTAAAAAATGCCAAGAGATATTCCCATAATCTATAGGAAATTCCATCATTATTTTTGCACATAAAAGCATTTTTCAGTCTAAAGGTACTGAGTCTACTTGGATGAGACAAACAGATAAACAGGCTATTCCAAAATAGTGCAATGTTTGTATATTGGAGAAAAGTTCAGCAAGATTAACAGCTTTATTTAAGATTTTAAGTAGTTTTAGATTATTTATCAATGCTTCTTTGCTTTTCTTCTCCAAAAGGTGGCCTTAACTAGTTGCAGCACATCCATAAAACAAAAACAAAAACAAAAAAACAGTAAGCATAAAATAAACATCTCAAATGACAAGACAACGAGAGCATGTAAACCATGACTACAGCAGACAGCTGGAAACTCAAGGGGGGGACACAAGTGTAATCCACTGATAAAATAATCTCTTATCCACAAGGATAATCACTGTAGGTGCAGGGTCCTGATATGTAACTGGAAATAAATAACCTCACTCTGTGAAAGGAAGAAGAATCTCTTCTGATTTACATACTTATAATCCTCTGAGTGCAATGGGCCGATAGCTAATTCTACAGAAACATAATGAGAAAATTTCAAACAAAAAGCAATTATATATTCTATAAACATTTTAGGAGTTGATCAGAATTCCCCTGTATTTTATAGATTTTTATCCCACACTTAGGTATCACTGATATCATGTAGAGGCGACTTTCTCTTTGCATACATGTATTTCAATATATATTGGTCCACTTCTATCTGACCATTTTATGTTTATCCTGAGTCACTTTTTGTTTCTTAGTTGTTAAAAACTCAAAAATGAAAAATGATTATAAGTAAAATAGTTTTATGTAATTGAATAACCTTTAACAGTAAATGGATCTTACAACATCAATGATTGTATTCTTAGTTCAAATATTACAGAAAAGTTATCCTTTATATCTAATAAAAAATCAAGCTGCATTTTTAAAGATTTTTTTTATTTTTTAATAATCTCGACACTTAACATGGGGATTGAACTCACAACCCCAAGATTAAGATTTGCATGTTCTACCAATGGAGCCAGCCAGACATCTCTCAAGCTGCATTTTCGAATAATAAAATGTTTAAATTTAGGACTTATATTTTAAACACGTCACAAAACTATGTTAGAAAATAGTTGATAGTAATACTAAGTCATGTAAAATAATGCTGGTTTGTTACCTAAAGTTAAAGGTACTACTATTTAGGAAAGGTCAAATTGAAATGGAGATTAAAAAAATCATGTTTTAACTTGAGCTCATTCTTTTCACTGTTATGAATATTTTATACAGAAAAATAACTTCATAGATACAAACAAGTAAAATCAAACAACATACTTTTTTGGATTTGTTTTAATATTTTCATTGAATCTGCAATCATGTCAAGATGTTGGAAATTATACCGCAAAAAGGTATTATTGCTCTCTCGACCTTTTAAAAGTTTCTTAGGTAGGATACCACTATAATATATTTAAAATTTTGACTAATTAGAACCAAATTAATTTAGGCAAATGATAAAATATATCACATGATTAAAATGTTTTTCTTTGATCTATCTACTTGTATTTTTGTATCTTCATTGATTTAATTATTAATATTTTCTAGAAAGTTGTCCATGTTCTCAAGCATCTTGCTAATTAGTATATATTATTAATATATTCACACAATTTACTTCATTAACTTAATTTTTCTCATTTTAAATATAATTGGGATATTTCTTGCTTTTTTTTAAATTCTGTTATGTTAATCACCATACATTACATCATTAATTTTTGATGTAGTGTTCCATGATTCATTGTTTGTGTATAACACCCAGTGCTCCATGCAGTACATGCCCTCTTTAACACCCATCACCAGGCTAACTCATCCCCCCACCCCCTCCTTATTTCTTGCTTTTAAAAAATTATTTTATTTTATTTTATTTTTATTTTTTTTTAAGATTTTATTTATTTATTTGACAGAGAGAGAGAGAGCGAGAGCAGGAACACAAGCAGGGGGAGTGGGAGAGGGAGAAGCAGGCTTCCTGCCGAGCAGGGAGCCCAATGCGGGACTCGATCCGAGGACCCTGGGATCATGACCTGAGTCAAAAGCAGGCGCTTAACGACTGAACCACCCAGGTGCCCTAAAAAATTATTTTAAACAGTTTTATTTCTGATCCTTCAATTTGTTTGACAGTTCTAACTTGGTAGGGAAGCTCCTGGATATTTGACATTTCTATTATTAAAACAATTTTGAGTTTATTTTAAGAATTAATTCTGCTATATTTATATTAAATTTTAATTTTTAACTATTTTTTCCATGTTTATTGAGATATAATTGACATATAATATTAAATTAGCTTAAGGGTACAGCATAATGATTTGATATATGTATGTATTGTGAAATGATTACTATGATAAATTTAGTAAACATCCATCGGCTCATTTTGTAATGAGAACTGTTTTGTAATAAGAACTGTTGAGATTTATTCTTGTAGCAAATTTCAAAGTACAATACAGTGTGTTAACTATGGTCACCTTACTGTACATTATGTTGTCAGAACTTATTTATCAAAAGTTTGTACCTTTTGAGTACCTTCACCTATTTCCCCCACATTCCACCCCCTCCTCTGGAAATCACTAATATGTTCTCTCTATTTCTATGAATTCATGGTTTTTTTAGACTCCTCATATAAGTGAGATCACACAGTATTTGTCTTTTTTTGGTTTGATTTATTTCACTTAACATAATGCCCTCAAGATCCATTCATATTGTCACAAATGGCATGATTTCCTTTTTATGACTTGATAATATTCCATTATGAATATTATGAATTATTCCAATATTATTCCATTATGAATAAATCCATTATTATAAGTGATATACATATTATAATTTTTTCATCCATTCATCTGTTGATGGACAATTGGGTCATGTCTTTAGGGATACAGATATCTCTTTGAGATAGTAACCTTATTTGTTTTGGATATATCTCTTGAGATAGTGATTTTGTTTCATTTGGATATATATAATGAAGTAGAATCGCAGAATCATACGGTAGTTCTGTTTTTAGTTTCTGAGGAGCATCCATACTGTTTTCCATAGTCGTGGCATCAATTCACATTCCCACTAATAGTGCACAAGGGTCCCCTATTATCCACATCTTCAGTAACACTTGTTATCTTTTGTTTTTGATGATAATTATTCTAACAGTTATGGGGTGGTATCCATTGTGGTTTTTATTTGCATTTCCTTGATGATTAGTGATGTTCAACACTTTCTCATGTAGACTGGCATCAATTCACATTCCCACTAATAGTGCACAAGGGTCCCCTATTATCCACATCTTCAGTAACACTTGTTATCTTTTGTTTTTGATGATAATTATTCTAACAGTTATGGGGTGGTATCCATTGTGGTTTTTATTTGCATTTCCTTGATGATTAGTGATGTTCAACACTTTCTCATGTAGACCTCTATATGATGTCTTTGGAAAAGTGTCTATTCAGTTTCTCTGCCCATTGTTAATTGGACTGTTTGGTATTTTTGCTAATGACGTGTATGAGTTCTATTTTGAATATTGACCCCTTATCAGATGTGTGATTTGTAAACATATTTTCCCATTCCATAGGTTGCCTTTTCATTTTATTGGCAGTTTCCTTTGCTGTGAAGAAGTTGGTTTGTTTGATATAGCCCCATCTTGTTGATTTTTGCTTTTGTTGCCTTTGCTTTTCAAACAGAAAAATCATTGCCAAAACTGAGGTCTTGAAGATTACCCCCATGTTTTCTTTTAGAAGTGTTACATTTACAGATTTTATGTTCAATTTGGTAAGCTATTTTCTGTATTGTCTGTTGATTTTCGTGGATGACATAATATAGGGGTTCAGTTTTGTTCTTTTCATGTAGCTGCTCAATTTTCCCAACACCATTTATTGAAGAAATTATCCATTCCCCACTGTATATTTTTGGCTTCTTTGTTGTAAATTAATTGACCATGTATTCATGGGTTTATTTCTGGGCTGTCTACTCTGTTTAATTGATCTGTGTGTCTTTTTTTTTATGTCAATACCAAACTGTTTTGATTATTATAGTTTTATAACTGAGATTTGGAAGCATGATGCCTCCAGCTTTGTTCTTTCTCTAGATTGCTTTGGCTATTTGGACTTTTCTGTGGTTCCATATAAATTTTAGGATTGTTTGTTGTCTGGCTTTGTGAAAAATGCCATTGGAATTTTTATAGAGATTGCATTGAATTTTTACATTGGTTTGTGTTAGCATGGACATTTTAAGAGTATTATTCTGTTTAAGAGTATGAAATATCTATTTAGTCTTCTTCAATTTCTTTCATTATTATCTTATAGATTTCAGTGTAGAGGTCTTTCACTTCCTTGGCTATAATTATCCCTAGGTAGTTTATTCTTTTTTATGTAATTATAAGTGGTATATTTTTCTTACTTTCTCTTTCTGATAGTTCATTGTTAGTATATAGAAATGTAACTGATTTTTTTAATATTGATTTTGTATCCTGCAACTTTACTGAATTTGTGTATTAGTTCTAACAGTTTCTTGGTGGAGAATTTAGGTTTTCCAATATATAATATCATGTCATCTGTAAATAGTAACAGTTTTACTTCTTCCCTTCCAATTTGGACGCCTTTTATTTATTTTTTCGTGCCTAATTGCTCTGGCTTGAACTTTCAGCTATATTGAATAAAAGTGGTCAGAGTGGGCATCGTTGTCTTGTTTTTGATCTTAGATGATAGGTTTTCACCCTTTCACCATTAAGTATGGTGTTAGTTGTGGGCTTGTCATAAATGGTCTTTATTACGTTGAGGTATGTTTCCTCTGTACCCAGTTTGTTGAGAGTTTTTCTCATGACTGAATGTTAGTTTATCCCTTGAATGATGCCATTGTATTTCAAGAATATCCATTTTTTAAAAAAGTTTATTATAAATTTTCAGGTACTTCATAATTATCAAATAATATATATGTGTTTATAGCTATATATATTAAGTATAATCACTATACATATATAGGGCTATAAATACATATGTATATTTATTTAATTATCTATAGCCAGTATTTATTTTACTCTTAAGAGTTTTTCTCCATTCTTTTCATCAGCAGAGCTTAGAAACATATTTTAGATATGTTGTGAAATTCACTATTCCACTTGATTTCCACATCGACATTTATCTTCTGCTTGAATTTTTTAGATTTTTCTCTTGTGCACTTTCTTTAAGTGGATAAACACTTGTTTTGTTTTCTGAATTTTTTTATATCTGCAAATGTACCTTTTCTCAATGCTATGTTTGTGATTGATATCATGGTTAAGAAAAGATTTTGGGGCTGTGATCTCATCTCTCAGAAGTTTCCAGATGCTATTCCCCACTCATCTAGCAAATGAGGACACTGGCAATGTAACTTTTAGTTATTTGTTAGTCATATGTTCTCTCTCTGTCTGGAAATTTTGTAGATTAAGATCAGGAATTTTATGAGGCTACACCTCATATTAAAATCCTTCCTATCATTCTTGCCTGTAATTAAAGGGTGAAAGTCTTTCAGTCTGAAAGGTAAGGTTTTACATTTTTTTCTTAAATTAATTTTACTTGAAATATTGTTCATATGAATAGAAAAGACAAAATAATTTGATATACAGCCATAAATGCAAAGCACAACTTTGTCAAATCTTATCATTTTGTCTGGTTTACTCCAACTATTATTTTGTTGTCATTTTAAATGAAAATAACTTATATATAAATAAGATTCTTATGTATTCCTCCACAATCTGCTCATTTTCCTCTTTCTCCAGAAGGAAGGCCTATAATGAATTTGGAATTTCTTAAATAGAAAGATTGAAAAATGTTTTTCTTGAGATAAAATATTAAATAAATGGTATTTACTTCTGCATGCTTTTTTTCTACTCAGCATAGTTTTCGAATTTTATCAGTCTTGACGCATAGAGTATTTGTTCATAGGCTTTAATTGCTATATTATATTCTAATAAATGAATATATATAAACATATTTCTATATATTTATATACATTGTATAAGTTATGTTCTGGTATTTATAAAAGTATATATATTCATACATATATATACATATTCTTCAATTATATATATATTTAGAATTCATTTTCATTTTAATGTACATTTTATACAAAAATTTATCTTCTTGAGATATATGCACATACCTTTCTAGAATATTTCCTCATTAGTGGAATTGCTAAATCTTGAGTAATACTATGTTGCACAAAGAACATAAAATACGTTCTCTGGCATGTCTGAATTAGTCGACTGTTAGATATCTTTTTCTATACCAAATCTATAAATATATTTTCCTGTGTTCTGTATAACACTTTGATGTTTTAGGTTTGCAATCAAATAACTCTTTCATGTTTTTCCATGTTATTACTTGAGATGCATATTTTCTGTATGAACATCAGAAAAGGATTAATAAGGAAAAATTAATGGAAAAGTTTATGTTACCTGGAATTTATACGTATGTATATTAGCTGGATTACTCAATATCAAAGCATCATTTATTGAATATTTCATTGTCCAATCCTATCATTAGCAAAGATGATAATGAGGACATAAAGAGGAGGGTGCAGGTTGCTGGTTAGAGTCATGCAAGCTCTGTCTCCGGGAGCTCCATAAATACCAGAGACCCACACACACCTTAGACATTGCTAATAGCATGACACCAACATTAAATCACCTGCTGAGACTAGCCAGTTACAGAGATATTTCTGTGACAGAAACTAAGACTAAAGAACTACATTTGCTTCTAAGAACACATTTTATTAGACTGCAACTTACATTAGGATGATGAAAGAGGGGGAGCATCAGGGCGGCTCAGTCGGTTGAGCATTGGAATCTTGGTTTTAGCTCAGGTTATGATCTCAGGGTCGTGGAATCGAACCCCACATTGGGCTCCATGCTCAGCATCAGAGTCCACTTGAGATTCTTTGCCTTGGGCGACTGGGTGGCTCAGTTGGTTAAGCGTCTGCCTTAGGCTCAGGTCATGATCGCAGGGTCCTGGGATAGAGTCCCACATTTGGCTCCCTGCTCAATGGGGAGTCAGCTTCTCCCTCTCCCTCTGCCTGCCACTCTCCCTGCTTATGCTCTCTCTCTCTCTGTCAAATAAATAAATAAAATCTTAAAAAAAAGAAAAGAAAAGAAGAAATTCTCTGCCTCTGTCCCTCCCCATGCGTGCACTTTCTCTCTCTCTTTAAAATAAAAAAATAAAATATTTAAAAAAATAGATGATGAAAGAGGGCATTCCACTGAGCTCCCAGGTGATCCTGTCACTCTTGCAAAAAAAATAAAAATAAATAAAATAAAAAGAGTAAATAAATAAAATAATATACTAATGAATAATTAAAATAAATAAGGTAAGACTTCTATGGTCAGATTTTGGCTAAGCTTCATATGTCCTTGAAACTAATATAAAATTTTATTTTTGCGTGTGTATTAGATTTTCAATATGTCTATTAGATAAAGTCTATTAATTGCAGTCGTTCTAAGGTTTTGCTGATCATTATCTGCCCATTAGTAAAATAGTAAACTATGGAATAGTTTTGTGTTTTTTTTAAGATTTTATTTATTTCTTTGACAGAGAGATAGAGAGAGCACAAGTAGGCAGAGCAGCAGGCAGAGGGAGAGGGAGAAGCAGGCTCTCCGCTGAGCGGGGAGCCAGACGCAGGGCTTGATCCCAGGACACTGAGATCATGACCTGAGCCAAAGGCAGAGGCTTAACCATCTGAGCCACCCAGGTGCCCCTGGAATAGCTTTTTTTATTTTTTATTTTTATTTTTATTTTTTTTAAATATTTAATCTATTTATTTGACAGAGAGAGAGAGAGAGAGCAAGAGAGGGAACACAAGCAGGGGGAGTGGGAGAGGGAGAAGCAGGCTTCCCGCTGAGCAGGGAGCCCCATGTCGGGCTTGATCCTAGAACCCTGGGATCATGACCTGAGCCGAAGGCAGTCGCTTAACCAACTGAGCCACCCAGGCGCCCCAGGAATAGTTTTTTTATAGTGACTGTGGATATATAAAAATTTCATTTGTCTTCTTTTTCCTCTACATATCTGAGAGTACAGAATTACATCTGTACAATCAACAAAAAGTTAATTTCTTATATCCTCCTCTTCTTTTTTTTCATTTTATGATTAATGCAGTATCCCTTTTTATCATCAATAATTATTTTTTTTCTTTAAGGCCTCTTTGTCTTATATGAATATTGTTGTGCCTACTTTATGTGTTTATACCCCCTGTATATTTTAGCATTTATTTAAAAGAATTTTTCATTTTCTTCTTAAGAGCTGACAAATGGAGTTCTACTTTTAGCTAGGATGTAGAAACAGACCAGAGTTGTCACCTTCAGCTTGATGCAATTAAAAGACCAGACAAAACATAGCAATGGTTTTGAGATATTGGACATAAGGCAATGTAGGACACTGATCCCTATCAATGGGGAAACAAACAAGTTGAAACCTCAGTTTGCCCCAGCATATTGTCTGGAGAGAGTTTTTAAGCCCCAACACAGGAAGAGGGAAGTCTGGTGGAGCATGGCATCCACCTGAGTTGAGAAGACTTGGGAGAAAGGGAAGAGCAAGGCAGGTAATTTTGCAAGGCAGACAAGCACCAGAGAGAACTACACTGAGTGAGAGCTTTGAAAATCTTCAAAGGGTCCCCCTGGAGTCACCAGCCTCAGTCTTCAGAGGTAGTCCTATTGTGTAGGGTTAAATAACAAAGGCTTTACTGCTTTACATACAGGACTAAGTAAGAGGAAATCCTGCCTCTTACTGATTTGCAAGGGAAGTACTGATACAATGGTTGAATAGGATTTATAGTCACTTTTTTTAAGGGTCAAGATTACCTGTAAAGTCTGTGTCAGGATTAACTATGTAAAATGGTTTAACTGATCCATACCAAAATGTAAAATATTGTAGAAGGGAGAGTTAAATAAATAATTACAGAAATACTTTATGTAGAGCTTTGTTAAAATGAAATCAATGTGGTTGTTTTCAACAGGAAGCCCACTAATCATGATTGCGTGAAGCACAACTCTTCTAGGTAGGAAATATTCATTAGAAGCTATGTTTTAACCCAGTTAAGCTGACTGGTTGTTTTATGGCCCAATCAATAAATTCAAATCTCCCATTCAAATCAATTAAAATATAATTTGTGTGCTGGTGAATAAATGCATTTGCTTATTTAAAGGAGCATGCAATTCCATACAGATCAAGGGATAGATAAAACATCATTGTTTTCATGAAAAGAACTGACATATATACCATTTAATAGAACCTAAAAAATAAATAAAAGATTCTGAACCTGACAGAAGTATATCTTTTTGGGGACTCCACAGTAGTTGGTCCCCACCCTCTCTCCCCATTTGGATGTAATGCTAGAAGAGCATTTTAGAAGAATATTTAACTAAGTGGAATCTCATCAGGAAGCACTTCAAAGGAGTGCTGTTTAATGTTCAAATATAAATGTACTTTGATGACCTTCCTTTTATCGAACCCACTATTAAAATGCTTTCCTAAAACTTCCTTCCCCAAAAGCCTGGCTGGTTAATCATATGATCTCTTTGAATAACCTTTGATCCTACTAGGTGATTAAAACCAAATTGGAAAAGAATATAAGGCATTGAAGCAAATTTGACCTTGGTAAAATTATAAACATTGTCTTCAAATATCCCCTCATCTGAATGTCATTTTCTGTTTTAATTTATTGATTTTCCTCTTATTACTTATGCTACCCCTCACTTCTTCATGTCTTTTACAAACTTATCATAGCTGTCTACAAAGGTTGCCTACCTCCGAAAATGTGACAGTTGTGAGAACACATAATTGTAGAGAAACCCATATTCAAATTCTTAATTCACGATTATATTCATTGGGTTACCTTTAGCCATATATCCTTTCTGAACCTCAATTCGCTTATACACAAAGTTGGAAAAAAAATCTGATTCCACATAGCATTTAGATGGAATCAACTGATAATGCAGATTGATTTTTTCTTAATATAAAATATATTATAAATTAGTATATTTTTGCATTTAAGGTCATTCATGGCATTTTTTTCCCCACTGAAGCCAGTTTTCTTTTTTTTTCCAGTAAAGTCACCTTATTCCTTTAAGGAATCACTTTTTGCTTTGTTTTGTTTTACATCCCATGAATAACCCAATTTGAAAAACACATAGGCTGACATGATTTAATTATCTTCCAGTTGTTAAATTAATATACTGCACACGAGAAGGACCAGTTAGGTAACACATTACAAGTAGAAAATAAGCAAACAGAGTTAAATGGGTAACTAAGGAAGTGTTAACTTCAAGTATTGTGAACAGCCTCTCTGTGGAATCTTCTTAATAGAAAAAATTCTCAAAGTATCTTTCATTTTATATTCCAGTGGATATATTCTGTTCCTAATGGAAAATAAGGTACAACCTCATTGATTTTCATGTTTGCAGACTAAGGTGTACTTCCTAGTAAACCAAATGAGTAATTAAACAAACCAAAATTTGGTATTCAGAGAAGAATATTAATTCATCCATAATTTCCTGGTGATGTCTAAGAAGTAAGGATTAAGCAGTATGCATGCCATACAATGGCTGGCTAAGCTGCAAAGCTCCTACGCTGTAATGCACAAGTTTCAATTGTGGGCACTCTTTTTGCAGAGTGCTTTCTCACTGGTTATTCATGGTGTTATGGTTATGACATAGTATGGTTTTCAAATGTGGACAGTTTTGCTCTATATTTATTTGCTGCTCCTAGTTTTGTTTTACTATAATTAGTATACTTTATCGTAGCTTTTTGGTTAGCCCTACATATCATAGTGATATTTATAGCAATATTCTTGGACTTATAATTTCCTAATAACAAGACCAAAAACATGCTTTTAATATGAACAAATAAGATGCATGCAGAAATCTTAAACATTTGAGCCTTTTTTTTTTTCCAATGGAGGGTAAGAATGCATGTTATAGTTGAGCCAAAGGAGATAATCAAACTGAGCAGAGTAAAACTGAACATTTCAGAAAAATTTGGTCCCCAAATTTACAACATCTAAAAGAAGTGTATCAATTAAGATTCTTGGGTGGCATGAAATTTAAGAAACAAAACAACTGAGCAAGGGGAAGAGAGAATGAGAGTGAGAAATAAGCCAAGCTACAGACTATACCTATTGAAAACAAACTGATGGTTACAAGAGGGTAGGTAAATAGAAGGATGGATGAAAAAGGCGATGGGGATTAAGGAGGGCACTTGTGATGAGCACTGGGTAATGTATGGAATTGTTGAATCACTATTTTGTACACCTGAAACTAATGCAGCACTATATATTAACTATGTTGGAATTAAAATTAAAAAAAAAAAAATTCTTGGGTGGCAGGAAATGGAAATGACCGGACAATTTAAAGGAAAAAGAGATTTACTAAAAGACACAGAATAGGAGCGCCTGGGTGGCTCAGTCGTTAAGCATCTGCCTTTGGCTCAGGTCATGATCCCAGGGTCCTGGGATCAAGCCTGGCATTGGTCTCCCTGATCCGTGGGAAGCCTGCTTCTCCCTCTCCCACTCCCCCTGCTTGTGTTTCCTCTCTCACATTCTGTCTGTCTGTCAAATAAATAAAATAAAATCTTAAAAATAAATAAATAAATAATAAAAGATATAGAGTAGTTTATAGAATGGAAACAAATCCCAAATGTCCTGAACAGAATAATTTCAGAACACTGGGCATCAAGCACATACTGGCAAACTTGTAGGTATAAACTAAGGGAAGACAGCTATTAACAGTTTGTTCTGTTCTAATAATTTCAAGTCTAGTTAGCTAGAATTCATCTCTAGTAAATATTCAAAGTGTTATTTGGTAGAAAACACATTATCCATCAGTGAACTGCAGATCAGCATTGTATGCATACTACTGTTATTAGTCTTTTTGATTTTTCTGATATAGTACATTGTATGGTTTGGGGCTAGAAATCTATTTCATTATTTAAAATGTTTAAATATCGTCAAGTGCTATGGCTAACCTTGAGAGTTTCTAAAATTAGATAAAAGTACAATGCTTTTTGAAAGCGTAACTTAGTCTTAATGGCCCCTCATTTTCAGATGGTCCACTCTAATTTTTTTTTAATTCTTTTCTGTAGATAGTACATTTCATGGTGTACTTGGAAATGAAGGAGAGGGATTGATATATATTAAATCTCTATACTGTGTGTCATTTTTAGAAGAGAAAATAAATAATAGTTTATTTTCTACATTTTAGGAGAGGATGTTAGGAAAAAAAAACTTGGCAATGGCTGCTTTAGGGGGATGTTATTTTCTTTTAGAGAACACTATAAAGGCCCCAGGCAAGTACTTTAATTAACACCGATTCCATCTATCATTTGAGTTCCCCCAAACTCAATTATCCACTTGAATAGTTCCAAACTTCCAGAATAAACCTTTGAACAACATAGTGGAATTATCAAAAGTGAAAAAAGCAGATTCATGGCATACCCCCTTCACCATGGTTATTTATTTTATCACAGCCTTTGTGCAGACAATAAATTCATTTTTCTTTACATAAGGTGGATGACATTATAGTTATAATCCTGAAATGTATTTCACTATAGAGACTATTAACTCACATTTATGTGGATGTTTTTAATTTTTGGATAAACCTTATTAAGAATAAATCTCATTTAAGAACTAATGATGAGACATCAATGAATTTAATCACCTTACTATAAATAATTTTCACTACTGATTTCATTAGAAATTTTGCCATACTATAATATAAAGAATATAAATATCAATAATTCACAAATGTACCCATAACCTTATAATTCATGGTGGTTAAGAGAAAAGCATTGGTGTCAGAACTTTGTTTTGATCTTGTTTCTGATACCTCTAAAATGTGTGCCTTGCTTAAACAGTTGTTTTGTTTGTTTGTTTGTTTGTTTGTTTTAAAGAGAGAGCTCATGTATGTGCAAGTGGGAGGAGGGGCAGAGGGAGAGGGAGAGAGGAAATCCCAAGCAGGCCCCACATCCTGGGCAGAGCGGGATGCAAGGCTCCATCTCACGACCCTGAGATCATGACCTGAGCGGAAATCAAGATTCACGTTCTTAACCAATTTAGCCACCCAGGCACCCTATTTTGTTTCTTTACTTAAAAAAAAAAACAAAAATCACTGGAAGGGTCAAATGGACTTAGTTCTATAGAAGGGCTTATATAGCATTTTGTATATAGTAAACATTTAAGAATTTGGGGGTATATCGGTAGAACCTAACTAATTAAGATTCATTTCTAACTAAACATGCAAAAATAGTTGAAGACTTTGTTTTCTCATTTTATCAACACAAGCGTTTTTCTAAAGTTCTAGTACATTGAATACACATTTTTGTTTATATTAGACTATCACATCAGTGCAATACATATAATTGCTTCATTTTATGTATACTTAAATGTTTAAAAGATAAAATATAATCTGAATATTTTGAGTGTCAGAACTACTTCTGTAATAGAGATGGAAAGTGATGATCCCCTAAGTTCTATCAGTTTCGGTTTTCACATTCTAGATTATTTTATATGAAATATAATCATGTTAATTTATTTTTGTGCTAAAGTGTCTGTATTTTACAATTAAAAAACCAAACTAATATGTGTAGAACAGCATAAATCTGTTCCTAGTCGGTAAGATACTCAAACATGAAAGATTGTTGATTATTGTATAGCATCCTTAGAGACTTTGAAGACAAGTAGCTTTTCTTACCTGCTCCAGGAAGCTAAGGAGAACAGAAAGAATATTTTTGACATATTTTGTTGTTAGTTCTTCCTTCCATTCTTTCACCCTTTTATTCTCCTTCCTCCATCCCTTCATCCCTCCATCCCTCTTGCCTTCTTCTCTTAATGTAACATGGGGTTAATTTCTGAGGAGTCATTCAGCTTCTATGATTTCCTCTTATCCATAAGTCAGGGTTATTAATAAAAACTAATCGAACATCAGTTGTACAAAAGGAAAGATGCAATTCCAATCAGCAGACACTATATTAAAAACAGGAGCCACATAGGATTTTAAAATCACATACATTTGTCCTCTGAGTGTTGAACAATTACAGAGTAACAATTTTCTGTAATTAGTGCGTCATTTCTGACCAATCAATAATTGGATAAATGATAAAATATCAAAATGGCATCACACATCAACCAGCATAGTATATAGGAAAGAATAGGCAAATAGCAGAGAAACAGGATGTCAAATAAAAGGATGGAAAGAACAGATCCTAATGTGCACAACCTGCCAAATGGTTCCATCAAATATTTAATGAGAAGGAGGCTAACCTGGGGTGCAAACTGTACACATTTGTATTGTGTCATGATTAAGAATGACAATATTGGGGCGCCTGGGTGGCTCAGTCAGTTAGGTGTCTGACTTTGGCTCAGACCCTGATCTCAGGATCCTGGAATTGACCTCTGTGTGGGGCTCCATGATCATCAGGGAGTCTGCCTGTTCCTCTGTCCCTGCCCCCACTCTTTCTTTCAAATAAACAAATAAAATCTTAAAAGAAAATAAAAGGAATGACAATATTATTTTTGACCTCAACATTCATTCACTATATTTTTGGAGAACGTGTATCAATTTTTCTCTGAAGAACTTCCCCCTTTGTCATTTTTTATCCATATACTTCAGATGATTGACTTCATCCCTGATTTTAGGATTAATTCCTCAACTCCTGCTGGCCAAAGCCAAACATCACATTGCTGTAGCTATGAAAACAGTTCAGAAATGGTTGAGGCTCTTTATCTTACCAAAGCAAAGGAGTATTTTTATGTGATGGTTTAGAAAGAGGTGCATAAACCCATTCTCTGTAGTCTGTTGGGTACCATCAGGGTAAGGTTGATACAAGATGAGGTGCTGGGACTCTGAGACTGAAAGCAGCTGAAAGCTGATCATAGAGATGGAAAGAAAGACAATCCATATAATATTGTTTGAGCTTGGAATCAAGCCATACCTTAATACAAGAGCTCCCCTGATTTTTTGAACTTAATTAAGTGAATAACTTATCTTACATGCTTCAAAGTGTTTGTATCTGTCCAAGTGGAAAGAGTCCTAAATGACACATATATGCGCAACTGTAAACACACATTTATGTGAATGAACACATGCATGTACATGGGTACATATCATGGGTTATTTTCCAAATGAAGCACTTCTTTTCCAAATAATATTAAACATTAAGTTAAATAATCTAACAAAATAATTGTAAGAGAGCCAGCCACTGATATGAAAAAAAATATTTTTCTCATCTTCAGCATGTGTGTATTAAAGAACTCATGGAACTATAAATATCTATGGAATATGAAAAAGAAATGCTTAGAAATTCTTTTTAAGATTTTATTTATTTATTTGACAGAGAGAGACCCAGCGAGAGCAGGAGCACAAGCAGGGGGAGTGGGAAAGGCAGAAGCAGGCTTCCCACTGAACAGGAATCCTGATGCGGGGCTTGATCCCAGGTCCCCAGGATCATGACCTGAGCTGAAGGCAGACGTTTAATGACTGAGCCACCCAGGCATCCCTAGAAATTTTTAAATAATTCCGACTGCTGCATACTTCTTTTCTGATAATAATGAATAGTGATGTGCCTTATTCATTACAGTACCTGCCCAAGAATACCACTCATTTAGACTTAGTGTTCACCTTTGGTCTTTACAAATGACCATAATTATTTGAGATAATTTGCTCTTTAGTTTTTTTATTTGCTTGTTGAATGTTCACAGTCACAGTATTGGTTTATGGAAAGTATAACACATTAACTAAGTGAATATTAAATTTTGCCATAAAAATTCAACAGCAGGCATAAAAAGTTCTCCATTTCAAAATATCATGTGAATGCACAGAGGAGACTGGCACCATGAATCCTGCTCAGATCATTTTTCCTATCAAGTAGAACGTGACACAGAATGGTTTTAAAAGATACCTCATACCTGCTTTATACTTTGGGAAAGAAAATATGAATCATCTTGTCCTCTGTTGATCCCTCTTTCATGATGATCTTCCATTTATTTCCTCCACTGGATCTGTTTGAAGCTCCTGCTGGATATTTCCATATAAAAAGTAGGACAGGTATGCTGTTTAACTCCATTTCAAAATTTATTTCATTAAAAGAGATGTTTTAAAATAGTTGTCTTCATTAAAAAATATGTTAAAAGTTACTTCTAGCATATTTAATGGGGAGAAACAGTTTTAAAAAAAAGTCTTATATTTTATTCCACAATAAGATACTATTGTCGTTAAGTCTTGAAAATATATAAGGTATTCAGAAAATTATGTCCATATGGCAAGATGGCTGGTGACTCATGGCCCATAATATTGCTCATTTTGCATGACTAAGCAGCTAGCCAAATGTGCAAATATAATTAGCCACACGTCTCATCTGTGAAAGAGTGTCTTTAAAATGAATCCGGTTCATGGAGAATATCAGGTTCATTAACTCTTTGGGGCCATTAGGGTGCTATTTAAAAGGCATTTATTCTCTGTGACATAATTTTCCAAATCAGATTCTAGTGGCTTGTCTTGGGTATTCATTTACTTGACGATACCTAGAGAGAAGGGGTGGAAAAAGAAAACAAAAGAAGAATGGAAGGAAAGAATGATTTTTGTATTCATATTATGTCATGTTCTCAGTTTGCTGTTTTCATTTTTCTCTAACAAATCTATAATTTTAGTTTTAGAAATATCTGCACGTTATTTGTAAATATACTAATAAATAACTAAAAAGTTTTGGGATTATTTTCTGAGTCACCATAATTAAGGAAAAACAGGTAGTATGTCTTTTATTTATTTATTTTTTTAAAAGATTTTATTTATTCATTTGAGACACAGAGATACAGAGAGAGAAAGCATGAGCAGGGAAAGAGACAGAGGGAGAAGCAGGCTCCTCGCTGAGCCAGGAGCCCGATGTGGGGCTCGATCCCATGACCCTGGGATCATGACCAGAGCTGAAGGCAGATGCTTAACCATCTGAGCCACCCAGGAGCCCCAGGTAGTATGTCTTTTAAATACAGATTTCAGATATCTATAAAAGATTATTTTCTTTCTATCTATCTATCATCTATCATTTACCTACCTATCTATTTAAGAAACAAATAACTTCAATAAGATCTTTGAATTCTTTTAAATTAGCTAAAACTCAACTATTGAGCATATGCTATATTATGGGGAAAATATGTACCCTAAATATATAGAAAAACTTTATTGGAGTTATAGTTCTTATTAGAGACTTCAGAATTCTTACCTATTTAGAAGCTAAGTAAGATAACTTAAAAGCTCTTGGGGCACCTAGGTGACTCAGTCATTAAGCGTCTGCCTTCAGCTCAGGTCATGATCCCAGGGTCCTGGGATCGAGCCCCACATCGGGCTCCCTGCTCAGCGGGAAGCCTGCTTCTCCCTCTCCCTCTCCCCCTGCTTGTGTTCCCACTCTCGTTATCTCTCTCTCTCTCTGTCAAATAAATAAAATCTTTAAAAAAAATTTAACTTAAAACTCTTATATGGACTTGTAAATTATATTAATAGAGCCCAGCCATTTTATAAATTGGGAAAATGAAAATTATACTCTGAAACAATATTTTTGTGTATTTTCCATATAGGCAAATAGGAATTTCATTACTTTTATTTACTTAAAAATACTTAAAAGGAAATCTTAATGCTTTTGTGTTATATATATTTATTTTTTAATTTTCTATTTTATTTTTATAATAAACTTGATATTCCAATCAAAGCTATTATAACTTTTTCCTATTGAAAAACATATGTGGGATATAGGGCAAAGTCCTTAGCAGGTGTTCTCTAAAAATTATATGGATAAATGTCTAGACAGTAGAAATGAGACAGATCAATTTTTAATTCACATTACTTCCCTATTTTAAATTACCTGTTTTTAAATAGTTTTCTGCTAAAATTTCCCTATGTAGTTTCAAACTCCATAAAACTGTTTGAATCTATATAAAATAGGTCTACCATGTAATAGCACATTTTGGAAGATATAGATACACATGGAAGAAATGATAGTGAATGTTTAGCTATTTGAACAATGTTTCCAAAGGGTTTTGTTTTTTGCCTCCTTTAAAAAATTTGAGATATCATTGACATATAATAATCATGTAAGTTTAAGGTGTATAACATGTTGATTTGATACATTTATATATTGCAATATGATTCCCACCATAGCATTAGCTAACACCTCTATCACCTCATGTAATTACCATTTCTTTTTTACGGTGAGTACATTTAAGATCTAATCTTTTAGTAACTTTGAAGTGTATAATAAAGTATCGTTGACTATAATCACTATGCCGTGCCTTAGATCTCCAGAACGTATTTATCTTCTAATTGTAAGTTTGTGCCCTTGGAATATCTACTCAATTCTCTTACCCCCTCAGACCCGTGGTGATTACCATTCTGCTCTGTTTCCACAAATTTGGCTTTTTAAGATTCCATATATAAGTGATATCATACAGTACTTGTCTTCCTCTAACGTATATCTCACTCAGCATCATGCCCTCAGGGTCCATCAATCTTGTGACAAGTGATAGGATTTCCTTCTTCCTCATGGCTGAATAATACTCCATTGTAAACATATACAGGATTTGTCTTTATCTATTCATCCACTGATGGACACTTAAATTGTTTCTACATCCTGAAGAGTTCAGATATCTCTTCAATATCCTGTTTTAATTTCTTTTAAATATATACCCAGAAGTAAGATTACTGTATCATATGGTAGTTCTATTTTTAATTTTTTTAATATAAACTCCATACTCTTTTCCACTGTGACTGTACCAATTTACATTTCCACCAATAGTGAATAAGTGTTCCCTTTCTCTACATTCTCACCAACACTTGTTATCTCCTGTCTTCCTAATGATAGCCATTCTAACATGTGTGAGGTGATATCTCATTATGGTTTTGATTTGCATTTTCAGTATGATTAGTGATATTGAGCATCTTTTTTATGAACCTGTTGGCCGTTTGTATGTCTTTGGAAAACTGCCTATTCAGTTCCTCTGACCATTTTATATTCAGACTGTTTATTATATAATTGGTGTTATGAGTTCTTTGTATTTTGGATATTAACCCCTTATCAGGTATATGGTTTGCAAATATTTTCTACCATTCCATAGTTTGCCTTCACATTTTTTTGTTTCTCTTATTGTGCAGAACATTTTAAGATTAATATACTCCCACCCTGTTGATTCTTGCTCTTGTTGCTTGTGCTTTTGTTGTCATACTAAAAGTCATTGCTAAGACCAATGTTGAAGAGCTTTTTTGTGTGTGTTTTCTTCTAGGAGTTTTATGATTTAAGATCTTGTGTTAAAGTCTTTAATCCATTTTAAGTTAATGTTTGTGAAAGGTGTAAAGATGGATGAGTTCAAGTTAATTTTTTGGCATGTGGTTATCTGGTTTTCTCAACACTGTTTATTGAAGAGACTATCTTTTTTTCATTAAGTATTTTTGGATCTATGTCAAATATAGGTTGATCATGTATGTCTGGGTTTATTTTTGTGCTCTCTGTTCTGTTCTTTTGGTCTGTGTCTAACTTTATGTCAGTTTTTAAATTCCCCAGGTCCAGTGGTGTGACCCATTTGGGGCACACCGGGGATAATCCACCCCCCACATGCACACATATATAAACACCATGTTGTTTTGATTGCTACAGCTTTGTACTATAGTTTGAAGTCAGGGAGCATGACATCTTTAGCTTTGCTCTTCTTTCTCAAATTGCTTTAGTTCTTTGGGGTCTTTAGTGATTCCATTCAAATTATAGACTTGTTTTTTTGAATTTATGTGAAAAATGTAATTGGAATTTTGATAGGGATTGCATTGAAACTATTGCTTTGGTACTCCCAGACATGGACTGAGAGGAGTTAGAGCTGGTTTACAAGCAATTTCCAGCTCCACAGCCCATAACAGGGTCTGTCTGCCTATATCCTGATGCACATATGGGCAAGGCTCCTCCAAATCCCTTGATGTATGATGTTGGATCTCACAGTTTCCACAGATACATTTTTATTCTTGGATAGATTATGAATTTTGGGTATGGAGGGTGTGTGGGATAAAACATGTCTTATGCCACCATGATACTGACATTACTCTCCCTTGTTATATATATTTAATAATTTTTTAGTTGTCACGAGTTTTAACTTTGTGATTTTCAACCGCCATATGATTTTAATTTTTTTAAGATTTTATTTATTTATTTATTTGACAGAGAGAGAGATAGCAAGAGCAGGAACACAAGCAGGGGGAGTCGGGGAGGGAGAAGCAGGTTTCCCACTGAGCAGGGAGCCCGATGTGGGTCTCCATCCCAGGACCCTGGGATCACGACCTGAGCTGAAGGCAGACACTTAATGACTGAGCCACTCAGGCACCCCACCATATGATTTAATTATAAAATCTAATCTTTGGGATGCCTGGGTAGCACAGTTGGTTAGACATCCAACTCTTGATTTCACCTCTGGTCATGATCTCATGGTTGTGAGACTGAGCCCTGTGTTGGGCTCTACACTGGGCATGGAGCTGCTTAAGATTCATTCTGTCCCTCTCCTCTGCCCCTCCCCCACTCTTGCATGCGTGCTTGCATGCACACTCTCTCTCTCTCTCAAAAAAAAAAATCTAATCTTTATCTAATATTCATTGGCATATTTTCTATGGTTAAAATTTTCTTTGTTATTTAATTTTTTTGATGTTTTTACCACAAATCCATTCTCCCACTGTATCCCAGCACTCTTTTCTCCAGTGGTAACCCATTTATCAGTTTTGATATATTTATATTTCCATATCTTTTCAACATTTAATTTTTACTTAAAACATTATTTCCTGTGTTTCTTTGTTGAACATTATTTGACAGAAAAGATAAAAAGTTTCTGAAAATATTTTTACTCATATATGCTAATATTCTGTTTATATAATCATTATTTTTCAACTAAGCAAAGGCTTCAACTTGGTTAGTCTCAGCAGAGAGTCAAATTGAAGAAAATATGTAATAAACCAAAACACAGAAAGGCAAATCACAAGTCTGATATCCATAAAGAATATTAAAAATTGATTATAGCCTTTCCTATATCTCTTGAATAGAGTTATTTTATTTAGACTGTAATTTTTGAATAGAGTTGCATTGCTTGATTCATAAGAAAAGATCTTATCATGACTCTTAACCTCTTCAAAGTTTCATTCAGTATGAGTATTTAGTCCACAGACTCCCTTTCTTTATTCTTTTTGTACCTATTTTACTTTTTAAAGAAATTGATTTTCATTCCTTCTCTATGCATTGCATATATATATCCTCGCTTGATCTCTTTCAGTTTTTTTCTTTACACATTATTTTAATCAGCATGAGAAAATCCCAGAAACCAGGAGGAAAAGACAAAATATCTTTATTTTGGGATTTTAAACAAGCTATAAATATTTATACTTTGATACTTTTGCTCCAAAATATATGGATGATATATGATGATCACATTTGTTTATATGTCTCTATTTTCCAACCTATATAAATATTGAAATAACAATTTCTTAGAAGAGAAATTATTGGTAATAAAATAATATTAATATAATAATAGCAACAATAATAATATATATTATATATCTGGCCCTGTTAGTTACATTATCATAAGGCCTCATGACTTTATTGATGTGGAAACTGAACCTCAGGTAAATTATACATCTTGACCAAGGTCACACTTCCAAGGAAGAGTTGTAGTTGCAATGTAAGCACAGGCAGTCTTATCTCCAACTCACTATTTTTTACTTTTCTACTCTTCGGGTATATATGCTGTTTTTCCAAATTTTCTACAAAGGATATACTTTAATAATCGTTATATATGTCTGTTTTAATTTGCACAGAGAATTCCTTAATTAAAAGATGTTTATTGTAAGAACTCATGGGGAGGTGAGAAAAAAGAAAGAGTTTCAACAGCTATACAGTCATACATTATTGAACATATATAGTGTTCATTATAAACCCTATTGACCAAAAATTAATTATAAGCTCTAAGCATTACAACTGCTCTATATTCTAACAATCATATAGACTGAACTTTTTCTGTCTCTTCTGCATCAGATTTTCCAGAACTAAACACTGACTTGCGTTAAGTCTTCCAAGTGATGAAGTGACTGTGTTAATCCACCACAGACTAGATCACTCACTATCCTATAGATGATGCTTTGTAGTCTGGTGTCATTTACTGAGGCAAACCAGCTAATAACAATAGAAGGATTACATAATACAGCATACAAGATGCAAGTGAATACTTTCGGCCAATTTTTCTTAGAAGGGAAAAAGAAAAAAACTGTGTACATGGCATCGATAAAGGTACATAGAGTTTTGTACATATGATCAGAAAATAAAAGGATCAAACAGTAAAAAGAATTAGTGAAAACCAGATCAAAATTCCTAACAAAAAGAATACATGTAGTTTTGAGTCCAATGAGATCATTGACCATATTTTACTCAGGTGTATTTTTCTTTCAGATAGCACAATCCCCCGAAAAAAATTGATAATTTTCTAAACTAATGAACCTGGAGGTCATGAAGGAAAGGAATCATGAAACAGAATTAACAAGGGGTGCCTGGGTGGCTCAGTCAGTTAAGTGTCTGCCTTTGGCTCAGGTCACGATCTAGGGGTTCTAGGATCCAGCCCTGCTTTGGGCTCCCTGCTCAGCTGGGAGCCTGCTTCTCCCTCTCCCTCTGCCCCTTCCCCTGCTCATGCTCTCTCTCTCTCAAATAAATAAACAAATAAAATCTATAAAAAAGAATTAACAAGATTTTCAACTCATTGGAATAAGGTTTAAGAGAGGACAGGAAATTGTAAATTTTAAACTCGCTGATTCAGAAGTTAGTTTCAATAAAGTGGAGAAAGAATTAAGTATAAACACATGCAAGTATCTATAGGAAATTTAGACTATGTCTAAGTTGGATTCTTCTTTCTCATACCAATCAAAATTAAAATTTGTCTGAGCAATAAAATTTATTTATTTTAACCCAAATTTGATACATCATATTCTACATTTTAAAGAATTATATAATCACTTTTATGTCTATGTCTTATTTTCTCATATGTTTCCAAGGTCAAGGTTGTCTTTCTACCCAGTGTGAACCCAATGCTACTTAATTATATATTTCTTGATATAGGAACCATACAGAAAATATTTAAGTATAAGTGATTGTGTGCATGCATGTGTGTGGGTGTGTGTTCATGCATGTGGGAGTGCTTGCTGTTAGGTTCATTAATCCGTTTGCCATTCAATTATGCCACTTGCGTTGTTCTGTTCTGTTTTGGGGGACTATTCTTGTGATTTTGCTATGACAGACTCAGTTATTGTGTCACCTGATGCATATGTATGACAGACTCTGAGGTGCCAATTTCACTTCAAGTATTAATCATGGCATCACGTTTTAACTCTACTGATCATTTTGTGGCCAACAGTTTTAAAAGTTCCTTATTTAGAAAAAAAATATTTTTTGGTTTCTGCCATAAATAATGCTTAACTATGCTCTTTTATCATAAGCAAAACTAAGTACACATGCTTAAATATTCCATCTTACAGCAATACTGAAGATGCAGGTTTAAAATTTTGGCAACTCTTGTTTTTTCTTTCTTTAATTCCATTCTTTTGACTGTTAAAAAACTAACTTTATGTGCAATTGAGATTTTAAAGAGAACTTGTGTTTTTGAAGCTCAGGATATCTTCCTTTTTAGTTGATCTAATAACTACAGTACTGACTGTAATCACACACATATAATCAGTATCTAAAATAACATCAATTTACTGACTGGAGAGTTTCGTTTAAATTTTATTCTGCTTAGGGGTGCCTCAGTGGCTCAGTCTGTTAAGTGTCTGCCTTTGGCTCAGGTCATGATCCCAGGGTCCTGGGATCGAGCCTCGCATGGGGCACCCTGCTCAGTGGAGAGTCTGCTCCTCCCTCTCTCTCTGCTGCTTCCCCTGCTTATGCTCTCTCCCTCTCTCTGTCAAATAAATAAAATCTTTAAAAAATAAAGTTTATTCTGCTAAACATCTTCATAGTGATATAAAATAAACAGAACATAAACTATTTTCAAAACATTCTTTCTCTGTTGTATAATACACTTTAAGATACAAAGAGATACTTTCTTTACATGAACATCCCAACAAGATACCTCAAAAAGGCTTATGCAGGGCAAGTATGTATGTGTGGTGGTGGAGAGGTAAGGGGGAGGGAGAAAGCCCTGCCTTAAGATAGACTATGGAGGATTGTTTTCGCATATAAAATTTACTGTGAAATGTAACAGAAATTGTTCTCCTTAAATCAATATGGTTGTTATATTTTAAGATCTCAAGCATTGCAGGTTAGAAAAGGTTGTTGTTTTTCCATGTGGCCAGTTTGATCAAAGTATTAAATGTGATGTTAAGCTGATTTTCAGGGCTTAGTTTAAGCAGCTAAATCTAGAGAGTTAGCTGGTTGAAGATATTTTTAATAACATAAAAACAGATAATCTTTGGGTATTCCATTATAGCTCACTATTATGTGTTACATTTTCCCTCTGTAGCATATGGGTAAATAAATCCGCTTCTTTATTTGCTTGTTTTTTCTTCCTCCCTCGCTCCCTCCTTTCCTCCGTTCATTCCTTCTTCCTCCCTTCTTTCCTTAATTATATTTTTTTAAATTAACCTCTTATTTTTAAGATCATAACTACACTTTAGGTCCAGATTCTGTGTCCTCAGTTTCAACTAATTTTAGCGTAAGAGTGTTTTGAACCTTATAGGGAAATTAGAACCTTCTTAGTTCTAATGTCATCTTGGTAAAGTTCTGGAAATGTAGAAATAGTCTCAGGATGGTACTGAATCTGCTGGCTAATGACGGGTTAGAAGGTAGGCCTCTGGTTTCTGTAGTGTCCTCATTTTATTTTATTCTATTATTTTATTTCACTTCATTTTATTTTGTTGAAACAGTTATTTCTGTTGAGAATAGCATTCTTTATATTCTTGAGCCAATTCAAATTACTGCTATTGTCAATAGATATAAATTAGCACAAGTGATACCTGCTGAAACAGTAAAAAGAGATAGAATAAGCTTTTTAAGATGATATAAGAATGGCTTGAAAATATCTTAAATTGTAAAATACTTTTAAAGCAAGATACTTAAAGATCTGAGGTTGTACGAACATGATAACTTTATAAACAGCAGGATAAGCATACTTAGTTTCTCAGTGTTTACCTTATATAATTCTGTCTCAAAAACTTATTAGTAAAATATAGAAGTTATATAATGAATATAAAATATATATATTTTATTAATAAGTTACCAAGATATGTATGTACATATATATGTGTGTGTGTGTGTGTATATATATATATATATACACACATATACATATACAGATATATATTCTTTCAAAGGCAAATTACCTCTGTGAACACAAATCAATGACATCCTCTCATTTCTGAAAGTGAGGTAATCAGTAAGGAATACAGTGCAATAAACACACCTCTGAATGCTAATCAGTCACATGCTTCTGCAAATGATGTCAATCTACTTTTACCTCTGAAAGTCTACCACTCACAGATCTCCATACTTACCAAAAAACAAAACAAAACAATTAAAAACATACATACACATACATACATACATTTCTGAAAATCAGCAGCCTGCACCGGTTGGAATACTGTGATCGAACTGCATGTAACTAACCATATATAGTAAGCATATGACATTATAGGAACTTATAAATTCAGCTTTATATTTTCATTTCAGATATTAAACTGTAGTCTCATTATCCTTTGACAATTCTGGAAGTGGTACTGAGTTTGTGCAAAGTCTCCAGAGTTTGGATAGTTGAGAGGACTCATCAGCCTCCACAGGACATACTCATAGAAGACTTTTATTTAAAGGCAAGTGATACGGTGCCACAAGATAAAAAGAGGGTGGGAAGGCAATAGGAGGTCCTAGAAACAGCTCAAGAGCAAGCTCTCCAGGGTCCTAATTAACATAGAGACGGACTGTCCTCTATTTCCAAATTGGACCCCCAATATCTATGTATAGAATCTCAGGTTTGGGAAGAGATCAAAGAAGAATTTTTCAGCACAGTGTTTACAGGCGTTTGGTCACATAACCTGTCCAGACTATCTAGAGTCAGCTAGCTCAGTTGAAATTGACCCCAGGGGTTATTTGTGGAATTTTGATTTTAAACAGCACATCACAAATCCCTCAGTCTTAACCTTGATCAACAGGCAAAAAAAAGAAAAGAAAAAAAAATCCAAAAAACCCAGACACCCATGAATCCCCAACGACTTTCTAGTTTAGCTGTAAATCAATTCTACCTCTCTATACTGTATGAAAGACCCTTGGTGGAAAGTGTTCTAGAGCGTCCTTGCACCAAGAAGTGTACTCGCTCAGTTGCTTGAGACTAAATTCCATTTTTTCTTCCATTTTTGTCACCAGGTGATTTGGATTCAATAATAATCTGAGCCTAGTAGTTTGAATTAGTTCTTGCTGAATTTAGCTTGTTTAGCATAGTATGTCTAACAAAATAGATCTTTGTATAGGGTTTTTGGGTCTCTATCATTGTATAATATAATTGGACACAGATGTTTGTAGTATAAACTAGCTCTTTTCATTTTAAGGTGTACCGCATGATAAATAATTTGACCTGGTTCTTAGAATAAGGTACTCAAGCCCAGGTTTTTGTATTAAGTATCTTGAGTTTTGATTTGAAGGTGTATTATTTCATAAATAACTGGGCTTAGGGCTTTGTATAAGGACATTTTTTTGGAAGTATAAAATTTAGTAAATATTTTGACATTAACTTGCTTTTCTCTTGCTTTTGCTATCAGCAAAATTAGCTAATAGTTAATAATAACAATAATAATAATAGCTATTGCTATTGTTTATCTGTATCATCGGTTTGCAAATTTTATTGTAAGGGACCACATAATAAATATTTTAGGCTTTTTTTGGCTACATACAATCCCCATGGCAAATTCTTCTTTTGTGATTTTTACAAACATTTATAAATGTACAAGTCTTCCTTGGCTCGAGGGCCATACACAAAAAGTCCTGTGACCTGTCAGGTTCATTAGCCATATTTTGATGACTACTACATGTATGAGGACATAGTCCATATGTTTTTGCTTTGCTCTTAACTGTCTTATTGTAACTGACTTTTTAAAAAGATTTTAGTTATTATTTATTTGAGAGAGAGAAAGAGAGAGCATGAGCGGGGGAGGGGCAGAGAGAGAGCAGACTCCCCACTGAGCTGGGAGCCTGATGATGAAGTGGGGCTTAATCCCATGACCCTGAGATCATGACCTGAACCCAAGACAGACATTTAAATGACTGAGCCAACCAGGCACCCCTCCAACTGAATTTATGAGAAACTCTTCCACAAGGAAAAGCAGGGGCATAGACCCAATAAGCGTCTAATCCAAGTAGTCCCTAAGAGCCAATTGTTGGAGGTCTGTTAAACTAGGAACCAGTTTGGAAAACCACAATTAGCTGAATTTTGTCTTGGGCCCTACAACATCTTTATGTGCACATTTCCTATATCGTTAATTTGTATAATCAGAAAATCCTCATCACAAGCAAATTTCCATATGAAGTAGCCAATTTTTGGTTAAACCATCTGTATGTCACATACATTTTTAAATTATCAATTTGGTCATAACTGTCCTTTTTCACAGCTTTACATTTACATATTTCTCAACTAGTGTATCTTGTTCACTTTACCAATAATAATAACTTGTCTCTATCAAATAATAATTTGATAGAGAAAATCATCACCCTAACCATATAACCTAGTTCTTCCCAGCTTTAATTAGCACAATCAATCTAAAAAGTGATATAAAGCTATGATATACATTAATCTTGCCAATAATGATCTGTTTTTTTAAGCAATGGATGAATTTAGAAAAATAGTCTTGTACTAGAAGAATTATCAAGGTGTAAGAATATATATACCACAGAAACACCCAGAGAAAACATTCCTGTGGCTGTAGAAAATCGATTACAACTTTTGTGAGACTCCTTTATTGTTCTTTTTAGGTCTGAATTGAGCTCTTGGTGTCATCTAAGACTAAGGATAATCACTCTGTGAAGCTATTTGTTGGACAATTCCAAGGATATAATTCCCCCAAATACTCAGTGGGCTATGTATCCTTTCAAAACTCCAAAGATCTGGTGAAATAAATATTAACTAGTGGGAGAGACAATCAAAAATGTTCATTCTGTCAATAAGAGTTGGAGAATTTGAGATGACCATCAAAAATTTGTCATTTACTGTGGCTGCCATATTAAATAAGGATATCCAAACCCTGGCTGCACAACAATCCTACCTATTATGCTTACTTTTTTTAGAAGATTTTATTTATTTGACAGAGAGAGACAGTGAGAGAGGGAACACAAGCAGGGGGAGTGGAAGAGGGAGAAGCAGGCTTCCCGCTGAGCAGGGAGCCTGAGTCAGGCCTCAATCCCAGGACCCTGGGATCATGACCTGAGCCAAAGGCAGAGCTTAACGACTGAGCCACCCAGGAGCCCCTATTATGCTTATTTTAAGTATAGATAAGAAGATAGGCTTATAATAGGGGAGTGGCTATATATGAACCATCTAATATATAATAGTTCATGAATCACTGGGATTTGTCTTTTACAGAGAAATTATGCCACATTCATTAATTGTTGTAATTTCATTATTTTTTTCACAGATGGTGATTTATTGTTTGCAGCAATTATTTTTTGTCAATACAAGATGTGTGTTTGAACTTCAAAACCATGTGTAACTCAAATTTCTTATTCAGATCATCTATATTTGCTCAATATTTTGATCAAGGAATGAGGTCTTAGATGAGTTAATGAAACACATATATGTGGTCATTAATATAATTAATCATGACATTTTCTCATCATTACAAGTTGTAATCTTTCAATTTATGTGGAGATTTTTAAATATCCCTAGATTTGTAACATTAACTTGAAAGTTTATCCTTACTTACAGTACTAGATTTTAGTGCCATATAGCTTGACAATCTCCTACCAATTCCACACCAGTATTAATCAGTATTAATTTACTTCTTCTAACCTTAAACCTGACATATGATCTCCTAAAGGGGTGAAATAAATTTCTTTTTCAGCATTTGAAATCATCCCTTCTTTGATCTTATGAAGAAAGACTAACAATATTCTTTAATGTTATACCACTTTGATCTTGGTAACATTTTATGTGGAGCTCTGCTTCGAAGATACAATGAGTATGATTTGGAGATTCTAAGTTATAATTTATACTGCAATTAAGTCTAGGTGTAAACAATTTATGCAATTGTGGAAATAAGTTTATTTTCTGGTACTTCAGTGAACATTATTATATCATTAATAATGAACCATGAAAATGGAACTTTACATTATTCTAAGTCTGTATCCTTGTTAGGTACTTAAGCAAAATTGCATTTGACATATTAGGCAGTGAGTCCATTATTGGCTCTGCTCAAATGAAATAGATAAATATTTCAAAGTATATTAGTGGAACACATCAAAGTATTGAAGCTTGATGATTTTAACCTTTATGATTTTTTGTTGTTTTTGACCATAATTTTGTTTCATTATGTTCAGTTAGCCACTGTATAGTACATTGTTCGTTTTTGATGTAGTGTTCAGTGATTCATTAGTTGCGTATAACACCCAGTGCTCATCACAACACATGCCGTCCTTAATACCCATCACCCTGTTACTCCATCCCCCCCCAACCTGAAACCCTCAGTTTGTTTCCTGGGGTCTATAGTCACTCATGGTTCATTTCCTTCTCTGATTTCTTCCCCTTCAGATTTCCCTCCCTTCCCCTATGGTCCTCCTTGCTATTGCTTATGTTCCACATATGAGTGAAACCATATGATAATTGTCTTTCACTGCTTAACTTATTTCACATAACACAATCCCCTCCAGTTCCATCCATGTCAATGCAAATGGTGGATATTCATCCTTTCTGATGGCTGAGTGATATTCCATTGTATATATGGACCACATCTTCTTTATCCATTTATCTGTTGAAGGGCATCTCAGCTCCTTCCACAGTTTGGCTATTGTGGACGTTGCTGCTATGAACATTGGGGTGCATGTGCCCCTTCTTTTCACTACATCTGTATCTTTGGGGTAAATACTTATTAGTGCTATTGCTGGGTCATAGGGTAGTTCTATTTTTAACGTCTTGAGGAACTGCTGATAGAAAGGAAGGAAATCAGGGAGGCCTGGGATAAACAGCTAAAAACCCAAGAGAACAGATTTAGAGAGATTAACAATGCCATGAAACATTCCAATGTCAGAATTACTGGGATCCCCGAGGGGGTGGAGAGAGAGAGAGGACTAGAAGGTATATTTGAGCAAATCGTAGCCAAGAACTTCCCTAATCTGGGAAGGAAACATGCATTCATGTTCAAGAGGCAGAGAGGACCCCCTCCCAAGATCAATGAGAACAAACCAATGCCCTGGCGTATAATAGTAAAACTTGCAAATCTTAGAACCAAGGAAGCCATCCTGAGAGCAGCTTGAGGGGAAGACATTATGATTGTTCTATGTGTGAACTTCTCATTTAAATGGTTTCTGGCTCAGTCCTTACAAAGCTGCATTTCCTAGAGTTCTACTAATTACATATGGAGTGCCAAAAAAGAGAAAACATAAGAAGCATTAAATTTATGCCTGACAAGAACGTTATTGTTTACAACTGATGGAAAAAATCGCAGGAATGAGTGATGGGACAAGAGAAATTACTAGGGACCTACCTATGCTTAAGCAAAATAAAAAACAAGCCAATACCTGTCTGTTGAAGTAAATAAGATAATATCTCTAGCTTTTGACTCAGAGATGTTCATCCAGAAAATAAAATCCTTATTTTACCACTGAGTAGGTTCAATCTGCCTAGTGTTTGCCCACTTCCTCACTCCATAATTCAACATCCACTTATAACTGTTCCTTATTTTTTTTAGATTTATTGAAATATAATTGACATGTAACATTGTGAAAGTTTAAGCTGTACAATGTAATGATTTGATATACATATGTGTTTTATTTTTTTATTTTTATTTTTGTACATATGTGTTTTAGAACAATTATCACAATAAGGTTAGTTAACATCTCCATCACCTCACATAGTTCTTTCTTTCTTTCTTTCTTTCTTTCTTTCTTTCTTTCTTTCTTTCTTTCTTTCTTTCTTTCTTTCTTTCTTTCTTTCTTTTTCTTTCTTCTTTCTTTCTTTCTTTCTTTTTCTTTCTTTCTTTCTTTCTTCTTTCTTTCTTTCTTTCTTTCTTTCTTTGTTTCTTTCTTTCTTTGTTTCTTTCTTCTTTTTCTGGTGAGAACACTTCTCTTAGCAACTTTCAACTGTATAGCAATACAGTATTTTTAACTAGAATCACCATAGTGTACACTAAATCCCAAGAACATATTCATCTTATAACTGGAAGTCTGCACTCTTTGACATACATCCGTCTCTCCATTTCCCCCACTTCCCAATCCCTGGCAATCACCAGATCAGAGGAGAACATAGAGAAAAATGGACAAGGGAGTTCTAAACTAGCAGGATCAGAGACTAATAGTTTGGACCATCTCCTGTTCAACCTGTTGGTGAATGAGGCATTTCCAATGTAGGGTTTGGGAATGGTCATATACACAACACACGATACTAAACAGTTGAAGTCGTGGCAGTTTGTCACATATAATAATTATATATTATAATAGATAAATATGTAATACATAGTTATACAATTATATATTACATATGTGATAAATATTTTTATTTTATATATACATATATATAAAACTATATATATATATACATAAATATGATTGCCACTTTATTAGTCACATATGAAATTACAGAGGAGGAAGACACCATGCTGTCCAAGGTTACATGAGGTTTGTACTTAAGACAAGAATGAACAAGGAGGGGTTGTGGGAGGCAGATTTTATAGTAACAAAAGATGGAGTAATTTTTAATTCTCAAGAGAATGTGATTATACTGTTTTTGAATAATGTTTGGGGCTGGCAAGGAACTGAAGCTTGCTATACAGAAGGCAGGCACTGTACCTAGAGGCTGTTTGTCTATAGGACCTTATTCACAGGAGAAAGTTAGGGAGGGGAGCATGTGGTGAAGCCATTTTTGGCCCTCCAAGCTTCTGATGGTATGGCAGCACATAATATTGAATCTTAACTTCAGGTATTGCACCCATCAAAGAACATTCTATACCCAAAGGGATTACAGTGTATCTATGGACCAAAGACTGATATCTGGAATTATGCTGTACAAGGTTCACCAGTATAGAGGATATGTCATAGGATAGATAACTTTTCTTTTTAGTTATGCAACCTCCAGATAAAGAAAAGGTGCATCCAGAATATAAAATTACCTTATGTTACATCATGGTGAAGAAATTACAATGCATTACGAAAAACTATTGGACCTTGACCTTGATGATATGACTGTGTGAATTATTGAGTTATTTCCCCTGCAAAGGGCTTAAATGCATTTTATAAGCAAATAGAAAGTGAATTTGGTATTTGATGGATTCTAGTGGCTATTAATGGTCTTTGCAAGCACTTAATTTCTCTTCCTATTTGAAGCTAGCTCTGGCCCATGGCTTGTTTCAGCCAATGAAATATGACAAAATACCATATTTGGCACATTATTTTCTCTCTGCTGTGCTAATATGAAACGTTATATATGGTGCAAGCTCAGTTGGCTGGAATCCTTGAGTGTTCCAGGACCCATTTTGACAGGCTACCTCTGATTTCAGCACCACTGCTGTAATATTTTCATGAATATTAGCATGTGCAGTTGCATTACTCTGTTTTATTTTATTTTTCCTGTGGACAACTAATAGGTTTGTAGCTTGTACTATACACACACACGTATGTATTTATAAATACATTTTCTTGTTTTAAGGCAGTGAAGTTTTAAGTGGTTTTTTTTTTTTTGATGTCTGATCGTATTTATTTGTCAGTCATAGAAAATCTCATTTTTGACTGGACTCAGACTTAGAGGTAGAGGCTCTCAGAGAGGACAGCCTCCGTCTCTTGGCAATCTGTTCCTGGCGTTTTTCTTTGGCCTCCTTCATTCTCTTGGCCAAAAGTTTAGCATATTCTGCAGCCTCTTCCTTATTTTTCTTAGTGCGCTGCTTCTTCAAAGCAATACGCCGCCGTTTGTGCTGGAGGACTCGTGGAGTAACAAGACGCTGAATCTTAGGCGCTTTGGTTCTAGGTTTCTTCCCTTCTTTGTTTAGGGGCTTTCTCACAACATACTGGCGGACATCATCTTCTTTAGAGCGATTGAAAAGTTTGCGGATTCTGCTGGCTCTTTTGGGCCCCAGGCGACGAGGCACAGTAGTATCAATGAGTCCAGGAATATCCTTCTCCCCTTTTTTTACAATGACCAAGTTGAAAACGCTGAGATTGGCATCCACAATGCAACCCCGAACGGATTTGCGCTTTCTCTCTCCAGTCCGCCTTGGTCTATAGCAGGAATGCCCCTTACTCAGCAGCAGACGGACACGACCATGGGTCAAGACGCCCTGCTTCATGGGGAAGCCCTGTTTGTCATTGCCACCACTGATTCGGACCACATAACCCTTCCATTCTTCACCCAGAGCATCAGCAGCAACTTCTGTGGCCATACGCTTCTCATAAAAGGTACGAAGTTTGCGTTCATCGTCCACTTCAATGAGTTTCTGGCAGCCAGTAGCTGGGAAAGAGATGTTCAGCTTCATCCTGAAGCAGCCTACCGCCTCCGAGGCGCCACGAAAAAGAGGCCCCTAAGTGGTTTTTTTTTTTAATGCAGTTTTACTGAAGTATAACTAACAATAAACTCTATGTATGGCAAGTGTACAATCTGACGTTTTGGGGCACCTGGGTGGCTCAGTCGTTAAGCGTCTGCCTTTGGCTCAGGTCATGATCCCAGGGTCCTGGGATCAAGCCCCACATCGGGCTCCCTGCTCTGTTGGAAGCCTGCTTCTCCCTCTTCCACTCCCCTTGCTTGTGTTCCCTCTCTCACTATGTCTCTCTCTGTCAAATAAATAAATAAAATCTTAAAAAAAACAATTTGATGTTTTGTTATATTTTATATACCCATGAAATCATCACTACAATCACGATAAAGAACATATCTCATCCCCAACAGTTTCTTTGTAAATTCTCCCTCTTGTCCCTCCATGACCCCCTTCCGTCCCCAGAAAGCCATTGTTTTAGCTTCTCTTACTACAGAAAATTCTATTTTCTAGAATGATTATAAAAATGAAATCATACAACGTGTGTTTCCTCTTATCTGGCTTTTTTCACTCAGTATAATTACTTAATTCAACATAATTATTTTGAGATTCATGGCTGGTTCATATGGTAAGTGTCTGTTTAAATTTTTAAGAAACTGACAAACTGACTTTCAAAGTGTCTGCTACATTTAACACTCTGACCAACGGTGTATAAGATTTCTAGTTATACCATATACTTAACCAGCATTTGGTATGGTTAACCATTTTAATTTTTCACATGTTAATAGGTCTAATGATACCTAGTTGTGTTTTTAATTTACTATTCCCTAATGATTGTTTTTTTCCCTTGTAATAGATCATGTTTTCCCACACCTTTGCATGACCCTAGATGGTGTGTCTGGCACCAGACAGAGTGACTTTTTCCTTCCCCTCTGTGATGGATAATTTTTTTTTTAGCCCTCAAATATTTTTGAGCTTTGTTCAGGATTATCATAAAATCTTGAAAATGGTTTGCTCCTTTTCAGTCTTGTCTTAATACTGTTGTAGGCAGGAATAGAAGAGCATTTAGTCTAGGGTTAAGTTCTCTCCACTACCGAGGCAAGACTTTCTGAATATTCTACCTGATGCCCCATAAGTGAAGAGATTTTCCAATATGGTTGGTGAGAGCAGGCAGTTTTCTGGCACTTGTGAGCTCCAGAGATTGTTTTGCTCTAATCCTGTCGGTAGGTCTTTCTACACCCTTGGGTAGTTTCCTGATCAATACATAACTGAATTCTTAAAGGGATTACCTGAAGATATCTGGGGTTCTCCTCCTGTGTAGTAGTCTTCTATCTGATATATTTTCCTGCAGTTCTGACCATCACAGTCTGCCTGCCTGGGTTCCGTTCTCTGTCTTATCAAGTCAGGGAGACTTTCTGGGTCTGCTTGGGTTCCTAAGGGGAGCCTTGAGCCACAGCCTGGAAATGTCTTCAGGCAGTAAACTGGGGAAATAATTGGATTTACTTTGTTTGTTTCCCATTTTCTCAGCAATCATTCTCCTTCACTGCCTCATGTCCGATGTTTTGAGAGCCACTGTTTCATATATTTTGCCCAGTATTTTAGTCGTTTGGGAATAGGATAGTAAATTTTGCCCTGGTCACTGCATCTTGGCCAGAAAAGGATGTCATGGTTGTTTTTTAATTATCCATGAACTTGCCTTTCTGCCTACTATAGGGAAGCTTATAATAGGTGCAGTATACTAAAAAATTGATACAGGACAAATTAAAAAAAAACCTCACATTTAAAATTTCTAAATAAGTTCTGAACATATATGCATGTGTGTGAGTGTGTATGTTTTCTATGACAAATGAGCAACAGTAATAAACAAAATCAATGTATCAGTCAAGATTCTGTGCAAAACGGAAGGACCAAGAAGATGCTTACACAATTTTTGGATGAAATAGAACAGTTGAAGTCACATGGTTACCACTAAGTTTTGGCCTTAATGTCATAGCACTACAGCTAGGATCAAGAAGCCAGGACACTGCTTCTGTCCCCCAGAGTTTAGGAAATAGTCTCTGCCCCTTTTAACAGTGCTGCCACAGTCATCATTTTCTTTGAACATGAGGCTGGTAATTAGACATTAAGACATGGAGCCCAGCTTCTGCTAACCCTCATTGTTTTCAGAGCAAACTTAATCTGCCCCAAATACTCCAGAAATATGGATCTGCCTCACTTCTACCTTATAAATGTAATACCTACTTTATGTTCAGAACTCTAGCTACAATATTTAGATTTCTAACCCTAGAAATACAAGGTAAAAGAAAGGTTGTGAGTATCAATCAACATATCCATCAGACTCCATCCATTTGGCTACTCAAATTCTACTCATCGCTTTCTATACATAATGAATGTCTGTCTTCCCTCTAAGACAAAGCCAAGGAGGCTTTCCAGTGCACCATCAGTCATGATATTCACCTCAGAGTGATATCCATTCTCTGCTTATTTGGTCAAAATTCTGCCTTGATTTTCTGTAAACAGAAAACCAATTTATAAGTCAACTATCAAGAAATACACGATATATGAAGTATTAGGGAAAAGGAAGAGCAAGCCTCTACCCATAATAAGGCCAAGGAGAAACTATTCATAGTCACTGTATTAGGAGATTCATAAGGAAATGTAGCTATATGTATAACCATGGAGGTATTTGAAAGGAAGAGAGGCCACACTCAGTTACTAACGTCTACATTTCAGTTCGCAGGGCTACAGTCGATACTCACCTTATTCTTCTTTCACCCCCTATTCCATGTGGCCTTTTCCTTCAGCCAGCATCTCAGCACTTTAACTTTTATTACTTGGTACTTTGAGCCATTAGTGTTTCTGCTTTTTCTATTACTCCAGGTTATGAAGGCGTTGAGCAATTTACCTGAGGATCCTCTGTTTACAAAACACACTCCTGCTTACCTACTTCATCTTGATAATCACAGTTAAATATCTCAGGGCAATAAACATCTCTCCTTGTTGATTTAATGGCATAGGGTTCTAAAGTGGTATGGTGACTGTATGGAAATGGTGTTTTGTTTTCTGAGTAAATTCAATTTCTAAACCAGAAGAGCAGACTTCAGGTGATTGAAAACAAAAACTTACTAGGGAATTATTAAGAAATACCATTTACAGGTCTTGAACACCAGAACAGTATGTTGTGGCCGTGGCAGAAACAGTATAAAATATTGCCTAAGGAAGGCATATCCATATCCACTGCAATTGCTTATTCTAGTACCTACAAATAGATGCTTCCATATACCACATCCTATAGGACAAGATGCTTACAGCTTATAGCAATGCCATTGTGAATTCTTTAAAAGGTCCCTTCAACTTTCATGAAAACAGTTTATTCTAGTTGAGAAAACCGGTAAGATAGATTCCCTAGATATGAGCCGTTCCATCTTCAGTATTAATCTTGTGTTTGTTGTTATTGTAAAATGAATTGTTTATTCAAAAACAATGTTGTGTGCAACGCCTGGGTGGCTCAGTCGGTTAAGCTTCTGCCTTCAGCTCAGTCATGATCCCGGGGTCCTGGGATCAAGTCCCGCATCGGGCTCCTTGCTCAGTGGGGAGCCTGCTTCTCCCTCTGCCTGCCGCTCCCCCTGCTTGTGCTCTTGTGCTCTCTCTCTCTCTGACAAATAAATAAAATCTTAAAAAAAAAACCAATAACAATATTATGCATATCATAACCATGAATTAGACATTTGGTAAATCTGTAATTGATAGTTCTTAGAGAAGTCTTATGGCCAGAGATGACATATCCATATCCAGCATAATTTTTATCAAGGGAAAAAAGTTGCTTATTTAGAAAAAAAGGTGTTCAAACAATCAAAATTTCACTGGGTGATTTCCCAACCCTCCAAGGAAATGGTGTTATGTCAGGTAATAACAGTGTTCTTTGCAGTTATGAGACTGTGTCCCATCAAAGGCAGTGATGAATTTAACCTCAGTGAGGTGAAGTCCTTGCTGTTTGATATAGGGATGGTCTCTATCCTGGCTGCTTTGTGAGTCTATTGATCAGGTTTTATGGTAGGTAGTGAAAGCAGCTGACCAGGATGGGTAAGTTTGTCCCTCTGATTATTGAGTATCTCTTCTGCAGTACATTACTGTTTTGTCAGCATTCACATAGGAAACAAATATGTTCTCACTTGAGTCTCACCCCGAAATTCTATACATAAAATTCTTCCCCAGATTTCTTTATGAGGAATACAGCAACTGTTTTGTTTTGTTTGTTTGTTGTTTGTTTTAATTGCCCTTATCTTCTTGCCATGTAGTTAGCCGTTGCCCATAAATCATTGCAGATTTGTACCTGTGGTACTTATTTTCTTTAGGAAAAGTATACCTCTAGATATACTGTTCAAAGTCCTATCCACATGAGGGATTGATATTTTCCACTAGCCTTCAGGTCCATCCTTGAGTGTGTAGGTAAAATGGAGTAACATTTCACTTTTAGCAGGAGCCAATCAATGAGAAAAAACACACTGTAAATCAGACCTGAATTTGATTTCCTGAGTTGAGTGCTCATTATAATCTCTCCATGGGTCCATAGATGTGTACAAAATATTAGTGGCTTTAGGACATATAGTCAGTCCTCCCTCATTTATACCATTTCTACTTGAAGGAGTCCTGCTGTACAAGTGCAGGAAGCAGAGACTATTTTTCACAAGAAGAATGGTTCTTGGCATAGCTTTCTTTCATAAGCTAGTGGTCTGTGATGTGCTTCTCTGATTGAAGATTTCTGCAGGCTCTGACCAGAATCCTGATCCAACAGAGAAATATCAATCCTCTTTGGGATCTGCTGGATCCACTGCAGCATTCACACAACACTGTGAACAACGGCCAGGAGCAGCTAAGCTTTTTCTTATTCTCTACTGTTGAATTCAAGGGTTAAAACCAAATATTCTATGGGACCTCCAAAATCTAAATAGATCTAATAAGCGTCATGTATTCTATTAGCTAAGAAAACCAGATCTTATGATAGTTAAGCCCAAATTTCTCAGTGAGGAAAAAAAAAAGCCATAATTAAAAAAGAAGAAACAAAAACTGTTAATAATCACAAGTTATATGATTTCATGCATAAAAATATCCAAAGCAATTAAATTAATAATTACTAATTATTAGAATTAGCAAGAGATTAATAGAATGGTTGAATATACATTATTGCATGTATATACATTTTATTTTAAAACAAAAGTAACAAATAGTTTTTATTTATTGATTCTAAAATTTATATGGAAATTCAACTGCCTGACCATGGTCAAAATACTACTGAAGGAGGAGATATAAATATTTACAGAAAAAAAACCATGGTATTATTGTAGGAATTGACAACATGATAATTGGGACAGAAAAGCAAGTCCAGGAATAGACCTACATATATACAGAAACTCGGTATGTACATCGTGGCCTTCCAGGTAGTGGGAGGAAAGAATTCTTAATAATCCATTGTAGGAAATCTGTCTATCCATATAAGGAAAAGAAATGAAATTGGACCTCACACAATTAAAAGGGAATCAATGACAGGTAGATTGAAGGCCTAAAATGTGAAAGTCAAATATATGAAGCCTTTAGAAGATAATATAGGAAATGATCTTCATCACCTTGGGGAAGAGAATGATTTCCAAGACAAAACACAAAAGAACTAATGCAAGGAAAACATGGACATATTGGATATACATTAAAATTAGGAACTCTTAAACGTTATGAAAAGATAATCTAAAGAATGGTGACTATATATAGAATATATTAAGAACTTCACAAATCAATGAGATAAAAAAGCAAATGAATAAATGGGAACTTTACAGAAGATGGACTCCAAATGGACAAGGAATGTGTGAAAAAGCACTCAATGTCTTTAGTAACCAGGCAAAAGCAAATCAAAGCCATACTGTGATGTTCCCACATCACAGGTTGGTTAGCTAACACTAAAATCTGCCCTATCAGTACTGGTGAGGGTGTGGATCTGGGAGAACTCTTCCACACTGCTGGATGTCATGCAAATCAGACACAAGTTTTGGAGAACAGGTTGGCAATTCCTACGAAAGCTCACCATATGCACATCCCACAATTTAGCAATTCTACTTCCAGCTGTAAACCCTGGAAAAAGAAGTGAATATCTATTCCAGAAAACATGCGTGGCAATATACATAGAAATCATCTTTTAGAATTGCCAGAAATTGGACACAACATTAGAATAAATGAATAAATTGTGGTATAACCACAATAGATTATATAGAGCAATAAAAACTGATGAACCATAGCTATAGATCATTGGGAGGTATCTTAAACCCTTAAAAAAGGAAAGAAAAATGACAAAAAAAACCATATACAAGACAGAAAAGAAAGCTAAGAGGTATTGACGGATAAACATATGTCTTCTTACCAACTCTAAGAAACTTTTTCCTTGGTCACTTTTTGTCTGTCAGAGTATTGAACATAAGTCATAACGACTGAATATTATAATCTGAGGAGGATAGGTTTTAACGATATTGTTATCACACTGAAATCTAATGAGCAGGTTTGATGCTGCTATGTTTAACCTTTGGGCAATGATGGTTCAAAATATTTTATCCAGTCATGTGTATAATAACTTTTCATTAAGGTTATAAAGAAAAACAGGAGAATGTGAGGCTAAACTGTCATTTCCCAGTGAGAGGATGCTTATTTCTAATATTTCTGCTAAGGAGGATATGATTGAAAGCAAATGTTTCACTCTTTTGTTCTCAATTTTTTTCATCTCAAATCTGAACAAGCTCATACTCCTAGACATTTCCAAGATAAACAAACTACTACATGAATAATGCTTTGTGATGTTATTGCAAATGCTAATGTAATGTCTTCTCTCAGCCCATTTTTAAGAGAATAAAGTCACAGGAAGCTCCTCTGAAGAGGCAGCAGTAGATGTGGTTTTTGGACTCATAAATCCACTCTCTTTGGCCATGGTGAATAAAGTGAGGGTGAATGGCTGAGGGAAGAGCATTTAATCCACAGACTGGCCTGAATTTATGGTGAGGTCTCCTGAGAAAGATAACCTGAGTCAAACAAACTCTCATCTTGGGGAATATCAGTAGCAACTGGGACTGAAATGATGCGCTGCGAGAGAAGATCAGGGGTAGCTGAAGTCATTACTGCCTCTAATGGGGATTTTAATCTTTCTGACTTTTTAGGTTCTTGGCGATGCTTTTCTAATGTTATCCATATACTTTTAACCCCATCTAGTGGGAAATATACCTCAGCCTGATTTATGTTTTTGGCTTTGTGTTTCCACTTCATGGAGGCAACTTCTTCTAGCATTCTAAAGATTCAGAACAGTTCACTAAAATTTCTATAGTTTTCAGACTTGATTTTTCTCTATTTTTTCCCTCTTTCTTTATTCTGTTCTTTTTTCTGTTGTATATTGCTTATCATAAGTCCATGATTTCTTTTTCTGGCTTGGGAGAATTATAGGATCAACACAATAATCACTGATAGGACCTCTCGCTTTTACACTTTGGGGAACTGGCACTGAATATGCATAGTGCAGTGTTTAATCAGTTGGTAGAGAAAACACATTTCAAAAAACATATGGAAATATCCAAAGCCTCAGGGTTCCAGAGGGCAATGTGAAATACTAATTTATGAGTAAATCAAAATAAGAGCTACCCAGGAATTTTGAGTAAAGTGAAGCGAGGATGTGGACCAGGGTGTAAGTAGAAGAGAAGGAAGGTTGGTGTTCATTATAAAAGTCTAGACATAACAGCAGAGGAGGATTGAGGAGGCATGGCATGGCTGCCTTGAAAAGCTTGTGTGGACAATTGCAATTGCATTCTCGTCTGTGAACCCTGTCTATGTGTTATCCCTGACATGCCATGAAGTCCAACTCTAGTAATATAATCCCAAGTTTCTTGTTCTCTGCCTTACATACAATTTTTCTGTCCCTCCAGGCTCAGGAGCATGAGAACACCCATGACTTATGCTAGATGAGGACCCCGGAGCAAAACTCTCCAGCATACCAGCCCATACCCTCAGTATTAGTTAACTCTGGTGAAATTGAAAGCTACTGGCCCACTGAAGGTCCCCATAACAATAAAACCCAAACCCAGTTTAAGTACTGACAAGATTCACCCAATACATTCAAAAGTAGCAGAAGAAACATGACCATCTGTTGGCATAACTAGTATTTATTTTAGACTCAAGAGTCTTGCACATCATAAATCATCCAAGAAATATAAATTAAAACTACAATGCTAACATACAATTAACAGCAAATATTAAAAAAAAAGATTGAGAATAATGATGACAATGTTGTAAGGCAAATAGCTTTGTCAGAAATAGCTGGTAGGAATGTAAATTAATTAATAATTTAAGTATTAATCATATAATATATTAATTAAATTGATAATTTAACTATTGTTAATTATGTAATTTATTAACATGAGTTTGCTCCTTGGTGAATTACAGATACAGACTATACCAGGTGGAATTGTCACACAAAAGAAACTTTATTTGAGGCAAATAAGGAGATCAAGGGGATTAACTTCCAAAACTGTGACTTTCAGAGCAAGGGTGAATGGGTTCCTTTTATTTAAGGTTGGAGTGAATATTAAGAAAAGGGAGTTTTGTCATCTCGTGTAGAGGTAGGCCTAAGGTCATCCATGCCTCTTGAGGAAACATGCCTGTATATACATTGTATGTTATGTTAATGAGGTTTACGCTCCTCCTCTGGTGGAGAATTTAGCATTATGATGAGGAAAAGATAACAGTCGAGGGTCCATCTGTGGTGATGTGAGTCAGTGGTTGAGCTCACACTGGTCTGGGTGGTCTGGACTGGCCAGAGCTCTTCCTCAGGGCAGTTGTTACTGCTTGAGGGGGTAGTTTAGGTTTCCATCACTGGATGTTTTGCCCATTGGGTCTTTTGCCTTAGTTAAAAGATAAACTGGAAGGAAGAACTTAAGGAAAATGTGGGACAAACGTCAGTGGGTACCTGCAGGTGGCAGTAAAGATCAGGTCCTGGGGTCTTGCTGGTGACAAACTCAGTTTGAACGCCATTTGGAAGTATTTACTAAAACTGACGTGTGACTCAGCAATTATGTGCCCAAGGAAATTGTGTATGTATTTATACCAAAAGACATATCTGAGAATGTTCATAGCAGTATTACTAATAAAAAGGCAAACTGGGGGCATCTGGGTGGCTCAGTTAGTTATGTATCTGACTCTTGATCTCAGCTCAGGTCTTGAGCTCAGGATCATGAGTTCAAGCCCCACATTGGGCTCCATGCTGGATGTGGAGCATACTTAAAAAAAAAAAAAAGGCAAACTGGAAACAACAAAACTATCTTTCTATAGTATGATGGATAAATGTATTATCATCATGGAGTCAATACTACATATCAATGAAATGAATGAATTACAAGTGCATGCATCATTAAGGATGAATTTCACAAACATTATCTGAAAGAAGAAAACACAAAAGTATATACAGTAAGTTACCACTCATATTAGTATTAAAAGATGATAAAATTAGTTCATGGTGATAGAAATCAAATCAGCACTTTCTTCTGGGTGATGATTATCAGCTGTGATGGACATTTCTTAGTATTTTCTGGGTTGTTGTTAGTATTCTTTATCTTTTATGCTATAGTTACATAGGTTTATTAAACTTTTCACAGTTCATCCATATGTATTATTATGAACTCTGACAATTTTTATAAATAAAGTACTTAATTCATAAAAAAAAGATCCAATCCATCTTCCCTGAAAGAAAACAGAATAAATAAAGGCATTTTGAAAGTAAGCAAGTGTTGGAAGATCAGGCCTTAAAGGATGGGGGCAATGAGAACCATGTACCCTGGCAAGCAGGAGTACTTTATCACTGACATTGTTCAAAATTGCCAGTTCATCATGATAACTGAAAGCAGACTGAATTTTAACCAGTGTATTATTGTTGTTACATCTCTACAAACAATGCACTCTCCTATTGTCTATATTCAGGACAGACCATCCTCATGGCCCACCCCCATAATGTATCACCACTTTGAACAAAAAGCAAGCAGGAATCACAATTTTGAAATCAAACAACATATTATTCTAAACAATAAATTAATCATTTATATTGAGAAATGTTGTGTCAATACACTGACACAACAATACAATACTCAAAAGAGTAACTCATCAAACTTTGTAAAGATTGGGTCACCTGGGTCGCTCAGTCAGTTAAAGCACTGACTCTTGATTTCGGCTCAGGTCATGATCTCAGGGTGATGAAATCCAGCCCTGAGTCGGGCTCCATGCTGGTCGTGGAGCCTACCTAAGGTTCTCTCTCTTCCTCTCCATCTGCCCCTCCACCTGCCCACCCTCCCCCACCCTCACTCACACTGTCTCTCTCTCTCTCTCAAAAAAACAAACAAAAACCCTGTAATGATCATGAAAATATACATGAATAAATAAAAATACAAATGTAAATTTATATCAATTTGAAATCAGCAAACATTTATTGAAGGCTACTTTGTGTCAAATCTTCTTCTAGGCACTTTGAAGACAGTGATCAATAAGAAGTTAAAACTCTCTGTGGTTATGAAGCTTTTATCCCAGTAGATAAAACCAACAAATAACCAGTTCAGGTGGCTTAATTGGTTAAGTGTCTGCCTTTGACTTAGGTCATGATCCAGGATCCTGGGATCAAGCCCCACATCGGGCTCCTTGCTCAGCAGGAAGTCTGCTTCTCCCTCTGCCTGCCACTCCCCCCTGCTTGTGCGTGCTCTCTCTCTCTCTCCCTCTTTCTGTCAAATAAATAAATAAAATCATTAAATAAATAAATAAATAAATAACCAGTTCAACAACAGTAGCACTTGAACAAATTCACACATCATTTCCAAAAGCTGCTAGATTCATGAGACAGATAAAAACAAAAACAAAGACCTGAATTGTGTAATTAACAAGCTTAGACTATATGTTGAGTGTTAAACAGTTAAACCATAAATACATTCTTATATAGTATACATGAAATGTGTACAACAAAGTCATCATGTATTAATCTACCATGGAAGCCACAATTATCAATCTATTACCAAAAAATGTTCACACAGACAATATTTTTTTTTAATTCAGTAAGTGTAAGAAATGTAGAAGTCAAGAATATAAGTGTAGGCTAAGAATTCTGTTATGTCTGAAAACAAAAATAACATAGTTAAATAGCTTTTAATTAAAGATAAAGGCTTGGTCTCCCACTCTACTCTTTTCGAGATAAGTGGTAGAGGGTGACTCTGGTGCATCTTTCATCCCTGCGAAAGATTTTTCAGTTCTGTTCTTCCTTCTGCCCAGCCAAGACTGTTACTTTGCGTGCCGCAAGGCGTCAGGAACTCCAGGGCATCTCTCTCATTGCTCTCCTTGCCCTTGCCTTCAATCAGCTTGTTCTGATGCCCTGCAATCAGAAAGACGTCCTGCACCTGGGCACATCTCTCTTGGGTCTTCTGCCCTGCCCACCTTTCCTGCAAGTGGTGAAGTCCTTGGGAAAGAGAGGGTGCATGAGTGCACCCTGGAGTTGGGACTTGGACTCCTCATAATTCTAGCCACCAAGCCCTCCCACGGACAGTTAAAGATTTGTTAAAAATTTGTCTAGTTTCTCCACAATTCTCAGACTAGCAGTTCCTTCTCAACCTGCTTTTTTTTTTTTTTTTCCTTTGGCAAGTGCTGAAAGCAATGAGGGTATTTTCTCCCTTAAAAATGGGTAGGGGCACCTGGGTGGCTCAGTTATTTGAGCATCCGACTCCTGATTTTGGCTCAGGTCATGATTTTAGGGTCCTGAGAGCCAGCCCTTGCTGGCTCCCAGCTCAGTGGGAAGTCTGTTCTTCTTCTTCTCCCTCTCCCTTTGCCCCTCCCCCCACCCAGGTGTGCCCACGTGTGTGCGCGTGTGCACGCGCGCTCTCTCTCTCTCTCTCTCTCTCAAGTAAATAAATCTTTAAAAAAAAAAAAGACTAGTCACTTTCTGGAAATTCATTTACATTTCTTCACATCCCCATCACATCTCTTTGATGGGTTTTGAAAAATACTATGATTTTGTGGTTCATTTGGCTTATTCTCATATTTTAAGGAGGAAAACTGATTTCCTGATAATTTCTACACCCAACACAGCAGCATTGTATTTTGATTTTAAACTAGTGACTACAAATTACATGACTATAAGCTAATAACTGTAAACAGAATATTATCTAAATCTGAAACCAGTCATTGTCTTTAATTGTTTCAGCTTGTAAGTATTTTCACACCTGGGTTCCATTTAGAGACGACATCCAGTTATTTCCACCATACTGTTTTATCTACTCATCCATCACATTCATCCAAACTCAAATTCCATTGGGTGTCTGTCTTCTCATGCACCTCCACCCATGATGGCTATGCTTATATACCAGAGTCAGCAGAGTAGCTTCTATCCTGCTGCTGATCCTTCCCCCATGTCCTACAAACTCATTGTCCTTTACATTTCACCTGATTCTAGAATATTTTCTTCTTGCCTCTTAAACTACCTTGGACATACCTCTCCCTGCTACGTAATTATGTTCTTTTCAGTTTTTGAAGATTTCTTATTGTGCTATTCCCTATGAGAAGTGTTGCAGATGGTAGTGCAACATGATTTTTCTTACTCAAAATTATTTCTTTCCTAAACATGACGTTTTTGTTTTTAGAAAAATAGTCCATTTGGAGCTCATATATCTTCACATTCTTCTGGTACCAGTTCATGTTCTCTCTCTTTCTTAACATACTGATCTGAGAAACTTCAGCAAATAAGTGGATTTCTCACAGAAGAGATCACGTACTGGGCCCCTGATTCCTCTAACCCAGTGATTTTCACCTCCACTCCATTAATTTCATCTCATAACTATATCCTGCAGCCTAACATAATATGGAACAGCTTTACCTCTGAATTAATTAAACATCAAGATATTTTAACTACAGCCCTTCTAGCTCTCACTAATTCCCATATTTACTTACCCTAATGAATTCGTTACCTTCCCATTTTGCTCCTATTTATTCTCAATTAATGATTTTCAATGTTTATTCTCCCTTATAATCTAAAGAGACTATATAACAAGACTTTAATTTCTTTCTCAAGACTCCCTCTATTCAAGACTTCATCCTTTTCATTTCATTGCCTTATATTTTCTCTTGTGAAAACCTAACTTGAATTAAGTATGTCCTCCTCTTTCATTCACTTTCCAGAAAATGATAATAAATGTCACATGGTAGAAAGTTCTATATATCTTTTTTTATTATAAAACTTGAACTTGACCCTTGGCTACTTGATGTAGTTTTGAATATTTTCATGATAACTTGATTAACATTCAAAATACATTTATTTGACTGATAGACCCTAGTACCCAGTAGAGTAACATAATGTGTAAATCTGGAGCTACAAAGTTTTATTTATGATTTTTTCTTTTTTAATGTATCTATATACTATATAGTAATTATATTTAATACAATGGATATGTCAAGAAATATTACGTTAAACTATTTTTGGCTTTGACATTGGGTGTTACATTTTAAATGAAATGTTTTCCAGCCATTATTTTTATCTTAATCTTATGTTTTTCACATTCAGGAGGAAGTATTTGTAAAGATTGAACAGCAAATTGAAATAATGATAAGCAAAACACCCTCGAGTTTGCTATATGAACAGCACACAGGAATATTAAAAGAAATAAAAATATCTGAACGTTAACTTTTAGAGCTTATCTTAAAAAGCTAATTTGGAAATGACAGCACTATTGAATACCTGCAGTACATGGGAAGTCAAACATTGTCAACAGGCTAAATTTGGTACCACTCTATGAAATAAACAGTAGATGATTCTTGATCTCCTACTTGAATTGCTTATATTTTAATATTTGAGCTAAGTTGTAAAATGGTTAAGATATGTGAATTAATAAATGTTCGTGCGACTTGAAATACAAACCCTGACCTTAGCCAGAATTATTGGACTGATAAAAAGCTACTGTGCTGGTACTCACTGCAGGGAATTAAAATGGTAGTGCCCAGTAAACATGTTCTTCAATTAATCATTGAAAAGAAGGTTCAATGTTTATAAGCAACATCTTTCAGAATCTAAGGCAGTTAGATGTGGTAGTAAATGAGAAAGACAACTGTGCTTTAGGACATTATTCTTCACAATGCTTTCAGTCTTTAATGATCTAGGGCCATAGTCCAGGAAGTGTATTACACATTTGGAAGAGTCCATAACTTTAAGATCCTTGAAAGTCATTAAAGATGCACATGGCTCATGTACAGAAATTCTGGATTAAAAAAAAAAAGTCAGGGGCACCTGGGTGGCTCAGTCAGTTGAGCGTCTGCCTTTGGCTCAGGTCATGACCCCAGGGTCCTGGGATGGAGCCTCACATCAGACTCCCTGCTCGGCGGGAAGCCTGCTTCTCCCTCTCCCACACCCCCTGCTTGTGTTCCCTCTCTCACTGTGTCTCTCTCTGTCAAATAAATAAATAAATAAATAAAATATTAAAAAAAAAAAGTCATCGACAGGAATTTGAATTTTACCTTTGGTAGTTACCACCATGTCTTTGCATACCACCACAATTTCCAACCAACAGCTGCTAAAAGCAAATGAATCTGCACAAAAGAGTTTATACATGTGTTTTGTTTTGTTTTGTTTCTTAAATAAGATGGGAACTTGTGTTGAAGCTAGAGGAACTGAGGGCCAAAGATAAGTAGGGAAAATATGTGACCCATGACTTTATCAAGGCATCATACCATTTTCAACTTTGGAATAGGTAATCTGTAGGATTTCTTTTAGTCTTCAAAATACTTTTGAATACTAGATTTTCTAGAAGTGGTAATAATAGCATTGCAATAAGGATTTAAAAATATGTTCTCTTTTGTGTCTTCTGGGGAAAGCAAGCATATCCATTACTGGTTAGTGCATATATTATTATCATCATATTCTTGCATATGGAGATATTCCTTTGCATTCTCCATGTCTACTATTGCATTTGTTATCTATTGCAGTATAATAATTATCCTAAAATCTAGTCACTTAAAGCAATAAACATTATCTCACAATTATTATGGATTAGGAATCCAGGGGCACCCTAGTTGGTACTTCTGACTCACAGTACCTGTAATCAAGGTTATCACCTGGAACTTCAGTCACTTATGCCTCAATTAGGGATGGATCTTCTTCCAAACTTATTCATGCTGTTGTTGATAAGACTCAGTTCCACTGAGTTATTGGACTGAAGGTCTGTGTTCTTTGCTGCCTGTTGGATGAAATAGAACTCAGTTCCTCTGGGTTATTGGACGAAATCTAGACTCTGTTCTTTGCCATGTGAGCCTCATGAGAGATGCTACAATGGCATAAATACCAGGAAGAAGGGATCATGGGGAGCCATTTCTGAAGCTGTCTACCGCAATCACCTTATTCAGGTCTATAACATAACTGAGAGTGAAGAAAGCAGAAAGCATTAGATTTATTACAATTGCTCAAAATACTGCTGTCTTCATGGGAAAAAAAAGGCTAACAGTTATACAAGCCCCGCCCCCCGCCAAAAAAGTAAAAAACATCTATGAGAGTCAAAAATTATAATTTAATCTTCATAAAGGGTTTTCTCTAAAATGATGCTCTGGGACTCCCACTAAAACATTTACTATTAACACAGCCTGTGATCCTGCTGTCTGAGTTGTTCAAATAAGAATTTTAAGTGTTGTTGACCATGGCAACATTTTTTTCAAGACATTTGAGTCAAGTTTTGAAAAGTATCCATCAATTCTCTTTAATTCAGGGGTGTATCATATACTCTTTGCATCACTTATATTTTATAGATTCTCAGTAAGCATTCATTATGAAAAAGACTGCCAAACACTTAGCCTGTATTTTAGGCATCCAAAATTAGTGGAATATGTGGCTACTAATTTGAGAACTCATAGGTTGATTGAAGAGACAAGAGCTATGTAATTGGAAAAACACACAACGTTTCAAAGCAAAATAAAAGTAGATGTCAATATATAATAAATTAAATGTCCTTAATAATGTGAGGTAGAACTTAGTTTTGAGATAGAACAGATCAGGATTCAAGGAAAATAATATCATTAGGTGGGCAGCTATTATTTATTTAACTAGAGTGTTTACTTTCATCAGATAAAGATAACTGACAGGATTTGCCTCAATATTCAACAAAAATAATGCAACTTATTGCTTTGAATACCTAGACAGAGTCAAGATGTTTGGTAAAAAATAACAAGCAAATAAACATACAAATACATACAAACTTTCATATATACACATATATACAGACACATGCATAAATGAGTGTATAAATAAATGTGTGATTGTGAAATTAGTGAATTAGTGAAAACTTGAAATAGCTCCAACTTTACCAATTTGATAAGGTAAGAAGAAAAAAAAAAAAACCTCCAGAAAAAATAGAGGATCTCTGGATTTTGGCAACTTTAAAAGCAATACATGGATAAATGTTATTTTTTCTTTATTCATTTCTATTTTTCCTAATTTTAGCAATGCACATGCCTTTCTTTTATTTAGAGGAGAGTAGTATTATTTTGAAATGCAACAAAAATAAGTAATAATAATAAATAAAAGGAGATGTCAATATCTCTTTTCATGTGCTGCTTGAAAGAGTTTCCTACACAATATATTGCTATATTTCATGCTATAAATTGAGAAATGCCTTTTATAATGTATTTTGTCACTCAGGATTTTTCTTTTTTGTGCATATGTCTTTTAAACATAGTCTCATATTTGGTTGCATTCCACTGCATATGTTCAGTTTAGCTTAATTTTACATCATCATCTTCATTTCTGTAGGTGAAGATCAATAATGAAGGCAAAGTTCTTATCATAGATAACTTTTTCCTGTGAAAAAGGCTAAAAATGTTCTGTATATTTGTTATTTCTTCTATTTTTAAACTGTTCACTATTCACAATGACTCTTACATCACCCAGAAAGGGCACACTTCAGCTGTGATTTACTATCTTCTGATTTCTGACAGGCTTTGTTTATCCACAAAAGGACTGGTTTTACATATGCATTTGCAGACTGTCACTGTGTCTCCTGAAATGCTGACCTCATCAAGGAGGGGTTGACACTTCCTCTCTCCATCAGAATAAAAACTTCTCTTTGCTCCCTTTGGTTCTGCCCTTGCCCTTGTTTTTGCAAATGTTGTATGTGTCTTTTCTTTCTCCTACAGAAAATTCATTTATCAAAGTATCATTATAATACCTAAATCCAGTATTAAGACATAAATAAAGCAAAGAATAGACTATATTTCTGAATAAGCATGCCTGCATCCTGATTCCACCATTCACTAGTGATATAACTTTAGATACATGTTTGAAAACTCTGTTTTAGCTTTCAAGAGCAGACAAGATCAGGCACGTTCAGGGTGGGACAGCCATAGACAGAAAACTCTGTTTTAATGGTGGCCAACTTAAGATGGCCCAAGAATTTGATCATATTGAAGAACTGAGACGGAACAAATTACTGATCAAAATGACAAAACAATTAGCAATTTTTCACAACCAAATGCCCAGCCAATGTAATAACTAAAAGTAATCCTATAAATGTGTTAAATATTAATGTTTAAGCATAACCCCAACCACCTCCAAGCAATAATGATAATGTATTGATAATGAATTTCTATTCACCCAAACTATGGGAATTTAACATTTGCTTTATAATAGAATTTATGTGACCTTTTAAATAATTTCTTTGTGGGCCACTTTTTAGAGTGCTATACTTTTTAGAGTGCTATAACCTTCAGCCATGAGTTAATATTAGTGCATGCTAAAACTAACTTTAGTAACTTTAATAACCAATAAAGGCTTCACTTTTATGTACAAATTAAAACATGAAATTTTAAAAAACTATCCCATGAAAAACAAACAAAGAGAGGCCTTGCATTTTTGAATTAGCTTTTAACTAAGCACAGAGTTTCCATTAGTCTACTTATGTACTACAGAACATATGTTGGTAAATATTTAAAAAATTATTAAATTTATGATTATAAGCTAAATCTCTTCATATACAAGAATCTCATCGTACATGATTCAAGTCATTTATTGAAAGAGAGAGAGAACATATGTGAGCAGGGGGGGAGGGGCAGAGAGAGAGGGAGAGAGATAATCTCAAGTAGACTCCTAGCTGAGTGCCAAGCCCAATGTGGGGCTCAGTCTCACCACCCTGTGATCATGACCCTGAGATCATGACCTGAGCCAAAATCAAGAGTCGGACACTTCACGACTGAGCCACCCAGAAGCCCCTAAATCAATTCTTAAATTGCTCTATCATGTTCCCTCAAAGTGCGTTACATGGAACACCCATTTTTCCTGAGTCTACACAAGAAGTAAAAATGCATTTCTGATTCACTTAATCTGGGAAACACTGGGTTTAAAATGACTAAAATTAAAAAAAATAATCTTACAGGTCTCCAGTAGAATAGTGATATACACAGCATTTTCCAAATATATTTTATTTATCGTATGGCCCTTATTTACAAAGAGACTTGTGAATCTAGAGTAGCATTGTTCAACAGACATTTCTTCAATGATTGAAGTGTTCCGTATCTCTGTTTTCCAAAACCCAAACACTTAGCCACTCATCACAAGTGGCTATTCAATATTTGAAATGTAACCAGTGTTCCTGAAGAACTGAGTTTTAATGTTATTTAGTTTTAATCGAATTTTAAAGTTACTTGTAGCTAATGGTTACTTTATTGGACAACTCAAGTCTAGATTCATAAAAACACACTAAGACATGCTGTCCCATCATTACATTTTTTTTTAATTTTTTAATTTTTTATTGTTATGTTAATCACCATACATTACATCATTAGTTTTTGATGTAGTGTTCCATGATTCATTGTTTGTGCATAACACCCAGTGCTCCACGCAGAACGTGCCTTCTTTAATACCCATCACCAGGCTGACCCATCTTCCTACCCCCCTCTGCTCTAGAACCCTCAGTTTGTTTTTCAGAGTCCATCGTCTCTCATGATTCATCTCCCCCTCCGATTCCCCCCCCTTCATTCTTCCCCTCTTGCTATCTTCTTCTTTTTTTTTTTTCTTAGCATATATTGCATTATTTGTTTCAGAGGTACAGATCTGTGATTCAACAGTCTTGCAGAATTCACAGCACTCACCATAGCACATACCCTCCCCAATGTCTATCACCCAGCCACCCCATCCCTCCCACCCACCCCACTCCAGCAACCCTCAGTTTGTTTCCTGAGATTAAGAATTCCTCATATCAGTGAGGTCATATGATACATGTCTTTCTCTGATTGACTTATTTTGCTCAGCATAACACCCTCCAGTTCCATCCACATCATTGCAAATGGCAAGATCTCATTTTTCTTGATGGGTGCATAATATTCCATTGTATATATATATACCACATCTTCTTTATCCATTCACCTGTCGATGGACATCTTGGCTCTTTCCATAGTTTGGCTTTTGTGGACATTGCTGCTATAAACATCGGGGTGCATGTACCCCTTCAGGTCCCTACATTTGTATCTTTGGGGTAAATACCCAGTCAATTGCTGGATTGTATGGTCGCTCTATTTTCAACTTTTTGAGGAACCTCCATACTGTTTTCCAGAGTGGTTGCACCAGCTTGCATTCTCACCAACAGTGTAGGAGGGTTCCCCTTTCTCCACATCCCTGCCAACATCTGTCATTTCCTGACATTAATTTTAGCCATTCTGACTGGTGTGAGGTGGTATCTCATAGAGGTTTTCCATCATTACATTTTATGAGTAATTTATTTAGTTGGGAAATACCTCTAAGGGCACATCAAGTAAGAATGATCCATGCGGATCATGACTAGAGAACAGCACTAATGAGTGTCCTAACGGTGAAACCAGTGGGTGAGGGGGAGGGGGATTGTCTCCAAATACAAAAGGTGTAAGGGCCTTGGCACCTGGGTGGCTCAGTTGGTTAAGTGTCCAACTCTTAGTTTCTGCTCAGGTCATGATCTCAAGGTCTTGGGATCAGGCCCTGTGTCTCAGTGGGGGTCTGCTTTCCCCCACCTCTGCCTCCCACCCCCACTCCTGCACACACACACACTCTCTCTGTCTCTAAAATAAATAAATCTTAAAAAAAAAGGAAAGGTGTAAGGATCAAGAATGGAAGTTGGATGAAGCCAAAGGCAACTACAAATTCTAAATTGTATTATTTATTTCAGCTTTCTTAGAGGCACCTCTCACTTATTAATCCTTTCTAGGTTACAAAAAAGGGCAAATAGGAATGAATAAGCTAAAACGAACTGTTTTGTTCATGTTGCAGAGCTACTTTTCAGAGAAAAGCCTAGAACCCTGAGTTACAGACGTGGAATCACATTCTATTTCATTCCAATACTATTAAATTACCATTTTATTTATGACAATATAAAAAACTTTATACGGTTATGAGGACTGGCTTACTTTATAATTTTACCATTTCCACTAATTCTTATTCAAGGCTAAATGACAATATAAATATTTTAACAATGCTATTAGGGATGCCTGGGTGGCTCAGTCAGTTAAACGTCTGCCTTCAGCTCAGGTCATGATCCCAGGGTCCTGGGATCGAGTCCCGTATTGGGCTCTCTGCTCAGTGGGGAGTCTGCTTCTCCCTCTGCCTGCTGCTTCCCCTGCTTGTGCTCTCTCTCTCTCTGTCAAATAAATAAATTAATTTAAAAAAAAGAATTTTAACAATGCTATTATTAGCACCTGCTCAATGCATCAAAGTGAGACTGATAACAGTACAAACCTGTTGGACAGGACACAAATTGGCTTACATTTTTGTACATTGGAAACTGCTCAAAATTGAGTGAGCAAGAGAAAATAGAGTAGAATAAATGAAAGAAAACCTGAGAAAAAGGAAACTTCAAGTTATAGGAACACAGCATTTTATGCATTTAAAACATTTCCAACTGTAAAAATTTTGTATCTCAGAATTTATCTCATTTGATCTTCTAAAACTTCTAATAGTATGCATGGAAACATGGCTCTGATGATGATGATGATAAGGAGGATAATGAGGAAAATTATGATGATAATGGTAATATTTGTTCTCTTCTGTCTCCCTTTTTAACTGGATGTAACTTAAATAAGAACTTGAAACAAACAAAAATAAAGTAACTATGTAAGGTGATAGATATGTTAATTAGCTAAATTGTGGTGATGGTTTCACAATGTATATGTATATCAAGTAATCACACTGTACACCCTTAAATATACAATTTTATTTGTCAATGATATGTCAATAAGGCTAAAAACATATAAAAATTAGATGTTTAGTTCCTTTAGTATTTTGATATAAGTATTTAATGAAATAAATTTTCTCAAAATACCTCTTTAGCTGTTAATAACAGATTCTGATAGTTTATGTTTGCCTTATAATTATTTTCTAGAAGTCCTATAGATTTATTTTGCATTTCTCTATTTACCCCAGAGTTTCATGTTTATTGATAATTTTCTTTTTTTAATTTATTACCTGAAAGTCTGATCTTATAACATTTATATTATTTTCTTGCTTTTGTGCTTGTATAGTTTGAGATTTCTCTCCCTCCTTCATAACTAGAGAATATACTTGTTATTAATAGTATTTTGGAATTTATTAATATTTTCTTTGTGACTTCTTGTATGGAAAGTTTTCATCATTGTAACACATTCTTCTAAAAATAAGGTGCACTCTTTATTTTGGAGATATAATTTTTATACACATTTGTAGAAGATCTACCTTATTTCTTTTTATTGTTTGTTTAGTAATCAGCCTTCTGTTTTTTTGTTTGTTTGTTTGGTCCAGTGATGTATCCAAATATGGGGAAGATTTTTCTAAGGTCTCTTATTACCAAAATCTGTATTTGTATCTTTTTTTTTTTGCATTCTCTACTGTCAAATTTACAAAAATAGCCACTTTATTATTTGGTGCATGTAAATTAAAACACTTTGTATTTTATATCCATACCTAATATTCACTGTTATAATATTTAGAATTATAAAGTTCTTTATCACATTTTTTGATTGGTATTTGATCTTTAATCTCAACAATATTTTAACCTTGATTTTTTAAAAATATTTATATCTGCCTAGTATAAATGCAGTCATCTTTTATTTTATTATTTTGAAATCAGTTTGATCCTGTAGGCTTTTTTTTTTTTAGATTTATTTATTTATTTTAGAGACAGAGCACATGAGTGCAAGTGGGGCGGAAGGAGAGGGAGAGGGAGAAAGAGAATCTCCAACAGACTCCCTGCTGAGTGCAGAGCTCCATGTGGGGCTTAGTTTCACGACCCTGAGATCATGACCTGAGACAAAATCAAGAGTCAGACACTTAACCAACCAAGCCACTCAGGGGCCCCAATCCTGTGGTCCTTTTGATGGAATATGGAGTTGGACCTGTTCTTTGTGAGGGCAGATTATTATTTTTTTTTAATATGTGAGTTAAGCTCACATATACTTACTAATATACCCAAGATATTTGGTCTAATTTCTGCAATTTTTATTATTATATTTATCAATGTTCCACAGATTCCTCCTGGAGACAGAGATTTCAATGACACAAATATTAGCACTTCACTGTGAATAAGTTTTCGTTATGTTCACTCTGTGAAATTTTTCCACTATATGGTCCACTTTCTTTTGTCATCTTGTTATATTTTAACATCTATGAGGATTTATAATAAATATTTTCTAGCTTACTTGTTTACTAATATCTTTTAAAATGCTATGGTTCCTTCTTTCTTTAGATACTGACTTTTGATTCCCTATCAAGAACAATATTGAAGTTATCATTCCCTCCTTCCTTCTTTTTCATACCACAACAATCTGGTATTATCTTAGGGTGTAACTTTTTTTTTTTAAGATTTTATTTATTTGACAGAAAGAGAGAGAGAGTGTAAGCAGGGAAAGTGGCAGGCAGAGGCAGAAGGAGAAGCAGGCTCCCTGATGAGCAAGGAGCCCAACGTGGAATTCGATCCCAGGACCCGGGGATCATGACCTGAGCTGAAGGCAGATGCTTAACTGACTGAGCCACTCAGTCATGGTGGAACTTTCTAATCTTAAGTATGCTTATTAATCTTCACCTTCTCCAATATTTTAATTGTATTATTTCTATACTGTCAAGGCAAAAATTATATCTATTATTTTGTAAAGTTTATCCACATTTAAAAATATTAGTTCTGTATATAAAATATTCATTTTTACTCTCAGATATCATGCCAAACATTTTTTATTCATTTTTTAGTGAGCAGAACTTATTCCCTGATAGGTATTCTTGGAAATATGAAGGGCAGAAATATTCCCTGACTCTGTTCATCTCTGTAACTATTTTCCCGTGGCCTTAAACTTGAAATTAACATAACTGAATAAAGGTTGACTCATGTTTTTCTTTTTGATGATCTTAAAGTATTGAGTATATAAATATTGTTATTGAAGGAGAGGAAAACCTCTTCTCTACCCTCAGGTTTTTAAAGGTAGACTAAGAATTAAATTTACATGAGATGGATTAACAGGAGAAAAAAACAGTTTTATTACCTGTGCATGAAGGCCCAATAATGGAATGGAGATCTAAAGAAATGGTCAAGTCTGGCAGTTTTTATATTTTTTAGACAAAGAGACAATAAATCTGTGAGGAATTGACAGGAAAAAAAAATTGGAAGCTTCAGTTAGTAAGGAATTCTAAACAATTTGGGCTGGGGTAATTAATTCGTAAAAAGTAACATGTTGGCAGATGTAGGGTGGGATGGATGGTATTATTTTCAGTCAAGTGTCTTCTGCTTTTTCTTCTTTGGAACCCAATTATATTATATCTATATAAAATATATAATTTATATATATTTATTTTATTTATAGTATTTACATATTTTAAAATTTAATATATATTTACAATTTATAAATTTGGTTAGGTCTTATTTCATATTCTGTTTTTTTCTAAATATTATTTTTGAAATTTTTCCTTACTGTTTTTTTATTCTAAATAAGTTGTCTAGGAGCGCCTGGGTAGCTCAGTTGGTTAAGTGTGTCCCTTCAGCTCAGGTCATGATCCCAGGGTCCTGGGATCAAGCTCCTCATCCGGCTCCCTGCTCAGCGGGGAGTCTTCTTCTCCCTCTCCCACTCTCCCTGCTTGTATTCCCTGTCTTGCTATGTCTCTCTCTGTCAAATAAATAAATCTTAAAAAATAAATAAATAAATACATTGTCTATTTTAAAGTTTCAAATAAAGTGTTAGGTTAAACTTTTCAAATATTTTTTGTCATTTTATTGTCCTTTAGATCTTATTCACTTTATTTTCATCTTTTCATTTCTTGTAACAACTGTATATTATTTTAGAGTAATCTTCAGTTTTGTCCATTCATAAAGACGTGAATTTTTTTTTTCTGGCATCAAAGGTTTAGTTTTGTCTGGCTGTGCTTTGTCTTCTCAGTGAGCCATTTCTGTATCTTCCATCTTAGACACATGTTCTGTTTTCCTCATAAATCTACACCGAACCCTTCCATTAGATCCGTTCCTTTCCTTTAACTAGTGCTCAAATAAATTTGCATTATCTTTTCTTCAGAGTAAGCCCCTGCCCTTCTGAGAACATATGTTTGCTAGATCTCTTTTCACTCTCAAGGACTTGACTGTTATGATACCATTTGGTTTTTGAGTTTCTACTAAATTTTCATGTGTATAACCCAACTGGAACCTCCGAGAATTTCTCCAGAATTCCCTGATCATGTTCAGACTTGTTTGCTCAGGCTTTCACTAAAGATGGGGATCTACCTTTCTGACATGTGTATTTGCTGATAATTTTTGGTCTCTGGCATTATCCCCCATCTCCTATTATTCTGCTGTAGGGGATCCTGTGCTTGCTTTGATGTGATTGGTAATTGGCATTATGAGTTTGTGTGGTAGGGTTTCCTCTTTCCCCAAAATCATACAGACCTCCAAGGATAGCATATTAGTTTTAAAATTCTGCTATGACAAATGGCCAGAGACTTGGTGGCTTAAAACAATACGGATATATCCTCCTACGGTTCTGGAGGGCAGAGGTCCGAAAGTACGTTCACTGATTTTGTGAAAGTCAAGGTGTCAGTCAGGTTGGTTCCTTCTGAAGGGCTGCAGGCAAAATTCCATTCCTTGCCTCTTCTGGCTCCTGGTGGCTGAATTCATTTTTGGCTACACCACCCCAGTCACTATTTCTGTGGTCACATTGCCTTCTCCTCATAAAGACACTAGCGATTATAGTGATCCAACCATATAATCCATGGCAATCCCCACATCTCAAGACCCTTAATATAATCACATGCACAAAGTAATTTTTGCCATATAAGGTAACACAGTCACTCGTTTTGGGATTTGGATGTGGAGATTTCTCTTTGGGGAGGGGGGCATTATTTAGCCTGCTATAGGTAGTCAAGAATAACTGGGTGGAAAAACAGATAAATTATAAAAAATAAAATCCATCTTCAGACATAAAAAAAAAAAGACTGAGTTCGAACAGTACTTGAGGAACAAAGATCCCAGAAAAAAGAGAAAGTCTCAGAAGAGGGTATTCCAACTTAATGTCTTGGGGATGGGAAGGATTTGGAGGAGACTGTTTTTGTAAATGATAATGCTGAGGACTCGGTATTTGGAGGAGCTCTAGATGGAAGAGAAAGTGCCTGGGAGCTGCTGTCTGTCTGTACTGGTATTTACAAGCTCACTGAGTAGTTTGAGCTGTTGTTACCATCTTTTCTTACAGGCAGGACAATAAAAATGGCAAGTCAAAATCTTAGCCAGGTTTCCTCCAACCATCTCCCACACCATTGCACCAGTCTGCAGACACCCACCTGCTGGCAGGTACCAGGGCTCAAGTCTGGCTTCAAACTACTGAAGGGATTTTAATATTTATTCTCACCATTAGTTCTGGAGCTCCTTTTGCTATGTGTTTCTGGCTTTGGAAAACAGATTCCCATTTCATGTATTTTGAGATTGTACATTATAGGCATTTCAAATATTGTATGTATATTGTCATACATTTTGGAGAATGTAGGTGAGAAATCCCTTTGACATTAGAGCTTATTCAGTGAAAGAGAGAGAGAAAGATAGACAAATATACAGGCCGGGGCAGCGGTGGGGCGGGGGGGGACAGAGAGACAGAGAGAGGGAGGTCTGCTACACTGGCTAATTTCCCATTGTTCCCAGGTTAAAAGACAAAATGATTCCTGAAATTGTTTTTTTTCTCTTTGTGGGAGAATGCTGCCATAAAGATGAAGAAAAATGATAAGCAGAAAACTCAGGAAAAAACTCAGGACAAGATGGGAACCATTATAGATGTGTGCTGAGAGTTCTAGATTCATCCCTTTATTCTCAATGGGCAGGCAAAGGTTATTAAAAATAATTACCTAAACCCTTTAGTAAATAAAGTAAATAAATGTTTTTCTTTGTTTAAGCATACTTTTATTTTACTCGAACGTAGCATACGGTTCGTTAAAATATTAGATTTTATTTTAGCAGGACGGCCTCAGCAACATTTCTAACATGTTGTGATGCATTTTAATTCTTACCTTCCAGTTTACAACTATGTCAGCATCTGCTGGGTGTAAACAAACAGTATGATCTGCATCAGGTAAGTGTGTCGCTGTTTATTGTCCTCTGGGAGAAAAACGAAGGATGGCATTTAGTTGTATAAAAATGATTATATGACTTTTTTATTTTTGAAAAAATATCACATTGGTATTTCCACACTGTTGAATGCAAGAATCTAAGATGTGCATGCTAGCAAAATAGAAAATTTTATGTTATGAGAAAATTAGATTAGCTAATAATCTAGTGTTTCCTTATATAAAACAACATGAACACAGTGTGTATAGAAAATGTGCATATTTACAATGCTAATAGTTTGCTATAGGTTTGGCTGCTTGCAGTATATTTGGTTTCCTAGGACAATAAGACCTGAAGAATTTCCTGAGGTCATCACATCCATTTTTCTGACTTAGAGAAGGTCTGTAACAACCCAAACAAAACAATTAATCACCCAGCCTGATTCTCATCTCACCATGGGGAAAGACTAGGCTTGGAAATAACTGCTACAAAGCCTCAAAAGAATGAGTCCATTTATAATAAAACACCAAAAAGCATGCAGTGTCTATTCTCAGGTCCTCAGTTGCTGAGCCTGCTCTGACATTACAATATTCCATAGTTGTTTGCGACAGTTTCATTTAGATAGTGCCCTTCGTTAAGCCATAGCTATTTTTTATAGCGTCATTAGGTCTTGAAACAATAATGACCGTGTGCGAACGAAAAAGTATGAAAGACAATTTGAGGACTAGAGTCGTAAATTAATAAGTGGCTAGACAGTCGTGTAACCTCTGGTCACTGCACAACAGCTTTCTCTCGCGCGGAGGCAAGAGAAGTGAAATGAGGGTGAGTGTGGATAAGAGAGTTGTGGGACAGAGTACAGGACTCTGACTCTGGTAAACCTAGCCCTGCACGCCTCCACCCCACCCTTCCTCCCTGCCCCCGCTCCCTCCCGGCTCCCTCAAACATGTAACAACTTCTTTAACAACAAAGGGAGATGAAAAATACAATTTTACACTTTGTTGCAATCAGATCAGATTACATGGGGTCTCACCAAATTACACCAAAAGTGAAAGGTTAAAAAGTGATAGATTTTTAATAGCATAAAATATTTGGGTTTCTTTCCCTCGAAAATTTGCAGCACGAACCTGCTGACCCCGCATTTGTCCCCTGACAAGAAGAGACTTCACAGGCATTCCAAGTTTCTGAAATTCAGTCACGGTAGGGTTCTAATATCTCCATGGTTTAACGTTTAAGAAATATGAAGTAGAAAGAGAAAGGAGAATTGGGGACTTTCTCTGGCCGATTGCCATAACTTTTCCCTACCTTGTCAGATAGCGCCTGGGGCAAAGGCTGGAGATAAAATAGCCCATATTTTATCTTCATCCCAGAGATTTTGTCTCCCTGTCTTGTCCTGCAAGCAGCTGTCTCTTTCTTGTATTTCTTCAACTTTTTTCCAATAATTATTTTTCCCCATTTTAGCTTAAAAGTATTTGGATAATTATTTCTAAAACAATTCTGTAAGTATTTTGACAAAATAACTGAGCCCGGGAAGGTAAGATAATTCAAAGACTTTATCACATAATGCTTTTTGCTGATAATATAATTTTAAAGCATGTAATCTGACCCGTACAAAACACAATATAGGCAAAGCTCAAATACAGGGGTAGGTGAAGTGTTCAGAGGGAGAGAGTGAGAGACAGTTTTACCCAGGGACCCGTGACTACAAGAAATAAGTCACTAAGATAGGTGATTAAAATTGACCCCTGCCCTGCATGGTTCTCTTTTCATGTTTCCTACCGTGATTATGATTTCCCTTCTGGTTTCTTTTAGAGTTTTAATTAGAAAGAAGGTTTTCTAGGTAAAGGGAATCAGCGTCTAAATAGAAGATAGTTAAAAAGAAATCCTGCTTGTTTTCGTCTTGAAATGGTGGAACAAAATTTCACTGATACGAAGTCTCTTTCATATATACCATCTACACTACTGGGAGAGAATGAGATTTTGAAGAGCACACCAGGACTGAGAACAGAACAATACTTTGCAATCTGTTCATGAAATATGAATATTTTTCTTTACCCTTTTTGTTGTCTAGTACAGCTTAGAAGCATTTTATACACATGTGTATTCATGTGTGCATGCATAAAAATCTGTATAAGACAGAACACACACAGGGGTCACTGTCATGGATTAAATAATACTGATAACACAAAACCATTACAGGATATTTTCTATTCCAGTGAATAGTTCAGATTTCAAAGGACAGGGAAGAAAACAAGTATCTACATAATAATATAAAAATGTGTATTAGAACTATTGAAGTTGATATTCTTATATAATTTGAGAATATTTTCTAGACCTAAAAAATTTTGAATTTGCAGATGAAAATGCACTATGGGAAAAAATAACTATGGTGTTATTGGCTGAATTGTAGCCCCCCCCACCTCAAGTTTATAGGATGAAATCCTAAGCCCTGATACTTCAGAATGTGACTATATTTGGAGTTTAGGTCTTTAAAGAGATAATTAAGATTAAATGCGGTCATTGGGGTGGACCCTACAGCAATATGCCTGGTGTCCTCACAGGAAGAGATTTGGACACAGGAGCTCACAGAGGGAAGCTTGTGTGAGACATGGGGAAAAGACGAGACCATCTATAAGCCAAGGAGAGAGATCCTTAGAAGAAACCAACCCTACCTATATATTGACCTTGAACTTCTGGTTTCCAGAATTGAGAGTGAATACATTTTTATTGTTTAAACCACTCAGTATGTGGTACTTGGTTATGGCAACTCTAGTAAACTAATATATATGGAATATCAGATCAAACAAATGAGAAAAAAAAACTGGTATTTCCACATGTAAATTAACATTTTCATTGTACTCAAGGGCAACTGATACATTTAAAAAATTTTTTCTCAGTAAAAACTCATTACAAGATCAACATGAGATTACACTCAAATGCCCCTTTTTTCAAAATTCAAACTTCTCTTTTATTGCTTATGCTATCCCAAAAGTAATAAAAATAATTGAAATAATTGTGTTTTTTTTTCCATTTTGAAGGAAAAGCAATTATTTCCATGCTATTTCCACTGCCATAAAGGCTCAGATGATGGGCTCCAAGACCTCAAATTTGTTTTTTTTTTCCCCTAGATCTGGAAAAAGTATTTCTTAACAGTTCACTGGAAATAATTTGCATAGAAACTTCCTTGAATGATTCCTGTTTATTTTAAGGTTTTTGTTCTAGATCACTCTTCCTCCAAATGTGCATATCTCACATGCTCACTCCTACTCACACCTGCACAGAGTCCCCCTTAAAGTTTTCACTAGCAATGATGTCTAAAAACAGCCCATCATAATCTATTCCTTTATCTTCTTTTTTCCTCTATATGAGGAATTTTTATAAAGAAAAATTTATTACCTCCTAACATATATACAGCTAGGCTTATTTGTGTTTTTATGTACATACACACACACGCACACACACACACATTTAAAGAGAGAGAGCCTTGTTTTATTCACATCATATATTAATAGTAGAGATTTCTGGAATGCTGTTGTTATCTATTAGATTCAAAGGGAATGCACCTGTTACTTGCATATACTGGCCATTTTCCCTGGATATTGCAAAATCACGAGCTGTTATGGTCTTTGGTGATATGAATATATGCATTCTGGGGCCCTCCAAAAAAGCTGTAAAGCTTAAAAATCTTTTGCCCTGATCCTTAGGGACTCCAAGGCATGGGAATTTGGTGATTTGAATTTGAATTGGCTCCTCTCAGACCCCATTGCCTGCTTCTCCTGGTCTTGGCCTGGAAGAAGCTATGGTTGTTAAGTTGTGTTGTTTAAATAAACAGATGTATTCCTTTCCAGTCATTGGCAGAAAGAAAAAGCCAAAGCAAGGAAAACTTGGACTCAGAAAGATAACCTAATCATTATTAGATTTTATTAAAATTATAAAGGAAAGCATAATTGAAAAGTAAATTCTTCTGAATATTCCTCAGTGACTCCCATTGGTCTTTTTTAAGCCCACATTTTTAGCATTGCTGGCAGGGACCTCTCTAGCAACTGCTTCCTTACAAATCCCTGTTCTGTCCTAACCAAACGTTTAACATTGGGTCTGTGAAGTTGCTTCCCCCCCCACCCCCCAGTTTGGAATTTCTAAAATGCTTAAAATAGTGTTGTACAATTGCACACTTCAATCGATGAAGTCTTACACAGATGCAGAGGCTGTGAGAATGGAAAGAAGAATAAATCTGTGTTCCTCAAAGTTGGATACTGTTTTTCAGCATGAATTTCAGCAAAATTATTATATATCAGCACATCATTGCCCTGGGCCATACCTTGCGTAGCATTTTTCAGTGAAAGGGGTCAAATGTTTCAAAGATACCTAATAGTTTTTAAATGGTGATGATAAATGCATACAGTTGTTCTCCAGATACTTGTGCACAGCAGTGTGAAATTTGGGGTAATCAAATCAGGAAACAGAGCTTTAAAGCAATTTCCTCAGACTTATGGTTGTGATGAAAGCAATATATTCCTGACTTCAACAGTGTGCTGGTGCATGATGTGGGTGTCTCCTGCATAGTTAGCTAAGTTACGGTTTACCCTCTTAGTGATCGGCTACGCGCTCAGGGACCAAAGACGGGGAGTGGTCCTCTTCGAAGGGAGGCCTTACGAACAGCAGGAACACTGAAAACCACTTTAAGTACGACAAAATAGAATATATTTTGCTTCAATCAAGTAGTATTTCATATTTTATATAAAACCGTGATTCTGGCTTCCTATGGTATTAAGTTTTTTAAAAATGCTTGGGAGGGAACATGAGTGGAAATAAAAAATACACATTTGATTTCTAATGTGACTTCTGTCAGGTGACTGGAGAAGGGTACAAGAATATCCAGTGTTGCAGGAGTTTAGGCTGTTTACCAAGGGTAGATGAGGAATTAGGATAAGACTAGTGTTGATGACATTATATTCACAGATCTCAGTATCTTTTGACAATGGATGCAGCACATTCCAAGAGTAAGTTACCCTGGGGAAGCCTTTACCTTGTATTCTTGCCAAACGAAAAGCGACTATGCTCTGAAAAATTCCAAATGCACCGAGATTGTAAAAGTGCATGGTTTTCAGCACTGCGCTGAAAAAGCCTGATGCAGCAGAATTCAGTACAGTTCTATTTTCACAGTGTTCAGATCTTACCTTGAGTTAGACAATTTAACTTAACCAGGATGATTTATTGAAAAATCTGTTCACATTGCATTTTTCTAACTGTGTATATTTAATTTGGTTCACTTTATTTAAAAGAAAAAATAATCATGCATTAACACTAAAAAGGGGGAGATTATCCAAAAAATGTATTAGAATTTCCCCAAATTTAAAAGCAGAAGTATTGGTGGGGCCTTCTGGGAACTGAAAACTCATTACCTCTGTCTCTCTTCTGCCTGGGGCCACGTGAGCTAGATGCTCTGCTTCTCTGCCGTGTTTCATCTTCTTCTCTCTGAAGACTTCAGGCTCCACTCCCTCATCTGCTATCAGATGATTAGTCATATTTCTTTCCCTAGATGGCAGCCTTAGCTCCTTGGTCTACCTACTTTTCTGGTTCCTCACAGACAACTAAGTTTTTTATATCCCAATTCCAAAATCTCATTTCCAGGAATCCAGTTGGCCTGCTTTGGCTTTGTGTTCCACCCCTGGGTTTGATCAACTCTGGACACAGAGTTCAGAGTCATCTGGAAAACAAGGCAGGCCATACCTGGCTCTGCTAGGGTAAAGGCTAAGCATAGAGGCACGTATAGAAGGCACATACTGGAAATCTCTAAAATCTCTTTCGATAAAATTTCAATTTACCTTCATTGAAGATATGTAAATTATGTGAATGATGCTTTCCTTCAAGGGTCGATAATGTTATAATGTCACTTGTTATTATTAGTTGCAGCATGTAGGAGAATCTTGATACGAGTTTAATTACTTGCAACAGGTACTGAGTACAATGTATTTATTTAGTCAGCAAATTTTTATTATTTGCTGTTTGCCATACAAAGGTAATAAGGCAATAAAAAAATCATGACTAAACAAATAACGATCAGTAGAGGCAGAAATCAGAGATTTTGCTGAAAAGTTAAATCACTCAGAAATCAATCATAGAGTATCAACTGGAGGTGCTATTCTTCCTATTGATTTCTTGTTAGCTAGAGACAGTATTAGTTTAAAACCGCCCTTATAACATATACAACCACATACGTTCATGTCTATTATAGGTTTCTTTTTCTTGTTAAAACTCGTTTATGAATTTTCAAAGGAAGATGTAAGTATGTATATTATTCAGTTATTTGTTGCTTGGTATCAATGATTTTTAAATAAAATATTTGTTTATTAACATGAAGATAAAAACAATGAGCTGTAATTAAATCACACCATCTCCTATTTGCCAAGATAACCGCAAATGTGTTCCTGTAACACATTAGTTGACATTGCCCAACTCCAAAATTAAGAAAGTAATCCACTCTAATTGAGAAAATTAGAACACTTTTAATACATTAGCTATATTTCAGTGATGTGCTAGGTTGAATTTACAGTCACTTCCAACAAAGCCACCACTACGAGTGACAAAATGTTATGTACTCTTTTGAATATTGTTTCATATTTTATTCTGAGTTTTATATTTAGTCCTTATTTTGACAAGCATGATAAATATTGATTTTTTTCTGTAAAATACAAGTCTTTAAAAAAAGGATATATAGAAAAATTCATAAAATTCCCAGTTGGACTAGTCCCTTAGAAAGTGTTAAATATCATGAAAACAATTTCAGTCTGCTTAAGGGAGATTATCTGAGGTGAAGTATGTGGTCTCCTTTTAACAAGAATAACCTATGTAGATTAGGGTTATATAAATTCTATTACAGTTGGAGCACCAATAGAGCTATTACATTAACTGAAAATTAAGCCATAAATTCCCAAGTTATTATGATATCTTAAAATATTGTAATTTGGGTATTAATTTACATGCATTTCCCGAAATACAGATGTCAGGATCCACTAGCAATGGACATGTAGGGACTGATCTGTATGTCTGTCCTCAATCCAGACATTATGTTCCCATTAAAAATATCCTTTGTTGGGGGGGTGATAATTATTTAATTATTTTAATTCAGTGCAGAAAATAAGGTCTGTCTAAAGTATGGTAATGTACCATGATTAAGAGAACAGGTTTTAAAATTTATCAGATATGAATTTTCCCATATCTATCATTTGGCTCATAAAGATACTTAACATATCACAGGTTACTGACATTGAATTATCAATTTAAAGATTTACATTTGGAAATTTATCAACATACAATCTTAAAATAGTGACTGTCAGAGTTTAAGATGATGGAATATAAACCATAAAAATGTTAAACTACAGAAATACCACATTTCTATAAAAAAAAATCTCATTTAAAACACACACACACACACACAAAGGAAAGCTGAAAATGTGAGATGGAGCAATAGTGACTTCAAAACCAACTGACATTTTAAGAAAGATTATATTATACATACAATTTAGAATATAAAGCATGCATGGAATAGAAATACTGCTTTTGAATTTATCTGATTTTCAAGTTAGAGAAAGTGGTTCAGGCAATCATTCTCTACTTAAACTCTAATTGGATGGTTTGTTAAAAAATTTTAATGGAAAATAATATACAAAAACTTTGCTCATATTGCTAATTAATAATCCTCCATTACAAAGTCATGACCTAAGTCGATTGTTTACTGGTGTTGTACTGCCTTGTTCTGTGTACTCCTTAACTCTCATTCATTCACTCATGGATGACACCTTTGGCCAAGGAAAAAATTTTATTGGTTGTTCTCAAAAAGAGCCAGAATTTCAAAGAAAAATAACCCATGTCTTTAAAACTCAAAATGGAAAGAAAATTGTCCAGAATTTAATCAGCCACAGAGTTCAAAGGCTTTTTTTTTCCTCTAAAATTGAACTTACTTTAATTATTTTCTTTAATAGGTTTATAGGGATATGTGAATTCTTCCTGATAATGCTGCATTGAAAGGTTTGCAAGAAGGAGAAAACTCTACACACAAAATAAAAGTGTTATAATGGAGGGTCATGGAGTTTATAATCTATTGTGGCAGTTTCCATAGTGATTTCGCAGAAAGAAGTGCTGTGTGCAACCCAGGATAACCTCTATTACATACGAAGAGACACACCTTTAATAAAACTAGATCATTTTAATGGATTGCAGGCTGACATAGCTCTTTTGTTTTATTTAGGTTTCATGCTTTTTGTATAGTACATTTACAACCAGAATCTCATTGAATAACACTTTGATTTTTATCACTTTTATGAATACCTCCAGAGATTTTGAGATATAAAATTTGAAGTTATTAATCAGTAATCATGCCACTTATACTCTATTTAGCATTTTTTTCACCTAGAATTGTGCTTGGAACATAGTAGGTGCTTAATAAATATGCACACAAAGGATCACAAGTGTCTTCATTAATTTAATGAAGAAATGTTTCCATTTTACACTTTCTTCACCTTGATTCAGGACTAGGGCGAGAAGGAGTGTTAGTTGGTATGATCACAAGTCTGAACATTTAGTCCTCTTTATCATGGACACATTCCAAAACTTATATATGAAAGTGAGGATACATTTCTGAATTCTAACGACCTCAGCATTATTTCATCTTCTATACAGTATCTGAGAGGAGGTTTAAAGGGGAAAGAGACAATTATTGATGCTTATTCTTTTATTGTAATTTTATATGTTTTCCCATTTAAATTTTACAACTCCCAACGTAATTATGACTATTGGTACTAATACTCCCATTCTGGATTGTAATCATCTGTCCAGCTCTGTCAGAACCGGTGTAAAGATAAGGATCCTAAAATGTGTACTAAGCAATTGTTATTCATCAGTTGAATCTGTACAGCCAACCAGGTACATTTATAAAGCAAACACTTATTAAACATTAAGCTGAGACATGAATGATAAGGCAGCAGACTCTTAAATATGTTGTAGAAGACATCATTTCACTCAGTGGCAACAACTAAAAGGCATAAGGGGAGAAAAGACAGGAGCATTTGAAGGGCAGAAAACAGTTATTCTGGATGTACTGGATGAGAAGGAGCAGAAATGAAAAGTAGTATGCAGATAGGCAGTTGAGCGACCAATCACAGAAGGCCTGTTAGGTGACGAGAAACTATTATTATTTCATTATATTTATGATGGGCTGCCCTTGGATAGTTGTGATTGTGTCTGGGATCCAGGTAGGGGATGATGATGGTAAAAGAAAAAGAAAGTAGAGCCAGGAAAGCTCTTGAAAAAGACAAAAGATGATCATGCCTGGAAGAGTACTGGGCATATTAAGAAGTGGTTAGATTTGGACATGCTTTGGATATATGAAAGCAGCCTTCTTGATGGGGGGCACATGGGTTGTGCAAGAAAGAGAAGAATCAATGATGATTTCTTAGATTTGGTACTGATCAACTCAAATTAGTAAAAGTTTGGGACTCACTCAAATCCCACTATGCGCTAATGGCTGAAGAATTGTATAAGGGTATCTTTATAACCATATTCCTTAGGATATCCCACCATAAAAGTTTGCACTGCATGTTTGTTATGTATATACTATATTTAGCCACTAGATATTGGCATCAGTTTTGGGAACCAGAACCTATGTAAGTAGGTGATGATGAATAACAAACTTGCATAAGAATTCAAAAAACATGACACCAGAGAAGATATTCTCAAACTTGTGAGATATAAAGATTGTGCAAACAGTGTGATCACTAGTTGAAGATACCATTAAAAGTAAATAAATAAATGTATATTGCTAATAAAATTATTGATTGCTCTAGTTTTCAATCATTAATCTGTAATTCATACCTTAAGTCATAGGTTAGGTTACAGCTCTCACTTTTTTGGTTTTGTTTTTGGTTTTACACTTTAGTAGGAAACCTCATAATAAGAGACTGATAATGGCATACTCTGGTAACTGTGCCATATAATTTTGAATATTTGAATCAATCCTGGATCCATAACTTAAGGAGTGATTCTAATTGAAATCTATTTATCACTGCTAGATTTCTGACGCAATTGGTAGATTTTTAATATTTGAGGTAGTAAAATGGAGTTTAATTCACTAGTGGCTGGATTCTGTTCTGTAAAGTATTTGTTCCTGCGTTGCGCACTTTGAAAGTGTTTTTTTTATTATTATTATTATGTTCAGTTAGCCAACATACAGTACATCATTAGTTTTTGATGTAGTGTTCAATGATTCATTAGTTGTGTGTAACACCCAGTGCTCATCACAACACGTGCCCTCCTTAATGCCCATCACCCTGTTGCCCCATCCCCCACCCTCCTCCTTTCTGTAACCCTCAGTTTGTTTCCCAGAGTCCACAGTCTCTCGTGGTTTGTCTCCCTCTCTGATTTCTTCCCATTCAGTTTTCCCTCCCTTCCCCTGTGGTCCTCCACACTATTCCTTGTGTTCCACAAATGAGTGAAACCATATCATAATTGTCTTCAGTAAGTATAATAACTTAATTAATTTCTTTCTCTGACTCCAAGAAAATAATTGAAAAGCAGTCAATCTCAGTGAGAAAGTTCTTTGTACTAGTCTGGTGTCGCAATATTCACATCTATACTAAAAAGTGGGCATTGAAGTGATGAATTTATTCAAGATAGATAATTTATACTACTTCATAGCATCTGTCTTATTAATTGTCATCTGATCTTCAATTATTTTTAAGTGATTTATTTCTAATATCTTACATTCACAGAAAACTTTGTAGTGTTAACCTTACATCTAGTGGTATGCTGGAGTGGGCCCCTAACAACTCATAAAAGTCAGTTGTAGACATTTCAGAAATTTTGCGAACAATTATTAAACACAACAATTCAAAACATTGAATTATATAATCTTACAATTAAATGTTTATATTAGAAAGAAAGGTAATAATGTCCTAATTATATAATTTAATGTCCTAAACTCATCAGTTCTTTATTTTTTGTATTGCATTGAGCTATTAACTGTGATCCTGGAGGGTTTTTTTTCTTCATATTTACAGTATGTGCACAGAAAAATTCTATGTAATGGTTTGTTACTACACATCTCTCCCAACTCCATGTTCAGTGGTGTTATGTTGCTACACTGAATTAGGCCATTCTGAGCATATTTATACCATGGAGGTTGAGAAACAATACAGATGAGACGTGTCTTACCGCTTTTATTTCATATTTAGATTAAATACTTATTGTTGTGTGTCTTCAGGAACATATGATTTTTTTCATGTCTTTTAATTTTCCCCAATGCAATAGCCGAAAATGACATTACAAATTATATACATATAGGTATGTGTATAATTAACCGGGCAAATTATGAGAATGAGAATACTTTTAAATACTTACTTGTTTTTAAGCATCCTTTTTTTCTGAATTGACTGTTTATATATTTTACACACATTGTCATGGGATTGTCTTTTTCTTTTTAATTTGGCAATTATATGTGTATTATACACACACATACTTATACATATATATATATTCCATACTACTATGCATTGAAATATCTATTGTGCATGATACTTTAACTTTGGTTGTAATATTATTTTTCATAATTTTTATATTTCTATATAAATAATATATCCTCATATTTTCCTTTATAGGTTGCCTTTTTTTTTACTTCAGGTATTAAAAAATAAATATAAAAATTTCTTCCACTTGAATTATTTGTCACATGAATTTTCATCGTACTGGAACTTACTGGCATATAGGAACCCATCTTTCCATTTTTGAACTGGATATCTAACTTTTCATAACATTAACACCATAATTTCCATATTGGATTGAAATAAAGCCATTTATTTTCTATACCAATTTATATAATAAATTTATAAATAAATAAATAAATTTAATAAATATAATAAAAACACACACATTTATGTACGTATGTATATATACACACATACATATACTCATACATGCACATACATGTATATGTGCATATGCATATGAATGTAATCTGATTTTAGACATTATACTCATTGCTATTTATTCACCTTTTTTTCTTAAGATTTATTTATTTATTTTAGAGAGGGAGAGAGCATGAGCAGGAAGAGGGGCAGAGAAAGAGAGAGAGAGAGAGAGAATCCCAAGCTGACTCTGGGCTGAACATGGAATTCAACACAGGGCTCGATCCCACAACCCTGAGATCATGATCTGAGCTGAAATCAAGAGTCAGTGCTTAACTGGCTGAGACACCCAGGCGCCCCTTTTCACCTAACTTTTGACCAGTGTCCTACTATTTTAATTATCCTGTCTTTATAATAGGGTCTTGATATCCAGTAGATCAAGGATCCACTGCCTCATTTATTTTTCCTTTTCCTGTCTCTTTTTGAAGAGTCAAACAGATATATGGGGGAGGGGGACAGAGAAAGAAAGTGAAAGAGGAGAGAGAGAGAGAAAGAGAGAGTGCAACACAAATTTCCAAAAAAAAAAAAAATTTTGGCATTTAATTGAACTTTAAAAACAATTCATGGAGGGGCTCCTGGGTGGCTCAGTCGTTAAGCATCTGCCTTTGGCTCAGGTTATGATCCAGGGTCCTGGGATCGAGCCCCGCATCGGGCTCCCTGCTCTGCGGGAAGCCTGCTTCTCCCTCTCCCATTCCCCCTGCTTGTGCTCCCCCTCTCGTTGTGTCTCTCTCTCTGTTAAATAAAATCTTTTAAAAAATAAAGAAAATAAAAACAATTCATGGAGAAATGATATTTTACATAACTGATTTTTACCATGCCTAAAAATGGTATATATCTATATTTATTTCTGGCTCTTTTATATCCTTTAGTATATATATGTGTATAAATTTATGATCAGTTATAAATGATTATCGATATTTAGGTAATTTTTTTCTTCAATTTGTGTTGAATTACATTAGTCAGTTATTTAATTTTAAGCCTTCTTTGCATTCCTGCAAAACATATTGTTAGATTATAGCAGAACATTTATTAGCATTGCACAATTTAATTTGCTAATATTAGATTTTGGATTTCTGCATTTTTTTTTTTTAAAGATTTTATTTATTTATTTGAGAGAGAGAGAATGAGAGATAGAGAACACGAGAAGGAAGAGGGTCAGACGGAGAAGCAGACTCCCTGCTGAGCAGGGAGCCCGATGTGGGACTCGATCCCGGGACTCCAGGATCATGACCTGAGCCGAAGGCAGTCGCTTAACCAACTGAGCCACCCAGGCGCCCCAAGGATTTCTGCATTTTTTAAAAAATTTTACCAACAACAAAAAAAATTTTACCAACTTACAGTTTTCCTTTCTTTACCACTTGAATGAGAGTCATTTTTTTATTTCAGAATATTTATATTATGTGTGGTAGGATTTATTGACATTTGCCAAAAAGAACTACCTATGGCTGTTGATTTTTAAAGGGAATAAATTTGAATTACACTTGAAGTTATTTAAATAATTTTTTCATTAGTCCACTTCTACAATTTATGTTTATATGAGAATAAAGGCCATTAAAGTTTTAAATCCTTTAAGCAATGATGTCAATGTATTAATCTGTAATTTTAAAATTATCCAGTTAACCAAAAAAGATTCCCTTTTCAATCCATATGTTTATTTTTATTCATGTCTTCTCTCTTTTTTGCACTGTTCTTTTTTCCTTGATCAATCATGTAAGTTCATTGATGTGGAAGCTATTACAAATGATATTGGAATAAAGTAAAAAGGATATAAGGGCAGTTAAGGTAGACAAATCTCTTGTGAATATTTACTCTAAATTTAAAATGCTAGTAATGGCAGAATAATGTAATGAGAAAGATTGTTCCTCTTTTGATTTCTTGGATCATGTTTTGGTTTTGACTTAGATGGGTGGTTTTGAAACAGAGCAGGAACTGGACTCAGATCCCCTCAACCCTGACCACAAATCCAGCATTTCTTGATAGTGGAAACCCTTTGTCTCTTGAGTAGCACATTTTGGAGGAATCCAGAAGCAGAATACTTACCAAAGGAGGGACTCAACTGCAAAGACTGGCAAACACCAAACCAAAACAGTCCACACCAAGGTGGATGCCCGAGCTGACCTCTCACTGACTTTTTCCCCTCATTATAATAATAATAATCATGCCCAGGGGTGAAGATTTAACATGCTAATGAGACATGCAGTGCATGTTCTGTCCACTGTACAAGGTGACCTATTGACTAACTTCCTGTATCTGTCCCTGGCCTTAGTGCTTATAGGTCACTCCTTTCCTGCCTTAGCTCTTTAAAACTTTCCCAGCCCTTGTTTCGAGAGCTAGCATGGAGAACCCATTCCTTTTGCTGTCTCCTATGTGATGAAGCATGAGCCCCAGAGAAAGCCTTGACTGGAAATTCTGGTTTAGCCCCAGTCAATTCTATTACTTGGAGAGTCCAAGGACTCGAGTTGGTAACAGTTTTAGAGCATATATTGCTCTAGAGTGTCCAGAGAGGAATGGAAATAACTGAAAATGGTGAGTGAAAGTAAATTTTAAAGTAAATATGAACAGACCGGAATTTGAAGAGCAGTGTACGTCTTCATTTGTAAAGGTGGAAAAAGACAATATAAGCACAAATGAAAGTAAATTTGTGGATTTTGTGGTGATGAAACAAAATAGTTTAACTGAAATTTATGAAAAGGATAGCAGCTAAAATTGATGAAAGGGGAGGAGGGTAAACAGTTTCAAGAGAGAAAACAGAAATATTCAATTTGTAGAGGCAGAATAGGTTGGTTGCAGTGATGAGATTTCAGTTAGATTTCCATAAAGACACTTGTGCATTTGAATGATTTTCTTCTGTATGAACATGCAAATGGCAGTATTACACTTGATTATATGCATTATTGAGATTTTTCAGATTGAAATGATGGCTTCCACCTTTGGTCATCATGCAGTAAGCATCACTGGACTTGCCCTACCACTAATTTATATATAATCAGAGTTCCAAAAAGAAGAGACAGTATAGCAGAAAAAAACTGAAAAAATAGTGACAGAAATTGCTGCAACTTTGGTTAAACTGTCAACATTTAGGTCCAAGAAACTGAAAGAATTCTAGCATAAAAAAGAAAGAAAAATGGTATAGAGGCTCATCATAGTGAAATCACTAAAAATCACTGGTAAAGAAGAAGTGTTAAAGGAAACTAGAGAAAAAGGACACATGATATGCAGGTGTTGAATGATACAATGACATCTGACTAGTCATCAGAAACAATACAAACTGAGGGTTCTAGAGGGGAGGGGGTGGGGGGATGGGTTAGCCTGGTGATGGGTATTAAAGAGGGCACGTTCTGCATGGAGCACTGGGTGTTATGCACAAACAATGAATCATGGAACACTACAGCAAAAACTAATGATGTAATGTATGGTGATTAACATAACGTATTAATAAAAAAATAAATAAATTATTACCTGCTAATTAAAAAAAAAAGAAACAATAGAGTTTGGAAAACATTGAAATGACATCCTTAAATTGCTGAAAGGGAATAGTGTCAAAAAGATTCCTATATTTAAGGCAAATATTCATCAAAAAAGGCAAAACAAAGATGCTCCCTGATTGAGAAAAGCTGGTATAATACTTTGCCAGCAGACCTGGCCTAAAGGAAATGTTAAATATAGTTTTCTGGCTGACAGGAGATTACATCCAATCTCACTAAGGTATGAAGAGCAACACAATTAGTAAATATGTGCTCAAATATATCTGTGTTTTTACTCCTTTTAATTTTTTTAAAAGCAAGGGAAGGCAGATTAAAATGTTTGCCAGGCATGAATTTTATGATGGTTGCTAGATTCTAAATAATAATAGTGAGACTTAGCCATAGAAGGCCTATAAACATGTAAATGATATGTTAAGTTGGTCAAACTTTGTAAAATGTAGTGTGTTCTCAAGTTTTAGTCTGTAAAAAAACAGAATACAGACATCTGTAATTTTGGAGCTTTGCAATTTTTTATGATTACTAATTTCTACTTTATAACCATTTGTGAACTCCAAGCAGCAAGTTAGAGGAGATTATTAAAGTTAAAGGAGATGAGAATCACTTAGACCACTCTTAAAATCCACAGGATCAAGAAGGTCGATCAAGTGTAAATCATGGGAATATTCCATGTGGAACACATCGGGAAAATATTTGCTCTGGTTGTACATTTGAAACAAGAAATTTTTATCAGAAGATAATAGGATACTAATAGAAAACATTGGTTATTGTGGACTAAAATAAAATAGTCTAAATGGAGAGTGGATAAGGCTGCTGAAGGAGAGGAATTACATTGCCCCAAGTATCTCATCTGATGAATGTCAACAGATCTTCAGAGGAACCATGTGATGAGCCAGTGAGAGAAATAGTTTTAAATATCAGGCAGGTCTAAAAAAAAAAGTATCTTGCAATTGTCCCATTCAAATAAGAAATTCGGCTCCAATCCCAGAGATGTACGTAACTGCAGTTAGCCAGAAGACTAGGAGGGGGCAGAAGGAGAAGTGAACAGGAAAAAGAAAAAAGCCAACCACACTCCCTTCCATGAAGGTGTCAAGTCCACTGATGATAGATTCCAGCTGGAGGAATCAAGAGGAAAGTGATACTTCTGAGTGAAAAGTAAAGTTTTAATTAATTTATAGAAGGGGTCATTTAAAATGCTGAAAAGAAGCCAGGCTTGATGAATGAAAGTTACCAGAGAAACCTTGGGCTTTGCCAGAGTTTTCATTTAGTTACAAAAAAAAATAATTTGCTTGCCATATAAATATTAAACAGAAAGTGTGGGAAAGAAATATAAAGTGTATTTTTATTATGTCTCACTTATTGTCCTTGTTCAAAATGCAGATTCCATCCCTTTAATGCATTTTCTCAGAATTTCCAGATAGCCAGAGGCATTCATTGAATATATTGGAAGGTTCCCACAACTAATTTGAGTTACAGATTTAGTACACAGTTATAGACTGTTATTTTTCAGAAAGACACCTTTCATGGGTTGATATAAGTATCCCAGTGAAAATAAAAGTGCTCAGATTTCATAGTCAATAACATTAAGGTGAATAATCTAAACTGTAGTTTATTCATACACAAATAGAATGACAATAATTACCTTGTAGGGTTGCTATGAGGTTTCTAGGTAATTAATACAAAGGAATTAATACACTTCCATTATTTAATATACACTCTTATCTTTGTGCTGCTGTAATTGCTTTCACAACCAACATTCTCTAACTCATTGTCATGAATTGCTTAGTTAGATACATATGGATAAAATATGAAATGACCTTAAATTTTACTTGATTTCAAGCTTTGCCTGCGTGGGGTGCTGACATCATTGACTCTTTTTTTTTTAAGAATTTATTTATTTATTTGACAGAGAGAGACACAGCGAGAGAGGGAACGCAAGCAGGGGGAGTGGCAGAGGGAGAAGCAGGCTTCCCGCTGAGCAGGGAGCCCGATGTGGGGCTCGATGTGGAGCTTGATGTGGGGCTTGATCCTGACCTGAGCTGAAGGCAGATGCTTAATGACTGAGCCACCCAGGCGCCCCAACATTGACTCTATCTTAAGCCCTTCATCTTGTTCATGCCCTCCAAATGACTTCCCTCGGGGCCCCAGGTTCCAGGCCCCCTGCAGGGTAATGTATGCCCTGCCCAGAACGCGGGTAGGCTTGTTTTGACCTTCCCTAAAGTGGCACACAGGAGGCCCCATTTTAGATAACTAGTAGAGATCATCTGGTGCACAGATGGCACCATTTAGATCATTTCCCTTTGACCTTGCCACGATGCTCCTTGCTCTATAAAAGCTGTGGGTTAAGATCTGGGATTGGTGGAGAATAGCTGCATGGCATCTGTGTTATCCCTCTGCCTGATTCACCCATCATTAAGTTACACTGCATAAAACTCTGTAAATGGTATGGAGTAGCTTCCTTCATTTTTTGGTCTCAAAATGTTTTCTCAGTCTGGAGGATACTTTACTGTCCCTCCTCCACCTTCTAACAGCTTGATCACAAAATTTGAACTTGATTAATCAAAAATTAGGGAAATTTGGGAATGCTAGAATATAGTCTAATAAATATTAAATAATTGAGTTGCATAACATGATAGTATATTTTTAAAATCATGAATTCACTAAATAAGGTTTACTTTGTCCTCTGGGATATTTATAAAAGATATAAATTTGAACAATATATACATATATTAGTAATTTATTAAGGTAAAATTCACCTAGCATTAGTCACCCTTTTAAAGTGAAAAATTCCATGACATTTAGTCTATCCACAAGGTTGTATAACCACCAGCCCCATCTACTTACAAAATATCTCTCACAATATCTTGATTTATTTGAAGCAAGCAGTAGTCTATTTTTAGTGCTATTATTTGAGAATTCAAGTAACAAAGAAAAAATATTTAAAAATCATCATGAATTAAAATACTTTTCATAAATATTTAATTCTGTTCATTATCATCAGCATTTCTCCTTAATATATGGTAGCAAAAATAATTTTTACGTTGGAAAGAAAAACTATGCATTCATTTTAAGGCAGTACATTCATGAAAAGTATTTAAACATCATATAAAAACGAATTTAAAGATTTATTATTTCAGAGAGAGAAAGAGAGACAGAGAAAATGTGGTTGGGTGGGCAAGCGTCAGAAGGGGAAAGAGAGAGAGAGAGAGAGAGAGAGAATCCCAAGCAGACTCCCTGCTGAGTGCAGAGCCTGACTCCGGGCTTGATCCCACAACCTTGAGATCATGACCTGAGCCGAAACAGAGTCTGATGCTCAATCGACTGAGCCACCCAGATGCCCCTAAAAATGAATTTAGAAGTGAGCCTCACGCTAGTCATATCATCATTATAGAAATATTAGCATTTGCTTCAAATTTAAAATCAAAACCAATCATATGTATTCAAAAATGCTGCATATAAGGTTTTGTTTCTAATGCGTTTTCATCTCTGACATTTTATTGCCAGTGCAATGTGTGATTACATTTGTGATCTGTGTCCTCCTTCAGGATCTGAACTTGGCTAAAGAATATTTGAATGTGGGGTGTGGCGGGGAAGATGAGGGTATAGTTCGCTTTTGTCCGATAGGGCAGTTCGAGAGTGACTTTGTCATTGATTGCAGAAGTTGGAAAAAAGGGATTATGGAGTAGAAACAAACTGTAACCAAAGGTTTGTGTCGCTGATAGATTTCTTCATCAGTTGACAGTTTTCTGGCATTGTGTACAGGATCACATTGTTGGTTCTCATTAGTGTGTACTGTTTCATTTGCTGCTGCTGCTGTGGTGGTGGTTGTTGAGCGTGATTATGGGGGAGAGGAGAACCGACAATAACAACCTAGGGAAACTGGATAGCAAGAATGTTACAGACTTGGACATGAATTAAGGCAACCAGAAAGATAGGCAAAACTGACTAAGCTCCAGGTGGTCTGGAACGAAGCATGCATTATACCATTTCTATAGACTCTAACAAGTGGAGTTTTAATTCTGAGGATGGTTAAAGTTAAAACAGGACCAGAAGCTGAGTCCCTCTTTTTCTATGCAAAAGTACCCTAAACTAGGACATCTTCCAGACGAGAAAAAAAAAAAAAAATTAAATCAGGACTCTGAGCTAGCACATTGTAGAACATATACTTTCGGATTATAGTTTATTAAATATGGGGATGCACTGTAAAATTAAGGACAGCTATATAGAAAAACTTGCTATAAATAGTTGAAAAACTCTTCTATTAACTTGCAATGTTAACGGCTGAATAAAGGGCATTTTTAAATTTAATCTATGTTGGGTGCCTGGGTGGCTCAGTTGGTTAAGCAACTGCCTTCAGCTCAGGTCATGATCCTGGAGTCCTGGGATCGAGTCCCGCATCAGGCTCCCTGCTGAGCAGGGAGTCTGCTTCTCCCTCTGACCCTCCCCCCTCTCATGTACTCTCTCTATCTCATTCTCTCTCTCAAATAAATAAATAAAATATTTAAAAAAATAAAAATAAATTTAATCTATGTTTGCACACTTAAAAAACACATTTTAGGAATAATAATGGCAATTGTTATATTATTTAAACAAAATTGAAGATAACGTTAACTTATTATAATCAAGCCAAGTGTTACTGCTATTCAAGCATCACTATGTAACTGGGTATTCATTATGCATTTTTATGTTCTGTACAATAAGAAAATGCACTATTTGGTTGAATGGATTTTGCTTAAAGACACCAACTTCACACGGCAGAAAAATTAAATTCTGCCAACACAGCAAATTTTGTTTATTCAATTGCCAGGCTAGATGACCCATAATGACAGAAAGGTATTCTAACTTTGATTTCACCAAATGTCTTCTGACTTGAAAAATGTCTTAAATGTTATTTAATTAGAATTTTTAAAATTAATAGAGTTATATTTGTTTTGCTGATATGAATAAAATCGTGTCATAAGTAATATTTTTAGAAAATTGCTTTTACCATTTCACAACTTGACCATGGTAAATTTCTAAAAGGATATTTATAAACCTTCTTTGCTGATTTTATAGCATTTTACTTATTGCTTCTAATACTTGATTTTACTTAAATGATTCCATATGTATTATCTTATCTATACAAATATAGATACTAACACACTCAGCTTCTATATTTTCTGTTTTATCGTTCCTATCATTGAAATTTTTATTAAAATATATTCATATCTCAATAGTTACGATTGATCCGCAAAAAGTAATAGATTTTTAAAATATTAGTTCTGGGAATCTTGAGTTTTATAGTTTTAGAAGGATTTATAATTTTTTGGCTGCTTCTCAAGTTTTCTGAAATATAATCTGATATTATTTGAGAGGATATTGCATTAGCTAGAATAGTCATTATGAAGTTGTAAAATAATATTTTTAACAGTAATACTAAATTGTTCCTTGTTTAATTGGCAATACCTTTAGTGATTTAACATTTTCTAGTACCAAACTGTGTTGATTTGAAGTCAGTGTATTTATGACATTTCTGAGTGAAAGTGAGAATAAAGGAGAAAAATAGAGCAAAGGAATTGTACTGTCCACGCTCATTGATGTTCTTTCTCTTCTTACTGATCAAATGTCCCTTCTTTTCCCAGAGGGAGGAGCCAGTGAGAAGAAGAAAGAAGCAACATTTTTTCCCCAAATAATTCTGGAAAGGTAAGTGTTCTTTTTTCAATGTGAAAAGAAGTTCAAGGAGTGTAAGAGATAAATGCTTGGCTCGTAAATGTTATTTATTCATTCGAGAAATCACAGTTGGTATGTATTAAGGCAGCAGAAATAAGGGGTGAACAAAAGAGACAAAAGTACTTGTGTTCACTTTGTTTTCATTCCAGTGTGTATTTATGCATGTGGTAGGGTTAATAAGTACATTTAACAAGTAAATTATATAGCACCATAGATGGTATTTAGTTGTGTGGAAAAAAGGAATTAAGGGGATGCCTGGGTGGCTGTCAGTTGAGCGTCTGCCTTTGGCTCAGGTCATGATTCCAGGGTCCTGGGATCAAGTTCAGCATCGGGCTCCTTGCTCAGCTGGGAATCTGCTTCTCCCTCTGCCTGCTGTTTCCCCTGCTTGGTCCCTCTGCTTGAGCCCGCGCTCTCTCTCTCTCTGACAAATAAATAAATAAAATCTTTTTAAAAAGAAGAAAAGAAAAGGAAAAAAAGAATTAAGAAGGGTAAATAGGGAGTGCCAGGTAGGTATGGAAGATGACAATTTTGAGTTGGGTGTTTTGGGCAGGTCTTAAGGAGAGGTGACATTTGAACCATGAGGCTCAAAGAAAGACCCTCTAGGGAGACAGAATAGTGAGTGCAAAGAGCCAGAGAGGGAAGCTTATCTCGTGTTTTCCAGGAAAAGCAAGGAGGCTGGTCAGAAAAAAGAATAGCTACCTTAAAATTTGGATAGAAATAGTCTGTAAAACTGTCTGGGTCTGGTAATCCTTTGTAAATCTTTTTGATTTATTTTCATTGAAACAGCCTGTTCAGGTTGTCCACATCTTTATGAGTCACTCTTGGCAATTTATATTTTGATAGAAAATATGCCATCAATTTGAGATACTAGAATAAACTTCAGCTTTTGTCTTTAAATTCTATTCATCTACTTTTAGTGTTTACAGCCCTGTTTTCCTTTGAATTTTTCATGTGATTCCCCTGTCCCATGTCTTGTGAAAGGTTTTAATCAAAATTTTCTTTTCAAAATAATTCTTTAGGTAGGTTATTAAGATGCTTCAGTAAAAATTTTGAATAATAAAAACAAAGTTTCTGCCACATGGAGCCTTATACTCTGGTGCAAAAGATAGAAAATAAAAATAGTAAAAATGTAATATGTGAAATAATGACAATGCATATGAAGAAAATAACTGGAAAGTATAAAAAGTTGTTAAGGATAAGTTGCAGTTTTAGATCGTGTGGTAAAGAAGGACCTCTACAGAAAACAACAGGGTGAACTTTTGGATATCTGCTGAAATTTTTCTTGGTGTTATCCTAGCACAAAAATTTGAATCTAGGGTAAGGCCAATACTAATAGTCTATGTTTGTTTTAGTTGAAGAATTATTCTTACAGACACAGTTCATTTATAACTTTTCTTTAAAATATGAATTATACATTTATTTCTCAAATTTTGGCATTCTATAACTTTGCATTAATAGGGCTGTTTAGCAACATAATACTAATTAATTACAAAAGAGATAGTAATGGTAGACATGACGCATTATTGATAAGTTACAAAGAAAAATAAGAAATGTGTAATGAACTGTCAAATGCACATTTATCAAAAACAATTACAGATAATGACAAGTAAATAGAGAAAACAGGTAAGAATGAAAATATTTGAGAGAGGAAATTAAAATGTAAAGTATTATGCAATTAAACAAAATCTCATTCAGACGTAACATTTTCTCTCCATTATTTTTTTTGAAGTACCATAACTCCCAAGAGAGTTTTCAGATCTATTTTTAAAAAGTTCCTCTGTAAGCAAAGTCCTGCAACATTTTTCTTAATGTTATGTTTATGCTGATGTTTGTACATTTGTTACATCTTTTGGTTAGTTGCATTGAATCAACATTTAATGATAGAGAGGTGATCTAGAGAAATAGTTTGAACTGCATTGAACATGAACTATTCTGATGACTAAGAGACTTTTTTTAAAGAGAGAGGACTTTAGTATGTTAAATCAAATGAATCTGCCAAAAATTTTATCACAGAAACCAAATGGTGGGAGTTTCCAAAAGCAATGAGAGAATGCAGGCATGGAAAATCCATCATGAGTTAGCATCTCAATTCTAAAAATTTTATTAATCAAGTGTATAAAGTACACATTTAGAAAACTGATGTGAATTCAACCAGACTTACTGTGGTGATCATTTCAACATATACAAATATTAATCATTATGTTGTATACCTGAAACTTATATAATGCCATGTGTCACTTATATCTCAGTAAAAAGAAAAATGATGTTTGATTTTCTCAAGTTTCTAATAAATGTACAGAATAACACGTGCATTTCCCTGGTCATGATGCTACATAAAAGTTCAATTTTCTAATTATATTTCAAAGATGTGCAAATCCTAGATAAAATAACTTAATTCAGAAACACCTTTTTATTTTAATAAGATAAATATGTAAAACCGATTAAATTGGTGAATTTAACACAACAGTATATTTAAGCATTTGTTCATTTCTTTTGGGGGAAAAATATCCCCATTGTCCAACATATCCAGACTTCTCCCAGGGAGATTCTTGAGAAACATGCTGATTAACTTAATTGTAGGTGACTTTTTAGAAAATGTTATTGTCACAGACATTTTTAAATTAAACTTTGTGTTTTAACATAATTATAGATTCACATTCAGTTGAAAAAAATAATGCAGAAACTAATCTTGTATATCCTTTACCCAGTTTCCCCTGATAATAGTTATTAAAAAACTATAACACAATATCACAACCAAGACGTTTACACTACTACGGTAAAGATAGCACTTATTCCCATCACCACTAGGATCCCTCATGTTGCCCTTTTACAGTCACACTCACTTCCCTTCCGCCCAATACCCCCTCTTTTAATCCCCAGCAACTACTAATTTGTTCTCCCATTTCATAATTAGGTTGTTTCAAGAATGTTATATAAATAGAATCATAGAATCTATAGCCTTTTGAGACCAGAGTTATTTTACTTAGCTTAATTCTCTGGAGATTCATGCAGGTTGAAGTGTGTATGGAGAATTTCTTGTTGAGTACTGTTCCATGTTAGGTATGCATCAAAGTTGCTTGATCCATTTACCAGTTGAGAATATTTGGGTTGTTTCCACTTTGGGGCTATTTCAAATGAAGCTGCTATAAATATTTGTGTAAGTTTGTATGTGAACCGAAATCTTGGCTTCTATATGATAAATACCCGGGACTGCAATTACTAGGTCATATATTAGTTGCAGGTTCAGTTTTTTTTCAGAAATTTCCAAAGTGATTTCAAAGTGTCTGTGCAATTTTACATTCCCACCAACAATGTGTTAGTGACACTCACTGGCAGTTAGTGTTGTCACTTCTTTTAGCCTTCTGCTAAGTGTGTAGTGATACTGGATTATGATTTTAATTTGCATTTTTCTAATGGGTAATTATGTTGAATATCTTTTCATGTACTCGTCTGTATATCTTCGGTGAAGTATTGCTTCATGCCCTTTTTGATGTTATAATTGAATTGTGTCCTTTTAAAAATTTACTTTGAATTTTAAGAGTTCTTTGTCTCACGTATGTACTAGCTCTTAGCTGGATATGCTGTATGTCGATATTTTCTCTCAATCTGTAGCTTGTCTATTTATCCTTTTAACAGGGTCTTTCACAGAGAGGAAAAAAAAATCATTTTGACGACATGTAATTTATCAAATTTTCCCTGGATGGATTGAACTTTTGGTATCAAGTCTAAGAACTCTTTGCCTACTCCTAAATTTTCCTTTTTTTTCCCTAAAATGTGTTATAGTTTGACGATTTACATTAAGTTCTGTGATCTATTGTAAGCTAATCGTGTAAGATGGGAGGTTTACATTAAGGTTCCCGGCTTTGTTTTTTCTTCTTTCTCTTCTTTTTTTTTTTTTTTTTTTTGTTCTACGGATGTGAATTGCTCTGCCACCTTTTGTTGAAAAGGCTGTCTTTCCTTGGGCATATGTTTGTAGGTTTACTTCTGAGTTCCCTATTCAGTTCCCTTCATCTATGTGTGCCTCCTTCTAACATTACCAGAGTCTTGTTACTGTAGCTGCACAGTAAGTTATAAAATCAGGTAAAGTGATTTCTCATATTTCCTTTTTATCAAGTTCTACTTTATTCTTTTAATTATTTTAGCTGTTCTAGTTTCTTAGCCATTCCATTAAAACAATTTAGTATCATCTTGTCTATGTCAAAAAAAAATCATTTAGGAATTTTGGGCAGAAATCATATGTGATGATTAACTTTATGGCCACCTTGATATGTATCTGTCCTATGCATATGTACCACGAATAGCTATGCATACACACGCCTTGTAATATTCTAAAAATGAGTGAAAAATCATTCTGAATATGTATTTAAAGAAACTAGGATTCTAAGGCATTTTATCTAAGATTATCCAGCTAGACATTAGCAGAATTGGCACTGAACTCTCTTATGTCAAGGTGCATGTTCTTAACTTCTATATTAGCCTATCTAAAATATATCCTATACTGTTTCCCTAAGATGGACATGATCTTTTTTGTGGTTGACTGAATAATCGCCCCCCACTCCTTTAAAGATGTTTATGCCCTAATCCCCATAACACATGAATATGTTACCTTGTACGGTAAAAGGGATTTTACATATGTGATTAAATTAATGATTTTGAGAAAGGAGAATTGTCCTGTTTTATCTGAGTGGGTCCAGTGTAATCTTTAGGGTCATAAGGGAAGCAGGGAGAATCAGTGTCAGGGGGACAATATGTTAGCCCTGAGGCAGGAGTCAGAAAAGAGAGATGTTACACTGCAGGCTTTGAAGATGGAGGAAGAGGCCACTAGCCAAAGAATGTAGGTGGGGGGCACCTGGGTGGCTCAGTCATTAAGCGTCTGCCTTCGGCTCAAGTCATGATCCCAGAGTCCTGGGATCGAGCCCCGCATCGGGCTCCCTGCTCCACAGGCAAACCTGCTTCTCCCTCTCCCACTCCCTCTGCTTGTGTTCCCTCTCTCGCTGTGTCTCTCTCTGTCAAATAAATAAATAAAATCTTTAAAAAAACAACAACAACAAAGAATGTAGGTGGGTGCGTGAAGCTGCTAAAAGGCCACAATTTTTCCCCTGGAGAATCTAGAAGGAGTTCAGGCCTCCAGACACTGATTTTAGCTTCTGATGTTTCACTCTGACTTCCAAAACTTTAGGATGGTAATTTGTGTTGTCTTAAACCACTAAGTTTGTGACAATTTATTACAGCAGCAATGAGAAATTAATATATCATGGTAGCCCAGTTGTCTATTATATAAGATTCAACTTCCTTACATTAGTGAACCAATGCCACCACGTTTTGGCGTCACCAAATTCTGGTGCCCTATGTATATAGTCTTCTATAAAATATTTTCATGGATGCCTTATTTTCTAAGCAACCTTAAATATTCAGTTTCTTGACCTTTTTCTCATTAGAATCTTTGTTTGCATTTACCCTTAATCTCCTATACGTTCTCATCTCTATTTCATAGTCATTTATCAACATTCCAGTGTAACAAATTCACCTTGATGTTTTCGTTTAGTTTAGTTTAGTTTTGTTTTTTGTTTAATCTCTCTTCTCTGCTTAAATAATAATTGCCATTGCCCATTTGCTTAGACACCTGCTATACATGGTCTTTTGGTAAAGTCTTGTGTGAACTTCTTGCATCCCATCCCCAACTGCTTTATATAAAATAAACTGCAAGTATTTGAGAAAAGAGCAGTGTTGTTCACATTTTAGCTTCTAAGAGCTTCAGTAATGCCTCAAAATAAAGCATGGTTATTGCAAAGAACAGAAACCACTTAAATTATTTTGAGTTAAGGGAGATATTTATGTAAATAAATACTTGCTTAAATAAAATCCAAGCAAGAAGAGGAAAAAAAAAAAGAAGTAGGGTCAGGACAAAGAGTAGCTAACTGAACGTTAGAACATCATGAACAAAGAACATTTTTTTCAACAGATGGTTTCATGGCCTGTTGTCTTATTTCCTTTTGTCACCAATTTCTCTAAAGTATTTGCCTTGTTCTCGTATTACCAAACATACTGCTCTAAACCCAGCTTTAAAAGACCTTTCAATTCAAGTGTTTCTAATTACAGGTTCTATGGCTTTTAGTTCAAATCATCAAGTGATAAAAATCTGATTGGCCAATGATTTGAATGTCTATGGTAAAGTGCCTCCCTTGGTTCAGTTAACTTTCCATGTGGGTGGGGATGGGGCAAAGCATAACATAGTAGGATCTTTTACATGAATGTGAATAGCAAAGCTTAACTAGAAGAGGAAGATGTGGGTAAGTACATGGAATTTGATAAATGTCTACTCCAAAACACAAAATTAAATGAAATAAAAATAATACCTGTCCCCAAAAGATAATTTTGTTCCTAGGTTAATGATTTGGATAGTCTGTGCTTTGGATTTTGAGTTGAGATAATAAACACATGAAAATATCAATTCATGTTATTTTGCCTTTTTAGCCATCATGAGAAACTGTATAAGGTTAGTGTATTTAAACCAGAATTTAGCAGTATAATCTGGGGAATTATAGGAGTTTATGATGAAAGTAATTATACTTTTATTTGCTTTATATGTTTATTTTAATGATGTTATTAGTACCTATTTGCTTAGTTATTTTATATTAGTGTGATACCAATAAACAATTAGATAATAGAAATGAATATTGTATCCATTGACATCCTTATAACTAAAATGTAATAAAAATCTATGAAAGGTTTTATATGCATTTATTTCATTCAACTACCTCCATTTTTTAGCAATATACTGGATCATTCAGAACGCTCTTTAGGCTTAATAAAAGACATGTACAATACAAGCAACAGCTTTTGAAAATACCCTGGCACATTTTTTCTTACGAAGCAAGGGATGATGGGGTCAATTTGAGTTACGAAAAATTATTAAAAATAAAATATTAAAGATTTTTCTGAAGTACCACACTTAAGAACTCTTATTTCAAATTGCAATGTATCTATTATTCATTTATTCTAATTTGAACAAATTCAGTAAAACATCACTGAAGTTCTACTAAGGCAACAGTAAAGTGAATTACAACTGTTGTTTATCAAAGTTCTGGTGGTTGAATAAGCCTAAAAATGGAAATCCTGCTTTTCTGTAACTACCTTGCTACCTCACACATGTGTGTGTGTCCCCATGTACTTCTTTCTTTGTACTTACACATTAGTGCTCACCTGGGCATGAGTCTGGATTATTCCTGGCTGAAGTCACCTAAACCACAATAACAACTACTGAATTTATAAATCTAAAATCTGTTATCTCAAGTCCAAAGTTCTCTGTTGAGCTCTTGAATCCTACCTAACTCCCTACAGTGCATGTACTTTCAGAGTTCACATAGTTAACTCTGAAACTAGGGCACTAAAATGGAACATAAAACAATTTCCTTTCCTTCTGCTCTGGGCATCCTGTAGACACTTCCTTAATTCTCTCTGAGGTGGATTATTGGATGCACCGCTACATCCAGCATCACAACTGAGTGTTTTTCTTCCCAAGACCTGGGAGTGCCACTAGCAGTCCCCACACAGTTATTGGCTCTCCTTGGAAAATGCCTCCTCGAAAAGAGGCATTTTATCAAATGCCACTTTTTCTTCCTGGGAAGCCCACACCTACTGACTGTTTGATGTGGGAGTATGAATATCAACCTCTTTACACAAATGGGGCCATTCTAAAAGGCTTTCTCAGCTTCAGAACTCCATGTAGGGTCAGCAGAGGCCCTGACTGGGACCACAGCTAAGTTCAGTTTCTCCCTCTGCCCGATCCTATCCAAACTCCTCCTGCTACAGGCTGAAAAAGCAGATGCTAACAGGAGTTTGTAGTTAGATCACACATTAACTTGCTGGCCATGAGGACACCATCATCACTGACAGAGGGAATATGGATAGTACCTGGCACAACAAAGCATTGCAATTGTGAAATTTTTTATTGTGGTAAGGCGAGATGGAATTCCAGTGGAAGGGGATGTACTGTTAGGTACAATATATCAGACTTTTGTAAAAAAAAAATGGGAGGAAAGAGTAACCATAAGGATAGTGGGATTGTGTGGTTATTGCTGAGTATGGATGATGCATTTGAAAAAAGACAAGGAAAAGCTGAGAGTGATTAATCAGCAACTAATCGCCAAAGGTGAAAACCAGAGGCCTCCTTAGTAACAATTAAAGAGGTTCTTATCTGCTGTAGCTTGACAGAAGAGAAATCTGAGGACTGGGCCCCCAACCTAATAATAAAAGTAGCAGATTCCCAAGAAGCCTAAACTCTTAATTGAGATAGATCTGCTATGGTCAATGAGGCCATTAGTTGGGAAAGAATTGGACCCTCACACATGGTGTGAGGGCTGGGTTTATGTACCTGAAAATCTTGAATCTTCAGTCAACCCAGAACACTTTGGGCCTAGAGAAGTGGATCACAGTTCCCTATTAAGGGTTGTATTGTTTGAAGACAATGCAAAGGCTTCCCTTCGGTAGGAAAAAGTAAGACTTCACCCACCTTCCCTCCTAGGCAGTAGGCCAATGGCTAGGGTTAAGTTACAACATAATTTCTCTGTGGATGTACTCAGCTTAATAAAGGATTAAATAAATTAGACCTCAAAATACCTGCAGAACCTAGCCAAACATGTACTGGCAGGAACAAGAAAGTATGTATTGAACTTCATCAAGTGAGCAGAACAAAATTTGGATAAGGAAATGTTGATGGATTTGAGAGCACACTTACAGGATTCAGGATAAAACTCTCCAAAGGACCACAAAAGACAATACAAACACATTACTAATATGGCTTCTAGAAGCATGGAAAAAGTGCAAGTCCACATTAAACATTGTAGAAAGACTGAAATTGCCATAACAGATAGTGGGTTAAGAGGTGAAAAGATTTAGAGAAGTGAACATGCTAAAATGGATATATTATACAAAACCAGAAGACCCACGATATTATTGTACTCTATAGGAGGGCATGGAAAAGAATTTCTTGTGAGAGGATGACCAACATCATAAGTTCAGTGGTGGCTTTCTTCTGTTGGCTGGGGGAAATGCCAAAACAGAACTGTACAAACTGACAGCAATGAGGGCAACTGAACTCCAGGGAGTGGATGATAGTTAAGGCAGGTGGATGCAATTATAATTAGAGATGCGGAAATAGTAGTAATCATGGGGGCCTGACCCACAAAATCTAAGGCAGCATTCCTGGGGATAATGTATATGGGCAGCCATATAGGAGAGAAGGACTCTTTCTCATGAAGTCTACATGGTACTGGGAAACAACAGAAATGAGCAGGTAAGAAAACACACAAATAGCGTTATTTCTATGTTTGATACTATGAAGTAAAAATGGAGTAAATAATAGAGTGATCATGAGAAGTGACTTCACTGTTGTGGTCAGAGGAAACCTATCTGAGAACAACTGAACCATGGCGAGTCAGTTTAACAAAGAACCTGAGGATAAATTATTTTGAAAGAGTAAGCAGGAAATTAGACCAAAGGGAAACCAGAAAGATATAATTACGTTAACAAACCTAAAAGAGAGAGAAAGAGGAAAAGAAAAATGAAAAATCAATAAATTATTTCAGGTACCTGGGATTAAAACATTATATTTTTTTACAGTATTTCCTTTAAAATCTTATGTACCTTACATTTGTCTCTATTTGTCTTATGCTTAAGTCCCTCATGTTTGACCAAAATCTAATAATTTCTCAAACATATAATGTCTATCTCAAATTTTGGTTTTAAGAGGTTTAATTTGAAGTTTTTGGAGGTTAAAAATATTTATTAAAAGGTCGGTTAATTCAGCAATTTCAAAATAGATTTATAAAAAATGTTAGAATATTAAGTTATTAGTGTAAAATATGTAATAACACTTAAGTAAACATTTATACTCACAACTTTAACAATATATTTCAAACCACCAAGGATTCCTATGACAACTTTATTTATGTTTGCTGTCTCTGCTTATTCATTTTTCTAATCATCAATCATTTGTGTAGTACTTGCCATATACTTTTCTAGAATAAACGTGTACATGAGTGAACCAAATGTACATTACCCACTATGGGTTTGCATTCTAGTAGGGATATATAGCCTATGATTAAGTAAATAAATAAATAAATAAATATGTAAATATAATAGAGTGAGAAGTGATCTGGGAAGAATGCGTACAGATTAAAGATCCTAGATATAGGAGTGGGTTGTGATTTTATATAGAGTGTTGAGGAAAGACCACATATATAAAATTGTTTGAATAGAAGACTTTTAGAGAGTGATAGACTGTTATATAGGGAAAGAACATTCCAGGCCAAATGAAAAGTTAAATCAGATATTGAGGTGAATGTATTTGAAGATGGTCATAGTACAGCAGAGGGGTGGGGGAGGACATACAGTGTCATTGGAGCAGAATGCGCTGGGGGAAAGAGGAAATAGTTGAAATAAAACAGGCAGTAGGTACCATACCACTTGGGGTCTGTAAGCCATTGCGTGTGTTTTGACTTTTACCCTATCCTAACCCAATAAGATGATAATGGGGTGACATTTATCTACCTTTGATTTTAAAACATTTTTATTTTATTTTATTTATTTTATTTTATTTTATTTTATTTTACTTTGTTTTATTTTAAAGATTTTATTTATTTACTTGACAGAGAGAGACACAGCGAGAGAGGGAACACAAGCAGGGGTAGTGGGAGAGGGAGAAGGGCTTCCCGCAGAGCAGGGAGCCTGACAAGGGGCTCGATCCCAGGACCCCGGGATCATTACCTGAGCCGAAGGCAGATGCTCAATGACTGAGCCACCCAGGCGCCCCTAAAACCTTTATTTTAGCTCTCTTGTGGAAACTGGTCTCTGCATGTATAAAAAATGGAAATGCATAATGAAACTGGAAAACTATTCCAGTAATTCAAGTGAAGGATTATGGCGGTCTGGCCCAGGTTTGTAGCAGAGCACATGTGGGGAAGCAGATGGAATCTCGGTGAGTTTGAGGACTAAGAAAACATTTGCTGATGGAATGGATTTGGAATGTGGGAGAAACAGTGTTAAGGAAAACAATTTTTGGGCTTGAACTACTTAAGGAATAGAGCTGTCATTAATTGAGATGAGAAAGATTTTGGAGGAGCAGTTTTAAACAGAGCATAGGTGCTGAGCTTAACACTGTCAAGTTGAAGATGCCTGCTGATCATAGAAGTAAAGATATGAAATAGGCTCTGGTATATATGAGTATGGTGTTCAGGTTAAGCTTCTGAATTAAAATTATAAATTTGGAAGTCATTTAATTATCAATAGAACTGAAAACAATGAAGCTGAATGAGATCCCATTGGCAGTGCTCATAGCTATTATTTTGATGTATTATTGAGAAACAACATAATTCTTACCAAACAATATTAAATTTTATTATTAACCATAAAACTGCAGAGGCTAATATTTAAATATCGGGAAGTTATTATGATTAAAGGAAGTAGTAAATGCCTTTCACAGATACAAATTGATAATTCTCTTCACATTTTAGTTTTTTATTGAAAACTAGGAATTCATGCATGGACTTTTGAAGCAATTTTGTTGACAGTGTTCATAGGAAGTGAGCATGTCTATGCATGCCTTCTTACATATGGTGTCTGAATTTTTCACTACTTATATATTCATAAATAGTGCTTTCTTCCACCTGAACTTAGCGATAGAGCATTAATAACAACAACAAAAAAGCAGAACCACTGCTTCCACATAATTTCCTATTTAGCAGAACTTTCAAAATAGGTTACTTTACATTCAAGAAAAAATGTGAAGTTAATGCAATCCTCGTAATTTCACTTAGGCATTTCTGGGTAGTTATTTCCTTCTTTGTCTTCCTTTTCCATCAGTGTAACACAGATTGGTACTGTAACTGAGGCTTTTAGTGTGACTGCCTGAGTTCAAATTAAGATTCATCCACTGGCAAGTAGGAATCTTAAGAAAATAAGCTAAGCTCTCTGTACATCAGTATTCTTGTCTCTAAAGTGAAAATAATCATGGGACTTACCTTATGAATTTTGTGATGATTAAATGAATTAAATCTGTAGACTCAATAGCATAAGGGTTGACACATGTTAAGGATTTAATAAATGTTAACAATTATTAACTATTAAAGAGGAGATTCTTCCATTATTACACTGATAAGCGTACTTTATGTGATCGCTCTATAGTCATCAACCGCAGCTAACTCTGTACCTAATAATTATAGAAGTTAATTATTTTTTTCTACTAAACCTTATTTATTAGAGCTAATTGTAGCTAAACAATCTAATCATATCTCCTCTTATCTGCAACTTAGGCATCTAATTAAAAAGGACAGAAATAGGAACTTAAAAAATAAAGCCCAACAACTTTAGTTGTCAGGATGTTTTAAACTTCATAGTATATGGCACATTAAATCAGAATGGATAGAGCAAAATAAATCAAGTGAAAAAATTTATAGAGTTTTTATATAATTTTTGCTGCATTATGGTTCTGGAGCTCAACATGACAGTTGTCCAGACTATATACAGCTCATGACACTTTTCATTATTTAATGTGATGACATTTGTAGGATACTATTTAGAATTGTATCTTTAAAAGCATATTTTCAATCACTTCATTTACTTAGTATTTATTATTCCTAAGGCATCATGCAAGGAAGAAGAAATATGTATCAGACATTATACTTTAACAGTACAAAAATTTCTAGCTCTATTGTTGGTGTGATGACTTGCGCACTGCGAGAAAAAGGAGTGCCCCGATATCAGTTCTTCAGTTTCCTTGAATTACTATGGTTTATTAAAAGCCTGCTTCAAAATATATAATGTTACTTGTATGGCTATCATTGTGGGGGAATTTTTCTTTATCAATCGGTATGCCTAATTTTCTCTGAACATCCAGATATTAGAAAACAAATGTTTTTTCTTCTTTATTTGAGAGGATTTATGGCTTGAGTCTGAGAATAGAGAAAGAGTCTAATTTCAAAATTTAAAAGTTATGTCTTCTAGTAGAATTTTGGTCAAAGAACATAATAATGCCTGCTGTAATTACTATCATTGAGATTACGTAGATTAACGATTCTTTTTTTTAACATATAATGTATTATTTGTTTTAGGGGTACAGGTCTGTGATTCATCAGTCTTAACACAATTCACAACGCTCACCATAGCACATACCCTCCCCATTGTCCATCACGCAGCCACTCCATCCCTCCCACCCCCCAGCACTCCAGCAACCCTCAGTTTGTTTCCTGAGATTAAGAGTCTCTTATGGTTCTTCAAAAACTTGGAATTTTAGACAAACAGTATTTTTGATATAATACAACTTAAATTTAATTCAAAAGCAAAGAAAGTAAATCTATTAAATCTATTAATGTCTACTTTGGCCAAATATAATTATGAGTAATTTTCAGTAACAGCAAACTTACCAGGCAGCGTCTACTCATATGCTATATAACACGGCAAATAACCATGGAAAGGAGTGAACAGTATCAGATTTGAACATAAGCATAGATTTAAAATACAATGTGTAAAATCCAGGGAGAATGCAGCAATTGAAACAATATCAATTTCCAACTTATAAATTTGAATAGTAAAATAAAATTATGCTAATCTAATATATTTGCCTTATTGTGTTTTTCAGTTCATTATGCTCTATGCATAAATATGAGATTGTTATTTTTCCTTTGATAATACTCCTTAAGTTATTTGCTTTAAATTGGTTCGCTTCCTTTAAGTACTGGCACAGCCTTGTGAAAGATCTTGTTTACCAATGAGGTTTCACTGCCTGTTATATTTTATTTTTATTTAGTTTTGTTTATATCATGTAAAGGACATTACCAATTATTTTACTTACTTGTATTATGAGACTATTGTACATCCCATATTGTCTCCCATTTTCCTTCTAGAGTTCTATGCTCAGTAAGAACATATCAAAATTCTAGGATACTGTCTCTGACACTAAATACCTCTGAATTTTCCAGTGGTTCAGGTCACTGCTGCCCAAGTTCTCTGACCCAAATTAACTTTATCTTTGTCCTACTTACTACATAGCTGTTAACATCTTTTTTTCTCCTTCACATTAACCATTTTCTGGTCTTTCACTATTAAATAATCATTTCTATTTCCTTCATGGGAATGTCTCATTTTACTGAGCACTCTGTGGTTATGCCAATAAATGAAAAATTAGGCAGAAAATATAAAGTGATGCATATGGTAAAGACTAGGAGCATAAAATGTTTTTTTTATCCAGATTTTTCTTCTCTCTAGTTTTATTTTAAAAGTTCCAATATCTAGTAGAGGAATACCTCAAAGATATTGCAGGTTCGGGTTCAAACCACCTCAACATAGTGAATATCACAATAAAGTGAGTCAAATGAATTTTTTGACTCCCCACTACATATAAAAGTTATGTATATAATGATGTACTATATAGTGGCTAACTGAACATAATAAAAAATAAAATAAAAATTAAAAAAGTTATGTTTACACTGCACTGTAGTCTATTAAGTGTGAAATACCATTATGTCTAAAAAATGTATACACTTTAATTAAAAAATACTTTATTGCTAAAAAATGTTACTCATCATCTGAGTTTTCAGGGTGTATAATCTTTTTGCTGGAGGAAGGTCTTGCCTCAGTGTTTGATTACTGCTGCCTGATCAGGGTAGTGGTTGCTGATGGTTGGGGTGGCCATGGCAATTTTTTAAAATAAGCCAACAACGAAGTTTGTCACAATGATTGACTCTTCCCTTCACAAAGAATTTCTCTATAGCATGCAATGCTATTTCATGGCATTTTACCAACAGTAGAACTTCTTTCAAAATTGGAGTCAATCCTCTCAAACCCTGCCACTACTTTATCAACTAAGTTTATGTAATATTTTAAATCTTCTCTTGTCATGTCAGTGGTCTCCATAGCAACTTCACCAGGAGTAGATGCCATCTCAAGAAACCACTCTTGGGGTGCCTGGGTGGCTCAGTTGGTTAATCGACTGCCTTCGGCTCAGGTCATGATCCTGGAGTCCCGGGATCGAGTCCCACATCGGGCTCCCTGCTGAGCAGGGAGTCTGCTTCTCCCTCTGAACCTCTTGCCTCTCATGCTCTCTATCTCTCATTCTCTCTCTCTCAAATAAATAAATAAAATCTTTAAAAAAAAAACCCACTCTTTGCTCATCCGTAAGAAGTAACTCTTCTTTTGTTTTTTTATTATGAGACTGCAGCAATTCAGTCATATCTTCAGGCTTCACTTCTAATTCTAATTCTTTTGTTATTTCTACCGCATCTGCGGTGACTTCCTCCACTGAAGTGTTGAACCCCTAAAAATCATCCAGGAGCATTAGAATTCACTTCTTCCAAACTCCCGTTAATGTTGATATTTTGACCTCCTCCCATGAACGACAGATGTTCTTAATGGCATCTAGACTGATGGATCTTTCCCAGAAGGGTTTCATTTTATTTTGCTCAGACCCATCAGAGGAATCCCTATCTATGGCAGCTATGCCTTATGAAATGTATTCCTTAAATAATAAAACTTGAAAGTCGAGATTCCTCCTTATCCATGGACTACAGGATGGATGTTGCATTAGCAGGCATGAAAATAATCTTACTCTTTGTACATCTTCATCAGAGCTCTTGGGTGACCAGGTGCATTGCCAATGAGAAGTAATATCTGGAAAGGAATTTTTTTTTCCCCTTTAGCAGGAGGTTTCAATGGTGGGCTTAAAATATTCAGTAAACCGTGTTTTAAACAGATGTGCTGTCATCCAGGCTTTGTTGTTCCATTTATAGAGCACAGGCAGAGTAGATTTAGCATAATTCTTATGGGCCTTAGGATTTTCAGAATGGTAAATAAACATTGGCTTCAACTTCAAGTCACCAGCTGCATTAGCCCCCTAACAAGAGATTCTACCTGTCCTCTGAAGTGGCATTGACTTTAAAGAAGGTCTTGGATTCTCTCTAGCTTGGAAGGTCCTAGATGGCATCATCTTCTACTAGAAGACTGTTTGGTCTACATTGGATATCGTTGTTTAGTGTAGCCACAATCTTTAATGATCTTAGCTAGATCTTTTGGATCACTTGCGCATCTTCAGCACAGCACTGGCTAATTCACCTTGTACTTTTATGTTCTAGAGACAGCTTCTTTCCTTCAATCTTATGACTAACATTTCTTAGCTTCAAACTTTTCTTCTGCATCTTCCTCACATCTCTCAGCTTTCATAGAATTGAAGAGAATTAGGGCCTTGCTCTGTATGAGGCTTTGGCTTAAGGGAATGTTTTGGTGTACATAGTGTACATCATCAAAAAAACATAAAGAGTAATTCAAAGCAGTGGTTTAGGATTTTGGCTAGCATGGCATCTTCAACAAAGAACAATACCTTTGTAGAGAAATGGCAGGACAAAGGAAAGCAGTTTTAGGCCTCCAAGGGTGGCAAAATGTGGGAGGGTAAATATATGGGAGGGAACTAATGGAATGAGGTTTCCTTGCAGTTCCTTTGGTACCATCTCTGGGCTGGTAAGAGTTTGTCTTCAAAAAAAGATTTTATATCTTGCCTTGAGGCTGAAAAAAGGAAGATATTTCTGGGTTTTCTGCTTCTTTATTTCCTTCACCCTAAAATAACTCTATGTCAAAGAGACATATTTGGGGTGAAATATTCTAGTTTCCTTCAATAGATAGGTAGAAAGACAGACCAATATTTCTTTAAATCTCAGAAGAGAGCTGAAATTACCATGTTCTCTATTTGAACAAGCCTTAATAACATCTCAGGTAGCATTTTGTTAGATAATTGAAAATACTAAACTAAGCAGTAGAAATGTAACTTGCAAAACAAACAAGAACTAGCCTCTTAACATACCTGCTTTGGAAAGATAAGTCCATATGGCTTTATAGTAAATAAGTAGCATGACAAGTTTCACTGCTTCATGTTCTCAAACCACTGAAAACAAATGCCACCTGACCCTTTCACCCCAATATTATTTGCTACCCAAAAGTTACCTCTGCTCCCACCTGTGTTCTCCCAAGTCCCAATCCAGGCCATAGCCCTTGTCCTAAAATTCTCCTCTGAACCTCCCTTTCTGATCAATTTGTTAAGAATTATTCTTAGCAGCTGATTTATATACTCATAAAAATAAAGATAAACACAACTTGTTTCTTTAAAACATGTTTTTTGAAATTACAGTTACTTGAAAAATAAAATCCAAACTTCTAGGTTTGGTTTTTAAATATAAATTCACATTAACACACTGGGGCACCTGGGTGGCTCAGTTGGTTAAGCGACTGCCTTCGGCTCAGGTCATGATCCTGGAGTCCCGGGATTGAGTCCTGCATCGGGCTTCCTGCTCAGCAGGGAGTCTGCTTCTCCCTCTGACCTCTTCCTTCTCATGCTTTCTATCTCTCATTCTCTCTCTCTCTCAAATAAATAAATAAAATCTTTTAAAAAAATTCACATTAACACAAAAAGTCAACTCATAATATGTTATATAGGTCTCCTTCACCTTCCATAATTAATTTAAATGTGAACTTGTATTTCTTGGTACTATGGGCAAATCTTTGTTATCCTAATTAAATGAAAAAAGTCTTCATTTGTATCTATGTATTATATATAGACAGCCATAGATATAGATACATATAGATTAATCTAGGCAATTCCCATAATCTCTATAGAATATTACGTTAAAATTGACCAGGCACATTGAAAGCAAGCATGCCTTCCTTAACGTGTGTCTTCTAACTCCTTTTCCCCTAAGGATCATCTGTCCCCCCTTGAATAGCTCTCAGTACTGGACTCTTTGATTGTGAAGCATGCATAGCCATTGTGACCCTCTAACATTGCCTCTCCCAGTATTCCCTGTGTTTGTGGCATAATGTGATATGCCATTGCAGATGCCCATCAAATTGTAAAAGAGTATATAACAGAGACAAATGTTTTGTTTTGAGAAAGTGGGGAAACTGTATGCAATGTCCATGAGATTGAATATACATATATCTCATGTCCCAGAAATCTTAATTCTGAGTATGTAATTGAGATTAATCATACACAGATTCATAAGGGGGATGTGAACAAGAATATTTATTTCAACACAATTTGTGTTAGACAACAATTGGAAACACATTAGATGTTCATAATTAGAGAAGTAGATTAATTAAAAATGTGGTAGATACAAATTACAATATGATTTGCAGTTGGAAACAACTATATATAGTTATAATTACAGTTAATATACATATGTAGTACAGATAACATACATATATTCATAAATATAGATACACACATATATACATACATATATACAGTAACACAGAAGACTTTAAAAATAGGAAATGGAACAAAGACTAACATAATACCATTAGGCAAACATTTAAAAGGCATACACACAGTAACAATACTACATATTTTGTAAGTGTACATAATAATAAAAGACAGATGCAATTTATGTCTGTGGAGAATGGGATTGGGTGCAGTTAAGAGGGAAAATTACAATATAAAGACAAAAGAGACAACACAGACAGACTAATGATGCAAATATAAATTTTAGCATATGGTTATGTTAATTTGAGGAACAGATTCCCCCAAGAAGTATTAATATATAATGAAGGAGAAATTGTGTGACACATTTTTAGTTTGATTGGTCTTGTTTTTGCTTTTTCCACTCCCTTGCATGGAGATGGTAGTGTTTGGGGTTGGATTGTTAATGACTGATATCATTGTACAAAGGAAGAAAGGAATCATAGTTGGCTGTTTTATTTCATATATGGAGGATTTCCTTTTTATTTACTGTCAGAAGAGCTGATTTGAAAATTTACATAAATATAGTTGGACAGGCTATGTTAACCAAACATACTGATTCAACGAAAAAAGCTTGCTTTTCGTTTTGACCTATAACTATTCCCTGCTAGGTATTTTGCAGTATTTAGTTCCATGTATAATATAGTAAGACTAGACATAACTAATAACCAAATAAGCAAGGGCTCCACAATACATGGTGAAATTTTAAGAAGAAAAACACATGTTTTATGTGAACAATAAGTCTGATTAAATTGAATTCATACCAGTAATTTTAATGTGGACCTTAGAAACCATAAGAGTTTTAAATGTGCCCCAGATTGTATTTGAACTTGTAAGATGACTCTGGCCGCCTTGTGGGAGAAGATACAGGAGAAGATACAGGCAAGGAAATAGAAGAATATCCAATTTAAATGGGCATTTTCCCATTACATAATTTTTAAGTTTTTATTTAAATTCCAGTTAGTTAACATACAGTGTATTATTTTTATGGTGTAGAAAGCATCTATTTTAATTTTAATTTTTTTAATTTAAATTCAATTAGCCAACATATAGTACATCATTAGTTTCAGATGTAGTATTCAATTATTTATCAGTTGCATATAACACCCAGTGCTCATCACATCACGTGCCCCCCCTTTTTTTTAAAAGATTTTATTTATTTATTTGACAGAAAGAGACACAGTGAGAGAGGGAACACAAACGGGGGAGTGGGAGAGGGAGAAGCAGGCTTCCCACCGAGCAGGGAGCCAGATGCGGGGCTCGATCCCAGGACTCTGGGATCATGACCTGAGCCGAAGGCAGATGCTTAAGGACTGAGCCACCCAGGTGCCCATCACGTGCCCTCCTTAATGCCCATCACCCTGTTTCTCCATCCCACTACACCCCTCCCCTCCAGCAACTGTTTGTTTCCTATAGTTGAGTCTCTCATGTTTTTTCTCCCTCTCTGATGACTTCCCAATCAGTTTTCCCTCCCTTTCCCTATGATCCTCTGTGTTTTTTCTTATATTCCACATATGAGTGAAACCATATGATAATTGTCTTTCTCTGATTGACTTATTTTACTTAGCATAATACCCTCCAGTTCCATCCATGTTGATGTAAATGTTAAGTATTCATCCTTTCTGATGGCTGAGTAATAGTCCATTGTGTATATATATATATATATATATATATATATATATATATAACATCTTCTTTATCCATTCATCTATAGATGGACATCTCAGCTCTCTCCACAGTTTGGCTATTGTGAACATTGCTGCTATAAACATTGGGGTCAGGTGACACTTCAGGTCATTACATTTGTATCTTTGGGGTAAATACCTAGTAATATGATTGTGGGGTTGTAGGTTAGCTCTATTTTTAACTTCTTGAGAAACCTCCATTCCATTTTCCAGATGGTTGTACCAGCTTGCATTCCCACCAGAAGTGTAAGAGGGTTCCCCTTTCTCCACATCTCACTAACATTTGTTGTTTCCTGTCCTGTTAATTTTAGCCATTCTGACTGGTGTGAGGTGGTATCTCATTGTGGTTTTGATTTGTATTTTCCTGATGCCAAACGATAATGGAACATTTTTTCATGTCTGTTGCCCCTCTGTATCTCTTCCTTGGAGAAATGTCAGTTCATGTCTTTTGCCCATTTCTTGACTGGATTATTTGTTTTCTGGGTGTTGAGTTTCCTAAGTTCTTTATAGATCTTGGATACTAGTCCTTTATCTGATAAGTCATTGCAAATATCTTCTCCCATTCCATGGGTTGCCTTTTAGTTTTGTTGACTGTTTCCTTTGTTGTGCAGAAGTTTTTATCTTGATGAAGTCCCAATAGTTCATTTTTGCTTTTGTTTCCCATGCCGTTGGAGACGTGTCTAGCAAGAAGTTGTTGCAGCCAAGGTCAAAGAGATTGCTGCCTATGTTCTCCTCAAGGATTTTGATGGATTCCTGTCTCACATTGAGGTCTTTCATCCATTTTGAGTTTATCTTTGTGTATGGAGTAAGAAAATAGTCCAGTTTCATTCTTCTGCATGTGGCTGTCCAATTTTCCTAGCACCATTTATTGAAGGGACTGTCCTTTTTCCATTGGATATTCTTTCCTGCTTTGTCAAAGATTAGTTGACCATAGAGTTGAGGGTCCATTTCTGGGTTCTCTATTCTGTTCCATTGATCTATGTATCTGTTTTTGTGCCAGTACCATACTGTCTTGATGATTACAGCTTTGTAATATAGCTTGAAGTCTGGCATTGTGATGCCACCAGTTTTGGTTTTCTTTTTCAACATTCCTCTGGTTCTTCAGGGTCTTTTCTGGTTCCATACAAATTTTAGGTCTACTTGTTCCAGCTCTGTGAAGAATGTCGATGGTGTTTTGATAGGGATTGCATTGAATGTGTAGATTGCTCTGGGTAGCATAGGCATTTTAATAATATTTATTCTTCCAATCCATGAGCATGGAATATTTTTCCATCTCTTTGTGTCTTCCCCAAGATCTTTCATAACTATTCTGTAGTTTTTAGAGTACAGATCCTTTACCTCTTTGGTTAGGTTTATTCCTAGATATCTTAAGTTTTTTTTTGGTGTAATTGCAAATGGGGTTGATTCCTTAATTTCTGTTTCTTCTGTTTCATTGTTAGAGGATAGAAATGCAACTGATTTCTGTGCATTGATTTTGTATCCTGCCACATTGCTGAATTGCTGTATGAGTTCTAGTAACTTGGGGGTGGAGTCTTTTGGGTTTTCCACATAAAGTATCATGTCATCTGCAAAGAGAGAGAATTTGACTTCTTCTTTGCTGATTCGAATGCCTTTTATTTCTTTTTGTTGTCTGATTGCTGAGGCTAGGACTTCTAGTACTATGTTGAACAACAATGATGAGAGTGGACATTCCTGTCATGTTCTTGACCTTAGGAGAAAAGCTCTCAGGTTTTCCCCATTGAGAATGATATTGGCTGTGGGCCTTTCATAGATGGCTTTTATGATACTGAGGTATGTTCCCACTGTGGAGAGTTTTAATCAAGAAAGAATGCTGTATTTTGTCAAATGTTTTTTCTGCATCAATTGTGAGGATATCTCTTGTCCTTTCTTTTATTAACATAATGTAGCATGTTGATTAATTTGCAAATGTTGAATCACCCTTGCAGCCCAGGAGTAAATCCCACTTGGTTGTGGTGAATAACTCATTTTATGTACTGTTGTATCCTATTGGCTAATATCTTGGTGAGAATTTTGGCATACATATTCATCAGGGATATTGGTCTGTAATTCTCCTTTTTGATGGGGTTGTTGTCTGGTTTGGGGATCAAAGTACTGCTGGCCTTGTAGAATGAGTTTGGAAGTTTTCCTTCCATTTCTATTTTTTGAAACAGCTTCAGAAGAATAGGTATTAGTTCTTTAAATGTTTGGTAGAAATCTCCTGGGAAGCCCTCTGGCCCTGGACTCTAGTTTGTTGGGAGATTTTTGATTACTCCTTTTATTTCCTTGCTGATTTGGGGTCTCCTCAAGTTTTCTATTTCTTCTGGGTTCAGTTTCAGTAGTTTATAAGTTTCCAGGAATGCATCCATTTCTTCCAGATTGCCTAATTTGTTGGCATGTAGTTGCTCATAATATGTTCTTTTTTTTTTAAAGATTTTTTATTTATTTATTTGAGAGAGAGAGAATGAGAGATAGAGAACACAAGAGGGAAGAGGGTCAGAGGGAGAAGCAGACTCCCTGCTGAGCAGGGAGCCCGATGTGGGACTCAATCCCAGGACTCCAGGATCATGACCTGAGCCAAAGGCAGTCGCTTAACCAACTGAGCCACCCAGGCACCCTCATAATATGTTCTTAAAATTGTTTGTATTTCCTTGGTGTTGGTCATGATCTCTCTTCTTTCATTCATGACTGTATTAATTTGGGTCCTTTCTCTTTTCTTTTTGATAAGTCTGGCTAGGGATTTATTGATCTTATTAATTCTTTCAAAAAAACAGCTTCTAGTTTAGTTTATCTGTTCTATTGTTCTTCTGGTTTCTATTTCATTGATTTCTGCTCTAATCTCTATTATTTTTCTTCTCCTGCTTGGTTTAGGCTTTATTTCCTGTCCTTTCTCCAGCTCCTTTAGGTTTAAGGTGAGCAGGTGTATTTGAGACTTTTCTAATTTTTTTGAGAAATGTTTGTATTGCTATGTACTTCCTTCTTAGGACTGCCTTTGCTGTATCCCAAAGATTTTGAACAGTTGAGTTTTCCTTTTCATTTGTTTCCAAATTTCCTCTTGTGATTGAGTTACAGTTTCAAAGCATTGTGGTCTTCAGGGAATGATCCCAATCTTTTGGTATTGTTTGAGACCTGATTTGTGACCCAATATGTGACCTATTCTGGAGAATGTTCCTTGTGCCCTGGAGAAGAATGTGTATTCTGTTGCTTTAGGATGGAATGCTCTCTCTCTTTATATATATATATATATATCTGTCAAGTCCATCTGGTCCAGTGTGTCATTCAAAACCCTTGTTTCTTTGTTGATCTTCTGCTTAGATGATCTGTCCATTATTGTGAGTGGGGTGTTGAAGTCCCCTACTGTTATTGTATTACTATCAATGTGTTTCTTTAATTTGGTTATTAATTGGTTTATATAATTGGCTGCTCCCAAGTTAGGAGCATCAATATTTATAACTGTTGGATCTTCTTGTTGGATATATCCTTTACGAATGATATAGTGTCCTTCTTCATCCCTTACTACAGTCTTTGGTTTAAAATCTAATTTTTCTGATATGAGCATTGCTACCCCAGCTTTCTTTTGATGTCCATTAACATGATAAATCATTTTCCACCCCCTCACTTTCAATCTGGAGGTGTCTTTAGACCTGAAATGAGTGTCTTGTAGAAAGCATATGGATGGGTTTTGCTTTTCTTTTTTAATCCACTCTGATACCCTGTGTCTTTTGATTGGAGCATTTAACCATTTACATTCAGAATAACTATTGAAAGATATTGAAGAGGTGAATATAGTGCCATTGTATTACCTGTAAAGTCCCTGTTTCTGTGTATTGTCTCTGTTTCTTTCTGGTCTATATTACTTTTGGGCTCTCTCTTCATTTACAGGATCCTTTTTAATATTTCTTGCAGGGCTGGTTTAGTGGTCTCAAATTCTTTTATTTTCTTTTTGTCCTGGAAGCTCTTTATCTCTCCTTCCATTCTGAATGACAGCCTTGCTGGATAAAGTATTCTTGGCTCTGTGTTTTTCTCATTTACCACCCTGAATATATCATGCCAGCCTTTCTGGCCTGCCAGGTCTCTGTGGATAGGCCTGCTGCCAGCCTAATATTTCTACCCCTGTAAGTTAAGAACCTCTCGTCTCAAGCTGCTTTCAGGATTTTCTCTTTATCTATGAAATTTGCAAGCTTCACTATTGTGTCAGGGTGTTGACCTATTTTTATTGATTTTTGAAGGGGGTTCTCTGTACTTCTTGGCCTTGAAATGCTGTTTAATTCCCCAGATTAGGGAAGTTCTCAGCTATGATTTGCTCAAATATACCTTCGGTCCTTCTCTCTTTCTTCTTCCTCTGGAACCCCAATAATTCTAGTATTGTTTTGCTTTATGGTATAGCTGATTTCTTGAAGCCTCCCCTCATAGTCCATTAATTGTTTTTCTCTCTTTTCCTCAACTTCCTTCCTTTCCACTGTTTTGTCTTCCATGTCACTGACTCTCTTCTCCCTCATTTACACTAGCTGTTAGGGCATCCATTTTAGACTGCATCTCAATTAAAGCATTTTTAATTTCGGCCTGATTAGATTTTTATTTCTGCACTAAGAGATTCTCTAGTGTCTTTTATGCTTTTTCAAGCCCAGCTAGTAACTTTATAATTGTTATCCTGAATTACAGCTCTGACATTTTACTTATATCCATTTGGATTAGATCTTTGGCAGGGTATTATCTCTGGTTCTTTCTTTTGTTATGAATTCCTCCTTCTAATCATTTTGCACAGAGAAGAATGGATGAACTAGAGAACAAAATAAAAAAATATCAACTATGATTGAAGTGAAATAGACACTAGACAAATCCAAAGTGGTCAGAAACTAAAAAAGAAAAAGAAAAAATAAAGGTGGGTGGGGAGAGAGAATATAATCTCCCAGGTGAACAAAACAGGGTGATCCACTTGGCCCTGGGTGTATTTTGGTCTGTTTATTAGAAGACAATAAATCCCAAAATTATAAAGAAAGCAAAGCTTATATATGTACAAAAATAAAATTCAATGCAGTGAAAGGAAGCCAAAAATGAAGAATATATCTATAAAATGTAATGTAAAAAATGAAAGTTAGAAAAAGACTTAAAAACAGAGTTGATAAAATAAGAAACTAGTTGAAAAGGAAAGAAAGAAAAGGAAAATTTTAAACTAAAAAATAAATCATGAGAAAAAAACCTCAAATTCTATATGTTATTTTCCCCTAGCCCTGGAGTTTTGCAGTCCTGTGTCCTCCATAAACTTGGTATTCCTGATGTTCCAGCTGGTCTTCTGGGGGAGGGGCCTGCTGCACTGATTTCAGTTGTCTTTACCTGGGCGGAGTTGCACCATCCTTTGCCAGGGGGCCAGGCTCAGTATAAGCGGCTTTGGGTTGCACTATGTGGCTTTTGTTCCCTGAAGGCTTTCCATACTTCTTTAGAGGATGAAAATAAAAACGGTCATGCTCCAATCTCCAGCCCTTGAGCTGAGAGATTGGGGTCCTTTCTCATCAGTAAATCCTCAGGATAAGTGGTCTTCACTTTTGTGTGTGCCAAACTCTGCAGGCTCCTGCAGTGCCCGACTCACCAATCCCCCTGGGGGAAGGCGAAGGGTCGCACTATTTCTGCCCTTTGCAGGGCCCCCACATGGAAAGTGGTCACCTGATCATGCTGCGGTTTAGGAACCTAGCTGAGAGCCCCCTATAGGCTCACTGGCCATAACCAGTTTCCCTGCTCCAATGCTTGGGAACTCTGCAGGCTCAGGCACCCCCGTTCATTCTGTGACCCCAGGGATCCTGAGACCACACTATCCCACCTAGGATTCTGCCCTCCTTCACCACCTGAACACCTTTCAGGCAGAGTTGTCTCTCACTAGAGAAGATTTCTAAAAGTTCTGATTTTGCCCCCTGGGGCTATATCACTTTCTGGTAGCCAGCTTACAGAGGCTCCCTCCACCACCCCCCCATTTATCTTCTAATATATATCCCCGCACCTCCTACCTTGCAAAAAGTGGTTGCTTTTCTATTTGTAGAATTCTGACAATTCTTTTCTTACATCTCAGGTTGAATTCATAGGTGTTCAGAGTGATTTGATAGTTATCTCGCTAAATTCAAGGGACCAGATGAAACGAGGTTCCCTACTCTTCCACCACATTGCTTCCCCTCCCATCTTCCCATTATATTTTGAAGTTAGAACCTAAAAGATTTGACTTCAGTTACTTTAGGATAACAAACGTTATGTTTATGTTCTTGGATTCTTTGATGTTAAAGTGAATTAATAACTACAAAGTTGCTAGCATTATACTCCATAAGTGGTGATGTTGAAATCCAGATATTTCTGTCCCTTCAAAAACTAAATTATCTGCATATTTTCAATAATATATTTTGTATCATTTAACATAATTGTATTTATTTTTTTCCTTTAGAATGTCTATCTACATAGAATACTAATATTTACTTAAAGAGAAAACTAGAAAAAGTTTACTTTTATCCCTCTGCATTAATCAAAGCAATTAGTTAATTCCAACTCAATCTATTTAAATCAGTACTTGAATATATATACATTTTCCAGATTCAATTAATATTTTAGGATTTCAGGACTAAGGTGTCTTATGTTGTGTGCCATTCAAATACTAGATTTTATGGCATATGCTAATGTTAGATGTAGTTTTCTGAGGCCTCTTGAGGTGCGTTTGGTGTGATTGATCCTAGGTATGGTTATCCAAAATAAATTGATTCAGGTCATTTATAGTCAGAGGCAATAGGCTTGGTGTGTTAAGTAAAATGTCTTTCAAAAATGAATAGAAAAATTAGAATAATTCTTGATTGAGAAAGGTGTTTGAATTAATTGCATTTTAACCAACTTATTAATTTTTTGGCTCATTGACCAGAACCTGTCTTGTCTTTTGGGAGCACTTTTGGGAGAAAAATGATTACATTGTCATAAAATCAAAATATGTTAGCTATGAAGTAATATTATATCTTATATAGGCTTTATATAGCAGGGTAACAAGCACAATATAGTTCTTTATACCATGTGAATATATGCAAATCAAAGCTTTTTCTGCTTTTTTATACATCAGTTAAACTCCTTACAAGCCTGTACATGTTTATGACACTTGCTAAAAGTGATTGGAATTGAAGCATAATGTCATGAATACAGAATTTAGTCAATTACCCAGAATAAAATAGGAGTGTGTTTGCTAATTTTCCTGGGCATATGCATGATTTATATATTTTGCTTAGTTTCAATGTGAGAAAAGTTCTAAAATATGGATACAAAAAGGATTGTTAATGATTAGTTCTGGAGTAATACCCCAGGCATCATCACTATGACCTATTTGACCTAATTTTATATATATAGTTTCTTTCCCATTGAACTTAAAGACATTTTTAGAGCAATTTTAAGTTTACAACAAAATTGAAAGGTACAGAGATTTCCATATGCCCCTTAGCCCCCACACATGCATATCCTCCCCTGTTATCAGTATCACTCACCAAAATTGTACATTTTTTACCTAACTTACACGGATGCATCATAATCACTGGAATTCCATAGTTAGGATTTACTCTTTGTGTTGCACATTCTGTAGTTTGGGACAAAGTATAATGACATATATCTACCATGCAGAGTATTTTCATCATCCTAAAAATTCCCTGTCATCTCCACCACCTGACAACCATTGATCTTTTCACTGTCTCCATAGTTTTGCCCTTTTCCTGAGTGTCATCTAGTTGGAATTACACAGTACGTAGATTGGCTTTATAACTTAGTAATGTGCATTTAAGTTTCCTTCATGTCTCTGCATGTTAGATGGTTCATTTCTTTTTACCACTGAATAATATTCCCTTGTCTAAATGCACCACAGTTTATTTCTCAACAGGTGTAATGGCAGAACAAATTAAATACTTAAAGTATATTTGCCATTTATTCCTATTCAATGTAAGTAGACTAGATGTAAATAGTTGAAGTGTCAAATTAAGCAATGATAGGTTGAGCAAATACATAGAGATTTCAGTTGACCTCAGTCTCAATGTTTATCATTTCTTTGAGTTAGTCCTCAAATAAAACTTGATATCAACTTCAGCTTTACTAATAGAAGTATAAGACCAGAATGAGAGGAGCTCTAATATCTACTTAAACTGTATTTATCCAACTACATGTGGAGAAGTATATTCAGTGCTGGATATAATGTTTTTAGAGTTATCTTTGTAATGTGAAGTGGAAAAAACTTAAAATTTGACAGTAAATAGAACATTTAAAAATACTTAGGAAACACGGTAAGCTAAAAGAGATTATTTGATAATGAAAATGTGCTTACTTTGTTTTCCAAATTATTATTTATTAGGGTCTGTGACTGTACAACTTGAATATCTGATTAGTGCATGTGACTTTACATTTTAAGCTTTGAGATGCTTGGAGGGCAGAAGAGAAAAATACAGGCTTCAATTCTTCATGATTGCTTACCTGTCTATATACCTATCTCTCTGCCTTCAGGCAGTGTTATAAAAAAAAGATGCAGAGGAGACCAAAAAAAGCCATGCCTCTGTCCAGAAGAACCTTACAGTCTCATAGGAAGGACTCAAAATGAAGACAATTAAATAATGTTTTGTAATATGATGTTAGGAATGACATAGTCAGGGGAATTTAATAGAGGGTAACTTTGTGAAGGCATACATTGCCTATGGAGATTGGAGACTCTCTCTAATAATATGATCTTTGGACCAACACTGGTGAGATAAAAGAAGCCAGCCATGAAAAAATTAGGATCAATATTCCAAACAGAGGGGGGCAACCTATACATTTAACTTCCAGGGAAAAGAAAGTTTCTAGAAGTTCACTTTGGAAGAAACATCATGCATAATGGAAAGAGTGATTTGGAATGAGATTGGAGATTTAGGTGGATGAGGTCAGTAAGGAGTGTTGGTGTTTTGTTTCCAGGTGAAATGAAAAATGGTGGGCTATACCAAATAAATGATGTGATTTGATTTAGTGCTTCCCACTGATTTTAGTGAGGAAGAAAGTGTTAAAGCAGAGAGGAAACTTATTTATTTATTTATTTATAAGATTTTATTTATTATTTATTTATTTGACAGAGAGAGAGACACAGTGAGAGAGGGAACACAAGTAAGGGGAGCAGGAGAGGGAGAAGTAGGCTTCCCGTTGAGCAGGGAGCACAATGTGGGGCTCTATCCCAGGACCCTGGGACCATGACCTGAGCCAAAGGCAGACACTTAACAACTGAACCACCCAGGTGCCCCAGGAAACTTTATTTTTTTTAAAGATTTTATTTATTTGAGAGAGAGAGAGAGAACATGAGTGGAAGGGAGGGGCAGAGGAAGAGGGAGACTCCCTGCTGAGCAAGGTGCCCGACGCAGGGCTCAATCTTAAGACCCTGAGATCATGTCCTGAGCTGAAGGTAGACGCTTAACCGACTGAGCCACCCAGGTGCCCTAGAGAGGAAACTTTAGAGACTTCATAGAAGGCCATGCTAGAGATGATGGGGACAGGGATGAAAATGACATCAATAGAAATAAGAGATATAGTGAGGTAAGTTATTTTGGAGTTTGAATCGATATAACTTACTCGATTTTTTTTTTTTTTGTTGTTATAGAAGATGAAGTAAAGGAAAAATACTGAGTAATCTCTAAATATGGATGTGTGTTTCATGCTATTTCAAAATAAATTTACAATTATGACACTAAAATCACATTGAAAACAGTAAACTTTGAAACTTAATTAGCTTTTATTAAGAAAGATGATGGTTAGGTCATATATACACACACACATACACGTATATAATAATGGTTATTTTTAAATATTGAAACTGTTTATTTTCATACTGCTAGACAGTGGAAATATTTGAATAATTCGAACAAAGGAGATAATTTAGAAAACCTAGCTAATCTTAATTGTCATGATTATTTTATTTTTTCAATTTCATATATATTCTAACCACATTTAAAAATTATTTTTATAAGCCTTTTTATTATTCACACACATATACAAATACAGACTTTTTTCATGATGAAAGATGATGCTATCAACAATTACCCTATACTATTGACGAATCAAAGGATTGATATTCAATCAGTGTATACTATTTTTATGTAAGAATTATAGACTGATTACCATGAACTTAATACATTTGTCCAGCAACACATAGATGATTCTGTTATTCAGTTTTCTCATTTAGGAGTAGAAAGTCATCTAAATATTTCCCAAGTTATTTGATATCAGAAGAATTTCCCCAAAATTATTAGTAAATGTGCATTAGTTAATGTAAATCTGAATATTTTATTCGGTATTTTAGATGCAAACACATTGATGTAGTTTCTTGCTGTCTCTGATTGTTTTTATTGTTTTGATCATTTATACAAATGGTTTAGCTTTGTGTTGTGGAAATAACACTGGTGTTGATGACAGAATGTCAGATTTTTTAGCCTCTGTGACTGGATATAAAGCATATAATTTGGTCAGGTCTCAGCATTTTCATTTTAATGTGAGAGATTAAATAATTCATTATTATTAAATAATTTATTATAATATATTCAACACTGAACTCTTGGTTAGTACTGGTAGTATGCCAGGTACTATGCTATATGCTGGGAACCCTGAAAATATGTAAAATATATTTGTCTCTTAGGGGACTTAAAGAAGAGAGAGAATATGGGAGAGGGCACAGGAAAGAGAGATTGAGAAAGAGAGAAGAGGGAGAAAAATATGTAGTAATATGATCAGCATAACAGTGGCTTAATCATGATGCTATGTTAGAGGAGAAATCAGTTATGTAATTTTCTATGGATGAGGACTGCAGGTTTTCTAGAATTAAATCTTCAGGAATGAGAAGACCTACCTAAGATATTGAATGGAATTTGAAGGAAAAAAGGAAGAACATGTGCAAAGATTAAAGAGCAGGAAAAGTCATGGCATTTTCCCAGGAGCTATAAAGAAGTCAACATAAAAATGAGCAGTAGAAGATAAAATAGGCCATGTAAACTGGTGCTGGGTGGCAAAGGGCCATGTCAGTCATGCAAAGTAGTGTGGTATTTATAAATATTTCTTATTTTTGTTTGTCCAACATCCAAATGTCCTTCTTAATTAGGAGGAATTCCCTAATAGCTAAGACTTAATGAGAGACAGGTCCCCACCTTCAACTATAAAAACAGAAGGAACTTAGAAAATCCATTCTCCTGGCTCCCTGACAACTATGATATTGGCTTAATTATCAGTGAGCATTATAGAGAACAGATCCATAAGAAAATGTAAGTAATCTTGGACTGATTATATACCTAGCTAGGAATCCATGTTCCCATTAATATTTCTCAATAGGAATATAGTGAGTCTTACTCCATGGCAGAAGGAGAATATTGAATTATCCTTGTTAAATTTAGTTATCCTTAATATCCTTAGTATCTAGTAAAGAACCCACTGAGATCTAAAATTTTAAGGACTGCATCGTCATTGCCACTCAATGGTGTGAACAAATCAGAAATCAGGAATTGTGAAGTGGAGTGCAGCCTCAAAAATCAGGAAACTTTAAAAAGAGAATAAAAGTTCAAATATCAGTTCAAGACATTGGCAGAAACCAAGAAACTTTCTATAGCAGTGATAAAAGAATCTCTTATCTCACGAAGCTGCAAAACTGAGATACCTGACAATCAAAATCAAACATTGATCTGCTGATCCTGCTGGTTGCAAATTACAATGTCAGTTACATTTACAGTGCTGCCAGGTATCCTATGTGAAAAGTAGGACATCTATAGGATAAGATTGGAATCTTCAGAATTGTAATGGTTTAGGTTAGCATGAGTACCCATATGGACAGCTCCCACTAAATCTCCCATACAGATTGCATTTTCTTCTTCATTTACTGATAAGGCTGATGATGCTGCTTGTCAGTGGCAATTTTCTGAAAAGGGGGCAGACCGTCCTCATTTCCTATGACTATCCCTGCTCAATGTTTAAAAGTCTTTTAATAGAGTTGAGTTACCTCATGAAGGCAAGGGAGAAAGGAAGAAGTGACCATCAAAAATCAAACCATAAGGGGGAAGTATAAGATAAAGATTTTTAGGACTTTTTTCATTTATGTAGGCAATCTAAATCTAAAGAATAGGTGAAAAATTGATTCTAAATATGCATAACCAATGGGAGAGGAGCAAGTTATATACAGAACTGGAACTGATACATTATTCAAACTTTCATCATATCCCCTCCTGACTCACGGTCATCTTTCAATCTTTCACTCTACCAATGCTTGGGGTCTATGAGGATTTTTTATGTGTGTGTCCATTGGGCTTAGTAGGATAAATTTCAAGCCTCCTTTGAAAATGACTCCACAGGACTTGCTGGCAGAGATCCTAATAGCACTTCTGTGCCACTAGATCATTGCACAAGATAACCAGGAACGGCTTTGGTCTCATTTGGTCTCATTATCTATGGTCTCTGGAAGAAGATATAGTGTAAGGTAGGGATAAGCAAATGTGCTTAAGAAAAGTCTGTGTCATGCAAAGCACACCAGAAGGACTCAAGGATAGCTGCTAGGTATGAGCTCAAATCATTGATATAACTTTACAAATTTCACAGTTTCAAGAAGCAACAAAACTTGATTCTCAACATGCTAATCAGATAGTTGCTGAAAGCAGATTGACAAAACTTGGGGTCGTTTCACTATGAGGAGGCCAATGATTTGTTTTTACTGAATTATACAGTCATTCATAATTTTGATAAGTGTTCCTCTCCTAGCATGCTTTTTTTTAGCACGTAGTAAATAACTTATAAACTGTCATGATATGCTACAGAATATTGTTATGAATAGGAAATTCCTTTACAGTGAAATAAATATGTTAATGGACTATTAGCCATGTAATTTCTGGTCATATAAGATATCCCATCTTTCAAAGACACTTGGATTTTTGGAATGATGAAATGGCCTATTGAAATTACAATTAAGTAATTGCATTGGAGATAATATCTTGAGCATTTTGCACAATAATGTAAAGGAAGTAGCATGTTCTCTGAATGGGCAGACAATATGTGGCTTGAGGTAGTTCAAATTTAATTGCTTCTACAGTCTCTAAGAGAAAGAAGACAAGTTCAACAAAATGAATGTGAGGAATCAAAATGATAAGAGGTAACCCAAGGAGAATATTGAAAATTGGAATAGCAGCTAGGTAAAAGAAAAATACTATTACTATTGAACATTGCTGAGGCCCAATCTAGTTTTAAGACTATTTACTAATTCATTACTTTGTTACTAACAGTGTTCTAGGTAGTGAATCAAACACACCCTAATTTTAATCCTAATGTGGGGAGAAGTACATTAATAAAAATGACAAAATATTAAACATCAAGCCGACAAGACTTGGCAAAGAAATTGAGTGAAAGGACTTAAGAATGACTCAGTGATTTATGGGCTGAGCAACAACAACAATGTGGTGGCCAGTTGCTAAACTAGAAGTCTTGGGAGAAGCAGGTTTGTGAGAAAAATCATATATTTTCTTAAAGTAATATTATTATTTTCGGAGTTCTGGTATTTCTTGTAGAAGTGTTCTCCAAAACAGATAAAAGTGAGAAAAGAATTTGGAATAGTTTTTCTATCTTTTAGATTAATACAGTTGACAAAGAACCTGAGCGTTTAAGGTGAATAGTGAAGGGAATAAAGCCAAAGGAGATTCTCTCAGAAGTGAAGGAGATATGGTAATGGATATCTCTGTGAAATCAACTAATAAATATCAGGTCATGGAAACTACACAATAAATCTCAGGTAAATATCATTGCCCTCACGGTATTGAGATGTAGCTGAGGCTTAGAAAGTTTAATAACTTGGGTATACTTTGGTCTCCCAGCCAATAAATACTGCAGTTGGAATTTGAACTACAAACAGTCTTTCTGACTGTTACATAGTATCTCAACTGCTAAGGCATATTTTTTCAAAAATTAATAATATCAAGGGATTTTGGTTAAATATGGCAAATCAAATTCATATATGTTACATAATATATTATGTAAAATTTATATAGATGTCCATTCTCCTCATGAAACTCTAAAAAACAGAAAATTTCAGAAGCCTATGTTTTGCATACATTAATTAAACATTCTAAAAATGGAATAAAATATTAAAACATAAGATTAAAGAAATATGCTAGAAAGTAGGCCAAAGAGAAAAAGCAGTGGAAAATAAGGAAGGAAAAAATCTAAGAATATTATAATATACACCCAGAAGTTCAGAAGAGGGCATATAGAAACTGGTAGGAAATTGTCAAGTAAAAAAATCAGTAAAATTTCTAGATCTGAGTAAGCTCTTTTTAGATTTAACCCCCCCACACCAAATGCCTAGACAAATCTATGCTAAAATAGCTTCCTGAACCGCATTATTAGGAATTTCAGAAAACTATATACTTAATGATGATCTTATGGGTTTTAGGATGTATGTGGGTAAATAGAACAAATGAGAAAAATTAGTACACAAAAGCCATCGCGTTTTGTAATGCTTGAAAGCACAAAGACCATGCAAAATAACTTTAACATTTCTGAGGAAAAATGATATAGAAACAGGATTTGTATAATCAGCCAAACTATATTTCAAAAGTGAAGATAAAATAAAGATCTTTCAGACAAGTAAAGACCCAAAATTATAGTTCCCTGGTACCACTTCTTGGAATCTAAAGAACTATCTCAGGGTGCCCGGGTCACTCAGGCCAGTAAGCCTCCAACTCTTGATTTCAGTTCAGGTCATGATCTCAGGGCCTGGGATTGAGCCCCACACCAGGCTCTGCACTGGGCATGGAGCTTGCTTGGGTTTCTCTCTCTCCCTCTCCCTCTGCTCTTCCTCACCACCCCCCTCAGGTACACATGAGCATGCTCTCTCTCTCTCTCTCTCTCTCTCAAAAAATAAAGAACTATTTGTGCCATCAAAATGAGGTAATAAATCAAGAAAAGGAGAATGCATGTCTCCAGGGGGAATAAAATAGGAGATGAATGGAACACTCCAAAATGAAGGCAAATGGAGATACCAGAAAGACAGTAACATAGCAGAGCTAGAATCAGGAGAATGGATGATTAGAGGTCTGTCTCCAAGAAAGAATAAAAAATGAAACTGACAAATGATATATTAGATACTGTTGCAAAGAGATTTACATTTCAATCAGTGAAGTGTGCACAAAATAAAAAATACAAAAATACAAGCAACTAATATCCCCAGAAAGAAAGAGAAGTGGTATAATAAGGAAATTATAGTATACTATGCTATATGTGTCATTACTGAATTTGATAGGTACATACACACATGTACATATATAAATAATAATAAATTTCATGTCTATAATGGTAGTGTAACAGAACTAACTTGAGTTCACTCCTTTGTGACTTACAGATAGAGACTGTACCAGGTGGCGTTGTCACACAAAAGAAACCTTATTTGAGGCAAATAAGAAGATTGAGGGATTAACTTCCAAAGCTGTGACTTTCAGAGCAAGGGTGAAGGTTCCTTCTATTTAGGGTTAGGGTGAATATTCAGAAAAGGGAGTTTTGTCATTTTGTGTAGAGGCAGGTATAAGGTTGTGTATGCATCTTAAGGAAACATGCCCAGATAGTGTATGTTATGTTAATGAGGTTTATGCTCCTCCTCTGATGGAGACTTTAGCATTACAATGAGGAAGAGATAACAGTCCAGGGTCCATCTGTGGTGATGTGAGTCAGTGGTTGAGCTCACACCTGGTCTGGGTGGTGGTCTGGACTGGCCCGAGCTCTTCCTCAGGGCAGTTGTTACTGCTTGAGGGGGTAGTTTCAGTTTCCATCATTGGATGCTTTGCCCATTGGGTCTTTTGCCTTAGTTAAAAGATAAACAGGAAGGAAGAACTTAAGGAAAATGTGGGACAAAGGTCAGTGGGTACATGCAGGTGGCAGTAAAAGTCGGGCCTTAAGGTCAATCATGCAGGGTTTTGCTGGTCACTGTATGTTGTCAAAGAGAAGTATACATGAAAATTGGAGGCCAAGTGTATGAAAGCTAAATAGTTAATCCCATAGTAGGAAGCCAAGAAAATTGTTTAAAATTGAAAGATAAAGAAATTATAGTAATATTTTTCAGGAATGTCAAGGTAAAATCAGAAGGAGCTAAAATACTTGAGTGTTTTCCCTGGGGAATAATAATTAGCAAATTTGGGAAGAGATAAGGAAAGAGACAGTTTTTGTTTGTTTGTTTACGATTACAATCCTTTTAGAACTGGTCTTTTAAAACGTGGAACATGTGGGGCACCTGGGTAGCTCAGTCAATTAAACATCTGCCTTTGGCTCAGGTCATGATCCCTGAGTCCCTGAATCCAGCCCCATGTCTGGCTCCCTGCTCAGCAGGGAGTCTGCTTCTCCCTTTTCCTCTGCCCCTCCCCCCAACTTATTCTCTCTTTCTCTCTCTCTCTCCCAAATAAATAATAAAATCTTTAAAAAATAAAAAATAAATAAAACTCTGAACATGTATAACTTTGAAAAAAAATGAAAAATAAAGAGAGAGAATGGGAGGGGAAGATCTAGAGATAGCCCTTGTATTTTAAAAAGTAATTAACAGGCTTTAGAATGATTCAAAGCCTAGCAACTGCCAAGGCTGACGAATAAGATTTTTAATTGTTTTCCCAGCATTATTTTAAACTTATAGATTTGAATATGTTTTATGTAATTCTACAATTATTATTGTTTTAATGTTCCATTTGTCCTAACATAGTTGATCATATTATTGCATGAGAACAAACCAAATATGATATGTGTCCTAAAGGGTATAATAAAAAAGTATAGAACTCTTCTGTCCAGTTTTGCTGATTATAAATATGTGCTTATGTATTTGTATAAAAGTGTGATTTTGTGTGTGTGTGTGTGTGTGTGTGTGTGTGTGTGTGTGTAGAAGTTTTCTGAAGATATAAGGAAGAATAAGAGAATAAAAGTGTGGATAGTTACTGATTTTGCTATTTTGGATGTGTGGTAAGGGACAGCCTATCTAGGGGAGGTAAGTCTGAAGTATTAATTAAAAGGAAGACAATATATTTGGAATTTAGTATTATTTTATATTCCTTATTATATCAAAGAAATGTATCTTACCACTGAAAAACTCTAAATACCATATGGTTTTCATCTGCAAAATTTTGTGTATTCAATGACTGAGTATATTCAGAAGTTTGTACCTAAATACCATTTTTTTCAATGATTTAAAATAAATTTGGATGCCAAACCTTGTGTTCATATCCAGTAGAGAAGAAACATTTTCTTCTCCTGAGAAATAGCCATATGATAGCAGAATTTCATCTCACAGATCTCACAAGGAAACTGCAGCTTTGTTGCCCAAACAATTCCAAAACTCTATTTTAATTCCTGACAGACCATATTTAATATATTTGTAAAGCCAGCTGTTTGTTTACTTATAATCTCCATATTGTTTTACTTGGTAAAACCCTCTGTATGTTCCTACCCTTAAGGAACACATTCCCACTTCATATAATTGCAGACATGGGGTTTTAAAACCATGGGGAACCAAAGAAGATATATGGACGGCAAATAAGCATATGAAAAGATGCTCCACTCAAAAGACTTGAAGGAAATTTAAGTGCATATCTCTAAGTGAAAGAGGCTAATCTGAAAGGGCTACAGACTGTATGATTCCAACTATGTAACATTATAAAAAAAGGCAAAACTATGGAGACAGTAAAAAAGATCATTAGTTAGCAGGGGGGAGAGGGACGAGAGGGATGAATAGGAAGATCGCAAAAAATTTTTAGTGCAGTGACAGACATTATTCTCCATGATACTATCTATAATGGTGGATACATATTGTTACACATTTGTCCAAACCCATGGAATGTACAAAACTAAGTGAACCATAAGCTAAATGATAGAGTTTGGGTGATTATGAAGTGTCAACATAGACTCATCAATTATAAAAAATATTGCACTCTTGGGAATAATGTTGATGATGGGGGAGACTGTGTGTGAAGGTGGACAGTATATGGGAACTTTCTGTACTTTCTGCTCAATATCACTGTGAACCTAAAACTGCTCTGAAAAATAGTCTATTTAAAAGGAAAAGCAAAAAACAGAACACTAGGAGTACGTGAAACAGTTGAATAGAGTTTAAATATTCTATTTCTTAATCTGAATAATGAGTACAAGTGTGTTTGTTTAGTCATTCATACTATTTATATGCAATATTTAGATATTTTATTTGAAATCTTTTATGACATGTTTTAAGTTTTACGTAGACTCAAAAATTTTTTTGTTTTCAGTATTGATAATTGTGTGTTTTGTATAATCTGACCTAAAAATAATTTCTATGGTACTTTTTGTGAATTAGAGAAAAATTGATTAGGGGCACCTGGGTGGCTCAGTTGTTAAGCGTCTGCCTTTGGCTCAGGTCATGATCCCAGGGTCTTGGGATCGAGCCCCACATCGGGCTCCCTGCCCAGCAGAAGCCTGCTTCTCCCTCTCCCACTCTCCCTGCTTGTGTTCGCTTTCTAGCTGTCTCTCTCTGTCAAATAAATAAATAAAATCTTTTAAAAAAATTTGATTAGAAATCAATTACAAACTCCATCTTAACAGCCCAAGTATAAATAATAGAGTTGTTTTCAGAATTTAAAATGAAGTTACCTAGAGATAGAAAAACATGCGATCCCTTGTCACCAGCTGTTTTCAAACTATAGTATTTTTAAGTGTCTGTAATGCTTCATTGTTTGCCAACTTCAAATGTGCCCTTTATGTTGTTAATATTATGTTTGTCATTAAAGTTACTACTCTAAAATAAAAATGCTTTCAAGGAGTGTGGTTTCTACAGTGCAACATACCTTGCCAATATATTTAATGACATTCAAGTATATAAAAACCCGGTTTACTAACAGAAATGAAGTTTAGTAGTTGATGTTTGAAAGCATTAATATAAATGAGGAACAAAATTCCCCAAAATTACTGAAAATATTATGCCACTTTGTTGAAACTAATCAAAAATCTCTAAAGAAACAGGCAATCATCAACCACATATGTAATGATAAAAATGATGAACTAACAAAATTCAAATTTTGATTTCAATGGAAAGTTAAGTTAGAGATTTTGAAAATATAATTATTTTAAAATATTCCAATCTTATATGGAAATAAAACATTTAAATGGGATAAGTATTTAATTTGATACAGTGTTAAACTAATTGGCCTTCAGGTTCCAAGTAAGATTATTTCTAGGATTGCATATTAAATGTTTGAAACAGTTGTAAAGCTTACAAAAGTGAAAAATAATGCCATTTTATTTGTAATATTGTAGATCCTCATCTTTATCCTTCTACAAATCTTCCAATGCCAGATACTACCATAAAATTTAACAAAGGCACTTTGAAACCTATATATGTTATCAGAAATACTATTATTTCAAATGGATCCCATTTCAGGGTAGATAAAGAACCATTTGGTGAATCCAAAAACTGTTAAGCTTTGTAATGCACTTTTATTGAGGTTCTAGTTCCCAGACTAGAGTGACTACACGTACCAATATTTTCCTTTAATATAATATTTTATGTGAATAAAATAAAAATAGTTTTAGCTTTAAAATAACTAAACACACTATCAAAGTTATTATCTTGTGATACAATATCTCCTCTAGTTGATTTGTAAAAGATATCCAAAATTTTCTTATTCATTCCAATGACAAAACTATAATGTTATCAGTGGTTATATTGGCTATGAATATATTAACTTTGAATTAAGAACTCTTAATAAAATTGCTTTTTTTCTTTTATTTTACATTATAAATTAGGAAATTCTTGTAATAAATGGGAAGAGCTATTCATTTCATCTATGTATAAATTCTGCAATAATTATACATTGTGCAAAATTGTGACTGCTTCCAGTTATTACATTCCTTATCAATGAGGAGATAATTTATTCATCTTTGCCATACCATTAGGAAATCCCTAGCATTTTTGCTTTGGCTTTGAATTAAAATAATATTGTTATTAAGGACATAGAAAAATTTTAACCCAGGTATTAAGAATTTTGTAAGGGTCAAGGGTAGGCAGCTCCAAGATGGCCCATGTTGACATGAACATTATTTTGAGTTAAAAGCAATCAAAACCCAGCCGATTCAGGAAAAGCTCTTTACTTCTCTTTCTCAATTGCCTACTTGTACCACGAAGACAGCTATTAACAGAGATTCCTCTTTACCTAAGAAGCTTACCTATATAAATGATATAACAACTTTTGTTTTCCAAACATCCCCTTTTACCTTCCTGCTAATGGTCTTTCTTCCGTTTGTATTCTCAGACCCCCACCCTTCTCCTTAGCTCATATAAACATCATGTTGCCTGACCGTCTTTGTAATTTCCATGTCTGCATGGATCCCCTGAACCCAAGGACTATTAAATTTTATTTTCTCCTGTTAATCTGTTTCCTGTCAATTTGATTCTTAGTCCAACTAGAAAGAGCTTGAAGGGTAAAGGGAATTCTTCCTCTTTTTAGAGCCATTGCCAGATTTTCTCCAGAAAAGCATTTCAAATTAACATTAGAATCAAGAGTTGCCTGTTCTCCCACTTTCAGCAACACTTAAGTATTGAAAAATACACAGACTAAAAAAAGCAAACACCTGATACCATTTCTAATGAACATAAGAAAGGAAGAAGAAGAGAGGAGAAAAGTAGAGAGAGTAAGAAAGTATAATAAATATGGCATTCTAAAAATTAATTTGTTAAATGCTCAAAAAATACAACTTGTTTCTTACAATCATAACTCTGTAGTTACTGGGTAAGTTATTTACTTTGTGACATGTCCTCTCAACTGTAATTCATGAGGTACAAAATATTTCTTTCCATGTTTTCAAGTGCCTGGTACACTAGGCACTCAATAAATACATGTTGGATGGATAAGTAAATGCATTTGTTCACCATTGTTATATAAAATTATATTTTGTTTGCCATGTGATTTTGTTTTAAAATTTTTAAATGTCCACATCATCTTCGATAAATATCAGGCCACTTATACTGTCCTTATATCTATGTCATTCAAAGAGTTTTAATTAGGTATTGCATTTTCTAACAATAGGGCTTTAATTTATTTAACTAATGTATTTGGAACACACAGAAAGCAAGGCAAAGTGATGTTAAGTGGTGAGAGAGATGTTCAAAGAAGTATAAAGCAGGAATGTGACATCCTCAATATTGAGTATAAGGGAGGAGGGGCACCTGGCTGGCTCAGTCCATAGAGCACGTGACTTTTGATATCAGGGTTATGAGTTCAAGCCGAACATTGGGCATAGAGCTTACCTTAAAAGAAAAAAAAAGTAAAAAAATAAAGAAAAAGGATAAGGGAGCAAGTTTTCATCTATGTTGTGCAAAACAACAAGAGAATTATTAATTCCAATAAAGCAGTTCTATTGGTTATAGCCCTTATAGGAAAAAATAATGGTCATAACTATAATATCCATGGATTGTCTACTCTGTTACATATTTACATTTCCTTCTTTATATCCATCACAACCGTAAGACTTAGCTATTATTATTACAGATGAGAAAACTGAGTCTCAGAAATCTGAAGCACTAGGAATTTTAAATAGCAGTATTACAAACCAGTTGGTTTTAAAAAGGAGAGGGCTCATTAAAATATACTTCTGCTAATAATTAAAATACTAAAATATTTGGTAGAAACTGACATGTTCATCTTTGATTCCTACACACTCACTCACACACACACACAAACACACATACCTAGATACTGTTCTTAGTCACATTAGCATGTTTAATCACACGGATAGAGAGTAGTGCTTTTTCAGCTTCACTGGGTATCAGAATCATCTGAAGGTTGGTAGAGAACAGATTTCCAGGTAGCAGTCCCAGAGTTTCTGATTCAATAGGTTGGAATGGGGCCTGGGGATATTCATGTATAACAAGTGCCTAGCTGATGCTGATACACTACACTATGAAAAGCACTAATCCTGAGGTATAATCCCCACACAAGGTGCTCTTTTGGAGTGTAATAATACAGAGGTGATCTCTATTATCTCAGAGGAATGAGCTTTGTCTTTGCAGTTCATGCAGGCTAATGGATAGAATGTTTACCACTGCTGCTAGACATGTGGGAAAGCATTGCTGTTTGAGTTGAGACAGAGGCAGAGTGACAATAATTTATTAACGGAAAAGAGAATTTAATTCTTTCTGGATTCTTTGAGACTTTTTGAGATTGTCAAAGGATTATAAAATAATTCTCATACATCTCTTCCACAATAAGTGAGTTGCATTTTCCCAAATTAAATATGTGATGGGGGGTGGGGTGCAGAAGAGAGATGAGTTATCAATTCCAGGTGATTTGGGCTTTCAGCTACTTTTCCTAAGAGAGCAGAGCTGATCCCAGAAATCCATTTGTGACATGCAGGAACTTCAACTGCTTTAGCTGAGGGTGAAATAAGAGTGCTCAAACTATATATCTGTGAGGCATTCCAGGCCTTTACGGAATGTAGAGCATTTCTGTTTCAAAGACTAAGGGCAAGTTGGAGGATAGATAAAGATCTCCAAAGGCACAGAAAGCTGAGAATGGACTTAGAGAAAAGGACAACTCCTCTGTGACCCAAAAAGCTGCAGCTGCGCTGTAGGACAGACAGAATAAGATAAGCTGAAGACTTAACTAAAAAAAAGCACAGAGATCTTGGGGATCATGCAAAAATGCAGGTTCCAAACTTTTCTGAAGGAAATGTTCTGATCCCTCCTCAAAACATTTGAAGGTATGGAGCAAATGAAATCAAAGTGGCATAAAAAGCCTAAATACAATGCAAATAGACCTCATGTTTACTCAACACTTCACATCAATAATGTGTAAAATGAAGGGGCACACTCTTTTCTGAAGGTAAATGGAGAGCAAAAGAAGTAGAAGAAATATTTGAGAAAATAAAAGAATTAGAGCATATTAAAAAATGAAAAACATCCACCCGCAGATTCAAGAAGCTCAATCCTTTTACATACTTTTGTGCAATATAGCTTAATAGCCAAACTCAAAATATTAGGGGATATTGCATTATTCGTATTGTATTACTTAACATATTGCATTACTCATACATATTGCATTACTTATATTTCTTAACATATTTCATTACTCATACAGAAGATATACATGATGTATAATATATAACTCTTACTACATATTTGTAAATTAGAATATAGAATGTTTCCAAAATTTATATTATCCCAGCACTACCCGATTTTTAGTTAGTTCAATAAATTGAGACATCATGATTACTATTGTAAATATGGACCCTGAAAAACAAACCTCAGTTGTCATGCATTCTGGGTTCAAAATAACATGATTCATGCTGTTTCTAACTGAAACTAAGTTCCCTATCTCCCAGGCAGGCTCATTTTATGTAGAAAAAAATCTCTACGGAAGTGCAATGTTTGGTCAATTAAATTATAAAGCATAATAAGCCAACAACTTGAATTATCACATCAGCAGTTCTATGAATTAAAAGAACAGAATTTAGAGATGTTTTAGAGAGAAATATTAGACTCAAGAGTCACTGCTTACAGGGTTTGAAAGCATCGTGGCTAAAGAGGTCACAAACAGCTGCAGTGTATTAATGCAATTCAATAAAATATACATACATGCACACACATACACACAATCATACTCAAAGAATGCTGACAAAACCAAGCATCTAGACAAATTTAAGCAAAATTCTAGTCAGCTTTCCAAGACCACTAACAAGTTTAAATTATTGGTGGTTGAGTAGGTATTAAATGCAAAGTAAAGTTAGATTTTTTTTTTTCATTTTAGTGTTAGTACTGTTGTGTTAGCCCAAATCGAAAAGTCTGCACTGCAGTGAACAAATACAGCTACCCATTTTTTAATTGACAATGGAAAAAAATTCTTTTTTTAAATTAATTTTTAAATTTTTTTTAAAGATTTTATTTATTTATTTGACAGAGAGAGACACAGCGAGAGAGGGAACACAAGGAGGGGGAGTGGGAGAGAGAGAAGCAGGCTTCCCGCGGAGCAGTGCGGGGCTCGATCCCAGGACGCTGGGATCCTAACCTGAGCCAAAGGCAGACGCTTAATGACTGAGCTACTCAGGTGCCCCAATTTTTAAATTGTCTAAATGAGAAAACCAAAATAATCTGTGACCAGGTTACAAAGGTTTTAAAAAGTTTTCATTTTCCATGCCATAATGATACACAGATTTATGATTTTCCTACAGAAATTTTAATTATTTATTCCTGATGAAGTCACTTCAAAATGTTATTGAATCTTTTGTTTAAATTCCAATTGTGTCTTTTCACATTTATCAAATGCACCAAGAATCACAGGATGTGCAAATAGCTCAGGGGTTTATCCAAAGTTACTGAGTCCCTAATTGTGGACTCTATGTTGTTAGGAAAATGAGGGGAGTATGTGTCATTTTACATGTTAAGGATGGCTGAACACAATGGAATGTTGTGTATGAACAATGCATCAAAGTGTATTTCAAATGCATTGTCATCAGCAAAATTACCAGTGAATTTTGTAAGCACTTAATATGTCTCATTACCAGAGAATACAGTAAAGATTTATGCTTGTAAGTTTCAGGAAAGGTAATTAAAGTTTCCTATAAAAAGAGCCCACAAAACTAGGGAAGAAGGATTCATAAAATAAATAAGCAATAACATAATTTTTGATGCTCTTCATGTGTGAATTGCCCACAAAGTTTTTCAACAGGGTTGTTCAATTTAAAAGCCCTTATTTTGCAGTCCTTACACAGCAGAAACTCCCAGACATTGAAAAGAGAAGTCCATTTAAAAGAGGATTTAAGAGCAAACTAATAGAGGCGTTTTGTTTTTTGTTTTTTGTTTTTTTACCTGCTTAGAGCCTGCACTTCTTTTATCTGATTCAGAATAAACTTAACCATGAAATGCTTAGGAATAGCATTTACGGAAATCAATTACTTTCCATAAAAATTGACAAAATCCAATTCATTAGCTATTTTACTAATTTGTGAACTACATTTATTAATAAAGTGATAGAACATTAAACTAATATTCTGCTATGCTGTCCAATATAGTGGACCCTAGACATGTTACTATTTCAATTAATATTTATCAAAATTTAATAAAAATAAGAATTGAGTTTCTCTGTCCACATTTCAAATGCTGAGGAGTTACATGTGGCTAAGAACTACCATATTGAACAGTGCAATAATAAAACATTTCCATCATTTTAGAAATATCTATTAGAACTGGTGTAGAGTGATGTATCTTAGATTAGTTGGTATGTAGTGATGATAAGCAGCTGAGAGGGCTTCTAGTTTTCAAAAATATATACCAGTAAATGTATGTCTTATCATATATAAGATATTTACATTTTTTGTAGAGAAGTTATTACATATTTTGGACCATATACTTCTAAGTAACTGGATTTTCTATTAATTTATTTTATAGGAAGGAACCCAGGAAAATTTCTAAATTTAATAAATGTGTGCTCTTTTCTGATTTTTTCCTATTGAAAGTATGATTGTTTTCATTTTTTTTAAAGATTTTATTTATTTATTTATTTGAGAGAGAGAGAGAATGAGAGACAGAGAGCACGAGAGGGGGGAGGGTCAGAGGGAGAAGCAGACTCCCCGCCGAGCAGGGAGCCCGACGTGGGACTCGATCCCGGGACTCCGGGATCATGACCCGAGCCGAAGGCAGTTGCTTAACCAACTGAGCCACCCAGGCGCCCAGTATGATTGTTTAAAAATGTTTGTAACTGAGCCACCCAGGCGCCCAGTATGATTGTTTAAAAATGTTTGTAACTGAGCCACCCAGGCGCCCAGTATGATTGTTTAAAAATGTTTGTAACTGAGCCACCCAGGCGCCCAGTATGATTGTTTAAAAATGTTTGTTTTGGGCACCTGGGTGGCTCAGTTGGTTAAGCAACTGCCTTCGGCTCGGGTCATGATCCCGGAGTCCCGGGATCGAGTCCCACGTCGGGCTCCCTGCTCGGCGGGGAGTCTGCTTCTCCCTCTGACCCTCCCCCCTCTCGTGCTCTCTGTCTCTCATTCTCTCTCTCTCTCTCTCAAATAAATAAAATCTTTAAAAAAAAAAATGTTTGTTTTTTTGCTACTTTTAAATATTGATTGATTTTATTTATAATTTTTAATATTTTCCATAGTGGTTTTTTTGCATCATTAATTTACAGTACTTAGATTTAAGCTAGGTCAAGAAATGTATTACTAAAAATCACAAAAGTTTGGTTTTTGTTTCAAAATGAAGTATGCAATAAATTCTATGGAAATAAAAAATGATTATAAAGCTTAACATTAACCAGATTATACACCATCAAGATTCCAAAGTATCATAGTTATTTTTATTTTAATATTGTCATATTTCTTATGAAACAAATTAATATGAAATAGAAAATATGGGAGGGAAAAACAACAAAGAGGTACAATAAGTGTAATAAGACACAATTTAGATATGAGTTAAGTGCAATTTAAATGCAATCTCATTGACTCACTTCCTTAACATATGCTTATCTGTTATATTATTCTGTCTATTTTTCTTCCTCAAAAATGCCTCTCATTCTAAAGTTTAGTCCAGAAGGCTGCCCTTTTGGAACTATAGCCTGAATAAACAGTAGTGACCTATGTGAACAGTTATCCTGTGTGACTTAATTGGCCACACTTATAAAGCTTAGCTTTGCACTTCCTTTTCTGAGGTATTTGTTGATATTTTTATGCAAAGGGAGAATGATCAAGTCCAGTAATAAAAAGGACAGTTTGATAGTACAGAAGATAATGATCTTCTGGCATTTGCTTCAAACATCTAGTAACGTTCATTGAGTGGTAAAGAGATCTCCTTCTTGGAAGAGGGTATATAACATTTGTTTATTCCTAAGATATTTAATGAGTTCTATTATGTGAAGGAATTGCACTAGACTTTCCCACACAATGAGACTGGTATATTGCTCAGGCCATTAGGGATGAGTGGAAATGTTTTGTTTTGATGATTATCAAATGACTTTCAAAGATGAATACATGATTTCATCAGGTTTTTCAACCTCAGCACTATTGAAATTTTGGACCAAATATGTCTTATTTTCAGGGATTGTCCTGTGCATTGTTAAGACAATAGTATCTTTGGCTTCTACCCACTAGATGCCAGTAGCATTCTCAGTGAAAACTAAAAATGTCACTAGATTTTCCAAAGTTCCTTTTGGGGTGAGGGGTTTAAAACTGCCTCCAGTTGATAAATATTGGACTAGACTACCAGTTATTGATAAGTACCAGGATGAAGATTTTCACAAAATTGCTCAAGAGTGATCATCTTTTTGCATAGCATATAGTCTGCCGGATAGAGATGGAAATTGTTCCTCTCGGGATTTCAGTGGAGTGATAAGGTGGAAATCAACTCAGTGTAGGCAGTAATAGAGAAATGGGAGTCAGAAATTAGAGACAATAAATGAGATCCAGTATGCCAAGATACTTGGTTATGAAGGACTTTGTGGGGTGACAATGAAGAGTTGAATGGAGTAAATATCATACAGATAGTTGATAACACAGACCTGAATCTCAGAGAGAGTTCTGGCTTGAGCTGTTCACATTGTAGTTGCATTAGTGTATTGTGGATAGGTTAGCTACAAACATGGCACTTTTATTTACTCTAGCTCTTTTTAAATTTTGAATTAAAAATTATATCAATTAAGACAATTAAAGGACATTCCCAAAATATCTGACCAGACTCTTTAAATTTTCCAAAGTCCTAAAAGACAAGGAAAGACTGATAAATTGTCCCATATCGGAGGGTACCAAGGAGATATTTAAACTAGATGCAGTGAGGGATCCCAGGTAGTATTCTGGAGCAGAAAAAGAATATTACTAGAGAGAAAGCTTCTACAGTCCAAATGCTTGTTGTACTTTAGTAGTTATAGCACTGTACCAAGGTTCATATTTTAGTTTTGATTCATATTTTGTCTAAATATTTTATCTAGGTAATTTCTTTTTTAAAAATGTGTTGATCTTTTATTATGGTCTACAATTATGTTTCAACAAGCCAGTGTTTTTCTTTTTTATTATGAGCTTCATTTTCTCTCAGAAAGGACCTTGAAAGTAAGATACTCTCTAACACAATTCTGTTCTAACGTCTGTATCTTTAAATAATTTTTCATATGTTATATATATTTTATTTTGATGGAGAATCAATGGTAAAATTAATATTTATTTTATATATCCTTTTCATATTTGTTAAAAATGCTACTTACATTTTAAATAAATTATCAATATATACAGGACCATTTTTGGAATTTTACTCTTTATTAACTTAATTTTTTTTAATTTGATTTCATATGGATTTTTTTTTAGATTTTATTTATTTATTCATGAGAGACAGAGGGGGAGAGAGAGAGAGAGAGAGGCAGAGGGAGAAGCAGGCTCCCAAGGAGCAGGGAGCCCGATGCGGGACTCGATCCCAAGACCCTGGGATCATGACCTGAACCGAAGGCAGACGCTTAACCATCTGAGCCACCCAGGCGCCCTTAACTTAATTTTTTAATAATGATATACTTCATGTTTTAAGACAAGCCTGAAAAATATTATGACAAATTTTTTACCTTTTTGTTTTTTTAAAAAAATTGTCTTTATTACTCTTGCTCATTTAATCTTCCTGATAAACTTCAGATTTAATTTATCATGTTACCAAAAACATGTATTTGTACATTGACATTAATTTGAAGATCTAAATTCATTTAGAAGGATTGAAATCTCTGATATGTTTATATATTTTTATATTATCTCTCAGAAAATAATATAATTTCAATTTCTTTAGTTCTTTAAGGTTATATTTTACTTCTAATTGTCTTTGCATATCAAAAATAAATTGTTTTTATGTTGAAAGGGAGTATTTTTCATAACTATGCTAAGTATTTCACATAATTACATAAGAATTTATTGACTTTCATATACTAATCAGACACCTAACTAATCCCTTTTAACATAAAATTATGTTTCAATTAATTCTCTGTGGCTTTCCAGATAATGAATCTTATCATCTATAAATAATGATGGTACTTAAAATCTAAGTTGCACTTACTACATGCTAGCCACTTTTTTGAAAATTTTGTAAATATTAGCTCATGTAATATAGATTTGTAGTTTATTTTTCTTGTCTCATTGCACTGTCTTATATACCTTTAAATAATAATGAAAACAACAGTAACATTCATATTTTTATTTTTTTTATTCAACTATAATTAATATACAGTGTTGTATTAGTTTCAGGTATACAATATAATAATTCAGTAATTCTCTATATCACTCCGTGCACATCAAGATGAGTATTCTCTTAATCTTCTTTCTCTCTTTCCCCCATCTTCCCATCCACCTCCCCTTATGACATCCACCAGTTTGTTCTCTGTATTTAAGAGTCTGGTTTTTTGTTTGTCTCTTTCAACTTGTTTGCTCATTTGTATTCTTTCTTAAGTTCCACATGTGAGTGAACTCATGGTTTTTGTCTTTCTCTGACTCACATTTTATTTAGCATTATACCCTCTAGGTCCATCCATGTTGTTGCAAATGACAAGATTTCATTCTTTTTTATGGCTGACTAATATTCCATTTTATATATACACCACATCTGCTTTATCCATTCATCTATCAGTGGACACTTGGGTTGATTCCATATCTTGGCTATTGTGAATAATGCTGCACTAAACGGGGGTGCATATATCTTTCTGATTTAGTCTTTTCATTTGATTTGGGTAAGTACCCAAAATCAATGCTGTCCATATATTGTTTGTCCTCATCTTTAGGAATTCTATCATATGTTTTCCCTATTTACTGTATACATCAACACTTAAAATTAGACCAAGATATTTGTGAATTTACCATGTCACTGAGCTACCCAGTTTGAATTGTACTTCAGTGAGTTTCCTATAGCAAATGAAATTGGAAATAAAATATAAATCCCTTGCCTATAAAGATTAAATTTATGTCACTTCTTTTTAGCAAAGTGCTAATTATCAACATATATAACTTCTGTAAGTTCATGGAATTTTATGACAGTAAATTAATTTAAGTATCAAAGTATACTTATATATATATATGTATATATGAGAAAGTATATATAATAAAGAATAAATATATTCTCAAACTTAAAAGGGCATTTTTGATGGCCAAAGATAACTATTTTCCATTTTCCAGAGAAAGTTAATTTGATAGAAGAAAATGAAAGGCGTAGTGACATTGGGTATAGTTTCTTTTTATTTCTTGAAAATGACAGATTTTGTGCTACATGTACTGAAAATACTTGTAAAATCCTTATTTTCCTTTTTTGTTATGGTTGTCAACCAACAGCTATAATATATGTAATTATATATTACATGTAAAAAAAAATTTTGAGGCTAATTTTCAGAGTTGAAATTCAAGTATAACAAATCAGAGCCTTAGCTTTGCTAGCATTTTCTTTTCTGACACTGCAGAAGATATATATTCCCCAAGTGTCGAATATCCTGGTATATATAACTGAAGTAATCATACCATTGTCAAAACATTTAGTACTCAGGTTATAGACACTATGTGTACTGCCTGATTTGTGAAGCACTTTCTTAAATTCTTAATGAACTTCTCTGTAGGAAGATCTTCAGGTTGTAACATATGTATAAACTTCCAGGCCCAATATTTGGAACTCTCAGTTAAAGATATATTTTAAGATATGGTATCTTTAAGTTACTTCCTTATGAGTTGGGCATTTTTCTTCTCTAAGTATTAGGTGAAGAGCCAGTTCAAACCTTTTCGCCGTAGTTATGTTTAGCAGATGTGGCTTCCTCTGGATTTAAGAAATCATAGAAAGCCAGGAATTAAAGTGAAAAAATGTCTTGGAAGCATGGTGAAGAAAGTTATTGACTTTTATTATTTAATTTGATCACGACAGAATCCATTTGTAAAATTAAACTTCATAAATCACAAACTCTCCTGTAAAATCTTGGACAATATATTTAAATAAAGTATGGAGAAAAATAAACTATTTTATTGGCATATAAATTCAGAGAGGAAAGAAGAATTAGAGCATTCCAGGCCCTGGTGTTTGGAGAATGGGGTCAGATAGCGAATCATTTTATAATTTATTATATTCCATTAATATAATATAGTAAAATTAAATAGAGGATGTGATTTTCAAACTGATAACAGAACAAACAAAATGAGGAAAAACCTTATACAAATGAAGGAGAATATGAATAAACAATAAATGGGATGAATGGAATGTACAAAATAAGATATATTTTGAAACATATCATGAGCTATCAATAATCACTGTAAATATGAAACTCCCTGTAAAGCTACAGATAATATGAGTTGTTATAGGGATGCCTGGGTGGCTAATTCAGTTAATCATCTGCCTTCAGCTCAGATCATGATCCCAGGGTCCTGGGATCCCTGTGTCCTGGCCCATACCAGGGTCCTTGCTCAGCGGGGAGCCTGCTTCTCCTTCTGCCTGCTTCCCTCTCCTTGTGCTCTCTCTCCCTCTGACCAATAAATAAATAAAGTCTTTAAAAAAATGACTTATTATGAAAGCAGAAATGTCAGACAGCATAGAGTTTAATTCAAAAAACATTCTTAAAAATAAGGAAAAGTACAGTATTAAGAGGTTTAATTCCTCTTGTGTCTTGATGAGATCAGTTTGTAAAAGTCCAAATGCATTTTGATATACCAGCAGTATACAGTTAGATAATGCACTTTAATATGCAATAAAGCATCAACCAAATATTGTTTTAACAGATTCCTTGTTTTTCTAGAAAAAGCTTATCTCTTAACTAATAAAATGACATTTACCAGATCATTTTTTTCTATGTACCTTGCCATTTTCCTACAAATCTATTAAAGTTAAACATTATTTTTATTATTATATGTATCATTTAATAAGTATATTGTTTTGTGATTATAATTATAAAGAAATTGATTATATGTATGTTATAAATAATTATATCCCAAATAAAATTGGGATATCCAGTGAATTTCCTCCCTGGCTAAAAATGTCTTCATTCTTTGTTATCTTTGATTTATCATTTTCCTTGAATAATTATTGCAATCTAGCCACAATTTCACTGCTCTGATTTTTTGATTATGCTGTTTTTACTCTTTCAGTGGCTTTTTATAGCCAGAAAATACTCTCATATTCCTGTTTACAGGGCCCTTTATATGTCCACTGCCTTCCTCTCTAACTTCATCCTGACCCCCCTTCATTCATTGCACTCCCACATAACAGGGCTACTTTGAAGTATTTGAGCAATCTACTTTTCTTTAACAGCTCCTTTGAAACTTGGTTTTATTACATCCTTATTCTCTTCTTTAAAGAAAATCAAATAATGGCCCAAAGATACACAGTAAGAACTAAGAGCTGGAGCTAAAAACTAGTAGTGTCAGTCACTAAATTCCTGAATCATGTTACAAGGAAAATGACCATTTTTGTTTTGTTTTGTTTTGTTTTGTTTTGTTTTGTTTTATAACAGAGTAACTCTAAAATATATATGAGGAGGAAAGGTGAACAGCAGGTTCTTAGGTCATTCCTCTAACTTCAACACCGTCTTAGGACGTGACTCTTGGTCAGTCTCTGTGACAATATTAACTAAAAGGCTTGTTAGGAATTCTCAGGTCCAAGTTGTGAGATTTGGGCCAAAGACTACCTAAAGGATTACTTACTGGGCGCCTGGGTGGCTCAGCTGGTTAAGCAACTGCCTTCGGCTCAGGTCATGATCCTGGAGTCCTGGGATCGAGTCCCGCATCGGGCTTCCTGCTCAGCAGGGAGTTTGCTTCTCCCTCTGACCCTCTTCCCTCTCATGCTCTCTCTCTACCATTCTCTCTCTCAAATAAATAAAACCTTAAAAAAAAAATAAAGGATTAACTACCTTTATCTATTGTGAAGATCCAGTAATAGGTATCCAGCATTTATGAGGAGCAGCTAATCTAGAGAATAGGCCCAGACCGCTGTGCCTTAGGACTATGTATATTTACAAGATGTCAAAGTGGAAAGAACCAATACTGATGGCTTCCATGATCAGAGGCTGTTCCTGCACACTCAAGCCTCTCATGACTGTGCATGTCTTGAGGCTATCAGAACTCTGCCTGGAATCCATTGGATGTCTGTGAAGCTGTTGCTATGTATGCTGTTTTGTTTCCTACCCTATATATTTTCTGATAACTAAGTAAACTTGATACTGGTTGAAGCTTCTGGTGCAGCTTGTTTCTCTTAAGTTGTCAACCTGCTCTTACCTAAGAGTTGATGCTCCTCTAAGCTGGTAGTATATTAAAAACTGCACAACCCAGATGACACTGAAACAATCCTATTCAAATTTCAATGAATCTCTGTTTAATTTTATTCTTATATGACCTGATACAAGTTGTAAACAATGTTTTTTCCAGATTATACTAATATCTACACCTAGTTCTCTAATACAATAGGCACCAAGTAGAATATGATGTATCCCAAGGAATGCAAACCTTGGTATCTTTTGAACTTATACTATACATTAAGATGTTTAACAAATATTTCTAAATGATTTTATAGTTGTATCCTCACAAGCTTATACTGTAGCCATAGTATCAGGGGACATTTGTCAGAAATTCAATATAATAAAGTCAGAGCAAACAGTTGCCTTAATTCCCCCAGACAGAGAAGATTAAAGTACATCTATGTTGAAATTTTGATAAATGTTATATAGTTAGATGTTTATTTTACTGGTGATGTCTGTCTGAAGAGTGTATTTCATTAATTGTTCACTTAGTTTTGGTGGGCCAGTCATATAAACTGTCATTTTGTTATTTTGTGCATATTCAACAAAGAAAATATATTTGAAGGATATAGACCTATGTAGCAAACTCTTTTAAAGTAAGAAACTGATAACCATAAAATTTAAAACAGCATTACCTCTGTGGAAGAGGCAGAGATACAATAAGAAGGAGCAGTCAGAAAACTTCAAAGTAATGCTGTTGTTCAGGTTCTTAATTGGGGTGACTAGGTCACAGCTGAATTATTATGCCTAATAGTATTCACATGTGATGTTGGTTATATAATTACATTTGAGAAGTGTAACTGGGAAAGTCCTTGGGACAAGATCATTGTCTATGCTTACTAAATGTAAAATAACAGGAAAATTATAATGTGTCCTAAGTAAAAACTTCTTTTGACTCATTACTTTAAGAAGCCTAATCTAAGCCATTCTTTTTTTTATTGAAGATTTTATTTATTTATTCATGAGAGACAGAGAGAGAGAGAGAGAGAGAGAGAAAGGCAGAGGGAGAAGCAGGCTCCCAAGGAGCAGGGAGCCCGATGTGGGACTCGATCCCAGGACCCTGGGATCATGACCTGAGCCGAAGGCAGACGCTTAACCATCTGAGCCACCCAGGCACCCTAATCTAAGCCATTCTGTGAAAAAATTTCCCCAAAATGTAAAAATGATGTGTCCTGTATATTTAACTTATATATAACTTCTAATGCATAGAAAATTTGTGTTTACTTCCATATATATATTTTATCATCAATAATAATGTTTTATGATCGCAATTGAATTTGTAGAGATGAAATCACCAGGTACCATTCAATAGTAAGGAAAGACTTTGTTTTTTTTTTTGTTTGTTTGTTTTAAAGATTTTATTTATTTATTTGAGAGAGAGAGAGCACGAGAGGGAAGAGGGTCAGAGGGAGAAGCAGACCCCCCGCTGAGCAGGGAGCCCGATGTGGGACTCGATCCCGGGACTCCAGGATCATGACCTGAGCCGAAGGCAGTCGCTCAACCAACTGAGCCACCCAGGCGCCCCAGTAAAGAAAGACTTTGACTTATAACACTGTGAGCTATATTATTCTAACTTGGCATAGTGTATTTTTATTTATTGCTATGTTACAGATTGCCCCAAGATTTAATGGCTTAAAATAACACACATTTATTATCTCATAGTTTCTGTGGTTCAGGAATCTGGGCATAATTTAGCTGGGTCTTCTGCTTCACATTTCTCACAAAGTTGTAATCTGTGTCAGCCTAGGATCCGTAGTCTCATCCAAAGCCTCAAAAAGGGAAAGATCTCCTCTAAACCCACCTAGTTATTGTTGGTAGCTTTCAGATCCTTGTGGGTTGTTGGCTGGTGGCTGTCCTCAGTTTCTTATAACATGATCTCTCAAATGTGACAATTTACTTCATCAAAGCTGTATGCCGAGAAGTCACTAGAGTCCACTTGCAAGACAGAAGTTAGAGACTTTTGTAACCTAATCATGGAAGTGACATAGAACTTTGCCATGTTCTATCAGTTCCATTCCTACTTAAAGGCACAAGATTATATTGTCTGTCAATACTAGGTGGTGGTGGTCATTGTGAGGAACCACAGAATTGTATCTAGCACACATACAAGGCACAGATTAATTATCTTAAGTAACTTGGGTGTTTGGAATAAATCAGTAATAAATATATCTAGTTGGAAAGGTGTGGTGTGTTTGAATGTGAGAATAAGGCATGCCAACTCACTGTGCATTTGTAGCTACAAGCCTACTGAGATTGAAGGTATAACTTTCCCTTATGGTAGCATTTTACACAATTAAATTTAATGCATCTGACTAATTTCCTCTCAGACAGAGAGTCAGACACCGGAGAGACTTGGTCTAAATTACAGTCATTTAAATAGTATAGGTAATTCCATCTAGTAGGATGCTGAACATTTCATACACTTTGATCAAATGTTATGGCTTTTAATATCAACATAAATAACCAAACCACTCAAAAATGTGTTCAAATATCTCAACCTCAAGTATTAGCAATAAAAATTTACTATTTATATTTACTCTATGAAAACATTAAAATGGTTAAAATTATTATTTATAACATCAAAATATGTAGCACAACTCCATTTTAAAAGTAAAAGACATGGATTTTAAATCAAAATAACAACTCAGTACATAAGTATATAGTAAGGAAATAATAGGTATGTGAATTCTGTGGCAATCACCAATACATCTTTAGAGTACCCTCATGATTAAAACTTTTCCAAACCACATAAATATATAAGAAAGATACCAAGGGAACTTTGAGCACGGTTAACTATTTAAACTTCGTGACAGGGGCGCCTGGGTGGCTCAGTTGGTTAAGCGACTGCCTTCGGCTCAGGTCATGATCCTGAAGTCCTGGGATCGAGTCCCACATCGGGCTCCCTGCTCAGCGGGGAGTCTGCTTCTCCCTTTCCCACTCCCCCTGCTTGTGTTCCTGCTCTGGCTATCTCTGTCTCTGTCAAATAAATAAATAAAATCTTTAAAAAAAAAACCAAACAGTAATGCAGTGATGTGAGGACTGATCACTTGGATTAGTAGCATGGTGTAAGGACATCATATTTGACTGAACTTTATATAAAAAAGGTAAATAACTGGAGGAGGCTGGATGCTTTAATGCATTAACCACATGGAAAGGAACTAAGCAGATAGTTTTAAAGCCCTGGATACGGAGCTAGATTCTCAAAGTATGAACCCTGGCTCAGCAACTTAAATGCATTATGATTTGGGGAATGCTAATTTGTTTTTGTTTCATCTTTAAAATGGTGGTAACAAAACTATCTACTTTAGAAGATTTAAATACGTGAATGCATTTATTGTGCCCAGACCTTGCTTACTCAGGCCCTCTCTTAATTCTACAAGTTTTCTTTGGACTCCTCAAACTCCATTCTGAATAAAATTAACTTCAGTCCTTCTGAGATCCTGTGTGTATCCACCATCTCTTTTCAGTTGTCATGTGTTACACATACTGAACACCACCCCCCTTGCACCTTGCTATTGGAAATCCCTGCAAAATCCAAATCTTTCCTTATTATTTTACATTTCAAGAAACAGCCCCTGATCCTTTTCAGACCATTATTGGCAACTATCTTCTGAATAACAACATTGCAACGGGCTTACTTATTTTATAGACATTTCCACATGGTTGGTAGTTATTTATTTTTATGTTATCTCACTGGTCTGTGGGTTCTTCATAGCAGAGGTCATGTCTTTTAACACAGTATCTTTAGTGACAGCCATTGTGCCTCATACGTCGTGGATGTTCAGGAAATCCTGGGGCAAAGGGAAAGGGATTTGATTTTTCTGTATGCCTGGTGCCATGTGTCCTCTACATATTTTTCCTTAATTCTCATTACAAAGCTCTGCGGCCACATTTTTGTCTCCATTTTACAAGTGATAAAAGTAGAGTCTGAAAGAGTTAACTCCTTCTCATAAGATCACACACTAGTAATTATAAAGCAGGGAATGGTTCCTAGACCTGTCTAGTCTAAAGTTCATGCTCTTTTCACTACCCCCTGACTGAGTGAAAGATGACTAAAGCTGCATTTAAAGAAGGATGCCTGGTGTCCATGTGCATTATTCAGGGACTAATAAGAGCTCTCACTTGCTTTAGAGGAAGAAAAAGGCCATCTAAGGACAAGGGAGGCTGTTAGGGAAAGAGTAGCAGAGAAAAAGAAAACTAATGGCAAGACAAACTAGACCAGAACCTGGAAATGATGATACCAAAGAAAGCCTGGGAACCAGTAAAGAGTAGGTTCCAACAGATCACATGGTCTTTTTAGGAGTGACTACATTGTTTACTTAAGGCTATATAAAGTTATTCTTTTTCCTAACAGAGTCCAGCAAGAGCCCGTGTACTTACTGATACCAGCAGAGTAAGGGGAAAAAGAATTGCAGACAAGTTTATTTTTCAAACTATTGGTAAAATGAATTAAAAATGCAGTTTTCCCATATTTATGTACTATACAATTGCAAATTGCAAAACTGTAACAGTATATGGCTATCACTTTACTTTATGTGATGGTTAGTTTTATGTGTCACCTTGACTAGGCCATGGGTGCCCAGGTATTTGATTAAACAGTATCTGGAGTGTATATATGGGGGTGATTCTGGATGAGATTAACGTTTGAGTCAGTAGATCTGGTAAAGCAGATTGCCCTCCCTAATGTGGGTGGGCCTCATCCAACTGTTGAACAAAAAGATGAGTAAGAGGAGCAAGAGGGGATTCCTCCTGCTTGATGTCTTTGATCAGTTTCATTGGTTTTTGTCTTGCCTTCAGACTTGAACTGAAACACTGGCTCTTTCCTGGGTCTCAAGCATGCAGACCTTCGGCATAGAACTACACTATTGGCTCTCCTGGATCACCAACTGCCCACCACATATTGTGGGACCTCTATAATCACTTGCATCAATTATATTATATGGTGTGCCTACCATGATCTTCATAGTAAAAACTGAAAACTGACCTCACATTTTGTTATCTATTTTCCTGCTACAGTGACCCCAAAATTCAATGGTTTAAAAAATAAACATTTTTATTATCATTTATGGCTTTTGTGGATCAGAAATTTAGGAAGAGCTTGCATAGAGTGGTACTGCCTTTGGGACTCAATGATTTTGCAGATAGATCATTACTGGAGCTGTAGCATCTGAAGGCTGGCCAGGAATTTCTTTCTTCATAGAGTCTTAAAATTTCTCTATGGTGCCTTTCATCCAGGACTTGTTTGATCTTTCTTACAATATGGAGGATTAAGGACAATCGAATTTCTTATAGTTCAGGGCTCCAGGGTGAGTGTTTTGGCAAAGAAACCAGAAGTCTTTCTACCTTTTTCTGACCTAGCCTTTGGAAAACATACAACATCACATCTTTCTGGTTGAAGTGGAGTTATATTTTGCCCAGAGTCAAGCAAAGATGTCATGGTCCCCACTTTTGACCAGAAGAGTATCAAGTTCACATTATAAAAAAGCACATAGGATTTGTTAAGCTGTCTTCAGAAAATACAATCCAATGGGGCACCTGGGTGGCTCAGTCAGTTGAATGAATGACTCTTGGTTTTAGCTTAGATCATGATCTCATGAGTTGTGAGATCCCATTGGCCTCAGGCCTCAGCTTGCTGCTCAGCAAGGGGTTGGCTTGAAGAGTCTCTCCCTCTGCCTCCCCCACTCGTGTGTGTGCACACACGTGCACGCTCTAAAATCTTAAAAAAAATAAAATAAAAGGAAATACAGGGGTGCCTGGGTGGCTCAGTCAGTTAGGTGTCTGCCTTCAACTCAGGTCATGATCTCCGGGTCCTGGGATCGTGCCCTGCATCTGGCTCCCTGCTCAGTGGGGAGTCTGTTTCTCTCTCTGCCTCACCCTTCTGCTTCTGCTCTCTCTCTCTCTTTCTCTCATGAATTAATAAATCTTAAAAAAAATACAATCTAATACTCTCATTTATTATATACTGATGTCTATTGAACCCCCCAAAAGACACATTAGAATGTAAATTACACAAGGACAGAGCTGTTTCTGTTCTGGGTTTCTATGATTATGTAAGAAGTTATTGACTTTCATCTTCTAATCAGGTACCTTATGAAACTCCTTATGACATAAAATTATCTTTCAAATGATTCTTTGGAGTTTTCCCAGATAATGCATCGTGACATCAATAAATCATGATGCCACTTGAAATCTCTTATGTAGAACTTACATGCCCAAGCTTGAATATTTTGTAACTATTGGTTCATATAATATAGATTTATAATGTATTTCTGTTATTGCAGTTTTATATAACTTAAAAATAGTGTTGACTAGTAGCGATGACAACATATTTTTTTCTTAACACACTGTTGTCCATATATTCCTTGATGATAAATACCATACTACTTTTAACATTTTATCCCATGTTTTTAAACTGATTGGTACAAAATAGTTTATGAATATTTAAAATTTATTTTGTATTTGTGTGTGTCACTGCTGTCAAAGTTAGAATACAAGTGTCTTGTCGACTCAGGAATGGGGCACTTTGAATTCTTCAAATTTGTATAAATATATTTTAAAGTCATGTACATTAAATATAATACATAGTTACTGCTTGTTAAATTGCCTAGTACATAGGAAGTAGGTGATGTATAAAACCCATTGTCACCCCAACCCCCATACTTTTGCAACTTGCTCTCAAATGTTCCAGATGTTCTAGGGATTTGATATATATCAACGAACAAAATACACAAAGATGCTTGTACTCATATAGCTGAGAAACTAATATAATTAATTTTTTTGTATGAAACGAGAGTGCAACAGTTTTTTTAGATTTATTTATTTATTTTAGAGACAGAGGAAGTGAGTGAGGGGAGGAGCAGAGGGAGAGAGAATCCAGAAGCAGACTCCCTGCTGAGCACAGAGCCTTGTGTTGGGTTCAATCCCAGGACCCCCAAGATCATGGCCTGAGCTGAAATCAAGAGTTGGCAGCCCAACCAACTGAGCCAGCCAGGTGCCCCAAAAGTTCAACAATTTAAACTAGAATTCTACTTGAACTTAGGAATACATAATATGTCGGTAAATAAAATGACTTCATTTTAAACATATTTATCTCTACATATTTATAGGCGATGTAGTAACAAATAATAAATGCACAATAAAAATCAGCTTTTATGTGACCATTTAAGTTAACTGTTGATACGGCACATTAAATACTATTTTCAGAAATAGAACTCTTTCCTTATAAGGGACTGTATTAATTTTAGAATCTTTATTATAGAAACAGTAATAAACAGAAATTAAAAACATATTTTAGAACAGAAGACTAAATATATTATGAAATAAATAACCAAGGTTTCTCTCCTGATATCTCTCTTTATTAAATATTTACAAGTGCCTGTATTTTCTTTTCCAGATACAATGGGAGGTATTGTAGATAACACAGTGAAAAGGAAAAGTATCTTCTATGCCATGACAGAGCTTATAGTGAAGTAGAAGAAAGCTAAAATAAACACCTAAAAAAATAAGAAATTAAATTAAATATTTATAAATTGTGCCAAATTGTTGATATGAAAAATATAGTACTACAAAAGAGAATAACAGTTTGGCAGAGGCTCTTTGATATTCTACAGACATCTCCTCTAGAGTAGAACTCTTAGATTTTTAGAGAGTACCTGGGTACTTCAAATAAGTACTGACTTATCAAATTTTTCTTGATATTAGCAATGGCCATGGGACCAACTTCCAGTCAGTGGAAGAAAAATAGAACTTTCTCTTCTTTATCTCCTTCCTGACATCCGAATGTGATGTGAGGACCTAAAGCCATCATTGTGCACCATGAGATGGTGGCCACATGTTGAAAAAGTAGGAAGAGCAAGAGAGAAGGTTGTGGTTACCAGATGACTGAGGAACTAGTAGGTTACCCCAAGACTTCCTGTGAGGAGTTTTATATGAGAAAGAATTCCTTGAGGTTGAAACATAAGGGATTTAAAAAAACACAGTCCTGTGACTACAAATTGAGTGAAGTAGTAAGGGCAAGGAAAGATAGAAAACAGACCAGCAGGAAAGTGTTTTGCCTTAAAGGGAATAAAATAAGGCTAATGTGGGTAAAACCAAGTATGTTAGTGAGAAGATATTAAAATATAAAGTTGAAAAAAGGTTTGAAAGTTGCACACCATTCTTTGATTATACAATTATTTATTCAACACCTACTCTGTGCTTGCTGCTGTTTTAAGCTGGAGAATACTGTAATGATCAGGTCAGAAAAGGTCCCTTTTTCTCACTGCATGCTTTTTCTGGAAGAAGATTAAAAGATAAGTAAGCAAACAAGCAAATAGTATGCAGGCTATACAGAGTTTGGTCTGTAGGATGCAGGGGTTCCTCAAGTAGTCAAGTCTGAGAGACAATATCCCAGTTGATACTTGTGTAGAAACAATAAAACAACCATGTCAAGGATGAAGGCAGAAGGTTATAACTTGGGGTGGAAATAATTGATCATGGGTGGTATATGATATAAGAGAATTATACAATGATCAGATAGGGTTGTCTTAATGCAAGAGATTAGATCATATTCTAAATTCAGTGGGAAAAAGTGCTAACAGTGAAATGACATGACTTAAGATACTAGTATGGTTGTCATATGCAGACTAGATTGGAGAGGGTAAAGATACCTACCAACTAGAGGCTGAACTGTGTCTTGATAAGAGATATTTGTTTTGCCAGGAAATTGACTGTAAATATAGAAAAAAAATTCAGGAATTCAATATATATTTGGACAAAGACAAAGGGCATGCTGTCTTCTGGTTTTAGCTTTTGCAAAGTGCTTGTTATTCCCACCCTCACAGTAAGAAAAAGAAAAAAGACCTTCAAAACTCCCCTTGATATTAGTTGTGGCCACCTTACAAGCTAAATATCAACAAAATTTCTTGGATGCATCAGAGGATTGAAATTTCTGGCAAACTACCATCCCCAAATCTGGAGAGTCGGGTATATCTGGGTAGGCAGAGCTGAGATCTGCTTATGTGGAGCAGAAGCTGCCAGATACCATAAGTTGGCAAGAATATTTAAACAGTACATTTGACATAGTGCTGGAAGTGAAGTACAGACTATCACGAGACTGAAATATTCCTGAGGTTTTACATTGGTAGGGAGTTTTCCACACTTTTGCAGGTTTTTCCTCCAGGTACCTCACCACGTTCTCGGAGACGGAGGATCAGAAAGGATCAGAGACGGCTGCCCAGGTGTAATGTCAGGGAAAAGGGGCAAAGTAGCCATTGTGAAACTGCTCAGACCTGTGTCCCCAACAAAGACTTGACCACTGGGGAAGGGAATTGACCAGAGTGCAACTCAGAAACCTTACCCATGTCAAGGAATGCAACACATCAAAGGAGCTAGCTTTTGCCTTCTTGGCACATCCATCCATCCATCCATCCATCCACAAATACATAAATAAAATTTATTTATACACACATATAAATAAATAAATAAACATATAAAGAAAAAGAAATAATAAATAAATGATAGTGAATGAATGACGTAGTCTATAGAGGAGAGGGCTATGAGGAAAGAGTTTGGGAACACTGTCACCAGGGAAGATACTAGGAGATAGGAAAGCTCTACTTCTAGAGAAGGGCAAAAATATTTCTGAAGGGCACACGCACCAAACACAGGCCCCCTAAAAGACTTAAAATCAGAGAATCATGTAACATCTCATGTTCTTACAACTTACCTTCATATTGAGAAGCACTGAGCAATAATAACAGTGGATTATGGCTACAAGACATAGACTTTCTCTGAGGAGCAGCATAAAAAGAAACTCCAAGGCCAACAGGTGAGAAAAAACAAGCTTACTAGAGCAGTTTGAAGCCTCTGGTGCCTATAATTATATGAAGCAGGAAACGTAGCCCCACTCTAGAAAGATTAATATAAAACCTCACTCTACAGGTCTATTTATCTCAGTAAATATTACTCCATACACTATGTCTGGTTTGGGACTAAAAATTACAAGCCATGTCAAAAGGCAAGAACAAATATGTCTGAAGAGACAAAGCAATCATCAGAGCCAGATTTAGATATGATACAGATGTTAGAACTATCAGACAGAGACTTTAAAATGACTATGATTAGTACCTTAATATTTCTGATGGGAAAGGTTGGCAACAGGCAAGTCCAAATAGGTCATGTCAACAGAGAGATAAAAGCTATAAGAAAAAGGGAAGGGGAGGAAATCCTAGATATCAAAACCAAAGTGACAGAATTGAATACCTTTCATTGACATACCAATAGACTCAACAAGATGAGGGGGAAAAAATCAGTGAACTTGAAGACAGGTCGATAGAAACTTCCTGAAATAAAATAAAAATGGAATAAACAGATCAGTGGTTGCCAAGGGTTCAGATGGAAGGGAATGGGTTGGATAGGTAAAGTGCAGGGTTTAGAGGGATAAAGCTATTGTATGTGATTCTCTAATGGGAAACGTAAAATATCAACTATTTGTCAAAATTCATATACTTTATAGCACAAGAACAAACCTTAATGCAAAGTGTTAAAAATGATCCAGGAGCCTAGGAAATAGCAGGCTGGAATACAAAGTGTGACAAAAGAATCTAACTGTATTACAAATGTATGAAACATTAATGAAAGGGATGGGAGAAAAGTTGCTGACCTGAGTAATTTTGGAAATGGTTGGAGTCTGTAAGGCAAAAAAGCAAAAGAAACTGTATATAAGCACTATACTTTGTTGGTAAAGTTGTTTCCCACAGGGGTATCAGTTAACAATTCTGATAACACTGTACTTATATGATGGAATCGAATAATTAAGTAAATGGATGTTGAATGGTCAGAGCCAGGTTTCTCACTGTTGAAGTAAAATTTACAGATAATCAAGGGGAGGGTACTAGAATGATCCATGTTGTGATGGGTTAGAATTAGAGACATCTGTATGAACTCGTGTTTAGCTTAACATGAAGGCAGACGGTTACACATAGAAATATTTACATATATGTTTTTATACACGAGTTAGCATACACACATATGTTTCCTTACTCTGTCAGCTGAGAGGGCCTAGAAGCAAGGGAACTCCAGTAACAATGAGCAGAACTAGCACCCAGATCTATACCATTCTCCAAATAAAGGAACTTGCACTTGTTAAAAAAAAATAGTTGATTCTGGACTATGAAAATAAGACAAAATAAGCTGGACCTTCTTGTAGACCAGAATGCAAGGAAGTCATTAAAAACAAGCAAACAAATGAAAATCCTCAAATACTGGAGTGCATTAGAGGCCCACAGGGCCAACTGAGACTTCCCAATGGCCAAGGATGGAACAATTTGGGCAAGAAAGTAAATTACTAATGGATTATTATTCAATATATAAAATGAATAGTCATCACCCTAAACAATATAGATAGGTAGGTAGGTAGGTAAGTAGGTAGATGATAGATAGATAGATAGACAGATAGATAGATAGAGAATAAATAAATCTCTTATGCAGACACATTTCAAACAATTTATTGAGATACTCCTCCCTGAAGGAGGATGAGAATATCACCCTACTCCTTAAGTGTAGTTTATAAATAATAACTTTCAAAGAGTGTAGAAAAGGAAGATAAAAGGGTAATTTTATAGTCGAGAAACCTAATAATGGCCAGGCGATCAAGGTTCACATTGTCAGCAATTAAGTCAAAAATGATAGCATGTACCCTTGGGGGTATATTGTGTTAAAAATGGTATTTCACGTCTGTGCTCTCCCATCCCAAACCCAAAAATCCAGTCTAACCACAAGAAAAGACATCAGACAAATGTCAGTTGAGGAACATTCTACAAAATACCTGACCAGTGCTTCTCAAAACTGTCCAGATCATGAAAAACAAGAAAAAACTGAGCAACTGTTGCAACTCAGAGGAACTTAAAGAGCCTTGATAAATAAATGTAGTGAGATATTCTGGATGGAATCCTGAAACAGCAAGAGGACATGAGGGAAAAACAAAATGTGAGTAAAGCACTGAGTTTAGATAACAATAGTGTATCAAATCAGTTCATTAATTGTGACAAATGTACCATAGCAATGTAGGAGGTTAGCAGTAAAAGAAATCAGGGCTGACTGTATAAGAATTGTTGGTACTGTCTTTTTACTTTTCTATAAATCCAAAATTACCTCAAAACAAAAACTTTTAAAATGCAAAAATAATTTAAAAAACAAATTATGCTAACATAATGTGCATTATATGTGTGTATGTATACGCATGTACATATATAAATGTAAATATACACATTATATATAAATATATAAAGTATATGTGCATGCCTGTATAAATATGTATGTATGTGCACACACACACGTATATAAAGAGTAGAGTAAATGACCATGAGTGACTTCCAAAATTTGAGGCAATCAAGATTACTTTCAAATTTCATCAAAGAGTTCTATAGTGTCTACATAAGATTCTCTACTTGCTCTCAAATAAAGCTACACCTTTTATTTGTCTGTGGAAGTTTTTAAAAATAGTGATATCTAGGTCCCACCCTAAAGGATTCTGATTGACTTGGTCTGTGAGGGGACTACACCTTATTTCATCATTTCTTCAGAGTTTCCACACACTTCATTATTGAGTTATCACTGAAAAATCACTATCTAGTTCATTTGTTCCAAATATTTATACTTCACTATACAGAAACATTATTTTATTAATGGAAAACATTTCATTAGATGATTAAACTTGAAGTCTAAAGTATAAGTCACTGATGTAACTAAATGAGTTTCATTTTAGGAGCAATTGATAAATCAGCTAAGTTATGTGTGAAAGGAAAACACATGACACAGTTTGAATTCAAACACTCTCCTGACAGGCAAAATCCTGGGTTTGCCAGTCCACTTTCTACCCAGGCTGCCCGGCTCTATCTAAATTGAAGAAATGTTGTATAATCTGCACTATCCAATATGGAACCATATGTGGTTATTGAGCATTTAAAATATAAGTAGTGTGACTTAAAACTGATTTAAAAAATTTTTAAATTTAATTTCAAATGATTTAAATTTCAGTAGCCACATGTAGCTAGTAGCTATCATATAAGACAGTATGATTCTAGACATTTGTTCTGCAGAACCTGAAAGAAGATGTGCCAATACCATACTTCATTGGTTTATATTCAAATACTTGCGTTCCTATTGGTCACAATAATGAAAGAGATATAAAATACGAAAATAGTGGGACCTGGGTGGCTCAGTTGGTTAAGCATCCACCTTTGGCTCAAGTCATGATCCAAGGGTCTTGGAATCGAGTCCCGCATCCCTCTCCCTCTGCCTGCCACTCCCCCCCTGCTTGTGCTCTCTCTCCCTGACAAATAAATAAGTAAAATATTATTTTTAAAAAAATATGAAAATAGTAAAGTAAGAAAACACAAAGTACCCAAGGTGATGACAGAGTAAAGAACTAGGAACTAAAGATTTTGGATACAGCTTGGATGGATATGCAAAGATTTGATCAAATTTCTTAGTTCATTTTAAACAAGTATATAAGCAAATAATGCAACCAATATAGAATGCAATATCTGTTTTCAATGAAACTTCTCTTTTAATGAAATACATATTTTAATCTTTGCTAAACTAGAAGTTCCCCTATTACATTACTCGATCATTATTTAAAAGAAAGTGCCAGAATATGTATCATTTCATCAAGCGATAGACATCTCCCATTTCCCATTCATCTGGATTATACATTATTTCCATGTGCTGCAATAAAATTCTGTACTTTCCCAAGTATTAGACTATAAATCTCTTTGGAAAGTGCTTTTTTTTGTATGTCACACACACCAGATTATACATTTGCAAGAGTATACAGTACTGAGGGGAGGGGGTGGGGGGATGGGTTAGCCTGGTGATGGGTATTAAAGAGGGCACATTCTGCATGGAGCACTGGGTGTTATGCACAAACAATGAATCATGGAACACTACATCCAAAACTAATGATGTAATGTATGGTGATTAACATAACAATAAAAAAATTTAAAAAAGAGTATACAGTACTTTCATAAGATTATAAAGTAAGAGCTAATTATACATTTGTTGAATAAAATTGAATGGTTATCTTCTTGTAGGCACTGAACTTAAATGTTGTATCTTTGCTCTTTTTAATTGCTTTCAAAGTCCTGGTTTATGACTCTTTTAGATAAAATCAGAAAACTTCAATGTTTCTTGCATATGCAATAAACCAGCCATTGTTTGCAAATCACCCTCTAAAACACAGGAAAAAAAAAACAAAAAACAAAAAAATATGGGCTTGATTCTGTTATATCATCAGGCCTTTTCTGTTTCCTTTGTGGTAAATTAGAATCTTTTGTGATTGTCTTCAGAGAGCTCTCCTACTGCTTTAAGCATACATGCCCGTTGATGTTATGGTTTTTAAAATGCATGTAATTGTGAATTACATAATATGTAAACAATTAAGATGGAGATTAAGGTTTCTTAGAATATTACTGTCAGCAAGAGCGTGATGTTTTATTTTAGAGATATTCAAAGTAATATATTAATATTTATGACATTTACTCAAGCTCCGCAATCTGTTATGATTTGTCTCTGGGACCAAATGTTTCCTTGTTACAAATCTGTTAAAAGAAAAAGTAATATTTGTACCTAGTAACATCTAATATTGTTTAACTAGTGAAAAGATCTACTCTCCAGAATATGTAAATAATATTGGGTAGAATATATTTCACATGGAATAATTTTATATCTTTAAAAATTCATTTTATCAGAATATATATTTTTGAGTTTTACTGTGTGCAGTATAGAGTGCTGTGCACTGTGTAGATTCAAATGGCATGGTGTCAGAAATGAGTGAAATCGCAGGCTGTATCACCAGCTTTCAAAAGAGGAATAGTTCTGAAGCTCAGGCATAGCTAGATCTGCCAACACTGTGAACACTTTGGCAACTAAATTTATGATGAAAATGCATTGGCCCAATTTCCTCCTGATGTTTTTTATCCTGAGAGGAATATGTCTGCTTAGATTAACCGTCTTTACGACCTTATACTATTTGATAAAAACTTGTTGGTTTTGTTTTCTTTTAGATATTCAGTGTTGCAGCTTTGGTTGGGGTTAGCTATCTTTCAAAAAAAAAGCCAAGATAATAATGTAGGTTTAAAAGACTATGCCCTAAACCAGTATTCCTTAAAAAGAGAGAGAGAGAGAGAGAAATACTCCACAGAATATTAACAGCTATGTACAAAAAACAAAACAAACAAAACAACAAAAATAAAGTTCCAGTGTTAAACAAATTTGAGAAATACTGAGTCAAACTATATGATACATTTCCTTGATGAAAGAATGATAATAGAATTCATGATAAAATACAGTGAATGTTGAATGACCCAAAGAGGGATTTGTTTTTCTGAGTGTGTATATGAGAGAGACAGAGAAGAAGAGAGAATTATTGACTCATATACATTTTAGAACACATATAAAATCATTTATATAATTTATATAAAAATGCATATAGCAGCTATATCTAGTATTTTTCCAATGCTGAATCTATATTTGACTAATCATGTTTCAGTTATCTACATAGTATATTACATGTGACAGACTATTTCTAAACATATGCCAACTTAAATTATTAACATTAAATTATGCTCGCTTTAAAAAGTAAATCAACTTTAAGATTTGTTGAATATCTGAGCAACATAAAGAACATTTCACAACCATTTGTGACAGAGCAAAATCCTATGCCAAAAACGATGTCTAAATGTTTTAATATGAAAGTGTTTTTGAGAATTAAGTAACTAATTGGCGATGTATAGTCACATTTAATTGGATTCCTACCACAAAAAGAAAAATTAACTCCAGGTGCACTGAGAACTATAATTTAAGCAACAAAACCTTAACATATTTAAAAAATAGAGGAGTATAACATTCTAACTATATTAAAGGTAATGCTTTCATTAAAAGGAAGCAAAAGGACCGTTATTTAATTTCCTTATGTTAAATGTAAGAACTTTGTTTCACTAAGTCACAAAAAACCCTCAAACTGGAAAAGATATTTGTTACATATATAATTGGCAAAGAAGGGCTCTGATTATACTAAAAACTCGCAATCTCAAAAAAGAGACAATTCAAGAGAAAGGAGATAAAACATAAGAGGAAATACAAATGACCAATAATCAGAAAAATTGCTGAACATCATTGTTAGAGTATTAAAATCACAATAATGAAATCTTTTACACAAACAAAAAAAAGAAAAATCCAATTTAAGGTCTTTTAATAGCAAGCGTTGACAAGGATTTGGCTTATTGGATCTCGCAATGTGGAAAGTCTGTAATAAATTATGCAGTTAGAAAAGAATGGGCCTTAATCTTTTAAAACAAGCAAGCATGTGTTCTATGTGTAAGACCCAGCATTTACACTAGTAGGTTTATATCTTAGAGAAAGTCTTGATCATTTTAACCAGTAAACATGCATAAAAATCTTACCACTGCCTTGTTATTAAGAGCTAAATGATAATAATCCAAAAATCTAAACAGAATAATGGGAAAATAATTTAAACAGTGTTCACACAATGGAATATTACAAAATACTGAACTGAATAAACTTCAGTTCCATGTGTCAGCATGGATTTATCTCCTATGTATAATGTTGAATGAAAAAAAGCAAGTTTCAGAAGAATTAAAATAATTATTATAAGATTCTATATAGTACAAAAACTAGTAATCTATTAAATTGGGTTCTATAAATAAGCAATAAAGTTTTAGGAAATGTAGGGGGATTTTTTTAAATTCAAGATTCTGGCTATCTGGGGCAGAAGGCAGGAAGCAGATGTTTAAAAGAACACATATAAAAAGAAAAAAGTGTAAGACACACACAAACCCACATAAACATGCACATATGTATAAAACACACATAAAGCCTCCTTCACCAGGGAAATAAGAAGATACATATCTCTAACTCTAGATTTAGATCTATATATCATGTTATTATCTATTTCAAAACCAAATAGGTTACATATGTTTTTTGTATGTACAAAAGATGTTTTACAATTTTTTAAAGAAAAAATATTCTCTATTGAAAAATAGAAGGAAACTAACTCTAACCCAGCCAAATTTACAGATCTAGGGAATTCAGTGTTTATTTATATACTATATCAGAAAAAGCCACTGTCTGACATGAAACATTACCAAAGATTAAAAATGATATTGCTAAATATATATCTTTTAAAGAATGATTGCTACACAGTTACATGTGAATTCCAGTTTCAATGTGAGCCTGCAATGTTACTTGTATGTCAAAATCTATAGTACCAGTCCAGATCCTTTAAAATATGATCCTCATCCTGTTTAACTTGGAGAAGGCGAGGACCACATGAAATATCTGTGAAAGCTTTCCTTAACGACCAGATATACATTCACTGTACAAGTTTAAGAGGCATAAGAAATAGAATTTGAAATATAGATGTTACATTAAGGTAAATATTATTTGAATAAAAGAAAAGTATTTAAGAATGACAGTCTTATGAGGCAGCGAATTCATTATCAGCAGAGGAAATGACCATCAATTCAGGATGGAAGAAAATGTTTTGTGTAACTTGTTTTGTGGTTATATTAAATAAATTCAACATTTGCTAACTACTATACCATGAAAGTATATGAAATCACATCACTACTTTAAATAGTTGTTTCCTCCATTGGTTTTCAGTCATTATAGATTTATTGTATGTGTTCCCAAGATCTTTCTTTCTCTTAAAGTTAAAAATATTTCATGTTATTAGAACAAATGAGAGAAGAGACTTTGATCTTACTTCTATCCCTTTTCACTGTTTCAATGGTGTTCCAACCTCAAACATTAGACACTAAGGAATAAAGAGTATGTTCAATCTGTGAGAAAACAAATATCAAGAGATTTGTCGAAGCATAACAAAACTCTTCCTGCACACACTTGCTTAAATAGAAAATGCAGGTTGGGTACATGATGGACTCATCCAATCTCAGCAAGTTGTCAAAGCTCAGTGGAGCTACCGAGAGACGGCAGGGAGAGAGAGAATGCTGACATGTCCGGTGCTGGAGCAGACCATTAAAGCAACAAACCCAAAAGGAAAATGTCTTTAATCACTCACTGTGTTGAAATAAGCAAGTTCTAAACGGGAGAAAGCACTAACTTCTGTTCCACTCCCCTCCAGAAAGTCATACCCTGTTCAGAGCAGGTCAGTGCAGTCCTGAGGGCTGTCTCTCTATTGAGGAAACCCCAACAAAGTCTCCAGCGGTTTTATGGACCCGGGGGTCAGAGGGAGGGGTGGAGTAAGACCTAGGAGTAGAAAAGTACTAGTACTGAGTCAGAGTGGGGAACAGTGTCTTCATGGTTTCCCTTTCCTACAGCCTCCCCATCCCCCATAAGGAGGCTTGGAGGAGGAGCCATAAGACCCCTGCCCAAAGCCTGGGATAAGGACCTAGAAATGCAAATATCTGGAAAGCATAAGGACTAGTCCCTTCAGAGACTGTATTGCACTGACTGTGCACTAAATCTGATGTAAGGAGGACAGCTTTTAGGTAAGGTCCTCATAATTGCCAGAATCCCACCTGAAAAATCACATAAAGATATATAATCAGGAGCCAGACTCCTCACAGGAATTTTTTATAGTTAGGTGGGCACTAGGCAGGACCAGAGGTAGGACCACACACAATTTTTTTTTATCTTATTTGATAAAGAGCATATATTCAATCCATTCCCTGATTTAAACATTGCTTGATAATGACATTCAGTTGTCAGATTGCCATATGCTGAGAAATATCTATATGTAGTTAAAATATAGCTGAAACTTGTCTGTGGATGCTGAAAAAAATAGAACAGAATGTTATATTGGCACAAATAGAGTGAAGATTTCAGAATTAGAAGTGTTCAAGGAGACATTCATAGACATATAATTTTAGATTTGGAAACAATCTGATATATCAAAACCAAGCTATTGATTTTAAGCAGGCATATAAAAAAGTAGAATTTAAAAAAATTTGTCTGAGCTCACACAATTAATGACATATCTGGGACTAAAAGCTAGAGCTCTTGGTCATAGCCCATGAACATTCTCCTGCATTGCACTATCCTGATGTCAAGAGGCATATCGTATACTATTATAGAAATAGTATGAAATAATACTCAACAACCCCAGCAGAGTTTGGACTACTTCACTTGGGAATTTCATATTCAAACTGCAGAAAACCAAAAGCAAAGAGAAAATAATGAAAGAATCCACTCTCCCAATTTATTGAAATTAATATTTCATAAAACCCCAAATACATTCCTCATATACAGACCTACCACGGGGAAGCCTGTCTCCCTGAAACAATTATTTAAGAACAAAAACAATGCTAACTTGATGCACAGCCTGATAGTGATCTGATTGGTCAGAGCGTTTTGCTCTTTGGATGAAAAGTAGTCTCCATTTCTTCTTTTTCATAGTCACAAATGAAATACCCAGCCACTGACAAGTAAATGTCAGCAACATTCAGCGATTGAGACATTTCATGTGTGAAAGGGGCACATGCAATTCCCTCAGAATAATTCTATCAACAGTGATACAATGATTGCCTTTATGATAAAAGTGAAGATTTAAGTAAGCATTGATAGCTTTTGGGCATCGTGTTTAGTTGCTCCAAGATTGTCAATAGGTCACTTACCTTGAGAAGGCTATTTTTGCTGTGTTGTTTTATTTGATAGTCAGTTACCAGGGCTTACTTGAATTTGATAAACTTTAAGAAAAACTCTCCACTCTTAAATAGTTTCTCTTGCGATGCACTATAGTTACCTCTATTCAGGAATTCCTAAAGTTCTAATATATTTTTCTTTACCACTACATACAAATCAACTTACATATACTTAATCTTTAACTTATATTCTAATATTGCTTTTTAAGGAGGCTCAATATTTTAACTTTGGGATATCTTAAATCATTAGGTCTTATCACTTTAACTCAAAAATATCTAATAATACAATCTAAAAAGTTCAAGTCAGTAATTGACCCACTTTATGCTATAGGGACATAAACTGGCAGTTATTTTATCCCCTTAAAAGGAATAATAAACCTTAGCTAATTGAATTTAAAATTAAAAAAAGGAATAATAAAACTGCTTATAGACAGAAAAACAAAAAGAAGCCAGTATCAAAAAAGTTATTCTTCAAGAATTTGTTATGTCTTATGGGAAAATTGATTAAATGTGTGGTTGTTAAATTTTTAAATTATGTGTATTAGAGTGGACATTATTTGAGATTCCAAGTGAATTTTACATAAAATGATTGGGTTTAAATATTAATTGCATGTTGTTTCTTATGTTTTTACCTTTTTAATAGACATTTTTATTTATTTATTTTTTTTACATTTTCCAAAAATTTTTTTTGATGTAGTGTTCCATGATTCATTGTTTGCGTATAACACCCAGTGCTCCACGCAGAATGTGCCCTCCTTAATACCCATCACCGGGCTAACCCATCCCCCCACCCCCTCCCCTCTAGAACCCTCAGTTTGTTTTTCAGAGTCCATCATCTCTCATGGTTCGCCTCCCCCTCCGATTTCCCCCCCTTCATTTCTGCCTTCCTGCTATCTTCTTCTTTTTTCTTTTCTTTTCTTTTCCTTTTTTTTTTTTTTTACATATATTATTTGTTTCAGAGGTACAGGTCTGTGCTTCAACAGTCTTACAAATTCACAGCGCTCACCATAGCACATACCCTCCCCAATGTCTATCACCAGCCACCCCATCCCTCCCACCTCACCCCCACTCCAGCAACCCTCAGTTTGTTTCCTGAGATTAAGAATTCCTCATATCAGTCAGGTCATATGATACATGTCTTTCTCGGATTGACTTATTTCACTCAGCATAATACCCTCCAGTTCCATCCATGTCCTTGCAAATGGGAAGATTTCATTCCGTTTGATGGCTGCATAATATTCCATGGTATATATATATATATACCACATCTTCTTTATCCATTTATCAGTCGATGGACATCTTGGCTCTTTCCATAGTTTGGCTATATTTTACATTGCTGCTGTAAACATTGGGGTGCACATATCCCTTCAGATCCCTACATTTGTATCTTTGTGGTAAGTACCCATTAGTGCAATTGCTGGGTCGTAGGGCAGATCTATTTTCAACTGTTTGAGGAACCTCCATACTGTTTTCCAGAGTGGTTGCACCAGCTTGCATTCCCACCAACAGTGTAGGAGGTTCCCCTTTCTCCGCATCCCCGCCAACATCTGTCGTTTCCTGACTTGTTAATTTTAGCCATTCTGACTGGTGTGAGGTGGTATCTCAGTGAGGTTTTGATTTGGATTTCCCTGATGCCGAGCGATGTTGAGCACTTTTTCATGTGTCTGTTGGCCATTTGGATGTCTTCTTTGGAAAAATGTCTGTTCATATCTTCTGCCCATTTCTTGATTGGATCATTTGTTCTTTGGGTGTTGAGTGTGATAAGTTCCTTATAGATTTTGGATACTAGCCCTTTATCTGATATATCATTTGCAAATATCTTCTGCCATTCTGTCAGTTGTCTTTTGGTTTGTTGACTGTTTCTTTTGCTGTGCAAAAGCTTTTTATCTTGATGAAGTCCCAATAGTTCATTTTTGTCCTTGCTTCTCTTGCCTTTCGCGATGTTTCTAGGAAGAAGTTGCTGCAGCTGAGGTCGAAGAGGTTGCTGCCTGTGTTCTCCTTTAGGATTTTGATGGACTCCTGTCTCACATTTAGGTATTTCAACCATTTTCAATCTATTTTTATGTGTGGTGTAAGGAAACGGTCCAGTTTCATTTTTCTGCATGTGGCTGTCCAATTTTCCCAACACCATTTCTTGAAGAGACTGTCTTTTTTCCACTGGACATTCTTTCCTGCTTTGTCAAATATGAGTTGACCATAGAGTTGAGGGTCCATTTCTGGGCTCTCTATTCTGTTCCATCAATCTATGTGTCTGTTTTTGTGCCACTACCATACTGTCTTGATCAGTACAGCTTTATAATAGAGCTTGAAGTCCGGAATTGTGATGCTACCAGCTTTGCTTTTCTTTTTCAACATTCATCTGCTATTCGGGGACTTTTCTGGTTCCATACAAATTTTTGGATTATTTGTTCCATTTCTTTGAAAAAAGTGGATGGTATTTTGATAGGGACTGCACTAAATGTGTAGATTGCTCTAGGTAGCATTGACATCTTCACAATATTTGTTCTTCCAATCCATGAGCATGGAATGTGTTTCCATTTTTTGTGTTTCCTCAATTTCTTTCATGAGTATTTTATAGTTTTCTGAGTATAGATTCTTAGCCATTTTGGTTAGATTTATTCCCAGGTATCTTATGGTTTTGGGTGCAAATGTAAATGTGATCGATTCCTTAATTTCTCTTTATTCTGTCTTGTTGTTGATATGTAGGAATGCCACTGATTTCTTGCATTGATTTTATATCCTGCCACTTTACTGAATTCCTGTATGAGTTCTAGCAGTTTTGGGGTGGTGTCTTTTGGGTTTTCCACATAAAGTATCATATCATCTACAAAGAGTGAGAGTTTGACTTCTTCTTTGCCCATCCGGATGCCTTTTATTTCTTTTTGTTGTCTGAGTGCTGTGGCTAGGACTTCTAATACTATGTTGAATAGCAGTGGTGATAGTGGACATCCCTGCCGCATTCCTGACCTTAGGGGGAGAGCTCTCAGGTTTTCCCCATTGAGAATGATATTCACTGTGGGTTTTTCATACATGGCTTTTCTGATATTGAGGTATGTACACTCTATCCCTATACTCTGAAGAGTTTTGATCAAGAAAGGATACTGTACTTTGTCAAAAGATTTTTCTCCATCTATTGAGAGGATCATATGATTCTTGTTCTTTCTTTTACTAATGTATTGCATCACATTGATATGCAGATGTTGAACCCACCTTGCAGCCCAGGGATAAATCTCACTTGGTCATGGTGAATAATCCTTTTAATGTACTCTGGATCCTATTGACTACTATTTTGGTGAGAATTTTTGCATCCATGTTCATCAAGGATATTCATCTGTAATTCTCCTTTTTGATGGGGTCTTTGTCTGGTTTGGGGATCAAGATAATGGGGGCCTCATAAAACAAGTTTGGAAGTTTTCCTTCCATTTCTATTTCTTGGAACAGTTTCAGAAGAATAGGTATTAATTCTTCTTTAAATGTTTGGTAGAATTCCCCTGGGAAGCCATCTGGCCCTGGGCTTTTTTTGTTGGGAGATTTTTGATGACTGCTTCAATTTCCTTAGTGGTTATAGGTCTGTTCAGGCTTTCTTTCTTCCTGGTACAGTTTTGTAATTGATACATCTCTAGAATCCATCCATTTCTTCCAGATTATCTAATTTGCTGCCATATAGTTGCTCATAATATGATCTAATTGTTTGTATTTCTTTGGTGTTGGTTGTGATCTCTCCTCTTTCATTCATAATTTTATTCATTTGGGTCATTTCTCTTTTCTTTTTGATAAGTCTGGCCAGGGGTTTATCAATCTTGTTAATTCTTGCAAAGAACCATCTCCTAGTTTTGTTGATCTGTTCTATTGTTGTTTTGGCTTCTATGTCATTGATTTCTGCTCTTATCTTCATTATTTCTCTTCTCCTGCTGGGTGTAGGCTTTATTTGCTGTTCTTTCTCCAGCGCCTTTAGGTGTAGGGTTAGGTTGTATATTTGAGAACTTTTTTGTTTCTTGAGAAAGTCTTGTATTGCTATATACTTTCCTCTTAGGACTGCCTTTGCTGCATCCCAAAGATTTTGAACAGTTATGCTTTCATTTCCATTTGTTTCCATGAATTTTTTAATTCTTCTTTAATTTCCTGGTTGACCCATTCATTCTTTAGTAGGATGCTGTTTAGCCTCCATGTATTTGAGTTTTTCCAACTTTCCTCTTGTGATTGAGTTCTAGTTTCAAAGCATTGTGGTCTGAAAATATTCAGGGAATGATCCCAATCTTTTGGTTCTGGTTGATACCTGATTTATGACCTAGGATGTGATCTATTCTGGGGAATATTCCATGGGCACTAGAGAAGAATGTGTATTCTGTTGCTTTGGGATGGAATGTTCTGAATGTTATCTGTGAAGTCCATTTGGTCCAGTGTGTCATTTAAAGCCTTCATTTCTTTGTTGATCTTTTGCTTAGATGATCTGTCCATTTCAGTGAGGGGGGTGTTAAAGTCCCCCACTGTTACTGTATTGTTGTTGATGTGTTTCTTTGCTTTTGTTATTAATTGCCTTATATAATTGGCGGCTCCCATGTTAGGGACATAAATATTTACAATTGTTAGATCTTCTTGTTAGATAGACCCTTTAAGTATGATGTAATGTCCTTCCTCATCTCTTATATAGTCTTTGGTTTAAAATCTAATTTGTCTGATATAAGGGTTCCCCCCCCACTTTCTTTTGATGTCCATTAGCATGGTAAGTGGTTTTCTACCCCCTCACTTTCATTCTGGAGGTGTCTTTGAGTCTAAAATGAGTCTCTTGCAGACAGCATATTGATGGGTCTTGTTTTTTTTTTTTTTTTTAATCCAATCTGATACCCTCTGTCTTTTGATTGGTGCATTTAGCCCATTTATATTCAGGGTAACTATTGAAAGATATGAATTTAGTGCCATTGTATTACCTGTAAGGTGCCTGCTACTGTATATTGTCTGTATTCCTTTCTGGTCTATGTTACTTTTAGGCTCTCTCTTTGATTAGAGGACCCCTTCCAATATTTCCTGTAGGGCTGGTTTCGTGTTTGCAAATTACTTTAGTTTTTGTTTGTCCTGGAAGTTTTTATCTCTCCTTCTATTTTCAATGACAGCCTAGCTGCATATAGTATTCTTGGCTGCATATTTTTCTCGTTTAGTGCTCTGAATATATCATGCCAGTCCCTTCTGGCCTGCCAGGTCTCTGTGGATAGGTCTGTTGCCAATCTAATGTTTCTACCATGATAGGTTACAGATCTCTTGTCCCAAGCTGCTTTCAGGATTTTCTCTTTGTCTCTGAGACTCGTAAGTTTTACTCTTAGATGTCGGGGTGTTGACCTATGTTTATTGATTTTGAGTGGGGGGTCTCTGTGCCTCCTGGATTTTGATGCCTGTTTCCTTCCCCAAATTAGGGAAGTTCTCTGCTATAATTTGCTCCAATATACCTTCTGCCCCTCTCTCTCTCTTTCTTCTTCTTCTGGGATCCCAATTATTCTAATATTGTTTTGTCTTATGGTATCACTTATCTCTCGTATTCTGCCCTCGATCCAGTATTTATCTCTCTTTTTCTCAACTTCTCTATTTTCCATCATTTGGTCTTCTATATCACGGATTCTCTCTTCTGCCTCATTTATCCTAGCAGTTAGAGCCTCCATTTTTGATTGCACCTCATTAATAGCCTTTTTTATTTCGACTTGGTTAGATTTTAGTCCTTTTATTTCTCCAGAAAGGGTTTCTCTAATATCTTCCATGCTTTTTTCAAGACCAGCTAGTATCTTTAAAATCGTCATTCTGAACTCTAATTCCGACATCTTACTAATGTCTGTATTAATTAGGTCCCTGGCAGATGGTACTGCCTTTTGTTCTTTTTTTTGAGGTGATTTTTTCTGTCTTGTCATTTTGTCCAGAGGAGAATAGATGAATGAGAAAACAAAATGCTAACAGAATAAAACAACCCCAGAAAAATATACACTAAACAAATGAGAAGACACCTGAAACTGGGTGAAAAGAAAGTGAAAGAAAGACACAAAGAAAAAAAAGAAAAAGAAAAAGATAAAAAAAAAGAATATGATCCAATATGATCAGGCTGGTGCATAGATCAGTACCACACACTAGATGTTAGTCGTATTTTGGTCTGTTAGAAGAAACTGCCTCCCAAAATTTTAAAGAAAGAAAAACTTATATATGTACAAAAATAAGGGTTAATATGATGAAGGGATGGGATGTGACTCTAAAGATGAAAATTATAAAAGATTTTATAAAATGAATTGATAAGAAGTTGGTTGAAAAAAGAAAGAAGAGGAATTAAAAAAAAGGGGGGGGAGAGAATGTGATCAGACAGGAGATTAGAACAACACCATACACTAGAGATTTAGGGTATATTTTGGTCTGTTAGAAGAAACTGTATCCCAACATATCAAAGAGAGAACAACTTATATATATATGCCAAAAATAAGGGTAACTACTATGAAGGGGTAGAATATGACTCTAAAAATGAAAAATAAAAATGTTTTTTAAAAAAGGTATTGATAAGATGTTGGTTGAAAAAAGGAAAAAGAAAAATTCAAAAACAAAAAGAAAAAAAAGAAAATTTAAAAAATTAACTGAAAGACTAAAGAATCAGGAGGAAAAAAGCCATGAATTCTATGTGCAGTGTTCCCCTAGTGCTGGAGTTCTGCCGTTCTCATTGATCAGTAAACTTGGTCTTGTCTGGTGGTTCTTGGTGGTCTTCTGGGGGAGGGGCCTGTTGCCATGGTTCCCAAATGTCTGCAGGAGGCAGAATTGCCCCACCCTTGCTGGGTCCGGGCTAAGTAATCTGCTTGGGTTTGCTCTCAGGAGCTTTTGTTCCCTACCGCTTTGGAGGACGAGAGTGAAAATGGCAGCCTCCCAAACTCCGTCCAGGAGGAGCCTAGAACTTGGGAACCCCGCTCCTCAGGGCACCCCCAGAGAAAAGCAGTCAATCACTCCCATCTCCCCAGTCTCCAGCCGCACTGCATGCTCACCCGGCCTGTGACTGAGCGTTTCTACTATCTCTGGCGCACGACTCCATGCGGAGTCTCCAAACCCGGCAGATCCCTGCGGTGTGCTCCCATGCTGCTCCTCCCGGGGGAGGAAGGGGAGTCTCCTTGGATCTGCCGCTTGTTGGGTCCTTGCTGGAGGAGCAGCAGCCCGACTGTGCCACGGATCACAGTTTATGGCAACCCCAAGCTGAAAGCCCGTCCCTCGGCTCCGTCTCTGCAGCCGGCTTCCCCACTCTGATACCTAGGAGCTCTGCCGCACTCAGGCACCCCCGGTCCTTCTGTGACCCCGAGTGTTCTGAGACCACACTGTCCCACGAGGGTTCCACCCCCCGCTTAGCCACTGGAGTGATGTCCCTTAGAGGAGCCGACATCTAAAATTTCTGATTTTGTGCTCCACTGCTCTTATCACTTGTCAGAAGCGGCTGATGGAGGCCCCCTCCCCCGCCGTCTATCTTCCCAAATATCACCTCGGATTCACTTCTCTGCACATCCTACCTTCCAGAAAGTGGTCGCTTCTCTGTTCAGAGTTGCTGCTATTCTTTTCTTCGATCTCCTGTTGAGTTTGTAGGTGTTCAGAATGGTTTGATCCCTATCTAGCTGAATTCCTGGGACCAGATGAAATTTAGGTTTCCTACTCCTCTGCCATTTTGCTCCTCCCCCCCATATGATGCGTATTTTTGATGTTTTAATAATCCCCTGGAAAAATAATAAACATGACTTAAATGATGACAATACAAACTATTGAAATCCTGAGTAATTCACTTGCCTACAGTAGGTTTGCATTTTATATTCAGTGAGAGAGTCAGTGAGATTTAATATACCTTCTTTTTGGATGAAAGAAGTGGATGAAGCAGCACTGAGAACAAACATAAAAGTTTTTAACATAGAAAAAAAAGATTTCAAGTTATACAAAAATGAAATTTCTAATTTATTCTTATTCAGGGGTGGATTAGATGAAAATCAATAGGAATTTGTATATGAAGTTCATTGATAGCAACCTAGTACTGTTTCTTGGGCACTAGCTAAAGGTAGTTAGATAGTTGAATATTTTCTTTCGTTGTTTTTGTTTTTTGTAAATTTATAAAATAGGCTTCCTTTAGAGGATTGCCTGTAGTAAAGTTATATGTTCACGTGTTCACCCTTTTTAACCTTTCATCTAATTCTTTCATATCTTTAAAACAGTTTCTATTTGCTTCTTCAAATAATATGCTTTCTTTTAGGTGAGTGTGAAGAGTTCTGTAGAAATGGCAACTGGAAGAAATCAATACATGTCAAAACATCTATGTGGTCTTATACAGAAAAAGTAAGTCTGATAACACCAATTGATGCTGAAAATGTGGAAATGTCTGCATGCTGGTGGGAGTGCAAATCTGCCAAAACAATTTTAATGTCAATTTGGTAATATCTCACAAAATTAAAGATGCATGTAACCTATCACGAGCAATTCTACCCTGATTATTTACCCTGGAGAATCTCACACTATGCCTATTGAGGCACAGGGCAATGTTTAATGCAGTCATGATTTTTAATATCAACACTTAAAACAGGAGCACCTGGGTGGCTCAGGTGGTTGAACATCAGACTCTTGATTTTGGCTCAGGTCATGATCTCAGGGTCCTGAGATTGAGCACCACCCCCCATGGGCTCCACACTCAGTGGGTAGTCTGCTTCTCTCTCCCTCTGCTCCTCCCCTGCTCATGCTCGCTCTCTCTCTCTCTCAAATAATTCAAATCTTTTTTTTTTTTTTTTAAAGAGAGAGAGAGCTTGACAGGGGTAGAGGGAGAGGCATAGAGAGAAGCAGTCTTCCCGCTGAGCAAGAAGCCCAATGCAGGGACTCAATCCCACGAGGCTGGGATCATGACCTGAGCCAAAGGCAGATATTTAACCAACTGAGCCACCCAGGCACCCCTAAAATCTTTAAAAACAAACAAACAAAAACCTTAAAACAACCTAAGTCTGCTGAAAAAAACAGAATCCAGCCAGACATATCAGCAAAGATGAACCTCACAAACATAATCCTGAGAATTCAACAGGTTTTGAATAAAATGAACACCATATAAAACTATTTGAATATACCTTTATATATGTAATATGTCACCATCTCTTTAAAAGGTACCTATGATATAAAAAGTAAATATGTATATATATGTATATATATGTATATACCATTAAATATATAATTAAATTCCAAAGAAATTAAAATATTTTAATAATTGTACTTATTTCCCACCCTCCCCCTTTCTCTCTCTCCCCCTTCCTCACTCTTTTCCAATTATGGAAAATATATGCTAAGAAGCATTGAGTTTAAAGAAATATAAGTTTGCTTTGAATACCAACTCAAAAATTTCATAAATGTGTAATGTTGGGCTAATTGCATGACCTTCATGAACTACAGTTCCTTCATCTGTTTCTTCAAAAGTACTGTGATGTTTAAAGGAGAAAATGAATGTGAAGCTGCTAATATAGTGTCAATCTAAGGGCAGATATGTCTCTTTCAGTTATCTATTTTTATTCCATAAAAACAATCTCTGGTTATTAGTTATAAAAATATAATTAAGCAAGCTCCAGAAATTTTACATCTTTTTTTTTTAAGATTTTATTTATTTATTTGACAGAGAGAGACACAGCGAGAGAGGGAACACAAGCCCGGGGAGCAGGAGAGGGAGAAGCAGGCTTCCTGCGGAGCGGGGAGCCCGACATGGGGCTGGATCCCAGGACCCTGGGATCACGACCTGAGCCGAAGGCAGACGCTTAATGACTGAGCCACCCAGGCGCCCCCAGAAATTTTACATCTTAATATTTAATTTAAATACATTAAATACAAAACTGGCAATATGAATTTGCCTGCTTTTAAACAGTTATTCATTGGAAAAACTTGGGTATATAATTGTTGCTAATTCATTTCCTAATCTGAACTTTATTTCACTTATTATCTCTTTGTTATTCTTGCAAGCAGAGAGTTTTGTTTTGTATATTTCAACTGCAATTTAAATAAAATTGCTTCTCCTTTCTTCGTTGAGTGAATGTGGATTAAAAAAAAAAGGCAAATACATTAAAAAGCCTACTGCTTCATAGCTTTTGAAAGATTTCTTGAAAGTTATTATTTCACATGTTCTTTCATTCAGGCACTCAAAATAAGAGGGGTTTCTACTCTGTTACTTTGTTAAATGCTACTGGAGATACAAAGCTGAGTAAATCAACTCCTATCCTCAAAAAACTTAAGTTCCATTTTTTTATTATTATGTTATGTTAATCACCATACATTACATCATTAGTTTTTGATGTAGTGTTCCATGATTCATTGTTTGTGCATAACACCCAGTGCTCCACGCAGAATGTGCCCTCTTTATTACCCATCACTAGGTTAACCCATCCTTCTACCCCCTGCCCCTCTAGAACCCTCAGTTTGTTTCTCAGAGTCCCTCGTCTCTCATGGTTTGTCTCTCCCTCCGATTCCCCCCGCCGCCGCTTAAATTCCATTTTGATCAGCAGTGGACATACCTAGGAATTAGCACCACCAAATTGTGCTCTCAGATTGACTAGTGGGTCACTTTGCATAAAAAATAGTGATTGTTATAGCCAAACTCAGAGCCCTCTTAAAACACTATAAATGATATTTTTCCATTCTAAATGTCTGTTCCATTCAGGAATTTTTGTCTGTTCTGTTACTGCTTTATCTCTCTGCAGTGCCAACAAAAATGCCTGTTAAGAGATTGAATGGTTGATGAATGAGTGAATGAATGAATATGTCCATTTCTGTGCAAGGATTATTTACGTCATTTGGTGCTTTTTAGTATATTTTGCTAACAGTACAGATTTTTTTTTCTTTCAAAAGGCTACTGACTCTTCCTTTATATTTAATTTTTCAAAAAACTTCAGAATCTTTTCCAGTTGTCCAAAAGTTTACATTTCTATTTCAAATGAAATTGTACTACATTTTAAAATCAGTATGAAGCTATGTGCTATTTTAAGTACATTTGTTAGCTCTTTAACTACTCAAAACAACCCTGTGAAATATATTACTGTTTTTCCCCCCTGTGTTATATATGAGAACATTGAGGCACATGAAAGTTAAATAATTTCTCTCTTAGGATAGCTTGATTCTGGGATCTGAACCATGCAGTCTCTCTTCAAACTTTGTATTCATAACAGTTACACTATTTTTCCCCCATACAAGATTATGTGTCTCTCTATAAAGCTGATATATGTACATATACATAGATATTACAAAAACTGAAGAAAGAAGCTTAAAAACAAATGTGCAGAACACATATATAACATATATAAACAAAAATAAAGTTGCAGTATTATATATATGTACATATATATGTTATATACATGTATATACGTATGTCATAACACTGCACCTTTATTTTTAAGTTTTTTAAATTGTTCTAATTGTAAAATAAATCTTCTTGCATTGCTGTTGACCTTAAGATAGATTATCCAGGGACACTAAATCTAATCAAGGAGCCTCTTTAACAGCAGAATTTTCTCTGGCTGTCAGCAGAATAAAAAGTCAGAGATCTGGAGCTTAAAAGGGATTCACATACAGATGCTAGTTTGATGCTGGAGGAGGCCAGGTGATAAAGTGGGCATCCTTTAGGGGCAGAGTGGCCTGGCTGACAGGAAGAAAATGGGGACCTTCAGCTTCCTGTTACAAAATAGTGGATTATGCCAACAACCAGTAACCCCAAGTCCCAGATGAGAACTGAAGCTTTTGCCTACACATTATGATATGCTGAAAAGAGAAGCCAGCCAGCCATACCACCCCAGATCTGACCTACAGAACTGTGAAATCATAAGTGATATTTGTTTCACGCCCTATAATTATGGTGCTTTGTAAGCAGGAGTAGAACACTGTGTATTCACTTTACCTTTGTGGTTATTTCTAAAATGAATGAAAACCACAGGAGAGGTACTAGCCTCTTACACTGATTTGAATAATTGTTTTGTTAAGTAGATTCTCTTGTGTTTCCACCTGTGGATATTGATTATCCCTTTTCTGCATCTCTACCGCCCTTTCATTGTCTTAGAAACTCTGTTCCTGTAGAACAGTACAAAAAAATAGGAGTAATGAAAGACTTCACAATTTTTTCCTGACATTAGTAGCGATTCTTTTATCACTTTATCATCATGTTAAGTATTGATACTGAGGGATGTTCTTTATCAATAAAATCATGATACGTTTTCCTCCTTTTCAAGAATTTAATCACAATTGCTTATTAAACATTATCAAATGCATTTTTCTATCTTTTGAAATACATACATGGTCTTCCTTCTTTTAGTTGTTTTTAAAATTGAATTATGTTAATAGTTTTCCTAAGATTAAAACACCCTCGTCTTCCTTTAATGACACAACCATTATTATACTGCTTTCTATTTTATCACTGTATTTGGCATACTTAATATCTTATTAAGTATCTCTGTGTCTGTATTTGCATAAATGAAATGAATCCATTGTTTTCTTTGAGGGAGCAATAATGTCTGATAGAGTTGTAAATTTTATGCTACATAAAAAGAATTATAAAATGTTTTCTATTTTTCTCTGTTTTGGAACACATAGAACACTTTTTCTTTTCTTTTTTGTTTTTTTAAAGATTTTATTTATTTATTTGTCAGAGAGAGAGAGAGAAAAGCAGGCTCCCTGCTGATGTGCGCTCCATCCCGGAACCCTGGGATCATGACCTGAGCCAAAGGCAGACGCTTAACCATCTAAGCCACCCAGGTGCCCCAGAATTTTTTTTCTTTTTAAAAAAGCTTCTTTTCAATTAAAGCCTATTCATATTAAATAATTCTTGTGATTTAACATTAACAATTTTTTCTTTAAAAATGTACATCTTTTATTCAATTTCTTTCAAATTTGCTGATAAAATTTCATGTTATGTATAAAATTATCTTATGTTTAATCACCTCTGAATCTGTCAGTGTACTCTCTTTCTTTAATTTCTACTGGTTAACGTTTAGTTTCATTTATCTTTTAGCATATGCCCTGATCATATTAGACTTAAACACAATCTTCCTTTTAATCATCTACAGGCTTTTTTCATTTAACTACTGTGTTTTTCTTAATTTTTTCCGTACACTTTTTTGAAAGTTAATATTCTAGCTTCTTGAGTTGGAAATTGAATTAATTAATTTTTAATTAATTAATTAATTAATTTAATTTAATTTTTAGACCAGCTTGCTTATTAATATATATATTTACAGCTATAAATTCTCCTCCCAGCATTGCTTTGAGCCCACCCATTAATTGTGACAGGGCGCCTTTGGTTGTTTAAGTTTCTCTGTCTCTGCGCAGTAACATACCAGCTGGGTGCATGGTAGTCACATCTTAGACATTAAGTTCTGTGATAGCGTGTGAGGAAACACAGTCTTTGGTATTCCAGTACAGTCTTGGAGCAAAAGAGGCAAGCCCCCTTCGAAGTCAACTTACACTAGCAGAGACAGCTGATAATGGCCACACAGACCTACCTGTGGCCACATGCTGTCCTTGGTGTTTTCTGAGATCCTCACCTATGCTCTCTGGGCATCTCTTGAGATCTCTTTTCTCCAGGGGAGCCTCCTTTCTCATAGGACTGGATTCTCACCATTGGTTCCCTGGGGCAGAAATTCATCAAGCAGATGGGTGTGTGATAAGAGCAGCAATTTCCCCAGGTTCATAACCAGGGCTTAGGCCACTAACTTTCAAAGTTTACATTACATATTATTTTTATTTAAAAAAAATAATGGCAGGTGCCTGAGTGGCTGAGTTGGTTAGACACCTGCCTTCAGCTCAGGGTCCTGGGATTGAGTCCTTCATTGGGCTCCTTGCTCAGAAGGGAGTCCGCTTCTCCCTGTACCCCTCCACCCTGCTCGTGATCTCTCTCTCTCTCTCTCTCTCTCTCTGATAAGTAAATAAAATCTTTAATTTTTTTTAAATAATGGCTTTTTGGGTGAATTTAAGCAGTGTGCTGGTCATCAAATCCCAGTACCAGAGCTTTTCTTAGCACTTTCACTACTTGTTTTTCTTCTTCTTTCCTTTTCAAGCTGACACTGTTCAGGGTCACCTACCACTGCTAAAATGGGGAGACCCCTTCAGTTTTGCTTTTCACAAGTTCAGTAATATAATAATATTGTTTGCTCTATCATATAAAAAACATTACCTTGGGGGAGTAAGCACATTTTCTTATTTTGCGAAAATACAACTTTGGGCCAGTAGCATCCCTAGGTTTTTAAATACAAATTATTTTCATTCATAATTTTAGCTGTGAAATCTTCTGTAAGGAAGCTATTATCTGAAAAAATTGTGTGTGTTGGCTTTGTGGCCATTCTAGTATTATTTTTTTAGAATGTTTTATTTTTATTTTTATTGTTGAAGTATACTTGCCATGCAGTGTTAGATTAGTTTCAGGTGCACAACATAGTGATTCAACAATTCTATACATTACACAGTGCTCACCACAATAAGTCACCATCTGTCACCATACAGCATTATTACAATATTGACAATAGTTCCTATGCTGTATTTTTCATCTCCATGAGTCATTTGTTTATAACTGGAAGTTTGTACCTCTTTTTTTTAACTTATTTTATTTAAATTCAATTAGTTAACATATAGCGTATCATTAGTTTCTGATGTAGAGTTCAGTTATTCATCAGTTGCATAAAACACCCAGTGCTCATTACATCAAGTGCCCTTCTTAATGCCCATCACCCCACCCACCACCCCTCCTGCAACCCTCAGTTTGCTTCCTGGAAGTTTGCACCTCTTAACCCCTTCACCTATTTCATTCACTGAATGGTTTTCATTTGTATTATCACATAATTTCCTTTTTGTAAATGTCACAGGCTTCTACAAAACTTCTACTCTATAAAGTAACAAGTGAACAGATATGTATATATATGTGTATACCTGATTATAGTTCTTTGGCTTTTGGAAAGAAGAAAATGGAGGTGGATATGAGGTCAGGCAATGATTCCTTTTGGATATATGGGAAACTTGATTTCTGGGTTTAAGAGTTTATGTGTTGAAGAAGACCATATATTACCTGGAGGCACTACTTTATTTCTCCAACAAGTCCCCACAGTCTGGCAGCTTCCTCTGGCAGATCCTCCAGTCAACTCTCCTTGGGCTTCAGTCTTAAAACAGACACTGAAGTCAACCATCCTGAGAACCAAGAACAGGAGTAACAAAGCAATTTAATAACTGTATTAAAGACCCATATCCTTTCCTTTTTCCAGATTCTTTAGCCCCTGATAGTATAGCTACTCAAAAATTCTGCTGTGGAATCTGGATTTTTCTGGCATCCTGATTCTCACCTATATGTCTTTGAAAGATGTTCAACACTTTTATCCTTTTATATTAATTTGATTCCACCTGCTCTGTGTTTTAATTTCTCGTTGTTTTGTCCCATTAATAACACATGTCCTGATCTGCATTACAGGGTGTAAGTACTCTTCATTTTACATTCCTTCAATTGTTTCAATTGGATTTAGTGAAGGACAGAAGGAAACATTTATTTATACTTCATGAACTAGATTTCTATTCATTTCTAAGACATCTTAATGGAAGATAAAGTATTATAATTATACATAAAATTATGGATGTTTAACTATGATTATGCAAGGTATCCTGACAGGTGTCAAAGAAACTTATGACAGATTTAAAGATACTAATAATAGAAACATAGCTGTTAAAATTAATTTCAAATCTTTTATCACCAGCAACATGACACCCAGAGTAAAAGAGCTGTCTAAAAGTCAGCCAAGTGAACCACAGTGGGGCAGAGCCATGTACTTATATTCTAATGTAGAAATTACCCCACACTTTGTTTTTCCAGTTCCACTGAAGCAAACTCATCAGTTAAATATGTAAAGCTGTATTCTCACTGACTGACCATTCTTGTTTTGTTTTATTAGTTATGTTTTTTGTTGGTTGGTTAGTTGGTTCTAGGTTCATTAGCCCAAAAAGAAGTTAAAAAGGGTTTTGTCAGTGTGTGTGATTCAGTTCTCAAATGAAACATTTCTTAATCATTCTATAGCCATCCTGAAAAGAGTGGTCACAAAAGTCTGTCCTTTCAACCGTGTCTGATCATCATGGGTGAGTATCCTGGTGGAAGTAACATCTCATATAAGAAAGGAAAGCTATTATATGGATAATAAGTGTCAAATGTTTCTCGGAGGAGAAAAATTGGTCCCTATTTTTGTAAGGACTTTTGTTAGCATTCCAATAAGCCACGTTCTAAATGGAGGATGGGAGTCACTTCTCTGTTATGCATTGAATTGTTGATGAACATCGACCAAAACTTGAGCTTTTTCAGACATCCCCATGAAGCCCAAAGGACTAATATGCAATGCTGACAAACACAAAGATGCCTGTCAGAGTGCTTTTTTTCTTTCTTCCCTTTTTGTTTAATGTGGTCCTTAACTGTATTTCATTTAATCTAAGGAATTTTTTTAAGAATGTGGAGTTTCATTCTGATCCTTATGAAGCATATTTGCCACAATAGAATACTCCATGAATGTTTCAACTCAGGAAATATAATTGCTGAGAACAGAAACCAGACTTCAGTAAAGAACTGTGTAATTTGACTAGAAAGAATCAGAGCCAACCCTCCCAATATCCCTGGACATAGCTACCTCTTCACTATGTTCAATGGTTCTCTCAACACATCTGACATCATCTATGGGCAGTTTTTGACACAGTGGAACATTTCTTCCTCCTTAACAAGCTTTTCCCACTTGACTTCTAGGGTGGCCCTTTCTTTTTTCCTCACTGTTTTTTCTTTCTTCTTTGCTTCTTTTGGACATATCCCTAAACTTTTAACTTTGGAGTGTCCCTAGAGCTCTCCATTTTTAGATCTCTTTTATTTTCTATCTGTAGTCATCCCTATGACAATAACTTATGTCTTTAAAAATCATCTAGATGCTGATCACTCCCAAATTTGTATCTCAAACACTAACTTCTTCTGGGAACTCCAAAGTGTATATCCAAATGCCTATCAGGTATGTCTTCTTGTATCTTTAATAGACATTGCATTCAACTGTTCTGGTCTTTCCCTGAAACTTGCTCTATCACCTTACTGCTTACTTTCAGTTGAAGACTCCACTCTTTAATTTGTTCTGATTGAACACCTCCAAGTGTTCTTTAATTCTGTTTTTATCTCAATTCTCATTCAGTTATTACACACAAATCTTGTTGTCTTTAGCTTCTGGAAACTTGCCACTACTTTGCTCAAACTCTTTAATTTCTTTCTTTGCTCAAACTACCTTGTTTCTTTTAAAGAACTTCTTTTTTTAATTTTTTTTTAAGATTTTTATTTATTTATTTGTCAGAGAGAGAGAGAGCGAGCACAAACAGGGGGAGCAGCAGAGGGAGAGAGAGAAGCAGGCTCCTCACTGAGCAAGGAGCCCAATGTGGGACTCGATCCCAGGACCCTGGGATCATGACCTGAGCAGAAGGCAGACGCTTAACGACTGAGCGGTCCAGGCGTCCCTTTTAAAGAACTTCTGATGACTACAAGGCCCTACATGATATATACTCTCACTCCCCTCTTAACTCTTGGCCTTACAGTCATGATATTTTTTTTCCTCTCTTTCCTCTGTAGTCATCCTGGGGTGTTCTCTGAGTCTTAGACATACTAGACATTCCTCCATCTCTGGTCTTTGTTACCAACTTCTCCCTCTGCCTCGAGTGTTTTCCTATAGATAACCAGATGGCTTACTCTTTCATTTCCTTCAAGTGTTGCTGATATGTCACTTTTTAGTCAGGGGCTACCTTGGCCACTCCAATTTAAATTGCTATCCCAATATTCTTCACCCTGTGGAAATATTTGCTATAAACTTATTTGCTATAACTCTTCCCCATTACTTTCACTTTCTAATATGCTGTATCATACATATTTTTAAGATGTGTTCTTTCCTCATTAAAAATGGTCTTATCCATAAGAAAATGATTTTTTCACTGATGTATCCCAGTGCTTAGAGTACTAGATATGACATATTTGTTAAGTGAATAAATGAAGGAGTTAATAAATGAATAAAAATAAACCACATATAGCTATATAGTGCCTACTGTTATTTTCTTTCCTTCGTAGATTTATTCACCTGGCATAATCCACTCAATCTTTGTTTCCTTGCTAAACTTTAGCCATAATTCAAATATAAATATATATTACACATACAGTTTTTCTTGTTTTAGCTTTTAAAGTTAAATAATTCTGTACTAAAGTGCACAGTAATGAATTTTGATTAACTGAAGAAGTGATGATGAATTTTTGATGTGATGAATTTTTACAACCCAAATACCCTCATGAAATTACTATCTTGGCATGGGAGATGAGGGAGTAGTGACAGTCTTCCAGAAACCTCTCATGCTTTACTCCAGTCATTATCACTTCAAGAAAATAAGCCTCTGACATCATAAATTAGTTTCTTGTTTTAAAACTTTATAAAATTAAAATTCTTTATGTACTCTTTTATATCTGGATTCTTTGAATCTCTCCAGATCTTTTGTGAGATTCATCAGTGTTGTTGCATGTAATAATAATAGCTCTTCTGATTGCTCTATAGTAATATATTATAAATTGTGTCTATTCTGATTGTTTATGGCATTTGATTTTTTTCTCATCTTGAGATGTTATAAGTAATACTGCTATGAATATTTTGTTCATTTTTTGGTGCAAATATGCATGTGATTAGGAGAATAATAACTGAGTCACAGAGTAGAAATATGCTCTGCTTTAGTAAACACTAGCAACTGTGAACCCAAGTGGTTGTAGCTATTTATACTTCCATCAGCAATGTTTAATAATTTTTAGTTACTTTAAATGTTTGTCAAATATGGCCTTATTAGTTTACTGTTAGTGATGATGCTCTTGTTGCTGCCATTTTATTTATTTACTTATTATTTTTTATTGTTTCTATTTTTGTTGGGGGGCTGGTTATAGTTGTTTCTTTTTGTGCTTTTCAGAAAATTAATGATGTTGAGAAATTTTCCATAAATTTATTTGTTATCTGGATTTTTTTTCAGAGTCTCTGTTCAAACATTAAATTGAATATGGGTTTTTTTTTTAAATTGATCTCTGTAGGTTCTTCACAAACTCTTTTAAATATATATAATCTATGTATTATATATTATATATAATGTATGTAATATGTATTAATATAATATTTATAATATAAAACATATAACATAATATGATAATACATATTTTATATATCATATATATATATATACACCAAATACTTCTATTTTGAGGGTATGTTATTTGTAATTTGAGGAATATATATATACACATATATATATATATTCTTAATTATAATGAAGTCTAATTCATCAATCTTTATTCCATTTTGGTTAGTGCTTTCTGTGTCCAGTTTAAGAAATCTTTTCCTCCCCTCATTTGATGAGTGATTCTTGACATCTGCCACACACCATAAACAAAAATTAATTCCCAATGAATCATGAACTGAATATAACTGGCAAGATAAGCTGTTAAAAGATAAACACTAAAATATTTTAAATATATTGAATATTATATTCTATATAATATATGGCACATAACATACATAATATGCAATATATGATATGACATATATTATGTGTTATGCATAATATGTATAATGATATATGGAATATATTTAAAGATTTTCTAGTGTTTATCTTTTTAAAGCCTTATTTAGCCATATAAATGTATAGGTCTATTCTATAAATCATTATAAATTATAAATATGTATATTATATAATATATATCATTATAAATAATATTATAAATAAAGCAATAATATAGATTTTATATGACCTAAATAATGATATACTATAGTGTATATTATACATTATATATGATAATATATATTATAATCATAATGTATTATTCAGCTTATTTATTTTTATGTATTATACAATATATTATGTGCATCTATTATTTTCAGTTAGTTTCTTACACATTTTTTAGCTTTTAAATTTTGTTTTAAATATGTACTTTTACTACTTCCAAAAAAATGCAGGGTCCCTACACAACTTAACCTCTATTTACCATATTCCACATTTTTTCTGTTGTTTTGATTAATTTTAATTTTGCATACATTTTAATCATTTTAATCTCAAAGGTTATGGTTTTAAAAAATTGTATATCCCTTAATGACTGACACAATGTCGTCTGGTGCTTTTTTATTTTTTCTTGTACTGGTATAATTAATTTAACTTCATATACCTTGGTTTACTTTAGTATTTTTTTAGTCCAGGCCTCTGTCAGAAACTATCTCAGTTTCTATTTGCTAAATTTTTAAAAACTATTTTCATTTTTGGCAGAATTCTGGGATGGCATTTATTTTATTTCAACACTAAAAGTTAGCATTAGTTTTTATATATACTTGCATGGTTTCTTTTGAGAAATCAAAAGTCTTAACTTCTTTAAAAGAAAGTGTATTTCTTTCCATCTGGCAGTTATTAATATTTTTTGTTTGGCTTCGATTTTCAGAAGTTTGCTAGGTTGTGCTCAAAGTGCTTTTCTTTGTATTTATCACGCTTGGGCTCTATAGAGTTGTTTGAATATGCAGACATCTCTTTCAACAGTTTTAAAAAGTTCTCTGCCCAGGTCTTTCCTTCTGTAACTTAAATTACATATATACTGTACTTTTCTATCATGTTCTATAGTGGTCTTCCTGCATTTACAATCTTGTTTTCATTTTAATGTTTTAATCTGGATATTTTGTACTGATATACCTTACAGTTTTCTCTTTTCTCTTGTGTCCACTCTTTTCTTTAATCCCATGTATATAATACTTAAGCTTAGTATCTTTTAGTTCTATGATGTCCTTTTTTTTTTTTTTTAGTAGATTCAAGTTCTCTGGTAAGATTGTCAACGTTTATCTACTATCCTTAATATATTAATTATAGTTGTTATAATAATCATGATTGTAACCTTCCATGGCAGTAACAGTATGAGTCAGTTTATATTATCTGATTTCTAGGTTGGTTTTATGCTGTTTGCTACTCTTTGCTAGCCAAAATTCCAAACCAGAAATTCTAGGTAATTTTTGATGAAATGCCAGTTATCATGTATGGTAGCTGGTACAGGCTATGGGTATCCCTGCAGAGGATTGAATAGTTTTATAACAGAGCCATATGCTTTAAGTTGCAGCTTTCTATCAGTCCTCTATGCCTCTGACACACAAGTGAAAGTATGGGTCTGAGGTTAGGGCTCATTTCACTACACTTGCCTTTTATCTGAGATCTTAACACTCTATCATGGCCTATTTGGTTGATTTCCATTGTCTTTTCTTTGTTTTTATTGAGGTACAATTGATGTATAACGTAATATTAGTTTCAGGTGTACAACATAGGGATTCAATATGTGTGTATGCTGCAAAAATGATCATCACAATAAGTCTAGTTAACATCCTTCAACATACATAGTTACAAACATTTTTTTTTCTTGTGATGGTGACTTTTAAGGTTTACTTTCTTAGCAACTTTCAGGTATAGAATACAGTATAATAAACTACAGTCACCATGCTGTATGTTATATACATGCAACTTCTTTATTTTATAACTGGAATTTTGTGCTTTTTGACTGCCTTCACCCATTTTGCCTACCCCATTATCCTGATCTCTGGCAACTACCAATCTGTTCTCTATCTTTGACCTATATTTTAAATTATTCCTTCTGTGTTTTATGCATTCTGCACAGTTGTCTTTGTTGCAAAAATAAGCTTAAAAAAAAAAAGCTTTAAAGTTGCTACCCAACCATTTTTCATATAAAGAAGTTGAACCACACTCTATTTGAACATTTTCCCGATCTATACCTACTCCCATGGTGTGTTGGAGGAGTATGAGATAATGTGCATAAATCTCTCAGCACTTTTCTCAGATATAATAACTCTCAGTAAATAGCTAGCATTACCACCATTTTCATGATGATGATTGTGATCATGATGTTAATAATCATTATCACATACAAACTTGAACACAGATTAAAACTTTACTCTCTGGAAATACCTACCCTGCATAAGCCTCAACTTACTGATTTGTAAGATGGGAATAGTAATGCAACCATTGTGGTAATTTAGTGAATGTCACTGATCATCATTTTTTACCCTGTTTCTGATTATGATACTCATTTCCTTGAGCTATTGGTGTGTTTCATTTCTGAACATTCAGCACCTCACATGGAAACAGAACAATTATAACTGCTTACTTAGGAAATTTTTAGATTAATTGTACATGCGTATTAAAAATTACTACATTTTATTAAAAATTTACCATGTCAAGTATGCTCATTCAAAATCAAATTATTTATTACTTCTTTCAAATTTAAGAGGCGTGCTTGTGTGGCTCAGTTGGTTAAGTGTCTGCCTTTGGCTCAGGTCGTGATCTCATTGTCCTGGGATCCAGCCCTGTATCAGGCCGCCTGATCAGCGGGGAGCCTGCTCTCCCCCTCCCTGCTGCCCCCTCTGCTTGCACTCTCTCAGTCTGTCAATAAGTAAATAAAATCTTTAAAAAATAAAACAAAATTTAAGAGCATATATAATATATAATAGACACCCAAATACAGCAAAGCACAATACAGTGGGTTTATGGTAAGCATTGATGAAACATTGGATGTGTAACTCAAAACTGATAAGCACGTGTAAGCTTGGATGCTTATCTGAGGTGTACCAGCACTCTCTTTAGGTTTTATGATCATATTGACAACCACCTCCTTCCTGTGACATTTTGCTATTTCAGAAGTCAAAGAATGCAATTTCTCAGAGCCAGTTAAACTGGAAAGGGCAATATTCCAAAAAATAAAATTTAGGAAGTAAATCTCTTCCAATAAAATATTAATCAAGGGATTTCTTTGAAGTAAAATATTTTGTAGAAGCAGATATAAAATTGCTTTGACCTTTCAGGTACAATACAGAACGAGCATTTGCATTTACAACAATAAAATACCTCACCCATATTAGAGGGTTTGGAAATCAGAAGAAAGTTCATTTAAAGTTTTTCTTAGATCTCAATCCTGAATGCTAATTCTAGGTTAATGTTAGTAGGCATTCTGCATTGTATATCTTGTATTAATATAAAATGGTAGATTTCTCACACAAAGATTCAATCAGAAGAAGCAACAATAACCCTGCCTGCTATTCAGTTATTGAAGGTAATAAACAGAAGAGGACATTTTGGCTTTGTTTGGTTTTATTTAGTTTTGTTTTTATTTTATTTGCTTTTTCAGGAGTAGAGGGGATAGATGTGGAGTAGAAAAACTGAGATGGCAGAGAGAGAGGAGGAAGGACAGCAGAAACAACATTTTTATAGTTTTATAGCCTTGCCTAGGACTGGTCTTTGTCACACATAGTTGCTTCAGTTTTCTAGTAATTTATTGGTGTGCTGCCATTGTAGACGTTAACCTTAAATTTCCAGAGGAATATAGTGAAGCGAGAGAAAGTTAGTGAAAATGGATTAGTGGCTATACATAAATGTGGCTTCTGTATTTTATGTTCATTTCAGTGTATTCTACTTTAAATTTCCGTAATTTCCCCCCACATTTCAGCTTGGTGGAAATTGTTTGCTGTTCTAAGGGTACTTAGTAGATTTCTTTTGTGGGGAAAGAGTTTTTTATTTTATTTAATTTTTTACTGAGATATAAATCATATATTACATTGCGTAAGTTTAAGGTACACAACATGTTGATTTGATACATGTATATATTGCAGTTAGATTGCCACGGTAACATTAGCTAACCCCTCTGTCACCTCCTATAATTATCATTTCTTTTTCTTGTGGGGATATTTAATATCTAGTCTTTTCACAACTTTCACGTTTATAATACAGTATTGCTGACTATAATCACAATGCTGCACATTAGATCCCCAGGACTTATTCATCTTCTAATTAATTTGTACCCTTTGAACGATATCCTCCCAATTCCCCCACACTGGTAGCCAGCATTCTGCTCTGTTTCTATGACTTTGGCTTTCTTAGATGCCACATCTGGTGATATAATACAGCATTTGTCTTTCTCCGATGTATCTCACCTAGCATAATGCCCTCAAGGTTCATCCATGTTGTCACAAATGGAAGGATTTCCTTCATTTTTATGGCTGAATCTTTTTCTATTCTCTCACTATTATAGATAGATAGATAGATAGATAGATAGATAGATAGATAGATAGATACTGCACCTTTTTATCCATTCATCCACAGATTGACACTTAGGTTTTTTCCATGACTTGGCCAATGTAAATAATTGTGCAATAAACATGGGAGTGCAGATCCCTCTTTGATATCCTGTTTTCATTTTCCTTTGAATATATATACCCAGAAGTGGGGTCACTGGATTATATGGTAATTTTGTTTTTACTTTTCCGAGAAACATCCATACTGTTTCCCATACTGGCTGAATTTTTATTTCCACGAGTAGTGCCTGAGGGTTTCCTTCTCTCTACATCTCTTCTCTTCTTGTTGCTAGCCATTCTAACAGGTGTGAGGGGATATATCACTGTGGTTTTTATTTACATTTCCCTGACGAATAGCGATGTTGGGTATCTTTCCATATACCTGTTAGCCATTTAGATATCTTCTTTGGAAAAATGTCTATTCAGTTCCTCTGCTCATTTTTAAATTAGATTGTTTGTTTTATTTTGATTTGTTTTGTTTGTTTTGATATTGGGTTGTATGAGTTCTTTAAACATTTTGGATATTAATCCCTCGTCTGATATATGGTCTGCAAATATTTTCTCCCATTCTGTATATTGCCTTTTCATTTTGTTGCTTGTTTTTTCTGCTATGAGAAGATTTTAGTTTGATGTACTCTACTTTTTGTTATTTGCTCTTTTGGTATCATATCCAAAAATTCATTGCCAACACCAATGTCAAAGAGCTTTTCACCTATGTTTTCTTCCAGGAGTTTCACAGTTTCAAGTCTTATGGTTAAGTCTTTAAACCATCTTGAGTTAATTTCTGTTAGTGGTGTGAGATAGGAGTCTAGTTTCATTTTTCTGCCTGTGATTATCCTGCCCTCCAGCACTATTTACTAAAAAGACTATTGTTTCCTCATTATATATTCTTGGCTCCTTTCATAAATTAATTGGCCAAATATGCATGGGTTTATTTCTGGGCTCTATATTCTGTTGCATTGATCTAAGCCTCTGCTTTTATACCAATACCAACCCATTTTAATTACTATAGCTTTGTAATATAATTTGAAATCAGGAAGTATGATGACTTTAGCTTTTGCTTTGGCTATTAGGGGTCTTTTGCAATTCCATACAACTTTTTGGATTTTTTTCTATTTCTGTATAAAATATCTTGGGGATTTTGATGGAAGTTACATTGAATCTGTAGGTTCTTTAGGTAGTATGGACATTTTAACAATTTTAGTTCTTCCAATCTATGAGCATAGACTACCTTTCCATTGATCTGTGTCATCGCCAATTTCTTCCACGAATGTAGTTTCATTGTACAGGTCTTTCACCTCCTCGGTTAAATTTATTACTGGGTATATTTTGGATGTAATTTTAAATAGGATTACTTTCTTAATTTCACTTTTTTGATAGTTTTGTTACTATTATATAGAAACAAAAATGATTTTGTATATTGATTTTGTACACCACAACTCTACTGAATTCATTTATTAGTTCTGACAGTTTTTTGGTGGCATCTTTAGGGTTTTCTATATATAATATAATGTCATCTGCAAGTAGAAGTATCTGCTCTCCCTTTCCTTCATGGAAGTGGTCACAGTTGGCTAGTTCAGCTTTATACTATACCGCCTTGGGAGAGAGGCAGCACTTGCAAAGTTCCTCTTACCCTCTCCAGTGTGTCCAAACTAAATTTTTTTTTCTTTCATGAAGTGTTGGAATGTCTCCTCAGGAAACCAAGACTTCTACAAATGCTCTTTTATATGTAGGTGGATCCTCAAGTCAGCAATATCCAACAGTTCCCCAACCATGGCAAAGAGAGGCGGAGGCCAGTTCACAGGCACTTTCTAGTTCCACAGTCCATACTAAGGCCTGTATACCACCTGATGCATAGGTGGGCAAGACTCCTTCCAGGTCCCTTAGCATATGGCACTAGATTCCACAACTTCCACAAAGACACTTCTGTTCATATATGGATGCCAAATTTTGGTTGTTAAAAGGGGAAATAAATGAGGGAACATCTTATGCCACCATGATGCTGATGTCACTCCAAGATGATATTTTGGCATATCTATATATAATTAATAATTGTCAATTAGTATTCAAAAAGTACTTTTGCTATTTTAAATGGTAATATGAATCTATGAAAAGTTAACCAAAAATATAATTTTACTGCTTATAGGATTTTTCCAGTTTAATATACGTGCGGATCACATTTAAAGAAAAAAACACCAAAAAAAATCTATTGAGAAAGAAAAATGCACATCTCTTCTACCTATTAAAACTTAATTTAAAAACAAAATACAAAGAGAAAAAGTTCTAAATAATTAGGTAGGTGAGTTTGAAACAGCTTAATAAGTTATATATAATGACTTTGGACCTATGTTAATTATTTTGAATAAAATAGCAACTCTAATTAAATATTTAAAGTCTTAACACATTCTTGTGTCAATTTTATACTTAAGTGTATGCATTTTTGGCAAAGTTTCAGGTTGAATCCTGTTTGGTTTTAACATATACTATTATTTGTCTCAATGTACTGAATTTTCCTTGAGGGCGTATTTTTTTTCTTCCATATCCTTGCCATATTAATAAATAACAAATAGAAATGGAACATCAGCTTAAGTCAACCTTATAATGGTTTGCTATTATTATAAGAATCCCTAATCACTGAGAGCAGACTTAGCTACTTCCCTGAAAATATATTTTATGTTGAAAGTAATTTGTAGAATCTGAGAATAAGCAAACAAACAAACAAAATGCCCTCCCCATTGATAAATTCCGACTGAAAACCTGGTAAGAATATATCAGTAGTGAAAATGATAATGTGAACTGAATATGACTAAAACTTACTTAGCCTTAAAGCCTCATCCTATACATCTAGATAGCTTTATACCCAGGGGAGGCGGCAGATTATAGGGATAGTGAAAAACATATACAAATTAGGTAAAATAATACTCCTCTCTGTTGATTCAATTATGGGTGTGTGTGTGTGCAAGTATGTGTATATATTTATACAGTGCTTGTGCATATTTTATATGGGTATATAGAAGTTGAGTACAATCCCCTAGGTTTATTACTTGAGAATAATCTTAATAATATTAAGAGTCAACTCAGGACTAAGCTTTGACTTTTTGACATTTTGAAGTTCTTGTAAATGAACCAAGTGGAAATGCCAATATTTGAATAAAAAGAAAAGATATTGCCTCACAGGACCATTGAAACTTTACTTAGGAACCCTGCAGTTATTCATTGTCAAGTACATAAAACTTAGCCATCTTCAACGCAGCCTTTCAACCTAGCATTCTTAATAAGATTAAACATTTTGTAGTGGATTTCTTGGTGAACTAATGAATGAATGGGAAAATCAAGGTCCCTTTCCTGTTTACTTTGCCTATTTGATGGTGTCACAGCAAGAATTACATAGTCACTACTTGTTTCTTTATCTGATATTTACTTCTATCCTAAGTATCTTCTATTTAAAATAATAATTACTTTAATTCAACATTGAGTAGAAGGATCCAGCACATTTTACTGGGAAGAGCACAGGGATGAGAGACAGGGAAACTTGGGATTAATCCTCTATCCAATTCTAAAAATATTGATTAGTCCTTCTCATGTAATACACTCAATTTGCTAGACTTAATACCTCCAATTAGAAAATAAGGGTTTGTTGTACCATTTGAATAATATTATGTACTGTTTCTGTCATCTCTAAAAATTTTATATAAAATTGCATCCTAATTTTTATTTATTTATCTATTTATTTATTTACTATTTCAAATTTTTATTTAAATTCTAGTTAACATATAGTGTAATATTGGTTTCAGGAGTATATTTAGTGATTCATCACTTACATACAACACCTAGTGTTCATCACAACAAGTGCCCTCTTCAGGAAAGAATATTAGAGCTGCCAAGAGTCTAGAATATAATGTTCAAAGATCAGTTACATCGCCTTAGAAATTCATGGTACTGAGAAAAAGCACTGAATTAAACTCTTTGTAAGATATTCCCAGAAAGCTGTTTATTCTTTGCCAATCACCATCACAGGGAAGGATCTATAGGACTTAAAGAATGATTCATTTCTAAAATTGAAACTAGATCTTGAGTGGCAAAATGGTAGTTCTTCCAGTGATAAGGCTCTGTCCCATGGCTTCTTTTAATACTTCATAATTCCTGTTCCATCATTAAGTCATGAACAGCTTTACAATTCTAAATTAAGTTAATATAAACTATTATGTAACAAAAAATTAAAGGAAGATATATAACACAACCATAAAAGATAATACAAATCTGTTACATGATTTTCGAAATATACTAAAGCAGCTATCATCATTTAAACTTTAGAACTGAATGAAAGTCAGTGTGAATACTGCACATTTCATTTTCCTTTAAATCTAATAATTGATTAGCCTCTGGTTTAGAGTTCACAGAAAAAAAACACTGCATTTTATTTATGTTGCGGTCATTGGTTTGTTTCGTTTTTTGGTAATTAGAATTCTGTTTTCCTCCAGTAAAGAGAATTAAGTGCTCATGAAAATAAAAATATCTATAATTCTTTCACTGCAGTTTCCCCAACTTAAAAGTTAAATACTTAAGTGAGCATGCCTTATTTAAAGTAGCATTTTTCATTTTGATAAGATAGATTAAAAAAATCAGAGATTCAGGTACAATGCTAATTGTTTATTCTCTGAAACTATAAGACAATGGTGGCATAATAAAAAATATTTTAATGAAAGTTAGAAAAAAGTCAGCTAACTATTATTTAGATAGCATTGATTTTCAAATATTTGGAAATGAAATGCTTACTATTCTTATCATAGTATTTCTCCCTGGATTTTATTTTCATGCATCCAAAGAGGACTTTATTTTTTAATCTTTGCTGTTACTGAGAAAAAAATAAGATTACGTTCTAGAGAGAAAATAAAGTAGTCTCCCTTGTGTAAAGGGGGTGTGTGTTCCAAGATGCCCAGTGGATTCCTGAAACTATAAATAGTACCAAAACCTATATATACATTATGTTTTTTTCTTATGTATACATACCTATGGTAAAGCTAAATTTACAAATTAGGTACAGTAAGAGATTGAAAACAATAATAATAAAATAGAACGATTATAACAATAAAAGTTATGTGAATGTGGTCTCTCTCTCTCTCCCCAAATCTCTTACTGTACTGTACTCACCTTTCTGGTAACAATGTGAAATGATAAAATGCCTACATGGTGAGACGTAGTGAGGTGAGTGATATAGGCTACTATTGACTTTCTGACTATTTGTCAAAGGATCAGCTTCTTCCCCCATTGTTGACTGCCAGTAACTGAAACCACAGAAAGCCCAACAGCAGAAAAAGGAGGACTACTGTAATCCATCCTTCCTCCATGTCTTAGGTCCAAGGCAAAGTGTTTCCTTTATAAGAATTAAAAAAAAAAAAAACACACACATACATACACATACAAACATTGAATCATATAAGAATCAAGGGGTAGAGTTATTCCTCCTAATTGTTGAAAGTTATTTTCCTATTTGTACAGTCTCCTCTTACTAAATATAGAGCTACCCAGATGTTCAGGTTGAGTCTTTAAGATTAAGAAATTTTTTATTGTATTAAGTTGATATTTAATAACATTTTTTGGTATGTCCCGAACTTCCAGTCGTAAGGAGTTGATAAGAGGAACTATAAATCTTTTAAAAGTAACAATAAACTTCATCACCTTCATATTGAGGCACAATTATGACTGATTTTTTTCTTGACCTTAAAATACACAATTTGTTATATTTTCTAGAACTCCTATGAATTTTTCCTTCTGTTATAATACTTGGAAATTAAACAAGAGTAAATACTCATAACATGTTGACAGTACAAACTTACATATATTACTATATTTGGTTTTTTTCTCAAAGAGGTTAGCATTTCACTCCAAAAAGTCTTGATTGTTGATAGACCCTCACTGTTATCAGTTAATTATTTAAAACTAAGATATTTATATGGTTGGTAATCTACAATTTGAAAAATCTTTCACATATATATTTCACATATACTTTTAGGCTTCAATTCTGTTAGTGGAAAAAATACTTATGAGTTTTTCTTTCTAGAATATGGTGGCCACATGGAATCACCAAGAAACAACTAAAATAGATTAATGATATCATATGAAAAATATAGTTTATAAATTTAGAATATCATGCAGAAAGCTAAAAGAGTTTTCAGTACACATAATTCTTCACAAGCTTTTCTCTGTAACTAAGATCTGCACAATGTTCTGCAGGTTAAGAATATGCTACTCCATGGGCAATGGGTGGCTCAGTTGGTTAAGTGACTGCCTTCGACTCAGGTCATGATCCTGGAGTCCTGGGATCGAGTCCCACGTCAGACTCCCCGCTCAGTGCGGAGTCTGCTTCTCCCTCTGACCCTGTCCCCTCTCGTGCACTCTCTCTCACTTTCTCTCTCTCAAATAAATAAATAAAATCTTTAAAAAAAAAAAAAGACTATGCTACTCCAGGTAACTTACTGCAGAGTAGGATTTGTTTTTGCAAAATAGAATACACAAAAAATGAAATATATGTCTGTTTTTATTGTTATTTACTAAAATGTAGAAGATTATCCTTATAGTTTTGAAATGTTTCTTTTCACATCACTCATAATTACAGCACTAGTCAGGTTTTTTTCTTCATCAAACTAAGTCCCGTTGCAAGAATTTTTAGAAATTTAACATCAAGGAAAATATAGCAGCCCAGTGGCCAGGATTTTCACTGTGAATCTTTTAGAAAATCAGTTCCTTGACCTGTATGCACTCATCTGTTTGCCTGAGGAGTTTATGTGTGAATTTCTGGAACACTCAGTGATATATAAACAGGCTATCAGGATTTGTTATTCTTAAGATATTTAAACATAGTTATAGTTACAGTATAATTACTATTAATGCATTAAAAATAATTAAAATGCTTGTGAGTAAAATATTTAAGACACAATTATTTAGTATTTTATTAGATTATGGTTCTCTCTGAAAATGTTTAAAAATGTATATTCCTTTCAGATAACTAGAAAATAAAACAGATTCAACCAGATACAGACCTGATAATATGTGCCGTTTGGTCTGTTTTATGGGAAATATATTAAGATATGAGTTTTTTGCCTGTACTGGTTGAAAGGATTAGATCTTTGGATATTAAAGCACAAGGGCAACATTAGAGTAGTAGACACTCTATGCCAACTGCATTCTTGCTCTGTAACAGCTTGTTGCTCTTGCAAATTACCCATGTTATCAAGTGGCCTTCTCAGTAAAAAATAGAAAATATGATCACTTGATTTTTCTCAAAGTCTTTTATAATTTTTGAAGTTTAGTTTTAAGTTGAATCATGAGGTTTAACTGGTTGCTCTATGGAAAGTGATCCTGAGAATCCTGAGATACAAGTCAAGTCCTATGTCAGGATTGTGAGGAGGTGACAGACAGAGAGCTACTCCCTCATAACCAGCCTTCTAAGTCAATGTTCCATGTGCATCTGGTTGTGTTTTATTTTTACATTATGAGTAAAGATCATCATTCATTAACAACAAAAATATTGCTAATTTATTATTTTCTAAGTGTGTAGCTAATGAAGAATCTGCCCCTTTTTACAGGATAACTCAACGATTTTGGAGAATAATTTAGAGGCCACCTCTTTTGATAAGGTGCTAATATCCAGGTCCATTAACTCTGTTGCACCAACTTTTGTGACAACCTCCAAGCTGTGACTCATCCTGAACCATAATGACCTGAAGAATCCAAATGACAAAGAAGATAAAATAGCTATATGAAAAAACTCCTTCAAAATTTTTTAAAGGCTGTTTTCTTAAAGAGTGGAAATAATATAACATTTTATTTAAGGGAAATATATTTATATCTTGAAGGAAGGAATGGGAGACTCTGAAGTTTAAGAAATGTCCCCGAGATGATCAATCAGGAAGGCACACTGAAGACTTAAGACATTTTCTGTCTCCCTTCTCAAAAAAAATAACATTCAAAATTAATCACGGGGGACTTTCTGTTTACTAAAATTAGAGGGAACTTGAAGCCATGCCTTGCCTCTCTTGGCTTTTATTCCTTCTTCTAGCATAGTGACATCAGGCAAGTAATAAATGTTTGTGGATAAGTAAATTAATGGAGACTCTGCTTCTCCATTGGTAAAATAGGGGTAGGATGGGAAGTAGAAGTAAATGGAATCTCAACGTTTTTTTCTTCTCTATACTCTTATACTCTAAAATACAATTTCTGTAGCTAAAAATAAAATACGGTTATCAATATTTTAAGATTTAACATAAAGTTTGAGGAAAGTATGTAATTAATTAAATCCTACTAAAGTTTTATTCTCTTGGCTTATATCCCTTACAAAATGTTAAGCAAAACCTATCAACCTTCAAGTAAGGAAGATTTTAATCCTCATTTCATCCTTTGAATCTTAATGCCTGGTCATATTCCAGCATTAATTGCTTTATCTCCAAACTAATGAGCTAATTTGCATTTTTTACACAGAGTACTTGCTGTCAAAACATCTATATGAAACTGAAATTTAGTCAATCACCCATATATGTGTCCTCATGCTTCCAAACATCTGGCTATTTAGAAACAGCAGGATGTTTGAAATAGCATTTTAGCATTCATCTGCAGTATTGTTCATAAACTTTGGGGGTCAAAGGACTGTTTGGCAATAGATGAGAGCTATCAGACTAATCACTGGGGGGAAATTGCTTATTCACACACTCAGAAGATTTTGCATGCAATTTCAGAGACTTAAATCATTTGAAGCCTGTCCATAATCTCAAGGCTAATTATCTCTGATCTTGAAGTTTACTGTTTTATAGTCAATATTTTAGGATAGATTATGTTGGTGTTAGGAAAATTTCAACCCCATATTGTTTTGTACTCAAATCTTTTCAAATATCTATAAACTATTACATATTTAAAGCATCTTTGCATCATTATTTGCTTAATATCTACCTTCCCTGTTAGTATGCTCCCTGAGGTCAGTTGTTCTTAATTTTGCTTTGCCATTTACCATCAGCACCTAAGATATTTTTTATTCCAACAGAGAGTGCTTGTTGAACTATCCAAATAACTTATGAGTGGTTCAATTATCCATGCTTGATAATATTAAATGACATTTTCAATGCAAGAAAAATTTTCATTTCTCTCTCTGTCTCTGTCTCTCTGTCTGTCTCTCCAATTTTTTTTTATTTTTTTAAGATTTTATTTATTTATTTATTTGACAGAGAGAGAGAGAGAGACAGCGAGAGAGGGAACACAAGCAGGGGGAGAGGGAGAGGAAGAAGCAGGCTTCCCGTTGAGGGGCTCGATTCCAGGACCCTGGGATCATGACCTGAGCCGAAGGCAGACGCTTACTGACTGAGCCACCCAGGTGCCCCTCTCCAATTTTTAAACCACAGTTTCAAACTAAGCCTTGTAGATATCTATCACAGGACAAAAGCAACAATAATTCAAAATCTCTGTTTGGACTGTGAAGAATCAACCTAAGTACAGTTTTAGAGAACATGAGAAGGCTGAGATGGAGAAATTGACATACATCAGCTGCATCTTCTCCGCGTATTAGATTTACTCTCTGTACACAGGCACCAACCATTTAGGTTCCTAAAGGTGACAGGAAGGCATCTTAATCCAAATCCTGGTTAATGTAAATGTTTCTTAGCACTTGAAACAACATATTACTCTTTTTTTATGTATTCCCTTCACTAGTTGTTTTGTATCTCCCACCCTCCTGTCTCACTTCTAGCTCCTTTGCTGCTTCCTCCTTTTATCCATGAATGTTAATGGTGAAGTGCATCAGAACTGAGTTCTTATTTTCTCTCTTTTTTACCTATACTCACTCTTTTGCTAATCTCTTTCTGACCAAGAGGTTTTGTTTTGTTTTGTTTTAAGATTTATGTATTTATCTGGGGGAGAGAGAGAAAGAGAGCGTGTGTGTGCGAGCAAGGGGTGAGTGAGTCTGGGGAGCAGAGAGGGGCAGATGGAGAGGGAGAAGGAGAGAATCTCCATCAGACTCCCTGCTGAGCACAGAGCCCAACATGGGGCAAGATCTCAGGACCCTGAGATCATGACCTGCACCAAAATCAAGAGTGGGACGCCTAACCAACTGAGCACCTGGTCAGGTGCCACTGACCGGGAGTTTTTAATTACTGCATGCAAAAAAATCTGAAATGTATCACCCAGCCACCCCATCCCTCCCACCCCCAACCACTCCAGTATATGTCCCTACCCTTCTCTTTCCCAAACTCCAAACTCAAACTGAATAATTAAGATATCAAATGTAATATGTTCAAGATTAAACTCCTGATTTTCTCTTAGTCTCTTCCCGACCTCATCCTTTCTTCTCCCTACTGATAACTTCATTAGGCCAAAAATATCGGATTCCTATAGGACTCTTCTCATTCCTACCTGATGCCTTAAACCCCATACTCAATCCATTGTGGGGAAAAAAAAATGTTGGTTCTACCTTTATAATATAGGCAGTATCTGAGCACTTTGCATTGCCTCTGCTGCCAACACCATACTAATAATCTTTAACTTGGATGGCTAGAATAAGCAGATCCTGCTTTCATACCTAAAGTTTGCCCTTCATACTGAGGATGAAGTCATTCTTCTAAATAGAAGCAACATGATGACATTCCATTTCTGTAATCTTGCATAACTTAGTGTAAATGTCAAAACTCTACACGATGGCTAAATCCCCACATGAGCTGGCTTCACACCCCCTGTCTGAATGCTTCTCTTTTTACTTTTTCCTTGGTTTGCTCCACTTCAGTAAGTATGGTCTTCTTGCTGTTTCTCAGAGACTCGGAGCACATTTCTGCTTAGGGTTTTATTTCATTTACCTGTAATCTACATCTACCTCTTGGCTATCTGTTAAAGTTGTTCCTCAGATCCTACCTTCTCAATCACTGCCCTATTTAAAAATCTCAAATATTTGCCCAAATACCCCAGCAAAATATTCCTTATCTTCTTTATCCTATTTTTTCCTTCTCTGCCCCCGTAACACCAGCACTTTCTGGCATATTAGATAATTTACTCACAACATTTAGTTCAGCACATAATCATTTTTGCATGAATAGACTTGGAGAATATGTCTTTGATCTCTAACAGACTACTTCAGAGAAATTTTGTCAGCTGGGATGGCACCCAAGAAAGTGATTAAATCACTGTATACATGGTTGTGTAGACATTTAAGCATCAACCAGAAATAAAGAATGATTTGTTTTTACTGGAAAATAATGTATGACTCATTTATAAGCATAATCACAAAACTGTTTCAAATTGGATGTAAAAATATAAAATTGCAAGGAAAAGACATAGTGATTTAAAAAAAAAATCTATGCTAGGTAGACAGGAAAGAAGATCAAGAGTAACAAGATATTAAGGTTTTAATTATCATGTTTACTTTATCCATCTAAAATGAGTACTGAAAAAAATGCTTGTAATTGTGCATCTTATACAGTTATTCCCAAGACACCCATATGCTTAAGGAAATAAATCTCCCCTCTATATGATTGAGTCCATTTGTTATACTGAAAAAGAAACTGTAGGAGTGAGACATGACATGAAGAAAAATGAAGAATTTAAAAAAGGACTATTAATCTAAGGGCAAACTGCCTTTATTTTTCCTTGAAATGTGCCGAGATGAATTTGCCTAATGGAGTTGCCAATGGTTGGATAATCAGATGTTTGGGAACTACCATCATCCTATTTATTAATAAACTATCCTTTATTGCATAAAACTTCCAATATTTCCAACCAAAGCCCTGTTTTCCTCTAAGAAATCAATTATAGAAAGAATAAACACACACACACACGATTTTACTACCAATGATACTGGCTTATTTTTATTTAAAAAATAAAAGGAAATTATTGCCATGTAGATGTTTAAAAAAAATAATACTCTAGTTTATGGAGAAAACTTGAAAGTCTAACGTTTAAAATCTCGACATTTCATGTATATAAATATTATATCAATGAAAAAATAGATAAATGATAAAAAACATATTTAGTGGATTCTACTGGTAATAACTAATAGTATACTATTAGTTACCTACTTAGTATAGTATGTGGTATACTAGTATACTATTAGTTAACTGAGTATGTATCATACATCATAATCCACAATACAGCAACTTTCTAAATGCTTGGGGAGAAAATATGGGGGACAAAAACTTGGTAAGATGTGGCTTTTTTAGTTGCCATAATAGTTGCAATGACAATGTGTAACAACCTCAGAATCATATTTGATTAAAGTGATTTATGAAAGAAAGTGCTAATAGAGGACTACATGATAGATGAATGATCTGACATGGGGATCTTGCCAACTGCTCCTATTGTCACTATTTCCCCCTGAAGTCAATCTACTTTGCAGAGTTCTCATTAAATCCTATTTGAATGACTAGTATATGTAAGTAGTTAGACTAGTATATGTGAATAGGTATTAAACTCATTCTTCTGTGCCTAGAACTCTTTGTCTTTAGGTACTGTGGATGTCCCCCTTGCTTCCTCATTTGCAGCCAAGTTTATGCTTTTATTTTGGTTTGTCTTTGATTTTCCCTCTTGTTTATCCCTCAGACATACTATGTGGTTGGATTCCTGCATCAGAATCACCACACATCTTTTCCTGATGTGAAAGTGGCTGACCCCTTCCTATCCTAAGTTCTATGGTGTAAAAGTAGTGTATTTTAATCTTCAATAAAGTCCAGTCAGGGTATTGACTGAATTTCAACACCTTACACAAAAAACATACACTAGAATATTCATTCATCCTGTACACCATAAAATTTTTTCAATATAGACCATTTTTAGTCCTTATTAACAACTTTACTAAAAATTCCCCAGCTTTCAGTTTATCAAAGGCTTTTCCAAAGAAATTGCATCAACAATGTCTGGGATACACCAGGAATTAGATTTCTCCTGAACCAAGCAGGGATATTCTATATTTCCGGTAGAAGTATAAGCTAGGGAAACACTATTTAACTAGAGAAAAGCAAACAAATGAAAATCATGATCCATAAGGATAATAGAGACATATCTTCTGGGTAACATATATACAATCTATCTATTGATGACGTAGATGATGATATGTGTTAAGATTAATTTTGTATTTCTAGGATTCTCTGGTTTTCTTGTCATTATTTGTCCTTTCTTTGATTATATATAAAAACAATATGTAAGAATGTAGAATTCCCTCTACACTGATTATAGGCCATATAGGATGTTAAATTTGAAGAAACCAAGCAATGAAAAAATGCTCCATTGAAAACAGCCATATTTTTGAAGGACAGTTTTTAAATGTGATTAATAAGTTCTTTCTCATATAAACTGTAGTTTGTACATGGTGTATTATAACTTTCATTAAATCATTTTTAATCAACATGGTTTTAATCAGAACATTTGTTGATGAATCTGTCAGTGGGTGTAACAGAGAAAACAAGCAAAAGGGATATGATGAGAAAAAAGTAAAAGGTTAAAACACATTTAATCTAAATTTCATGATTTATTTTCTTTGGTTTATTATTCTTTCTTAACATTATATTCTAAAGAATATTTTAACCTTAGAAGAACAAGTGTAATAATTTCATCGTTTATATTGTGATTGAAATCGATAAAATTGCTTTACGTATACACTGTATAAACTACGAATTGTTTTTCAGTAGGATATAGTACATGAAACACATTGGGAAAAATAAAAAGCATACAAAATAGAGATTTATCTCAATAACCCCATTTAAATAGGTAAGAATTATTGGCATTTTATATGTATGTATATATGTATTCTATCATCTCTCTCTCCATCTATCTATCTTCTATCACTCATCTAGCTATCTATCCACCTGCCTGTCTACCTAAATATCTAGTTATACATTTGCTATCTCTAAATAATTATATTTTTATGTATTTGTTGTTCTTGTCCATTTAATATTCCTTGGACTCTTCTATGTCATTATGGAAATAGACATCCAGTGCATGCATTATCATTAACAGTTTTAAAGACACCTTCCTTACCATCAAAAATATAAAACTTCATGGTTGTGTAATAATATATAATACGTTTACAACTTTTACCTAAACTGATAACATGAAGATATACTGGGCCAGAATTATAGTTGTGGAGTTATTCACTACACAAAGGCACCGCATTCAACAGGCATTATTCACATCAGAGACATCAACGATTATTTTATTTATAATGATAATTTTTCCAAATGATAAGAATAAAATATCTTGAAGAACTGTTGTTGCTGTTGTTTTTGGTTACTTTCTATCCTTTTAAAAAATATATTTGTTTTTAATTTTCACAAAATTTTCTTGGGCTAGCAATGACCTTCAGACATTTTGTTTGCTTAGACTCCTACATAAAATAATCACTTAATACTTCCGATTAAAAGTTGTTGATCCTTTTAAGCTACTTCTCTAAGTTCTTTGGTGGAAAAGTAGTGCATCTTGATTTTTGCATCCTCTCTACACTTACTTAGGGAAATTATGGAAGCTGTAAACTATGACTACTTCTTCATTAATGCCACAGGAGTGGTATGGTAAGGAAAGTAGGAAATAGTGATATTTTCATGATGCCATGCAAGGGTGACATGATGTAAGATCAAAAGCCTTGCAAGAGTTTTGTAGAAAAACAAAAAGTTAGTACAAAAATACATCTCTTTGGTATTATCTCAGGCATGATTACTTCTTCTGAATTGAATTATTTTTAAGGGGTCAAAAGGTTAAAATATAAAAATCATGATTAGACTGAATACTAATGTTTATTTTCTTATGTTTTTCTTCTCAAAAAGTGATACAGTATCATCTGTAACCTATATTTTAATGAATATGACATATGTTAAATTTAGAAAATAAGTAATTTTAATAATTTTAAAACATTTCTCCTTGTTTTATCTTTCCTAATTAAACAGCTAAATTTTCTTTAAAAATAGTAATACAGATAAATGCTAGAGTTACTAGAGTTAATAATTAGTAACAGTTAATAAACAGTAACTCTTAAATATCAAATTTAAGGAACAAGGAAGTTTATTGGATATTGCAAATGTCAGTCTACATAGTGAGCAAATGCATAAATCCTACCAATGTATAAGCATCATCTCAACACATTTTGCACTTATGGGAGGGAGTAAATTGAATTAAAACGAAAAGTCCTTCTGTATGTGACATTTGTCTTCCAGGGTGACAGTCAAATGTGCACTATACTGAGTTATTTGACATTTTTGTTCTTTTGGATGTAGCTAATTGGCAGTAATGCAGAGTACCTGGTGTTAAATATTCAATATTTATATGCAAATTTTCCGCCTCATAATATTTTGAAAAATGAGTCATTTGCCTACTAGAACACTAGAAATACATATATATTTTTTACTCACACTCCATGACTAAATTTGCACTCTGCTCAACCTTCCCACACAGAGTCCTGAATAAATTTTGAGAACCTAAAAATGAGAACAACCTCCCCTTCATATATTTAAAGATTGTTAAATTTCTTAAATGAAATAACAAAGCTTCTGAGCACTTTTAAAGGATCTGCTGAAAGGAGGCTTGTCAAACTGGTAAAAAGTTAAAACAAATGAATGGGCAGCAAGTATAACAACCTTGCATGTGCATAGTGTATTTTGCACTGATGATCAGTTACTGAATGGTACACACATTATATTTTTCAAAGTCACACACATACACACAGAAACAATACCTTTTTTTCTGTAGTGAAAATAGCCAACATTTGTTGAGAACGTATTATACTCTCAATTTTATGAAGTCAGTACTCTTTTTTCTCTAAGATATAAAGTAAATTGAGTAAGGTAAATTAGGCTTCAGAGTCCATCTGTATGACAAAGATTTTATACTTCACTTGTATTGTCTTTAATACACCATACAATATATATGTATACAATACACCAGTGTCTATAAGTTCACTTATATTGTCTTTCAATACACCATAATGGTGCTAAACATCCCAAAATCAATGTTATAAAGACGTTGAAAGAAAATAGAACACATATAATAGGATCTCTACATGTCATCTTAGCATTTGCATTAATGCCTTTGATTTTTTTACCATATTGTTAGAATTAATAACTGAATGTTAATTATTTGCTAAAATTATTTGAACCTTATTCTTATGACTAAACAGTAGGATCTAGGAAATATACCAGTAGGGCTTCTGAACCAAGAATTAGTCAAAACGATTTCTAATCAAATCCTAGCTCATCAAGAAAAAAATGTTAAGAATACATTTCTAATTATTTTGACTTTAAATAGATTCACATTAAAAAGCTTGACAATTTTGAATTATGGCAAAATAGTCACATACTTTTAAAGTTATTTAAAAAAAAAACTTCTATTAGCAAAACTACATTAGATTCAGTTGTATTTGTAGACCTAAAGACAGGGAAACAAAAACAAAAATAGGCAAATAGGACTACACCAAACTAAAGGCTTTTGTACAACAAAGAAAACCATCATCAAAATGAAAAGGCAGCATACTGAATGGGAGAAGAGATTTGCAAATCATACATTGATAAGGAGTTATCCAAATATGTAAAGAACTCACACAATTCAACAATACCAAACAACAACAACGACAAAAAAACCCTCAGTTAAAACATGGGCAGAGGGTCTGAATAGACATTTTTCTAAAGAAGACATATAAATGGTCAGTAGGCACATGAAAAGATATTCAACATCACAGGCTCAGTCCTCTGTGACAGGGGAAGTCCCAGAGAATCTGTCATTTCTGAAACAAGTCTCTAAACACAACATTCTGAAACTAAGAAGTTCTCCATTCTTCTTAAAACTTTCTTTAGTGAAGATTTATTTTCAAAACAAACAAACAAACTTCTGCATTCATTTCTTTTTTATTGTCACCTTAATGCATGTTAACACAATGAGATCCCCTGACAGCCTTGATTAGGATTAGAATGAATGGTAGCTGTAATTGGTAAATCAGAAGAAGGAAAGTATAAATGAGGACATATTTCAGCAAAGATAAAAGAGCTTCTTCGAAAGAGCAATCCTCAGTGAGCAGTTAATGAAGATTAACAAGACAAGGGTGGTCTCTTTAGAATGAGATTATGGCAGGGTCATAAAGAATAGATATCTTTAACAGAAGTTTAATGGAAACTTTATTGTTTAATTTAATAATGAAACTTGATATTTAGCTGAGATGTCTTTTAAAAATGCAATGCCTATAAACTTCAAATAACATTTGTTCAAACCTGTGTCTCTTTGTCTTGAGCTTTCTCCTTCCACAAGACAAAGAAGGAAGCTACTTTTGAGTCTGAGGATCATACAAATTCATTTTTCAGAACAGTTTAAATTTAAATATATCTTTCCCCTATTTTCATAAACATACTTAAGGAAGTTTTTAAAAATTCTTAAATGAGTTCACGATTAATGGTGGGTCGAAAGTAAGTCAGGGATGACATTCTTTTCTTCCCAATTTCATTATGAGTTCTTTTGTATAACTGCTGTCTGTTTACAAATTGCAGAGGGGATTATGTACTTTACTTCTATTCCCAAAGTGTCTTAACCCATATTTTTATAAAGCTATATAAACAATGGTGAAGATCAATAGTAAAACAGAAGATTAGTTTGGGTAAAAATGAGAAAAGATTTTTGTGTTGCAATAGAGAATAACTTTTTACTATCCTAAGTGTATATAGGGATGTGTGTGTGTGTGTGTGTGTGTGTGTGTGTGTATGATATAACCATGTATATATCAGTGAAGATCTGATCTTTTATGGAAGTATCGCTTGAAAAGATATTCAACGTCACAGGCCCAGTCCTCTGTGACAGGGGAAGGCCCATGTAGTGAAAGTGAATGGTCTTAGCTTAATCAGTGAAAGTACATGGTCTTAGATTCTGACAGCTCTGCTAGCAAACTTTTTAGCTCTATCACTCGATTCTTGTCCTTAGTCAATTGCTATAAATTTTTGAGAACACTCTACTATTTGTAAAATGGGGATATCGATGCCTCCTGGAGAGAATATTAATCCAGTACCGTATTAACATGATATAGATAGCACACTGTACTTGCTCAGTTGATGAAAAGATTTAATATTATTAAATATTGCTTTAGTACCACACGAAAGGTAGTAAATACTGTTTAAACAAAAATGTAGTTGATGACATTCAAAAATGTTTTTGTTTTGTTTTCACTCATGTAAAATTTGTCATCATTAAGGTAATACTCATGACTTCCTCTGTATTTTCCTCAAGTGTATTTTTTTTTAAGATTTTATTTATTTATTTATTTGAGAGAGAATGAGAGAGAGAGAGAGCATGAAAGGGGGGAGGGTCAGAGGGAGAAGCAGACTCCCCGCTGAGCAGGGAGCCCGATGCGGGACTCGATCCCAGGACTCCAGGATCATGACCTGAGCCGAAGGCAGTCGCTTAACCAACTGAGCCACCCAGGCGCCCCTCCTCAAGTGTATTTTTTACGTTGTTTGGCTCAGAAACAGAATTGACTTGTATGTGGACAGGAAGCTTAGTATGAAATTATAAGTGTCTCTTAGTCAGCTCATTCTCCAGCAGGATAAGCCCCAGATGGGAGTTGTGGGGGCTAGAATTTCTCTGGATGCTGTGTGATTAACTAGAACCCATTACTGTTTTCCTCATTCATTCTCAATGAAGTATCCCTCTTTTTGACAGTGTCACCCATTGCAGAGACTTTGGGAATCACTGTGGGTAACAGAAGACTCATTTGCTAAAGAAAAGAAAATTCTAGACTCTTTCTATTGAGAATTTCATTAGGATTTACAGTCCACTTGGCAAAACAGATAATCATGAACATGAACTCAATGTACCCACAGGAAAGAACAAGTATATAGTCTTCAACAGAAATTCTCTTTTTTTTAAAGATTTTATTTCTTTATTTGAGAGAGAGAGAATGAGAGATAGAGAGCACGAGAGGGAAGAGGGTCAGATGGAGAAGCAGACTCCCTGCTGAGCAGGGAGCCCGATGTGGGACTCGATCCCGGGACTCCAGGATCATGACCTGAGCCGAAGGCAGTGCTTAACCAACTGAACCACCCAGGCGCCCTTCAACAGAAATTCTTATATAGACACTATACCAATTTGAAGACTTACACTTCATGTGCTAAAAAAAAAAAAAAAAAGATATGTAGACTTCTTTGTCAAGGAGTCTGTGGGATCCAGTTTTTCCACCTTGCTGCAAGGTTCACATTTCTAACCTGTATCAATGTAATATGCTTCCCTAAAGAAAGATGATATTCTAAGCCATTATCCTTATTTTAAAAGTGTGCAGATGATTCAAATTGATCAAACCAGTAAACCATTAGCATTTTCTATAAGGCACGTTGCTAAGTACTGGAAGTATATGAATATATAAGCTGACATTCGTGCCCTCTAAGATACAGCAATATAATTTGAGAGATTCGAATACAGAAATGAACAAATCACTAGGAGTACACAAAAAAGAGATTCATCTAAATTAGGTGAATTGGGGCCTAGAATTTGAGCATTTAAGGACTGATTTTTAAAGATTAACAAAATCATATTTGGTTTGGAATAGCAGCAGCTAGACTTTTTAATATGAGCAAAAAGAATATGATATTTCTCACATATTAAAAATGATGTCACTTTGAACTTATAAAATGTCTATATTTCATAATATAGATACATCAAATGATGTATATTAATGCATATAAAACAGATAAAAGACTTTTACATCAAAAATATCTATTTGTGTTAAAATTTTCCCTTGGCATGTAATGACTTTACCAATGTAAATAGTCTTTTGTTACATTAATTCTGATATGTACATACAAAAAGAGAGAGGTTAATATAGTGCATATAATTGGTGTGTGTGTGTTACTAGTATTACGTTCCATGAATCACCTGTGAAACTCATGAGCATTCTTCTTTTCTACCTCATGTTACATATATATATCATTTTGTCTGGAGGCTTTTTTTAACTGCTCCCAATAAACAAGAGCCTTTGCAAGCCAAGAGCCATCAAAATGACCAGAGGGTCAGAGAACATAACACTTAACAGGTCATGTGGTGTCACTATAATTTTCCTTTACATGTGGCATTTAAATATCATATTCCAATGGCAGGAAACTTTTTTGACAGCAAAGGGAAATGGCATAAGAGAAAGCTATTTCTGTGACAGTGATTTTGGCTAGAATGTGAAATAGTTCCTTACTTCAGTCTTAGCTTATAATAAAGTATGATTTTACTTGTGATAATAAAGCAAACTGCCCACATAGTTGCTAAGGTATTGGAAACACAGCTCATAGACATATACCCAGCACGTAATGATGTTTTTTATACAACTCGTTGTAACAAACTGCTAGAGTCAATGGAGGTTAAGTATAAACAAGCTGATACTTAGTGAAATTTCCTATACAACATAAATGTAGTATTTCAAATGGTTATTTAATTACTAGGTAAGTAAAAGTAGCTAAAATTATATGTTAATGTTAGAACGATCTTAAAAGTTTGCTAGGTACTACATTTATATATATATATACATTTATACATGTCTAATGATTTAATTCATTAACAGTTTTTAGGCTTTTTGCTAAATATTATTTATTAATATGAAATCTTTGGAACAGTAGTAATGAAGACATATTTTGTAATTGAGAAAAGGAAAATCAAAAGCAGAGATTAGCAATTCTCACAGCCTTTCAAAAAAAGGAAGTGGAGGTAATATTGTCTCTCTAACAACAAACAAATAACTAATTAGTACACTTAATGAAAACAGTCCAAGGGGCTGGTTACATATGGCAACTGAAAGTCATTTTATTTGGGTCTGTTGATAACTGTGTAAAGTACGGCATTTATCACCAATACTAAAGAAGATATGAGGCTACGTTTTTAAAAGCCCAAACTCTCTTTCATAACTTAAATATTATTACTTATTTCTTTGATGCTTGTTATTTACTTTACTTTTCTAAACAGCAAATTGTGTGGGTGTGGGTGTGGGTGTGTGTGTGAGAAAGAGAGAGAGAAAGAGAGAGAGAGAGATTGCAATAGTTGTCTTAATTTACCTCTTTTTGTTTCCATGTCTCATACCATGTGATGTGATCTGTGTTCCTTCCACTAGAAACTAGATTTACTTCTCATCTCTTGATTTGAGCCCACTCATTTAACTTGCTTTATCCACGGAGATATTAGGACACATGCATGTTTGTTAGGTGAGCTTTCTTCTTGTGTTTCTGCTCTTGGCATGACAATAAAAGGTCTGGATAGGCCACTTCTTTAAGAAGAGTCATAAGAAACAGACTTGAAACAGCACCTAGCCTAACCTGTATCACCCAAACACAAGACAAACAAGAGATATGTGAGCAGGATAGGTAATTTTTTTCAAGTTTAGGTACACAGTTTTGTTATGAAGTATTTTTGTGCTAATAGTTAACATGCATAAACAAATTCAAAGCATACAAAAATCACCAAAACTGGGGCACCTGGGTGGCTCAGTCAGTTAAGTGTCTGCCTTCGGCTCAGGTCATGATCCCAGGGTCCTGGGATCGAGCCCCACATCGGGGTCCCTGCTCAGCAGGAAGCCTGCTTCTCCCTCTGCCTGCCACTTACCCTGCTTGTGCTCTCTCTCTCTCTCTCTCTGTCAAATAAATAAATAAAATATTTTAAAAAAATCACCAAAACTACAAGGTATTTTTATGTGTATTACTTTTTCAAACTGCTCTATTGAGATTTAACTCATATAACACACAATTCATCCAAGCAAGGCAAGTGTTCAATTCAGTGGTTTTTGGTATCTTCAGAGTTGTGCACCATCATCACAACCAATATTTGAGCATTTTTATTACTCCCAAAATAAATCCTAGCAGTCATTCTCCATTTCTTCTCCAATCCTACAGGCCTCAGCCTTAAGAAACTACTAATCTACTCATTGCAACAGCAACTCTGCAACACCTTATAAGAGATGCTTTTCAGATTACTTTTGTTTATCAGGTTTGTCTTTTTTTTTTTAACATTCTATTGAGATATCTTATCCTATATACACTTTGTAAATCACACATTCTCTTCAGTTGCTTTTCACCTTCTTGATGGTGTCATTTGAAGAAAAAAGCTTTAAAAAAAAAAGTATCTGTTTTGTCTTTGGCGGCATGTGTTTTTGGTGTGACGTATAAAAAGCTTTTTCCTATCCAGATTCACTAAGAGATGCTCTTTCTTCTAAGTCTTGTAGTTTTAGCTCTTACATGTTTTCATGCTTTTATATTTTTGGCCTTTAGGCAATATGACAATGTGCTCATTAAGAAAACTTTATAAATAAGTCCTAACTTATGGAGATATAATTTCTCTATACATTCTTTGTTAGATTCTTGCACATCTTTTAAAAATATTTACTTACACATAATGTGTACTTTTTATGCTTTCACACATGACATTTGCACTTTTAAGATATTTTCTAGTTGTGTGATGCTAAAATATAGTCCTCTATATTGTACATGTATCCACAAACTCACTAAATGCACTTATTCTAATAACTTTCCTGTAGGTTCCTTTGTACTTTCTGTATGCAAAATCATTTCAACTGAAAATAATGATATTTATTTCTTCCTTTCTAGTCATTACTCATTTTATTTCTTTTTCTGGACTAATTTTGTGAGCTAGATCCTGTAGTACAATGATGAATGGAAATGGTGGTAGTGACCTTTCTGTTTCCAATTTTAATATTTCACAATTCTGTAGAGATTGGCAGAAAATCTTAAGTAATTAAGTTCCATTCTCTTCTAAATGAGCACTGAGCTTTTCAAATACTTATTATATTGATAAGATCACATATTGTTTTCTGTTTCAATCCCTTAATGTGGTGAATTGTATTTTATGGTTATAAAAGGCTAAAACAAATATACTTTCTTAGCATAAACGTCATTTGGTTATATAAGGTATCTTCCTTCCTGCATAATGCTTGATTTAATTTGTTAACTGTTTCAGGTTATGTTTATGGTGGAGATCAGCCAGTAATTATCTTTTCTTATAGCATATAATTGCAATTTCTTATAAAAGGGAAGAATGTGAGAGGAGAAGGTGTTTTAGGGTATGAGCAGATGAGAAGTTTGTTTAGAAGCTTATTAAATCAAAGATTCTTATTACTCATCCAAGAGAAGATGCCAAGTAGGAAATTAGGTATATAAGTCCAGAGTTCAGAAGTGGTGTGAGCATTAGTGTTTGAAATTGGAACTTTGAAAGTTGTAGGCATTTATAGTATTTAATGCCAGGAGACTGTTCACCACAGCACAGACAAAGAAAAAAATCCTAAGGACACATCCCTAATAAAATAACACTTAAAGTTCAATGAAAGGAGGAGGGAGGAGTTGTGCCATAATGGTAAGGAGAGAAATGGTGAGTTATCTGAAGGAGGTTCTAGAGATAACAGGAGACTTTGTTTTGATTTGCTTTATTTTATGATTACAGTTAATATAGCCTATTTGTATGCCAATGACTCAGTAAAGAGGGAAAATTACAAGATTAGTGACAAAAGGGGGATCATTGTTGATTTGTAAACCCTGTGTGCTCAAGAGTCTATGGGATCCAGGATCCAGTGAATGAGGTGATTAAAAAGTCAGTTTTTACAAAGTGTTCAACTCATACCTAATTCTTCATTAATTAAGCTATGTTCGATATTATACTGACAGTCCTTGATTTATGATGTTTCAACTTACCGGTTTTTGACTTTATGATGGTGTAAATGATAGGTATTCAGTAGAAATCATATTTCAAATTTCGAATTTTTATCTTTTCCTGAGCTAGATGCAATACAATCCTCTCTCCTGATGCTGGGCAGAGAGAGGGAGGCATAGCTCCTAGTCATCACTGGACCATGAGGGTAAACAACCAATAGTCTTAAAACCATTCTGTACTGGGACAAGCATTCTGTTTTTCACTGCGAGTAGAGTCTTCAATAAATTACTTGAGATATCAAGACAATATTATAAAACAGGCTTTTTGTTAGATGGTTTTGCCCAACTGTAGGCTAATTTTATGTTTTATAATGTAAGCTTTGAAGAATTTTATAATGTTTTATAATGTAAGCTTTGAAGAATGAGAAAATAAATGAGGGAAAATGAGTGTAAGTCACAAAGAGGATGTCTTTATATTCCCTCAAAACAAGTATTTTATAATTAAAGTTGTTTTAATCAAATCATTCATTTTATAAATAGATGCATAAAAGAACCCAAAATTGATTTTGTGATATCTTAAATATATATAACTTCAGTTTAATCACTGGGAAGTGTGGGTTTGGACAGGTGTCTTTGGTAAGCAGACAGTCCAGTTTTCCTGATAATTAATCAGGAAATGTAGATTGTCAAGTTTGTAATCCCTCTCCCCAAAATACTGTACTTCTATTTACTCACTACTTCCACAAGCATCTATTGATCTTCTATTATATTCCAGAAAAGTTGTACGATCTAAGAACACAAAGGTAGAGAAAAACCTAACTTACCACAAAGAAACAGAATTTAGTAGGCAAAAGTGATTCATTAATGATGTATTGCTACTTTGTGTGATAACTACCATTACAATAACAATTTTGCAGTTAGAATGGCAGGATTACTAGAGGAATAGAGAGGGTGGTATTAGAAAACACATCCTGATTTTGGGTCCTGAAATTGAGTAACACCTTGTACTATTCTAAATATAGAATAACCAGCTCTCTAATACTATGGGAGCGTACTGGAAAGCATACTGAACCGGTATTCACAAATCCACTGTTCAAATCATAGCTTATTTATTTATTAGTTAAATGAACTCAGCCAAGTGAACTGACTGAGAGGTCAAAAGGTCCAAAAAGAATTTCTGTTTTATTAAATCAGCAATTGGAATTTTAGAGCTGTGTGGTTAACAAAGTCATACTTTGCACAAACTCGGTATATTTAACCCATGCACAGACTCCCGGAAGGCACAGTAAGTATCATCCAGAAATATGTCTTCTTTCATTGCATAGCACATGACATTTATGGTTTTGGAATTTTTACAGAACCTCATTTTTAATCTCTGTAGTTATAAATTGTGTAAGAAAATCAATAGAGCTATTTTCATGACAGTACAAATTTTGAGCTCTGGACATTAAATTTTAGGGTGTTTTTATGAATTTTAATACTAATTAATACTAGAAAAACCACATTTGTCTTTATGCCCTACGCCATAATATTGTACCAGAATTTTTATTTGTTTTTCTAAGAGCTCAAATATTAATGCAAATAGAATTTTTAAAATCTTGTATCTGTTAAGATTCTGTAACATAATTGGAGTCTAATGTTCCTCAATTAATTTTATATTTCAAATTTATGTCTTAGAAATACCATTGTAGGGAGTCATTTTATATTAAAATTCTTTCTACTTTCTATTTTGAGCCCATGAGATCTATATTTTATTCAAAACAAATGGTTACATTGAAAAATTATCTTTTATATAGAATATAAATGTTTTTATCCCCAAGTTATCACTTCGATTATGTATATTTTATTCCTTGTCATTCAAATTTGTGCAAGTTATTTTCCCATTCCACTTTAGATCAAGTGATTAACATTGACGATTAAATAGGCAGAGGCCCAAAGTCCTCTATACAGTTTCAAAGTGTGTAGATACACAAAAAATCTTAACTAGAACTGTTATCTAAAATCACCAACTCTTGAAAAAATAATATATTTTTGTCAATCTTTAATTTGTCTTTAGAAAAATAATTATGATTTATAAAAACTGGTATCAAAATGAATTTCTTTTCTAGTTATTACTTTTGTGTTAAAACATGAATTCTGCTTAGTTTTTCGTAATGGTGGATTATTTTACTGTTTTCAGTACCTTTCTGTAAAAGAGGTTACATTCTAAATGACTTCTTCTGACTTTCAAAGTTTTCTATCCGCTAAAAAAAAAAAAAAATTTACATCTCTCTATTTCTGTACATGTGTCCCTGGAGGTCCCCTGCAGCATTTCATGAGCTCAGTCCCTAACCAAAAGGTGACATGAAATACATTTGTGTTGTTACTTCACTTTTTTACCCATGTGGCATGGAAAGAACAATACAAATCCCATTCCTAACTTTATTCAATTGTGAGAACCAAATGAAATAATATTTGAAAGTGCTTTGAAAACTATAGAGCAGTGTGAAAATATAAGGCATTGTTATGGGTATTAAGGGAAGGACATTTTTCAGCCTTTATTATTTTCCCCTTCATCCTGGAAAGTAATTACTTCCAATTATATTCTTACTACTTCTGATTTGTATTCGTCATTGAAAATGTGCATTGGATTGAGAGCAAATTTTGGAAAAAAAAATCTATGGCTCCTTTATTTTCAGTTTCACATGCAGTGCTTATAGAAGATTTACATATTACAGTAGAGAAAATTGAACAGAAATTTAATGAACTTTGCTCAATTTGATCTATTTGATTTATCAGTCTCCACAGAATATGTGTATTGGTATCACCTAGGTGTTTCCTATAATACAATTCTGGGTCCCCTAGTGGATCTACTGAATCAAATTCTCAGGAGTATATGTTTCTTAAGGTTGCCTAGTGATTTTTTTATGCTAAGTTTGAGAAATTTTGTGCTGGGGAAGTTATATAGAATAGTGTAAAAATAGTAAACATTTAGTACAAGTCCAGATTTTAAATAACCTGTAGCTATATTCGATCACACATTTTTAATGGCAAAATATGTTGAAGTAAGTTTTGTGATATCAAAATTAAGGAGTTAAAACTATTTTCATGGAAAATAGATTTCAGCAAATTAAATTAACTAAAGGCATTACAAAAATTCCCTAGATCTTATCATGATTATTTCTTGTTTGAAATATAGTCATTGGTATGGTCAGTGGTAATCATATTTGAAGGTCATATTTTAAGAATTGCCTAAATAACAAGGGATATAGAATGGCTAAGTGGTAAAACCTGAGATGCTACAGCCAGAGGGATGTTTCATATTATTTTAATAGTAGTATCATAATATCCATGACTACAGAAAGATATAGCTCCCCCGTAAGGTAGTCTTTCCCATAAAAACTAGAGCAGAATCAATCTGTATGTTTCCTATCCTTTTCTACCCAAAGACACACAACTGTAGAATTCAGAGCTGAATGCTATAGAAAACTGGTAAGAGTTTCAAATTGAGGATATTGGTATTTGATCAGAGATTCAGACCACTTAGAGCAATAGAGAATAAGGAATGTATTACACATACTATACCTTATACAATTGTGGATATTGATTATCTTTGTAAGAGTGTTGCTTCTGTATCTGGTGTTGGGCTTGAACCAAGCAGAGCCAGAAGTTGAAAAGGGAAGATGGACATAAAATAATAAGAGTAAGGACACAGTGGAACTCACAATGACAATCTGGAAACGAGAGAACAGACTGGAATATGCATCAGGCTCTTGTTATCTTCAACTCCTGTGGTACAAGTGATGCATAAACTGCTACCCTTCCCACTGAGTTGCCCATGTGCTTGGCCCACAATTTTGGAGAAGCCAAATCTGGTGGGAGCTACTGATTTGTGACTATGGCTGTTACCAAGAGTTGAGCCAGCAGATGAGTGACACTGCATGGGAACTGCAATAGGATCTGGCCTCACCAGTCTTCAGAATGTAAAAAGGCTGCCTCTTTTACTTCCACATTCCAAACCTCACACCAGCTTCTATTGGGCCAATTCTAACATAGGGCCATGTGAGGAAGGGCATTCTGGGAAATGCAGTTTTAGCTTAGCTAACTGGACGGTGTTGAAAGCCACTAATGTCCATACTTGTTAACCTGGCACCAATATCCAACACTTTTAGCCATACCTTAATGTTCATATCAGGAAATAGAAAAATTATACTTCTGCTAACATGACACAGCTTGGCTACATCTAAATAAAAACGCAGTAATCCACTCCTCAAGAAGAATACAAATTTTTGTTCTTCACTATAAGCGATATTCAGGTGTTTATCCCTTTGCTGAGTTATGCTTTCTCGATTAACAGCCTATATATTAAATACTAGATATAAAATTACTTAAAATTTACAGTTTTAAGTGAATTGGCAGAAGGAAAGAAAAAATAGGGTTGTAGAATATATGTATACATATGTATAATATATATTCTGATCAGAACATGGAAGAAATACTCATAATAATTACAGTCATTCCTGCAGCTGGGCACAGGGTCATAGCTGATATTTATTACATTCTTTTTTTTACTACTCAATATATGTTTCTTTGCCTTCAGCAAGTAACTCAGTGGTCATAAATAATTGCTTAGTGGGCTGACCCAAAGCTTCCTTCCTAGAGTCTGGGCCATTATTTGTACTCCTGGTAGTGGATTGTTACAGTTTCCATTTTCTCTAACCACAGGACATAGTCTTATTTAGAGACACCCTATGGATCATCTGAATTCCAAATATCCTTCTCATCTTCAATGTGTAGTAGCAACCCAGCTTCTTTTCGGTTAGGATAAGTTACTCTGTCTAGTGTAGTGGTCAACACTGTGCCTGTTGGAAAGGGAATGTGGTCAGAATATGTCTTGTCTTCAAGTTTAATGGAACTCTTGCTGGATCTCCTGATGGAATCATTTGGGAAAATAAGATCTTTAGACCAACATACTTGAAATAAAAAGATCCATTAAAAGAGCGGTGAAGGGTGCCTGTGTGGTTCAGTTGGCTAAGTGACGCCTGCCTTCGGCTCAGGTCATGATCCTGGAGTCCCGGGATCGAGTCCCACATCGGGCTCTCTGCTCAGCAGGGAGTCTGCTTCTCCCTCTGACCCTCTTCCCTCTCGTGCTCTCTATCTCTCATTCTCTCTCTCTCAAATAAATTAAAATAAATAAATAAATAAATAAACAAACAAATAAATAAAAGAGCAGTGAAAAGATACGCTCTAATTTCTACTTCTTGACTCATGGTCATCTGAATCCTGGCTCTAAGAAAAACATCACATATATTAGTGCTGATTTTGTACAGCATCCTAGAGGATCCTACCTCAAGCCATTCAGGTTTTTGCCACCCAGCTGGTATGTATGAGAAAAGCTATTCCATTTTTTTTTCCAGGATAGCTACTTTATGGTAATGGGAACATAATAAGACCAGTGAACTGCAGAGTTATCAACCCATTGCTGTGCTTCACTTGCTGGGAGATTATTTCCTTGGTCAAAAGTTACACTGTGTGTAATACTAAGACAGTGAATATGGTATTTTGTAAGTCCACAGATTTTGGTTTCAGCAGAAGGAATAAGTAAGAGAATGCAAATCTATAACCAGAGTCAGTGCCTATTTCAGGGAGAACAATGTTCTGTCTCTTCCATGATAAAACCACTGTTATCACCCTGCCACTATGAAGCTGGCTGATTCCACCAGGGAATAGTAGAGTATGGAAACTTGGTATTGTTTTCTGATATTGACTAGTTGAGCATGAGGCAGTGGTTGTAGCTGGATAGGACTTGGTGATTAGAAGTCATTTTGCTTAGTCCTTATATAACATCCATCCTTGCCTCACTGGCCATTTTATATGTGAGTCTATTAGGCAAAGAAAAAGGATAGCTGAAGAAAACCTGTCATCCACAGGGTGGATTTATCCTGTTTAATTGTTAATCTTTCTTGATCATTTACATGGAACACAAAAATCTTTATATTCTCTGCCCCTTCGGAATGGCCTATGTACAAACCTCTTTGCCAGATCTCCTTGTTACCAAGTTTCCACCAATTTCCTGCGAAACAATAAGACCTATACCTCTGGCCATCTGTCCTTCCAGACAAAATGAACAATCAGATGCACTACCCAAATTCATCCACTCAGCGAGATAAGCTGGTGCCCTTCATTATGAAACTTCACACATGCTTAGTTGAGGATTAGAGGAGCTGATGGAGAGACCTGGCCATTCTGGAGAAAGTGCAGACCTGCTCCTGTCCCACACCAACAAGAAGAACTAGCAAATCAGTAATACTGTGTAAATTGGCATAACAATGGCCTTCATAAAACATAAAAATAGATGTTTTCCATTTCTGCTTTCCAAATCTCACAGAAATTTCTCTTGTGGGCAAAAGCTACTTGTAAATATTCAGTGAAGAGAACTTTGGGGGAAAAAAGTTCCATTTAACTACTTGACAAGCAAAAAGCCATCACCTAGGGCAGGGATATTATGGATGAGGAAATGGAGCACATTTGAAAAATGTAAATAAATTGAAAGTCGTGGTAGCTGTCAATGGTGATTTTAGTTCATGTGATTGGGTGAATGGTTGTATCACCAACTGAAATAATAAAGAGGATAGAGATGCCTATCTTATCTCTGACAATTAAATTTCCATAATGACCTAAAAATCCAATTCTTCCCACTGAAATCAGAGAATAATTCCACTGTAGCATCGCCACTATCTTCTGATAGCCCCTGCAGAGCTTTGGAAGTGTACCAGTGTTCCTATGACTAATTAATTTTTAATGTCTTGGTCAAAGGAATGTCCTAGTGGGCCTACCCATTGTGGTAAAAGGGAAGTTGAGCTATTTGTTTATAAAAGACTTATTCCAAAAATTTCATCTCCCTGAGCATTCAAACTCCCTCCTCTACGTAGGATGTCCAGAGTGTTAGAAACATACACTCAAATGGAAATTTAAAGAGAGTTGTTTTTTTTTTTTACTATTTTTACTTTGTACTTATTTATTTTTTTAAATTTTATTTATTTATTTGAGAGAGAGAGAGAATGAGAGATAGAGAGCACGAGAGGGAAGAGGGTCAGGGGAAGAAGTAGACTCCCCGCTGAGCAGGGAACCCGATGCTGGACTCAATCCCGGGACTCCAGGATCATGACCTGAGCCGAAGGCAGTCGCTTAACCAACTGAGCCACCCAGGCGCCCCCATTTAAAGAGAGTTTAAGAAAGAAATAATTTACATAGTTCTGAGGGTGGGTTAAGGAAACCAAAACCATTTTGGAACACCAGTGCCAGTATCTGAGAAGAACCATTACCAGCCCATGATAGTTAATTTTACATGTCAGTTTGACTGAGCTAAAGGATGCCAAGATAGTTGGTAAAACATTATTTCTGACTGTGTCTGTGATGGTATTTGTGAAAGAGATTAGCATTTGTGTAAAGATTACACTTATCAGTGCAGGTAGGCATTGTCCAATCTGCCCAGGGCCTGAGTAGAACAAAAATGGGCAAGAAGGGCAGATTTGCTCTCTGCTTAAGCTGAGACATCTATCTTCTCTGCTCTCAGACATCAGTACTTCTGGTTCTTTTTTTTTTAAGATTTATTTATTTATTTATTTGAGACAGAGAGAATGAGAGAGAGAGAGAGAGAGAGAGCACATGAGAGGGGGGAGGGTCAGAGGGAGAAGCAGACTCTCCGCCGAGCAGGGAGTCCGATGCAGGACTTGATCCAGGGACTCCTGGATCATGACCTGAGCCGAAGGCAGTCGCTTAACCAACTGAGCCACCCAGGCGCCCAGTACTTCTGGTTCTTGAGCCTTTGGACTTAGACTGGGACTTGTATCATCAACTCCCCTAGTTCTTAGGTCTTTGGACTTAGACTGAGTTACACCCTGGCTTCTCTGGCTCTCCAGGTTACAAATGGCAGATAGTAGGATTCCTTGGTCTCCAAATTGTATGAGTCAATTCTTATAATAAATCTTTATATATACATATATATATATACACACACACACACACACACACACACACACATATATGGCTACTTATATCTATCTCTATCATCTATGTATGTATGTATGTATGTATCTATCTATCATCTATCTTTCCATCTATCTCTCCCCTATTGGTTCTGTTTCTCTCAAGAACCATAATACACAGTCCTAGGCCTAAAACAGTGGTTCTCAAAAGGGGAAGATTTTGCCACCAAAGACATGTGGCATCTGGAGATACTTTTGATCATACAATTGAGGGGTTGCTCTTAGTATGCAATTTGTAGAGGCCAGGTATGCTGCTGAACATGCTAAAATGCATAGAACAGCCTCCTCCCAGAGCAAAGAATTATGTATTCCCAAATGTCAATAATGCCAAGTTTGAGATACCCTGGTCTCAAGATTAAAAGGTAGGGGAGACTAATTTAAGTAAGGGTAACTTAGAGTTAGTTAAAGAGTAACTCTAAAGAGGAATGCCAGAAAAGATTAGTCATTCCAAAATAACCCAACATTTTAAGAGCCCATAAAATAAAAATCTGATATAACTTCTTTTGTGCTTTTCTATACCCTGCCTATGCTTCCAGTGAGGTGAATCCAGCTCCATATCTGCTGACAAGAGGGCTGCATGACACTGACTATAAAATTTAGCTTCTTAGGGCACCGAGAAAAGAGAAGTTGGGTAAAGAGTACATCTGGAATGGCAAATAGAAGATACATACATCATGTATATGACTTGAGACTATACATGACTATCTAGGAAAGGATTGTGAATAGAAAAAATATATATATAGGATAGGACACTGAAGAACAATATATAAATGAGGTGGAGAGGAAATGAACTGTGTAAAATATCAAATAATGAAGCAAAAGAGGAGACTGTATGAATGGCTTTTTTTTAAAAAGATTTTATTTATTTATTTAAGAGAGAGAAATAGAGCATGAGCAGGGGCAGGGAGAGGGAGAAGCAGGCTCCTGCTGAGCCCCCAACTCAGGGCTCCATTCCCCTGGGATCATGACCTGAGGCTGAAGGCAGATGCTTAACTGACTGAGCCACTCAGGTGCCCTCCAAATGGCTTTCTTTAATGACACCACAAATCCAGATGTGTAGTCCAAATGGGAACCAGTGTATTTTATTTTTCTCTCACTTTCTTTTCTTAAAGTTTGGCTGCAAATATCACCCAGTAATCATCACATGTGACCTTGTTCAGATATTTGGTTTCTTATCAATCAGGAGCTTTCAAAGTGTTTTCACTAGATAGCAAAGCACTTTGTATGGAATACTTGAATCATACTTTCTCCTAAAACAAATCAAAACATAATCAAACAAGCTCCACTTTATTTAGGAAGAAATACCTCAAGGCTAAATTTGAAAAAAATAGAACATCCACATTATTTGTTTGTTTGTCTTTCACTCTTTGGCTAAAAGTTTTAAAACCAAAAAGAGATATCATCTGGATGATATCTATGTAGAGTACTTGTGCCTTTTAAATTTAATATTCTTAGAAGCATTGAATATGCCACAGATATATGAAGAAAAAAAAGAGCTGTTTTCAAAACAAATTTTCTTTCTACATGCACACCTTGAGAGTAATAAAGCAACTTTCAAAAGTAAAAATTTAAGGACCTTTAGATCATTTTAAAAAATGGGACAATAACAAAAACATTTTCAATATCCTTGAGAAATTAAAGGCACTATTCAAAATCAACTTTATTAACTTTTTAGTAGTATTAATTTTGTGTTGTATGCACACACTTTGCATTTGCTTATGACTTTGAACAATTTTAGTGAAATTGTCTCATTTATATGCATGTCCACCATTTACTTGCAAATGTGAACTAAGGAATCCCATAAACATCTGAACTCTGTATTCAGGGAAAAATAACATCTGTTTTAAAGAAAAAAAATTTCACAACTGTTTCAAGGGATTTAAGGTTATGTTGTCTTGTACTTTGCAGTCAACAGTTAAAATATATGTGTGTGAATGAGGGATAGTTTGTAGATATTCCTAATATCACAGAAGGAGAGACAGAGAAAAAGAGAAAGACAAAGGAAGGGTACTTGCCTAAAAAAGGAAAGTCATTATATTTGTTTGCAGATTCTGTTTTGTTATTAATAAAGTATGATAATGGGGGAAGCACTGAGACATAAAAGGAGTACTGAGATTTCTAGAATTAACTAATCACTATAAATTATTTAGCTATGACTTCACGTGTGTGTAGAAATCTTTAATAATAGTAATTCACCAGGGAAAATTCTCTCTATAATTTTGATTATGCTGAGAAATTTAAGCTGCCTATGGAACATGACCCTAGTATTTTTTTCCAAGAAATTCTTGTCCAGGAGGATTAGACTATAAACCAGTAAATAACTTCATTGCTCACTTTGGGAACTTCCTAAAAATCAATTTATCTGACTGTTCAAATAGCAACATTCTCGAGGCAAAAGGTTGATGGTGTGGACAAATAGTGTACTTCTCAGAACAACAGATCACTTAAGTGGGCAAACCATTGACTTAACAAAAACAGTTTATTCAAACAAGAGTCACATCACATCATGTCACAAAGAAGTGTCCATTAGTCCTAACCTCTGTAGCAAACTTTGTTCAATCACAACCACATCTCCACATGAAAATACCTAACTAAAGCTGCCATCATGAAGAATGTAAAACCCTATAATATATCCTGCTGATGTTTCTCTTCTGAGTCCTTGTAACACTCTGTCAAGTTGCTGTTCCTCCTTATGGTAGGAAATAAACTCAATTTTTCTTGATCAGCAAGTTATTCTTGTCAACTTTTAGGGACTCAGCAGTTGAAAAAGTCAAGGTGTTATATGGTACAGCAGTGTGGTATTTATACATATTTGTTTCTATGGTCATCTATTATTTTTTGCTTGTGGGTTATCAATGCTTTAGAAAGATGCTATAAAATTATCAGCTACACATCATTGAATTATTTGTTTCTAATGCAAAAATTAGAAATGAATTTCCCTTATTCGTGGTAGATTTTAAAATTGCAAAGATTATTCAGGTAGCTATGTTATGCTTAAAGAAATCAAACAAATGTTATCTAAATTTAAGCATAATTAGGACTACAAAACTGTTACCAAGTCAAATAAAAGTCTTGTAGATTGTGACCCATTTTAGGTTTTGCAGGAAACTCACATCTTCCTCCAGTATGCGGGAAAACTCTGCCTCGTACCTAGTTTCTGGGAAAACATGTGAAGGTTCAGAAATCATGAAGCAAACAGTAATGAAAAGTATGAAAGCATAGAAATTGAAAAATACCTCTATAAAAATACAACTTAAGGAAAGAGTTTGGTATGTATAAATCACCTTAGGTATTGCCTGAACTTATCAATTTGAACTTAAAATGTGTTAACAAAGTCAGAATATAGAATACCCCACTGCATCTGACTGAGACAGCCTTAAAATTCCCCTCAGCTTTAGATAGGCTTCTTCCTGACCACAGGCCCCTGATCTTCCTTTTCTTTAGAGCACTTATTTTAGAAAACTTTCAACTGTGTAAATTCTTTCTTTGTCCCTTTGAGATAGAAATCTTTTCCCAGACCCTTGTCAGTTCAAAAACCCTTGTCTGTCTCAGTAGTCTAGGAGTCATCCTTTTGAAATGTAATCATCAAAGAGGATCTAGTTTCTGTGGGATGGTAGCAGCCTACCTTCTATAAGCAACAATTTGCAAATATGGTTGGCCTTAATCACAGAGGAAAACATTTGCAAACTCAGGAATAATGACAAGATTAACTGCAAGTCAGTGTTTTTATTTTGTTGAGTTAATAACATTCCACAAGAGGAAATTTTCTAAAACAAACAGAAAGTTAAGACTCTTCTAGGCATGGTGAACATTCAAAGAAACCCAAACCAAAATCTACAACATTCTAAAAAAATTAAGATTACTCATTAATCAATACATCCCACCGTGACAGTAGATGAAGGAATTGGATTGTATAACCCTTTATAAAAGTACACTATAAATATATTTCCCTCTTTCCAAATTTCCCCTAGAAGTTCCATCTTTTTCTTAAAACTATGTTAATTCTTTCCTGCCTGGCCTTCTTTCTAACTCCAGTACCCCCCACCCTCAGATCCTTAAGAATAATTATTTAAGGAGTGCTAGTCCTTTCTTACATAAATTTAAGAATTTGCCACTTCATCTTTCCTTTATTTTACTGATCAGACCAACATGGCATAAAATTGAAACACAAAACATCCATCTTGGAATACTTTGGACTCACAACACTGCAAATAATTGTTCTTAATAGTTTTTACTCTACCAAATGAGTAATTTCTCCATATTGACGGTTCACTAAATTGGTTCTCATAAATAATATTATTTATATTCACAGTAATCACATTATATTTATATTTATGGTACTAAACTTAATTAATGGTTTATAATCCTACTATATCTTTCTTTGATAGTATATTGAAAATAAGGAGATAACAAAATTAGGAAGGAATTCTGGCAGTAAGTAAGAAAAAATGGTAATTAAAATACTATGAGGAAATAAATATAGTTATAGTTAGGTGCTGTATTTTTTACCCAGTTTAGAACCTCATTTACCATCAATGATGCCCAAGTTTCTACTGATCTCACTCCCACAAGTCTTTCCTCATTGCTGGTCATCTTCTGGGCTCCTGCCAGTGATATTTTCAAAGCAACACCCACATACCATGATTTCCCATTTAAAAAAAAAAAGGTTATGATGCATCAAGATAGTAGAATACTATAAAATACTTTAAAATCCACATTTAACAGAATAGTTAACAACAGGAAACATGCTACTAATATGATTTCAGTAATTTTTAAAAGTAAGATAACAATAGTGTGTTTAATATGACAGTTTTCATTGGAAGAAATGTCTGTAAAAAATACACAAAAATAAACAGCAGTTACCTGTGTTTAGTGATATCTTGAGTGGTATTTATTTTACTCTTTATTCTTAAATGTGCTTTCAAACTTGTCTAGTAATCATGTCTCTTAGGACCAGAAACTTCATTTTTTTCAGGCGATAAAAATCTCAATGAACACTAATAAAAATGAAGCAACCCAAAACAAAGGAACTAACAAACCAAACCAAACCACACACTAATTTTGGTGACCACAGAAAAACAAATAATAAAACATCAGTGTTTATAAAAACTGGTTATATTTTCTTATATTCATACAGAATGTATACTTCTATATGTAGTTTTTAAAACACACTTGGCTTCGTATATAAATGGGGCCATGTCAAAAATAGTTGCATGTATATGGGTTGTGGAAATAAATAAAGAGCTGAATTGAGAAAAAAAAAAAAAACAGAAGCTATTTGTTCAGAGTTTGCTATAGTACGGTAGTCAGCCACAACCACTATCACTTGCATTTGGCAGAGACTCGAAGACAGGCAGGCGAGTGGAATAGTTTATAGTGAAAAATCAAAAAAGGAAATGGCTTCAGATATATTCTGATTAGAGGTCGTTGGCACGGGGTAGCCAAAGATGGGCTAACTAGAAATGGGGCATCTTATGTGATCACATCTTATGTGATTAGCTTTCTCTGGTTGGTCCTGACTTGGAAACTATCTCCAAATAACAGTCATATTGAGAGTTAAGGTTTCAATACATGAAATTTGGGAGGTTGGATGCATCTCAGTTCACAACACTGCATTTGTGTTTACTCTCTATTGTTTAGATAGTTGACAGTCTCTGATAAGTGCTATAAATTCTTCCATTGAGGTTGCCTTTACCTCAGGTGGAGGACTATATCTAAATGAGAATTTAAATGAGCATATTCTGCTTGATAACCTCCAGTTTCAGTTATGAGGTAGGATCCATAAATAAATAATACTTGATGAGGGTTCTTAATGAGAGTCCGTAAAAAACTGAATTTGGTACAAAAAGTTTCCTGAGGTCAATCATACATTTGTCCATCTTCTGATTTAGAGGTGAGCCAGTGTCAGTGTTTGGGGTGCTGTGGTGGCGAATAATAATGAGAAACTGAAACAGTAAGAGAATGGTCCAAGAGGTTAATTGGCTGGCTAAAAAAGTGTTGTGGATTCTGTCAGTCATAATGCCTATACTGAATGAAGAACCATGAGTTCGAGCACAGAGCCCAGAACTAGTTCAGCAGAAGTACCAACAAGTCTTACAGTGGCAACTCTTGCCCAAAGAAAAGGGAGGTAAGCCCTTGCCACCAAGTCGATGGTGGGGCTACAGTAAGCGATGGGTATTTGATAGTTTAGTTAAAGTTGAGTTAAAACTCCCAGGGTTTGCCCAGATTTCTAAAACACCAATGACCAACGGGCTTTCTATTGTTGAGGAGAGCTAGGGAAGGAGGGTATTTACAAGTTTTCTCTGGGTTATAGAAGCCCTAATCATGTTTTGGTTATCAGAAGAAAGGCTATCTTACTGAAGACGTCAATTCACAAAGTTGTGTTGCCATCTTTGAAAACTTTGGCACTCATTGTCTGCAATATTCAGTTAAACCCAGAAATCTTATTAACTGGTATTTTATATTTATATTTAGGATAAGTTTGGGCAGACTTTAGTCTGTTGAGAGAAATTTTTCCCTCTTTAGATATGTCACACACTAAAAAATGGACTATGTTTTGGCTAAATTGTAATTTGTTTGGGGAGGTTTTATGTCCCTTTTCTTCTAAGGCTGAAAGGAAGTAAATGGAATGCTTTTTCAGGCTACCTTGTTTTCTGAACAAAGTAGAAGATCTTCTACATTTTATATCGGAACTGAATCATAAGGAAAATTTAGATGGTTTGATTTTTGATAGGAGACCTAGGTAAAATAAGAGGATATTTCAGTGAACCCCATAGTCATGACTGTCCAAGTGTACTGCTGTCCTCCCCAAGTAAAGGCAAAGAGGTATTGATTTGCACACTGCAAAAGGCTGAGCAAAAATTCACTAGTGAAACGGTGGCTTCAGGTATAATTGTTGTCAGGATGGTATTTGGTTTAGGTACTACCATGAGCAGGAGAGAATGATTTTGTTGATGGCCCTGAGGTCTTGAAAAAAATTAGTATCCTCCTCCATTTGGTTTCTTTCCTGGCAAGACAGGAGTACAACCAGGACTAATGCATAGGAAAAAAATTTTTGGATATAAAGCTTTTAACTGTAGGTGTGTGCCCTTCCTTTGCTTCTGTCTTCAAAGGATATTAGGAAAGTTTTGGTAATGGTTTGGTAAGATCTATCTGACCTTTAATAGATTTTGCTTCAATTATTTTTCCTATGGCATTAATTCCTATGTCAATTAATTTTTTAAAAACATAATTTTTAGAACACTTTTAGGTTTACAATAAAATTAAGAGGAAGGTATAGATTTTCCTATATACCCCCTGCTCCTACATGTGCATAGGCTTCCCCATTATCAACATCACTAACCAGAATTATATATATAAAACAACACACACACACACACACACACATATATACATATATAATTTTTTTAACCAACATGAACTTACATTTTCACATCATAAGCACCCCAAAGTCCATAGTTTACCTCAGTGTTTACTCTCGGTATTTTACATTCTGTGGGTTTGGACAGAAGTATAATAATATACATCCATTATCATAATTCATACATTTTCTGTGGCCAAAAATCTTCTGTGCTTTGCCTATCCATCCCCCAAACTCATACCTGTAGCAAACACTGATTTTTTTTATTGTTTCCATAGTTTTGCCTTTTCCAGAATGTCATGCGGTTGGAATCATATGGCATGTACCTTTTCAGATTGTGTTCTTTCACTTAGACCTTTCCATTTTCTCCTTGTCTTTCCATGACTCGATAATGCATTTTTTTTTTAGTATGAATAATATCCCATTTTCTGAATGGACTGCAGTATATTTATCCATTCACCAAAGCATATCTTGGTTCTTTCCAAGGTTTGGTGATTATGAATAAAGCTGCTATAAACATCCTTGTTCAGGTTTTTATGCAAATGTAAGTTTTCCTCTCCTGTAGGTAAATACCAAGGAGCATAATTGGTAGATCTTATTGTAAGAGTATGTTTATCCTTGTGAGAAATAGCCAAATTGTCTTCTGAGGTGGCTATCTCATTTCTGTCTTTCCACCACCATTGTATAAGAATTCCTGTTGCTTCATATTCTCACCAGCATTTGGTGTTGTCAGTGTTCCAGATTTTGGCCAATCTAATGGTGTATAGTGGTATCTTATTGTTTCAGTTTGCATTTTCCTGATGACATATGATACGGAACATCTTTTCATCTTTTGGATAACAGTCCTTTCTCAGCTATGTCTTTTGCAAATATTTTCTCCCCACCTGTGGCTTGTCTTCTAATTCTCCTGACTTTGTCATTGCATAGTAGAAATTTTTAATTTTAATGAAATCCAGATTAGCAATTATTTCTTTGAGGGATCATGCCTTTGGTGTTGTATCGAAAAAGGCATCATCATATCCAAGGTAATCTAGATTTTCTCCTATTTTATCTTCTAAGAGTTTTATAGGTTTTCATTTTATATTTAGGTCTGTGAGCCATTTTGAGTTGATTTTTTGTGAAAGGCATCAGGTCTGTGTCTGGTTTCACTTTTTTTGCATGTGGATGTCCAGTTGCTCCACCACCACTTTTTAGAAGAGATTTTCCTCTGAAATTGGACTAAAATACAAACTTTTACCTTTGCCGCCAAATGCCTGCATGATTTCAGCCTTGTTACATTCCAGATTTCACATCCTGCTCTTTCCTCCCTGATCACTATTATTCAATCACCCTAACCTTACTTCTCTTTCTAGATCAAGCCAAATTCATTCCACTTCATGAACTTTGCACTTTGCACCCCATGACCTTTAATGAGCTAGTTGTTTCTCTACTCAAGTTTTACTGCCATAGAGAACATACTTTTGACCAAACCACAAGTTATTTTCTATCACATTAAGCTGTTCATTTCATTCATGGCCTTTATCAAAATTTGAAATTATCTTTTTAGTTTTGTATTTTCATTTTTATTGTGTGTTTCTCAAGAACACATTGACAAATTTATGAGGGAACTTGCATTATTTTTACAGCTCTGTTCTCAGTATAACCACCTCAATAAGTTTTTATTTAATAAAAAAGTGATCATTGTTTTCAACAGCATGAAAAATCTCACAGCCTCTCAAATAACCACATTAGATAATAATGACTTATGTTTAGCAGATAGTAAAAATTGCTATTTCTATTATTTTCACTTCCAATAGAAATTTTAGCAAGTCACACTTGTAATAAAGTTACACTTGTGAGAGACAATTGAATAGATATTAGCAGAGACAAGTGAGATAAAAATTAGCACCCCTGAAATCTATACACAGCATCGATTTTTAAATGGTGCCTAAACTACATGCAATTCTCCTTCACAGGATAATTATTCAGACTGAGTGATTGTTCATTGAATCAAAGTCTATTCATATGTTCCAAATGCATTGGCTTTAGAAATGATTTTGAACATAGTTACTGAGAGTCAAAAAAGGGAAAAAGAAAGCAAGATTTCTGTCATAATGTTCAAAGCATTTGTAGCTGCCCACCCTTCACCACCCCTCCTCCTAGCCCAGGCTGGATTTAAAAAGAAAAGAAAAAGGATTCACAGAGTTGGAAATACACATTTTCATCATTCTATAGCAACCAAATGAAACATTTAAAAATCAATTGTGGTTGTTTTTCTTTTTTCTGCACAAAAGTTGATAAATTTTATAGATTGCTTTTTGTATTGCTTTTGAATAATTCACAGTGGCAATATGGAGTAGAGCTAACATATATTTAGGGTTTACTCTGGGCCACTAACTTTTCTCATTTAATCCTGACAATTATTTAATGTCGTTGATTAGAATAATCAGGTTTACAAATGAGACCTTGAAGTATAGAAAAGTTAGGCAACTCCTTCAAGGTTACACAAGTCTGAGTAATAATGATGGAACATATTTTCAGGTTTGTCTGACTATATAAAGCCAGTATCTTTTCCATAAACAATTATCTCATATTTTCTCACCTACTGACACATGGGTAGCATATCTTTTCGTCCTCATTTATCAACTTCTCTTTCTAACATTAAGCATCACTATTATATCTTATTATTATAACAGGTTTTTATCATTAATTTTCACAAGCATTTATTTTAGAATAAAAAAAATGTTAGAATTGAAGATGGACCTTCAAGATACTCTCATAATCTGCTGATGGGAATATACACTGGTAGGATCTAACTGGAAAAAAATACATTTTAAAAACTTTAGAATATATTAACTGTCACAGTGTATCTACTTCTAGAAATACCATCTTAAAGAAAAATCTTAGGGGTAAACTAAATATGATTATATGGTATCACTATATATAAAACAAGAATTATGAAAATCCAAGAATAATCAACTAATTAGTAGAGGATTCATTAAATAAATGATGGGATGTTATGCTGCCATGGAAATTGTGTTTTTGAGGAATATTTATTTACATGGAAAAAAGTTCACAAAATATTTGATTAAATAGGAATGAAAAACTGAATATAGGATAAAACCCCAATTTCAGTACAATGTGTGGAACTGTATATTAGAATAGAAGGAAATAAATACATATGTCTGTGGAAGATGAATTTCCTAGTACAAAAGAAGAGTCTAAATCCGTGAATAGTTTTTGTGTTTGTTTTTCTCTTGGATGAAGAACCTTTACACAGAATCACAGAGTAACACAGCTTTTTAAAAAAACATAAGTAAGCATTAATGTTGCCTCAAGTATGCTGAGACAGAGTGGGAATGACCTGGGTGGATTCTTACCCAAAGAGAGTTGAGTTACTACATTGATGCTAAGCAGATTCTAGTGCCTTCCTTCAGCTGAGAAGGGGATTGGGAATTGGTATTATTTAAGTTACATGGGTATCTTTAGAATGATAAATTCTATCTCTCTGATTAAATCAAGGACAGGCAGCTCTGTCAGGACATTTTAGCAAAGGCTACTCCAAATGAAAGGAAAGACCCTATGTACTCAACCTATTCTCTTTTTTTCCCCCAAACACAAAGTGACCTAATGGACCAGTTGAGTATCTCTGACCTGATGTGGGAAACAAAGGTAGAAGAAAAATTATTAAATTTCCTTACTACATACAGCTCATTGAGAAGTCCTCGAAACAGGCAAAGTAACCTTCCTCTAGTGACTCAACTGCCTCGATGTCAATGTCGACACCTTGCTAAGGGCAAAAGGCCAACTTAGCCTGACCACCCCCCAACCCTATAAGTCTGCTTTAACATATAAAAATTCCTTCTGAAATTATCCTTTATCTCTAAACCCCCAAGATATGTGTTGGCAATCATCCCCCAAGCATATGGCCCACCAATATACATCTGACAGATCTCATAATTAAGGTTTTATTAGACGGTAATAAATGACCTTTTCCAAACAATAGCTAAGTCCCCTCAAGGTCCTGGAAACCTTGTTTCCAAAATTCCTTAGAGACTTACCCTATCCTTAAACACCCCTCCCAACTTGTAGGTATATAATCACCACCCCTCACGACCCCATTGCAGTTCTTTCTGTCCGTGGGTCTTGTCCCTGTGCTTTAATAAAATCACCTTTTTGCACCAAAGCTGTCCCAAGAATTCTTTCTTGGCCGTTGGCTTCGAACCCTAACGTCTTTCCTACGTCATGACACTTTTCATAACACCAAGGCATTTAGGAGGAGGTAAACACCTTTTATCTTATCGAGGATGAGCATTTTTAAAGGAGATACATGTATGTATATAAAACATAGGGGATATATATATCTCCTAACTTATATATATGTGTACACACACACACACACACACACACACACACACACGCAAGACAGGAGCTATGTCTCTATTCAATGTTAGTTAGGTTCTGATGATGACAAGACATGAATACAGGGACCCTAGGACTGATGAAAAGCAGAATTTTTTTTTTATTTACAACTTTGGAGGAGAGAAGACTGCCACACAGGGCCATAAAGGGGGTTGCTCTGAGGAAAGGGTTAACAGCAGGCTGGAATTTTAAGAGGTAGTTTATGTGTGACAAGCTGGCTTCCTGTGGATTGGGTGTTTTGAGTATTTCCATGGGCATAACAAAGAAGTACCTGTCCCTAGATGTTTGGCATCTGGGATTTATGGCAGCTGGGTGTGTGTGTTGTAACCCAGGAGTTAGCGTCTCTAAGGGAAGTGGTTGGGATGCAGCCTTAACAAACTCAAAGTGGAACTGAGAGTTTTTTAGCTATGATCTCAAAACTGGATCAAGACAGCCCCATGAAATATGATAGTATAGTCTCTCCAGGAAAATACATTTTTTAAAGCACAGTCAGTAATATACCAAACATAGCTTTGATTCTTGAATTCAAACTGTTTTATTGCAAGCAAGTTGCATCTGTAGATCTGTAAGTGTGTGTGTGTGTGTGTGTGTGTGTGTGTGTGTGTGTGTGTGTGTGTGAGAGAGAGAGAGAGAGAGAGAGATCCTTCAATCTTTAACTGCTTTAGAGGCAGTTATCAAAAGGAAGCAAGTTGTTTTTCAAAGAAGCTATTGGAAAGAAATAGGCTAGGCCCCAGCAATTGATTATTTCAAAGTCTCTTTATAAAGACATTCACTGATAATGTAATGCTAAACTTAAAAAGGAAACATCCAGTTATTTTACCAGCAAAATGAGTTTGTTCCGGAATATCAGAGGAATTGTAATTTGGGACAAGCAAAGTATGGTGAACCATAGCAAAGTCCAAAGAGACAAAGGGAAGGTCAATTTTGATTAGGTTTTAGGTGGAAATCGGAGAGGGTTTTTGAACAAAAGTTCATTGGAGAACAAGAGTAGGAGATTGTGACTGTTTCTCATCGGCTGTTAGCAGCGGTTAGTGCATTGTTGCTGGAGCAGGCAGAGATCTTCTTTCATTCTCTAAAAAGCAGGAGATACTATTTCTATGTGAAAAATGTCCTCCCTTGTCAAATAATGCTAATCTTCCCTTTTCCTGCTGGTTACGCAGGCTGCACAAGTGGTATGTGTGTGAGAGCGCCCCCTGCAGGGCTTCCTGGCTTTTTTTTTTAAGATTTATTTTGAGAGAGAAAGAGAGGAGGTGAGCTGGGGGATGGGGAGAGGCAAAGGGAGAGAGAGAATCTAGGGGCACCTGGCTGTCTCAGTTGGTTAAGTGCCTGCCTTTGGCTCAGGTCATGATCCCGGAGTCCCCAGATTGAGCCCCACGAGCCAGGAGTCTGCTTCTCCCTCTCCCTCTGCTCCCCCCAACCCATGCCACATGCTCATGCTCTTGCTCTCTCTCTCTCTTGCTCACTCCCTTTCTCAAATAAATAAATAATCTGAAGAAGAAGAAGAAAAAAAAAAAAAAGAATCTCAAGCAGTCTCCATGCTGAGCGTTGGGCCCAACCCAGAGCATGATCCCATGACCAGAGATCATGACCTGAGTAGAAATCAAGAGTCAGCCCCTTAATGGACTGAGCCACCCAGACACCCCCTGAATCCATTTTTAATGAGGCTTCCTTTATTCATTTTCACAGTGGAAATATTACCATTGACTATCTTGTGTGGTTTTTATTTTATTTTTATACATACTTATTTTTATGAAGTTTTCTGCAATGTACATGTTTATCTTTTATAAAATGCCAAAATAATCAGTATAGAAAATATCATCCAATTTAAAAGATTATTATATTCAGATATATTCTGGATAAAAGATCTACTAAATATTAGCTTTCTGATATCACATTAAAATGTTATTGTTTTATGAATGACTATTCTCATTTTTTAAATGAGGTTATTTGACATTTCAATCATCTTTATTATTGTACTATTTATTAAACATTTCCCATTGTCATAAACACTGTTCATATGGACAGAAAATAAAAATACTTCTTGGGGAGTTTACTTTCAAAGAGCTTACTTTTTTTGATGGAAGTTTTATTATTTGGAATTCTTGTGTTATTTTTTCTAATGATCTGTTTGTGTGATGACCTTTAAGATTTTGTTGAATATATATCTTAGCTCATCACCATTTCATAAGCTTTTTTTTCCACAGGAGAAGCACAAATATAAGTAAAGCATTAGGATATAGGGAGAGCAGTGAGTTTTTGTTGTTTCTTCATGAAATAAGGAAGAAGACCAAAGATCTATAGGTGATTGTCAAAATGAGGCAAATTCAAGTTCGGCATAAAAAATAATTGTGATAACTGAAGAATCTGAAACACAGAATGGGTTGACTTGCAAAATTTTAAGCTCTTCCACATACAAAATGGAGTAGAAATTGGATGATTATCTTCAGGTATATTTCATAAGGAACTCATCTTGAGAGAGAAGAATCATGACTTTTAAGATTAATTCCAATTATGCTATTTTGTATTTTTAAAAGTTTAGATAGCAGGACCTGGGTGACTCGGTTAAGCGTCTGACTCTGATTTTGGTTCAGGTCATAATTTCAGGGTTGTGGGATCAAGCCAAGTTTCAGGCTCGTGCTCAGGGGGGAGTCTGCTTGAGATTCTCTCTCCCTCTCCCTCTTCCCCTCCCCCCTGCTCTTTTTCATTCTTTCTAAAATCAATCAATCTATTTTAAAGAAAGTTTTGATAGTCTAGAACCAAACTAAAATGAAATCACTTGTAACGGGGACAAAATGGAGGTGGTCAATGCGAAGTATAAAGGAGAATGAAACTTAGCCTCACCTAACAGTAATTTACAGTGATTTTTAGAGATCAGCAGAAGACTGCCAGCCCATCTTCAAATGCCAAGTCTATTCACTGCATCTCTGGGTTTCCTTATTTCCCTACTCAGCTACCCTGATCCAAATAAAGAATAAGACCATGAGGCAACCAATCAACTGAAGAAAAAAATAACAACCATATATACCCATAAAAATCTATTAGTCTGTGAGCAACCTGCTCACAACCCATTGCTCCCATAGTCTTGTGTTTCCCAGCTTGTGGGTTGAAACTCTTGTAATGAAGTCATCTTTCTGCTTTGTTTTACTCAAGTGTGCAGAGTTTTGTTTTTGACAAATGGTAAAATGTTTATACTTTGAAAATAGTGACTTTCATTAAGACATAGGCAATGATTGAGCTAAGTGGGCTGTTTGTTTTTTAAATGTTTCTACCCTGATTATAATGGCAATGATTAGATCTATGCAGAGATCCAGAGTAGCAATAATAACACTTTGATTGCATTGATATAAGTTCATATTTAAATCATCTTAAGATAGCCTTCGGGAAACTAAATGTAAATTCTGTATTGACCCTGCCACCAGGTTTATTTTTAGTTTTGTGTCATTATTGTTTTTGTTGTTGTTAGTTTGTCTGGTAGTTTTCTTATATATTCACATGACCTATTTATATACTAAGGTTAAACACAGTGATCTTATAGTCTAATATAAATATTGTGCAAACCACTGATTTGCAGAACCTATAGACATCATTCATTATGATTCCACTAATATTGGACTGTGATCTACTTACCATCTATTTTCTATGAGATGGATGCTTGACTTGAAGTTATAATCCTACTTTATTTCTCCATTGACTTCTATCTTCTTCTTGTCCAGTAGGATTTGGGAAAAAAAGCAAAAAAAAGATTCAAAATAAATCATCTCTAAGCTGCCAGATGAAGATTTTGGAGGTATGTGTGCTGGGCTGGTTTTGCTGTCTAAAACAAAATCTGATTAGTGACAACTTGAACTGTGCAAACTATCCTTTGTAGTTCTTCATGATGGTGGTATAAGTTACCCCATCATAACACTTCCATGGCAGATATTAAGATTTTTTTCTTAGGAAGTCCTGATATAGTGAAGAAGCACTTGCCAATTTCTATTCTCCCACCATGGCCAATTTCAAGCTGACATGGTGATGTCACTGATCATGGAGTTGGCAGAAAACACAGCTCAAGAAAGCTAAGTCATCTCCAACACACACACAGTAGGATTTGGGTTACCTTTTATATTCTTGATTATATAGTTTAACTGTTATGTTGTGTGGGGGAATGAAGAGGTATATATTTGTTCTTCTTTCTCTACTCTGGCTATTCATCATTTGTAAATAACATGTGTTTTAATTTTTTAATCTCAGTCTGTGACTTTTATGATATTTTGGCTCATAGATGGACTTTTTAAATTCATGTTTTTATTAATATGTTTTCGCCATGTTTAAGAAAGTCCTTCCCTCCCCAAAAGTCACAAAGATATCCTCCTATAGATTCTAAAAAATTAAAGAATTATTTTTGTTTGCATTTAGGTCTTTAATCCAAAAAGAATTGATCTCTTTGTGTGAAGAAAAGGAAATTTATTTTGTTTTACTTTCCCACATGAATAGCCAGTTGTCTCATTTGTTGAATTGTCTATCCATGTCTACTTATCTACAATGACATTCCTGTAATATATCAAGTTTCCATAAAAGTATGTGTTAGTTTCTGAGTTCCCTATTTTGCTCTGTTAGGCCATTTATTACAACTTTTACAATACTAGACTATCTTATTATCCATAATGTTTATAATAAGTGTTGAAATCTGATAGGACATTCAGCTCACTTTTTCTTTTTCGAAATTTTCTTGTATATTTTTTTCCGTATGCCTTTTACATGAAGTTTAGAGTTATTTTGTTAAATTCTGCAGAAAAGCCCATTAGGAATTCGTCCAGAATTATAATGAAATTTTATATTGATTTAGAAAGAGTGAACATTTTTTGTGATGGACCCATAGACATTATGAAATTCTCATTTCAAGGACTCTTCTTTAATAAAATATTGTATTTTTTCTCCATAAAGATAAGGTAGATAGATACATTTCTCAACAAATTATAGGCTTTGCCAGTATTTCAAACAATATGTTTTAACATACCATTTTTACAACTGCCTTGTGCTTGTATAAATCAAGCAACCCAGCTGAACTTATTACTACTAAAGTATATTTACAGAGTTTCTCTGGTTCTGAGGAAGAAGATTCTGTTGCAAATAATGACAAAATTTGTTCTGTTTAAGTCCTAATTAGGTCTAATGATTTTTCTTGACTCACTGCACTAGATAGGAATTCCTATCCAGTAAAGTTTTGGGGAAAGGTAGTAATTCTTTCTTTGTTCCTGCCTTTAAAAGAAATATTCCTTATGTTTCTCTATTATGAATGACGTCTACTGTAGGTTTGTGAATTTATTTTGTTGCTATTTGTCTTACTTTTCAATTGCTATATAACAAATTACCACAAACTCAGCAGCCTAAACAATACATATTCATTATCTCACAGTTTCTGTGGATCAGGAGTGTAGCATGTTTTAATTGGGTCCTCTGCTCAGAGTCTCGAAAGGCTAAAATCAAAGTTTGAGCTGGTCATGTCCTCACCTGTAGACACCACTGGAGAAGGATCTTCCATGGCCATTCAAATCATTGGCAGAATTCAGTTCCTAACAGTTGTAGATCTGAAGACCCCATTTTCTTGCTGGTTGTCTGCTGGACAGGCCTCCTGGGGTAGGTGTTAAGTCCTTGTCACGCACTCTGCTAATTTGAATCTCTTCCTACAGGGAAGGTCCAATCTCCTTTTTAAAAGCTCACCTGAAACCCTCAGGCTCCTCAGGATAATCTCTTTTTCCTTAACTCTAAGTAGTGGATTTGCAACCTAAATTTCATCTAAATCTATGGAAATCCTTCACCTTTGTCATATAGGCAAACTAATCACAGGAGTAATTTTTTTTTTTTTTTTATTCAATAGCCTATCCACATTCAAGAAGAGGGGATTATACAGGGTGTGTGCACAAGAGGGCAGGATTCTTGAGGACCAACTTAGATTTCTGTTATCACATTATTCTTTACCAAAGTAGTATCATCCTTTTCAAATCTTGGTTTACTAAGACATTGCATTTTTAAATATATTTATCCTTATACCTCCTTCACAAGAATCAAGGCTAGTCTTAAAGTAAATTAAATCAGGTAGTATAAACTTCAAATTTGATTTTTTCCCCAAATTTATTTTGACTATCCTAAGTCCAATATATGCTAATATATATTTTAGATGCAATTGACCTTTTTTTTTTTTTTTAGCATAGAGACCTGATATTCTCTGACCTTACTTATAATTTCTAACATCTTTATGGTGGAGTTATTAGAATTGTCTATGTACACAATCACATTGTCTGAGATAAAGATGGCTTTTCTTCTTCCTTTCCAATTTGTACACCTTTTATTTTTTTTTTATCTAATACATTGTTTAGATTTTCCAATGTTGAATAGGAGAGGTGAGAATAGAAAACTTTGTCTTGTTCACAATCTTAGAGAAAAAAAAATTCTGTCTTTAAACATTGAAGAAGTCATCTGTAGGTTTTTCAGAGTCTTTTTATCAGATTGAGGAATTTCTCTTTCATTGCAGCTTCTCAAAAAATTTTAACATGAGTGGTATTGCATTTTATCATATATACGTTCTGTATCTCTTGAGATGATTATGTGGTTTTTTTTCTCTTTTCTTCTGGAGATTTGGTAAATTACATTGTTTTATTTTTCAATGTTAAACCAACCTCTCAATTTTGATACAAACTCCATTTTTTCATGGTGTTATCTTTTTATATATTGCTGAATTTGATTTGCTATATTTGATAAGAATTAAGTTATAATGGATCTGTGTTTGAGAGGAATATTTGGCTTAGTTTTCCTATAATTTCTTGTCTGATCATATAATATTGTCACCAAATGACTTGGAGGTATTCATTCCTCTTGTATTTTCTACAAGAACTTGTATTGAATGGGTATTATTTCACTTTTAAATTTTTGATAAAACTTGCCAGTGAAATCATTTGGGCTCAATGATTTGTTTAAAGGAAGATGACATGCAACTTGGAAATTGGAGAAGAATTTAGTTCAATTTTGCTATGGATATTGACATACTTGATGTAATCCAGTAATTATTTACTGAGAATTCTAATATATCTGAGGCATTTAGCAGAGTACTGGGCAAATGAAAGAGGCAGTCCTTGTTCTTTAGGTTTGTTAGAAGCATAAGAAAGATAACATTTAGAATGTGATGGTAAAGGGTGATGTTTACAGGTAAAGGAATAACTAAAGTTTTAGAGTAAGAAAGCACGGAGAATATATAGAGGACAGAAAGTAAGTAAGTTTCTGGGAGTGAGTAGTTCTTAAAGGACAATAATTACTACACATAGCCAGATATTTGAGTATCATGTTAGGTCACCATATATATACATATATATATATGTTTTTTTTGGTGAAGATTTATTTATTTTACAGCGAGAGAGAGTGAGTGAGCATGCACACTTGGGGAGAGGGGCAAAAGGAGAGGAGAGAGAGAGAGAACCCCAAGCAGACTCCCTGTTGAGCACAGAGCCCTATGCTGGGCTCAATCCCACGACCCTGAGATCACGACCTGAGCCAAAATCAAGAGTCCTACGCTTAACAGACTGAGCCACCCAGGTGCCCCGAGGTGGCCATATTTTTGTAACACCTGTATCAAAATCTACTTAATAGTTTCCTTTAATCAATCTTTACTTATATGACTTACATATATACAAAATTTCTTTACACATGTACATGTATATATACGTGTGTTTATATGTGTGTATAAAAATGTTTATCTGAACACCTAAAATTAACGTACACACCATCAGTGACACAGCCAATAGCATCTTCATGACACATTGTGAAATGCTGAGGATAATTATTAGTGAGAGACAAATATGAAGTACATTTTAATTATAATGTAGGCAAACTTAAATGCTGTACTGAAAACTAGTTATTATTCAGCAACCTGTGTAGACCCACAGGGCTTTTCTCAACTGGAAATTACCATAATCAGAAGTATGCTTTAGAATACTGATCATGAAAGGATATATAGAAAAATAACTGGATAATGAGGGTACTAGCAGACATGCAGGTAGGAAGCTGTGATAATGGACCATCTGATTTTAAATCTCCATTAACTTTTGTCCTTTAAGGATACGGATTTAAGTAAATTTGTTGATTATATGATCAGAAAAAATTGGTGGTTTAGATTTGGTTTTGTTTACTTCAGGACAGAAAATTTAATAGTGCATTATTATATTGTTTGTATAACATTCATTATAGACTTAACATGACTTAAGGAAGGAAATGAATAGCTAAAATAGGTATTGCAAACCCTCATTTTAGAGACAATTTTCTGTGAATTTTCTTGAAAGGAAAGGTAAATGTGCCAATTCATTTTGTCAAGGAATCATTTCCTAAAATGTAGTTAAATGTCATTTCTAAATTTTAAAGTTATATAATCAAAATATTTTTGATTGGAAAAACATGTACTTAAACTAAAAGAGTAAATGATTTATAGTAAAGAGTAATTTATAAAATAACTGGGAATGATTTTTAAGATATGTACAATATTTATATAAGGAAAGTAGACAAGTTTTCGGAGGATCTTAAAAAAGGGACTTGAATAATCATATTTCTCAACTTAAAAGTGCACCCATTCTAAAGATATCATTTACCCTTAATTAAGATATAATTTTATGAAAGTTCAATAACAATGCTTAATGGAAACTTCTTACAAGCATAATAATTCATGGGAATGTTTTATACAAATATTTTACGTCATTTTAAATCTAGCATAATTAAGACCATGTGTTCCTGGCAATATGACAAAAATAAAAGTTTCAATAATAAAACAAAAAATTACATGTAATAACTTTATTGATCATAAAATGGCATGTTAACTTGGTAAAACTAAGTAGAATATTAAATACATGCTATTGATCTAAGGGGCTAAGCTTTGGGTGAAATATTATATTCATGTATCATTCCACAAACCAAAATAAGTCTCAGTACCTAAAATAATATATGTGAAAAAAAGAAACCAGGAGTGCCTGGGTGGCTCAGTCAGTTAAGCGCCTGACCTTGGCTCAGGTCATGATCTCAGGGTCATGGGATTGAGCCCTGGGTCAGGCTCAGGAGGGAGTCGCTTGTCCCTCTCCCTCTGCCCCTCCCCCTCTCATGCACTCTCTGTCTCTCTCAAATAAATAAATAAAATCTAAAAAAACAAAAACCGTAAGAACATTAGAATTCTCTTGTAATATAAAAGTAAATTCTCTTGTAATATAAAAGTACAGGGCTTTCTAATGACAAAAATAATATAAAGCAATATTGATATAAGTGAATCTGATAAACAAAAAACTTCCAACATAAATAAATGAATAACAGACAAAAACCCAAGAAGAATATCTGTGGCATATATCACAGATTAATCAGGAGTAAGATTGTTATAAATGGAGGTAAATGCATACAAATGGAGTGATTAAGAAGACCAGCCACTCTGGAAAACAGTATGGAGGTTCCTCAAAACGTTGAAAATAGAGCTACCATACCACCCAGCAATTTCACTACTGGGTATTTAGCCCAAAGATACAAATGTAGGGATCTGAAGGGGTAAGTGCACCCCAATGTTTATAGCAGCAATGTCCACAATAGCCAAACTATGGAAAGAGCCAACATGTCCATCAACAGATGAATGGATAAAGAAGATGTGGTATATATATTATGCAGCCATCAAAAACAAAAACAAAAACAAAAACAAAAACAAAAAACCGAAATCTTGCCATTTGCAATGATGTGGATGGAACCAGACTCACTGATATGAGGAATTCTTAATCTCAAGAAACAAACTGAGGGTTGCTGAAGTGGTGGGGGGTGGGAGGGATGGGGTGACTGATTGATAGACATTGGGGAGGGTATGTGCTATGGTGAGCGCTGTGAATTGTGTAAGACTGATGAATCATAGGTCTGTACCTCTGAAACAAATAATACATTATATGTTAAAAAAAAAAAAAGGTAGTAGGAAGGGAAAAACGAAGGGGGGGAATCGGAGCGGGAGATGAACCATGAGAGACTGTGGACTCTGGGAAACAAACTGAGGGTTCTAGAGGGGAGGGGGCTGGGGGGATGTGTTAGCCTGGTGATGGGTATTAAAGAGGGCACGTATTGAATGGAGCACTGGGTGTTATACGCAAACAATGAATCATGGAACACTACTTCAAAAACTAATGATGCAATGTATGGTGATTAACATAACATAATAAAATAAAATTAAAAAAATAAAAGAAGAAGACATATTCTTCTGACAGACAGCATAGGGTCACAACCCAGCAGCAAAGCTTAGACTTCAGGTAATTTACTTAATTTCTCTGTGCTTCATTTTCCTTATCTAAAAATTAGGCATTATAATATCTACTTTGCAAGTTTTTTTTAATATTAGATGCATTTAAAGATGATTTATCATGATGTCCAGCTTATAATACACACTCAATATTGAATATTGCTAATAGTGAATATCCCTTAAATCAGCAGTATTGCTTAAACCAGCTTGGTTGGGTTTTTTTTAATCACTTATTTCTAAAAGAATCATAAAATATTTAGAACTTAATACTCGAGGTTCAGGTGGAGTAATTAAAGACAAAAGGTAGAAATGCTGGACTGAGAGAATGAACACCAGCTTTGGTGGAGAGAGAAGTCAGTGTGCTTTGTCATGCAAGCCTACAAAGTCCAAACCACAACTCATTTTAATTTGTGACTTAGGTGATACCTTACTTAGTTTGCATCAGTGGAAAACATGGTAAGAAAACAAACACTTTTTACCACTTTCAAAGATGGCACATAATTGAGACATGAGTCTAGGTTGAAATGGGTTCCATGGAAGCAGAGGAAGATTGAATTTTTTTGTCTTTTGTTTTCAATCCATAAACTGGAGTCTGTGGGGATTGAATGACATGGATTATCGTTGTATCGCCTTTAGAAACAATGTGAGCCAAAGCAAAATACAAGGAAAGCATAAGAAAGAAGATGGGGATCTGGGAAAACCCTGATCTCCCAGGCCTGTCCTAAATGCTTCCTATTATGCGCTTCTGTATGACAAATGTGACAAAACTCTTCATTGCAAACCTGCTGCTGAGCTGCAGCCTAGGTCCGGAAGCAGATTCCAGGGGCCTGCCCATTCGGATAGTGTTTTAAATTGTGCTAAGACAGAGAACAATTTGGGGGCCATTAAGATGAAATTTGGAGAGTAGACAGAACGTAAAAGCTTATTTCTAAGACAGAAATTCCCAAGCTGGTTTCCCAACTAAAGGGCAAAAAAGGAAAAAAGAAAACACGAACAACTATGAAACAACAAAATCTCTTGTTTTAGCCATTAGATCATGAAAGTAGCCTGAAATATATTTAGCAAAAGCCAGTCACATATTTGGGGAATTGTTTCCAACGTGATGTGAGCTCTAGAATAGAGAGCTTCCTCAAAGTCCATCTCATAAATACCCTTAAACCTGGACAGGGTGTGATGTGCAGGATCCAGTGTTTTGACTTATCACTTATCACAAACACTGTACCAGGAAAACAGTTTGTCACTGTTTCATAAAAGTTTCCTCCCCGCTCCTGAAGTATTAACATGGCTGACCATACAGGGATAATGGGAGAATGGTGTGATCAGGTGGGGGGCTGAACAGGAGCCCCAGGTCACAGGAGAGGGACCAACGAACCTATGGTGGCGTGCGAAGAATCATCATACATTTTGCTCAGGGAAAGTAGAGCAAGAATTGCTGCTTTTGTCTCAAGTTAGCCACCCTAACACACCCTAAATACATGTTCAGGTAGTCTCTGTTTCCAAGCTAATTGCGCTGTCTTCCTTACCTTTTTTGGGGTTGCATACACTTGCAAGGCACCTAGAATTATCTGGGAATCCTGCATAGAAAAATGGGGCTCAAAGGCATAGCCTTGGACTGAGGAGGCTTTTACATTCCCTCCTTGGGCTGAAGAGTGTAAAGCGGGGGGAAGGAGGGTATTTAAATTGATCTTTTTATCAAATCAGATTTTATAGTTAATCATGTGATTTATTTGTATGGTCAGCCTAGAATATACTGACACGGTGTAAAATCAGAAAAAAAATACAAAACTAAATATTATTAAATCCTTCAATTTTAATTATTATCCATCCTCTTTTTTTAAAAAAAATGAATCCCATTTGTTTATTTTGTTTTAACATTTTTATTCTTCCATTCCGAAAATGGTCTACTTGGAGTTGAAATGTGTCAACTCTGAGCATACATTAGACTTTGGAAATTATCCCAGTTCTGCCACTAACTGGCTTTGTGATCTAAACTAATATCACCCAGGCTCTCTAGCCATCAGTTTCATCATCTGTAAAGTGAAGGAATTGTACTAGGCTATATCTTAACATAAACGGAACCCTCATAATCAGAGGCTTTAAGGAGAAGATGCTAGCAAATGAGGCAGAGAAGAATGGTGCTGTGTATCTTCCTATTCTAAATATTTGTAAGCCAATCAGTAAAACAAATAAAAAACAAAACTGATTATCCAAATAATTGAGCATTATATTCATTCTGCTAGTGTATTATTTTATAATAAATTATCACAAGTGATAATGTGGCATATTTTAGTTTAAGTTAGGTTTTTGTTATGTACTAATTTCTATAAAATCATAATTTGATATTTCATAAATAAAACTACTATTTATTCAAAATATAAAACTGAAACTGTAAATGATGTCCCAAGTTGTACCTTATTTTTAGGCCACCATCATATAACAAAACCCTTCAATTTAGCTCTCATTACCACAAAATGTTTCATTAGAAAGGGTATTTATGAAGACAAAAGAAAATATTTGTAATATTTTATTTATTTAAATAAAATTTATTTTAGAATAAACTTTATAATAAAATAAATAAAATTTAACTTATAATATTAACTTATACAGTAAAATATATTCATTTGTGAGATGCATTTGAACAATTTATTTTATGTGAACTTCCCTATATGTTTCAGAATTATTTACTGAAGGATCCTAAAACTGAATGGGAGTACTTGAGACTCTATTGTTTAAAAATATCTCAAAGTTTCGTATGTATTTTCAATACCCATTACATCTTAATATAACTGTGATTTTTCAAATGTGATACTCTTTTAGTTAAATATTCCAAATTATACATAGCTCAGTAGTTGACATTTCCTTTTACTGGCTCTTTTGTTTATGTATATTGCAACATCAATGACTATGTCATAAGAGCAACCAAAATGCAATTCACTACTCAAAACGTGTATCTTTAAAGAGTCAAACACAAAGAATGAATGGGGGGAAATCGGAGGGGGAGATGAACCACGAGAGACTATGGACTCTGAAAAACAAACTGAGGGTTCTAGAGGGGAGGGGGGTGGGGGGATGGGTTAGCCTGGTGATGGGTATTAAAGAGGGCACGTTCTGCGTGGAGCACTGGGTGTTATACGCAATGAATCATGGAACACTACATCAAAAACTAATGATGTAATGTATGGTGATTAAAATAACATCATAATAAAAAAATAAATAAGGCAAAAATAAAAAAAAGAAACTACACTTACCATGATGAAAAATAAAATAAAATAAATTAAAAAAAAGAATCAAACACAAATGAACTGTTAAATGGTACATCCTATAATTGATCTTGCCTTTTAAAAATGTATACAGTGGCAATGTAAATAATGGGTGTATGGAAAACATTGATATCAGTACAAGTGGATATTTTTTATTATGTTCAGTTAGCCAGTATGTAGTATATCATTAGTTTTTGATATAGTGTTCAGTGATTCATCAGTTGCGTGTAACACCCCGTGCTCATCACAACATGTGCCCTCCTTGATACCCATCACACGGGTACCCTGTCCCTCCACCCTCCTCCCCTCTGTAACCCTCAGTTTGTTTCCCAGAGTCCAGAGTACAAGTGGATTTAGACATAATTTTAAGGTTTTCCTTCTGTATCAGGACTTAATATGAATCCTCCTTTTCAAATGGAAAGTTTTCTATTTTGCAGTATATTACTATTTAATCACTTGTCTTTGAACTTTTCTGAGGGTAGAATAGAGGCTTATTGAAATACACTGCAAATCAAATCTAAAATGATGGTTTTCCTTTTTTTTCTTTTTCTTGGAAAACATTTTCCAAGCACATGGGCTTCCCGGCAATGTATTCAGAGCTTTGAACATAGACAAAGAAAGCTATTGACTGGCTGTCATTTAGAAAGGGCTTAAAAAGTGTGTTCACAGTCTCAAACACATTAATCAAAAAATATCCTACTGTATTCTAGAAGAATGAAGAAGAAAACTGGCCAAAATACTTTGTTTCTGTAAATGATTATCATATAGCAATCCATTTAATGATGTCACTTTCAGAATGTGTAATTGTGGAATATTTTAAATGATTACTGTACATACTTTTGAAGCAGAAAATTGGATGCCTATTGATAATTTGCTTAGTAATGGAATGAACCCCTGAAACCAAGATATTCCTTCAAAGAATGCTTCCAGAAAATATGGAAAATATGTTTGTTTTCATTTGGGAAATGAGTGATCTTAAATTTTCAAAATAATTGTAGCAGAATGAAGCACAAATTTAAACAGATTCTTAAGGAAAAAATATAGAGCACATCATATGTCCTAAAGAGAGGGAAGTTTAGATATTTTCATTTAGCATGAAAAATAATGGAGTTTTATTTTAAAGACATCATTCCTTTCCCCATAAGCATTGTTCCTAGGATATTTGAAATTTAGAGGAGGAAAACACACAGCGTTTAAATAATTCTCACATCATTAATTTTATGTGCTCTGAAGTATATTTATATACTGCAGAAAACTGATTGAAGTAATAAATTCTATAACATTAATGCATTATTTTAATCTTCTTTCTTGATATTTGATATTCAAAATCACTGCAATGATAAATCTCAATTCATCTGAGATAACTCATTGTAAATAATATAAATAATAAGATAATATCATATCTGTGGGGAAATAAAATTCATCATGATATTTATTCAACTGTTACTCTATTGGAGGAGCAATGTATAGACAAAGAGTTTTAAAAGCCTACCTACCAGCTGCAGGTGCATCACCTGTCTCAAACAATATCTTCTGTAAGAAGAGCTTCTTGAGAAAGTTTTCTAGTCATGCATTTAAATTGCTTTTTGAATTCCATAAGACACCTCCTTAGTAGAATAAGCTTATTCATATTTTAAGTGTTAGAGAGTACAATGTGGGTTTCATCCTTATGTTCCATACACAACACTAAATGAGAAAATAGAAACTTTAGGGGAATAATGTATTAATCCGTTTCAACCCATGTGGCTTTGCACTTTAAAGCATTTGCATTGTACAGCTTGTTTTCAACACCCTTGGTAGAGCCCCCGTGAAGACCATGATTAATTAAAACAATGGAATATTTTTTATATCTACTTTTATTTCATAGACACAGATTAAGACTCTAGTAAGTTTAATTCATGATTTGATCAAGTTTAAGAAAATACATTTTTCAGGCATTGCTAGCAAGGTACCTTTCCTAGTTTTCATATGCCTTTATTTTGCAATTGACTTATGTGGTTCTATTATATTTCTAACTGATGATTTTAGTTACTTAATTTTTGGATATGCCCATAGTTATGTAATAGATCAGCAGTCACAAATCAGTGTTAATAAACAAACACCTTTTACTAACCTTCTGACACTGATTTGTCGTTGATTATTTCCTCTAGAGTGACTTAGTTCTCATTCTTGCCATTGTGTGAATAGTAAATTTGAGAGAGAGCGGATGCAACTTAAATTTTCTTAGTGAACCTATCACTAATTTTAATCCTGTGGAGCAATAATATGCTGTGAAAGATATCTGATATAGCCAAAGCAGGTAAATCATTTTCAGTCACTTTACTTTGTGTCACAGATACAAACACATTTTTCTGATCTCTATAATGGGGTAAAAAGTTGGGGTGAAATATGAAAATTTAAAAAATATAAATGCCAATAGTCTTTTTTTCTCATTAAGATCAACCTTGGCATCAAGTAAGAATCCCATTTCATTCAGATTTCAACCAAGACCAAATAAATGAAGTGCCCAATATATTCATTCATGTTGATGGATATGTCAAGAGTAGATTTTAAGAGATTGTATAATCTTGCCTTCTGGTCACCTAAATGACAGGGTAGGAGAATATACATATATGATACCATATATCAATATACATCTATATATGATATATTTCTTCTCAATAAAGTATCACAAAATCTTTATTTTATCCAAATCAATGGTATTTAGGTTTGTGTGGAGCAATTTAGATTTGTGTTAGAACGGTCTTCTAAAATGAAGAATATGCTGAATATAATAAGTGCACTCAAAATTATTTTCTTTGATTCTCTTCACCTGCTTGGGCTGCATAGCAGTGCCAATGTATCCCACATTGAAATCTTCAGGTCACATTTGACCTTGCCCTTTCCTTAAAGCTATCTAATTACTCATGAGTCTTGCTGAGTCTAGCTCTGAACCATAATTCTAATCTCTTTCCTCCCACCTACATCATTAAAATAGTTAAATTCTGGTTTTATCCATCTTTTTATAAGATAATTTTAGTAATTGCTAACCCATCTACTTTCTATTTTTTTATTCCTTCAGTGTATATTCCATACATTAAAAAAATATAGTGGACGCTAACATCAGTATTTGCTATGTATCAAATCACCTCTAAAACTTAGTGGCTTATAATAAGCATTTACTGTTATGATTCTGTAGATTGGTTGAGTAGTTTTTCTGGTCTCAGTCCATTTGGCCGAGAAATTTTGGATTCTCTCCTCCCTCTCTTGTCAGGTGGTAGGTCAGTTGGTGGCTCTAAGATTTAGGATGGCCTGACTCACATGTCTGGCACTGAGCAGGCCATTCTGAGTTTCATCTCTTGGCATCAGTCACAAGATTCCAAAAGCAACAGAGAAAGCTATCCCTAATAGTACAAGCAGTTTTCAAGTATATATCAGTTTTGCCAATTTTCTTTTCAGTCAAATTAAGTCCTATGGCCAATCTAAATACAAAGGGTAGGAAATGAAAACATCTGATGAAAGAGAAAGAATTTGTAATGGTTATTGCAGTGTACCACCACTTCCCTTTTTAAGAGTGACTGCTCACTGCCACAGGTAGCTCTAAAATCTTTAGCATGGCATACAAAGATCTTGTCTGCAGGTCCTCTACTCAGCCATCGTCAATCTATTCATCAGCTTTATTGCACTTCTCTGCATGTGTTTTATCTGTCAAAGAGGATTTAATTTTCATGCAGTGCTCACTCTGCCATGAACACCCTACCCATACCTACCTCTTTTTCTAAATGACTAATTCTTTTGTGCTAATTAAAGATCGGGTCACTAGACATAGAAAGACAAATACCATATGATTTCACTCATATGTGGAATCTGAAATAGAAGACAGATGAACAAATAAAACAAACAAAACAGAAACAGCCTCATAGGTACAGAGAACAATCTGGTGGTTGCCAGGGGGGAGGGGGTGGGAGGATGGTCAAAATAGGAGAAAGGGATCAAAAGGTACAAACTTCCAGTTTTAAAACAAGTAAGACAGGGATGCAATGTCCAGTATGTAGAATATATTTACTAGTGTGTAATAACTTTGTTTGGTGACAGATAGTAGCTAGACCTATTGTGGTGATCAAAAATACCAATGCTAAATCACTACATGGTACACCTGAAACTAATACAATATTGTGTGTCAAGTATGTTTAAATTTGAAAAAAAAAATCATCAGGTCACTTTCTCCAAATGATTACTAAAGTTTCAAAAGAAAGTTCCAGTAAAAATGGCTAACTCCACTTTTATAGATCTTTATATTTAAAACACCATATAGTATTAGAGTTATTTATTTGCTTTAACTTTTTGCTTTACTGCCACAAGCCCAAATCCAGAATACCAACTACTTAGGACAGGGATGCTAATGGTGTCTTTTTGTCCTCAAATCCTAGGATGGTGCCTCCGATGTTATGTAACGAATGTTGTGGGACTGAATGTACTGAGGCATTATCAGTCCCTTGTATGTTATAATTATAAATGATTATGTGCTACCTAAGTTTTATTTTAAACTAAGGGAGCTATGTATGTTATATACACATTCTTTTGTGTAACATTTTCTCTTATAACAGTGTAAACTCCTTCAAGGGGAAATGAACATTTTTCTTTTTGTGTGTGGTTTAATGTAAGTGTAGAAACAAAGTGAGTATCATAATAATAGTTTTTAACTGAGTAAAAATTTCCCTCTTGCAAATTAAAATTATACATTGAATATCTATTTTAAGTCTCGTATCTGGTGACTAATCAATTTTACTTGGTTTTTAAAACTGTAAAAGGAGTTTTATTTTTTCACTGTTACAAATATTTGACCAGTTTATACAACTCTGTGGAGCTCAAACCACGTATAAAAAGCCTTACACATTTTTTTTTCAAATACAGAAATAAATATGTGGTAGAAAACATTTACAAAGCTATTTTTTAGAATTAGTAGTGCCTCATAGTCCAATTCCAAGAATGGTGAAAAATCTCAGCTCAATTTATTTAAAGAAACAGCTGTAATCTAAACATTTTGAATTAGTGTTTATTTTTGTAAGAGAGTTTCATTTAGGTCCTTGGACTCCATTTATTTAGCTAAAGCTTGTGAAGAATTTAGTTGCTCAGACCAGTAACTTGTGAGTGAAAGACACCAGTAATGTGTTTTGGTTGAGTGAACTTTGGGCTGCAAACTAACGCAAGGCTTGACAAGATATCTCTGATAGTTTAGCCACATTTTCTGTACATTTTCTTTACTGCAGTTTTTTTTTTCTCTTTTCTGATCTTACAATACTTGACTTTTTAATCCTCTTATGGTAGATTATATAATTTATTTTGTATCAGTAAATTATAAATTATAGGTCAGCATAAGCAGATGTTCATGTCTCTACCTGTCTCCTACCAAATTTTCAGCAGTGAAGAAATAGTGATGATTATCAGTACATTATTCAGATATATATACCTCAATGCTTGGTTAGTTTAGTTTTGACCCAAGGTGAAAAGGTCATGCCCTAAAACACAAATTGTATATGCTCTTGCCATTCAAAATATTATAATTGATTTTTTTGAAGATTTTATTTGTTTGAGAAAGTGTGAATGAGAGAGAGAACACATGAGAGGGGGAAGGGTCAGAGGGAGAAGCAGACTCCCTGCTGAGCAGGGAGCCCGATGTGGGACTCGATCCCGGAACTCCAGGATCATGACCTGAGCCGAAGGCAGTCGCTTAACCGACTGAGCCACCCAGGCGCCCCTCAAAATATTATAATTAAAAGTCATATGTTAAACAACTTCATTCTGGAGCTGGTTACATTGAGTTGCCTATGTGAAAATTACAAATCAATTACAAATCAAAGCTTGTAAGTCTAAGAATCTATATAAACTGCATTTAACATCAGACTCATATTTAGAATCACTATTTTTTGCTCCTTAGTTTTTTAGTACATGTGGCTTGAATTTTTCATTTGGAAGTCAAGCAAACCTATCATACTGTTATGAAGCTGTTAAGACAATGATTATTTTTTTGATTGTCCCCAGGGTTTCCAGAAGAAATTTTTGCAAGTCACCTAATATATCATAATCTATATTTGAATCAGAGTAAACAAATATTCACAAAATATTTTGTTAAAGTCTTCCTGCATTCTCAGCCTTTCTTAAGGAAGATTCTGTATTTTTGAGATGCTTCTTCAAACTATGCATAAACATATATACTTATGTGTTATACCATATTGAAAGTCACACCAACTAAAATATATCCTTCTAATTTGAAAATGTGTCCTTTCTTGGAACACTACATCAAAAACTAATGATGTAATGTATGGTGATTAACACAACAATAAAAAATTTAAAGAAAAAAGAAAATGTGTCCTGTTTCCCCTGCCGTAGAGAATAACTTCTCATTTCTAAGAGATATTTTCCAGGAGACTCAAAGTGAATTTTGTAATTATCACATGATTTATATTTAAAAAAATATTCCTAAAACTCAATTTTCAAAATGGTCCTAAATGCATCTAGCTATTTGCATGTAATGTGGAATTTATTTTTATTATGTAAATATAGGTTTTATTTTAGATTATTGTCTAAATTGAGAGTTTAAGTGTAAAAAGGAGCAGAAAATCCTCAAAGAACCTGAGGAGAAGAGGTTACATTATAAAAACACACAGGAGGCACCTGGGTGGCTCAGTCAGTTAAGCATCTTGCTGAATGATATTTTATTGTTTGGGTGTACCACAGTCTGTTTATTCATTCATATGCTATTGAATTTGGTTTCCTCATATTTCATTGTGGACTATTTCATCTATATTCATAAGGGATATTGGTCTGTAATTTTCTTCACTTGTGATATCTTTAACTGGCTTTGGTTTCAGGGTAATGTTGGTCTCATAGAATGACTTCGGAAGTGTCCCTGTTTTTGTATGTTTGGGTGTTAATTCTTCTTTAAATATTCCATAGAGTTCACCAAAAAAGCCATATTATCCTAGATTTTTCTTTGTTGGAAGATTTTTGATTAGTGATGTAATCTTTTTATTTGTTATAGATCTGCTAAGACTTTCTATATTTTCCTGAATTGGCTTAGATAATTTGTGTGTTTCTAGGAATTTGTTCACTTCATCTGTATTATCTAATTTATTACTGTACAGCTCTTCATAAAATTTACTAATAACTCTTTATTATTTTTGTAAGGTCACTTGTAATATTCCCACTTTCATTTCTGATTATAGTGATTTGTATCTTCTCTTTCTCCTTTTTCAGTCCAACTAAAGTTTTGTTGATTTTGTTTTTTTTTTTCAGAGAAACAACTTTTGATTTTGTTGATTCTCTTTATTATTTTTCTATTTGTTATTACATTTATCGCAATTCTAATTTTTATTATTTCTTTTCTTCTGCTAGCTTTGGGTTGGTTGCTTTTCTTTTCTACCTCCTCAAGGCTATTGTTTTGATATTTTTTCTCATTTGATGTAGATGTCTGCAGCTATAAGTTTTCCTTTACTGCTTGTCACAGTTATCATACACCTTATTTTAATTTTCATTTGTCTCTAAATATTTTTTTTATTTTCCTTGTGATTTCTTCTTTGACTCAGTGGTTGTTTAAGAAATTGTTGCTTTATTTCTACATATTTGTGGATTTTTCAGTTTTCTTTCTATTTTCAATTTCTAGTTTTATTCCATTGTGTTTAGAAAGATACTTCATGTGATCTTAATCTTTTAAAATTTATTGAGACTTGTTTTCTGGTTTAACGTATGATATAACCCAGAGAATCTTCCATGTGTACTTGAGAGGAAAGGTTGTTCTGCTGTTTTGGTGTAGAGTGTTCTATATTTTTCTATTATATCTACTTAGTTTATAAAGTTGTTCTCAGTTTCCTTATAGATTTCTGTCTAGATAGTCCATTATTCAAAGTAGTGTCTTGAAGTGCCCAACTATCATTGTGGAATTGCATATTTCTCCCTTCATTGCTTTGCATGTATGTTAATAAATGTTACATCTTAAAAAAATAAAAATAAGTAAATGTTATATCTTCTTGATGAATTAATCCTGTATTAGGGTGTAATGCCATTTTGTTTCTTTAACAGTTTTTGACTTAAAATCTACTTGGTCTGATATTAATATAACTACTACTTTTCCCTTTTGGTTACTACTAGCCTGAAATATATTTTTCCATTCCTCCACTTAATTTTATCTTTGGATCAGAAGTGTGTCTTTTATAGACAGCATTAGTTGGATCATTTTAAAAAATCCATTCTGCCAATCACTGTCTTTTCTTGGAGAATTTTATCTATTTACACTACTGTAATTATTGATAAGGTAGGACTTGTGCCATTTTGCTGGGGTTTTTTGGTATGTCTTATACTATTTAGAGACTTATTTCATCCATTGCTGTCTTCTCTTGTATTCACTTGAATTTTTTGTAGTGAACAGGTTGAATTCCCATTTCATATCCTTTTTTTTGGCGTATTTTTGAGATATTTTCTTTATGTCTACCATAGAAATTTTATTTAACACCCTAAGTTTATAAAATCTAGTTTGAATTCATACTGACTTAAGTGACATACAAAAATTCTACTTCTAGATAACTCCATACTCTCTTCATGTGGAGCTATGTACAGTGAACTTAACTCGGGTCTCAAATTACTCAGCTGAAGATAGTTGGATCATCTCCACAGCAGAGGCACTGCCCATGATGACTTACACATAAACCCAGTTATCTAGGTAGAAGTTAGCCTTGTAATTAGTGGATGTTTAAGGCTATTTCCAAATTTCACCGTCTCCAATTGTTATTATTTTGAAAAAGAAATCTTAATTTGTTTTCCTTATGTTTATGCTTTTATACTTCATTTTTTCTTAGTTTTCATTTTGTTCTGATGAAACAACACTATTAAGGCTATACTATATTAATCCATGGATCTTCAAATGCCATAAAATCATTAACTAATTTTCTCTGCTATAGTGACCACCAAACCAAATATTTCAGGAAAAACAATACGTTTTGATTAAATAATGTGAATATTTCCAGGTCTTTACAATGTAGCAAACAAAGAAATTATCTATATAGTATACTTCTAGTTGCTTTAAGAAATATTTCCTAAAATCAAAAAGAGGGATGTATCAGAAATGAAACCTATCTTTTTAGTCTGGACATATAAATTAAACATTAGTATGCATTAGAATTTAAAGTCAATAAATATTCAGCATCAACTGCATTCAACTCATGTTAGAGCTGTTTAGTATTACTGCTATCCATCATTGCTAGAGTAGTTGGCCAGCACTCAAACATGTATGGCCAAACTCAGTTGGCGAGAGCAAGGCATTGTCAGTTAAATGCATTTTAGTGACTTTTCTATTATGATTCAAGTCAAACATATCTTTTTTTTAATCTTACTTTTTACATTTTCATGAATTTGAGTGATTTGTACAGTCAAAAATATATTTCATTTCTAGAAAGAACTTTCATTTCCTTTATTACATTTGATTTTATGTATGCCACACACAGACGCGCACATACCCCATCAGTATCACCACTGCTACCAAAACCAGAAATCTAAATAATACCTTTATGTTTAAGTTTCTATAATTCAAACTTTTCCATTATTTATTAATTAAATATGTATTAGTTATCTATGAAATACTACAAATAAATGAAATTATTGTTCATTTCCAAGGGTTTTACTAAACCCAATTTTGAATGAAATTATTGAATCACATTTTTTGAATACTACAATTATAAAACAATAGCATGCCTTTTTTTTTAATATAGCTGTTCTCTAAACATATTCCTCCAAAACAGGATCCCTAAGTATATACGAATATGATGTCCATTTGATAAATAACTATACTGAGGAAATTAAAGTTAAGTTTCAATAATAATTATCTTGTAACCATGCCAAGATGTAACTGAGTCTAATAGTTCCCCACACAATGATATTATAATGGCCTATCCATTAAAAATGCTATATGATGCCATATCGGATCATTCGAGATATAATATCACAAAATAGTTAAAAGTCATAAAAATATTTTAAAAATTGAAAGTAAAACTCTACAAGACTTTTTAAAACAAAACTGATGAAGAGCTGAGATTTTGATTTTTTTAAAGATGTAGATACTTTCATACAATTATATTGCTACATACTTGCAAAACAACTTGCTTTTATATACTTTAAATGTTTTAGCACCTAAAATTAAATAAGTAGGTGGACTTCAATGTTTTATATTTTAGATCCTATAATGTCAATCTAATAAAATTGTATTGTGAAGTTATGTAAGAGGTATTTTTCTAATACAGATTTAAAATTCGCTGTGGTTAGTACACTTCAAATGCCAATAATGGAAATCAAGAAAAATAAGCTTAAAAATAAAGGTGTACAGGATTTTTATATGAACTGTAAATGCAAACATACAGTTGTACCTAAAAAAGGCACTAGAACCAGAAGAGGAAATAGAATCTTTTTCAGACTCTTGCCTCTTTTTCCATCTCCAAATGACTTACTCTTTCCTATCAGCACACTTTTTTTCCTGTAGAGTTCAGAAAGTGTGATATGGCTTTCCCTATCTTTTAATTCAGCCTAGATTCCTACTTGCACAAAGAAAAGAAATTTACTGAAAAGAGATTGGGTTCTTTGTGGAAACTCTGGGGATTGTTTTGGGAGACTTCAAAAACAAGCAGGAACAAACACACATACATGCAGTTAATAGTGGAGCTGAGTTGATCGATGGAGTTGATTTGGTGAAGCTTTCACTGCTACTGATATTTAATATTAGTTTCATACCTTGCAATCTGGTACCACCAGTGTTAACTAGATATTGCCACATCCTTTCCTATTTTGCTTCTGGTAATGGCTGTGACAACTTCATTGTCACAATAATCCTTAGTTCTAGGTTCAAAAATCATGTAGATGTATCTCTTCATAGTTGGGCATCACATATGTAACAGGTATATCTGAGCTCAGAAAGCCTACCAAGAATACACATATTTGTTCACCCTTAAGAATTCAAAGTGAACTCTTTCTCCCAAGGAGACTTACACTTTGTGGAGATAACTAATCAAGAAACAAGGCATGGAAATCCTTCTAGACTAAGCGGTAACATATTTGTCTCTGTTACCATGTTCACATGATAAATATCTAAGTTAATAGAAAAATTGTAAGATAGTTACCTAGCTCCTATGCCAAATTTTTAGGGGAACAATGCTTCATTAGAGCAAATTTGATCAGGTAGTCATTGTTGTCACATTTTATTTTAAGATTTATTTATTTATTTGAGAGAGAAAGAGAGTGAGTAGGGGGAGGGACAGAGGGAGAGAATCTTTCAAGCAGACTCTACTCTGAGCATGGAGCCTGACGTGTAGCTCAATCTCATGACCCATTTGATCATGACCTGAGCCAAAACCAAGAGTCAGATGCTAACTGAGCCCCCCAGGCGCCCCCATTCTTGTCACATTTAGTTGACTGAGGCCATAGGACAGAGACAGGCAACATAAATTTGGACAGGCCTTCCTCTGTATTAGGTTGTTGTGGCTGTTATAATAAATTATCACAAATTTGGTGATTTAAAACAACAGAAATTTATTTTCTCATGGTTGTAGAGGCTAGAAGTTCGATATTAGTTTTACTGTGCTGAAATCATAGTGGTGGCAGGGTCACAGTCCTAGATGCTCTAGAGAAGTGCTCCTAGCCTTTTCCAGCTTCTGGTAACTGCTAGCATTTCTTAATTTGTGGCCATATCACTCCAATCTTTGCCTCTATGGTCACATTACCTTCTCTTTTTCATCCGTGCATGTCAAATTTTTTACTTCCCCCCCACTTAAAAATGATACATGTGATTGCATTTAGGACCCACACAGATAATCCAGGATAAGATTATCTCAAGAGCTAATTTAATCACCACTGGAAATTCTTTTCTTTCTTTTTCTCTCTTTCTTCCTTCCTGTCTCTCTTCCTTCCTCTTTCTTTCTTTTTCTTTTTCTTTCTTTCTTTCTTTCTTCCTTCCTTCCTTTCTTTCTTTCTTTCTCTCTCTCTCTCTCTTTCTTTCTTTCTTTCTTTCTTTCTTTCTTTCTTTCTTTCTTTCTTTCTTTCTTTCTTTCTTTCTTCTTTCTTTCTTTCTTTCTTCCTTTCTTTCTTTCTTTCTTTCTTTCTTTCTTTCTTTCTTTCTTTCTTTCTTTCTTTCTTTCTTTCTTTCTTTCTTTCTTTCTTTCTTTCTTTCTTTCTTTCTTTCTTTCTCTTTCTTCTTCATGTAAAATAACACACACAGACAGCTTCTAAGGATTAGGGCACAAATATCATTTGCAGGGGATGGCATTCATAAACAACTGCAGTCTGCCCTCAGCCTTTAAAGATTCATGTCTACCCTATATGCAAAATACATTCCACCTGAAGTGTTCAAGAGCCTCAACCCAAAGAAGCATGAATCCAGAGTCCAAAATCTAATCTAAGTGTTGGCACAGATATTCCCAACGTCAGCACCTAAATCAAGTATAGGTATTCTCTGAGTATGATCTATCCTGGGGCAAATTTGTCTCCTTTTGTGGAACTGAGAAGCTAGAAAATAAGTTATCTATTTCCAAAATACAACAGTGGAACAGCATAGAATAATAGTTACAGACATTCCCATCCCCTAAAGGAGAAAATATTTTCCAAGGAAAGATAAAAAGGAGTCATTGATCTTAAGTTATTTCTAACACCAGCAGGGAAAATTTCATTAGGTTTCAAGGAATGGAAAAAAATCCTCCTTGGCTTGATGTTCTGCCCTTTGGGTTCACAGGGGTAGGACAGTGTTGCACAGAGAGACCAGATCTCGGACAAATTGCTATGATTTGGAAGAAATATCAAAACATATACAACCACAAAAGGAAATGTGGGCAAACTTAAAGAATATCCTTAAAAATATGTTGGGTATTCTCAAGTTGTCTTATCAGGGAAAGTACTAATAAAGCACACAAGTAAAATATCTTTCAAATCCAGATCTATTCAGTAACACATTATATGAGAAATTCAGAAAATAGTCCTATGTTGTGACTTTTTTTTTAAACATATATGCTTTTGGAAATTAACAGTGCATTTGTAAAAGTAAATTTTATAATATATATATTTAAATTTCTAAGTAAAGCATTTCATTTTCTTAACTACTTCTTTAGTCTAGAAATTTTGAATATGACTCCTCAAAGAAAGAAAAATAAGGTTTACTATAAAAGGTAAACATTTCTTACAATCCTGACTTTCTTAAAAATTTATCATAGCTTCTGTTTGAGTCTTTTTATAATAAAAAATATTCTTGCCTCTCTATTTAAAATCCATTGATGTAGCTGTGCTATTTAAAGTGACAAATAGAGTCTTTTGCAATGAAAAGAAGTTAAGCAACCAAACAATGTGTCAAACTACTTTTTTTGTAACTTTGCATTTGCAAGACTGACTGGTTAATGACTTGAAAAAAAAAATGTTCCACTGCCCCATTTGACCAGGTGAAATGAAGCAACATTGTTATACTTCACTGAATTTAGGCCTCACAACATGTCACTTTTTTTTTTTTTTGAGATAAACTGCAAACCACTGACTGATGTCCCCCCACCCCTCCCCTGGCAAACCTTATTTTGGAAACAATTTCCTGATATCTACTACCCTTCTCATAGAAGGGAGACAACTTTTGCAGAACAAAATAATTCTGGAGTGTAGATGTGAAACTGCCAATTTCTAACATATTACATGTTTATTTTGTTCATTTTTTTTTCTTTTTTAGTATCTAGTAAAACTAAGGGCTACCATTTCTGTATATCAGGGTCTATGCTAGATATTTGATTTTCACAATTATAAAAAAATAAATCTCTCAGATAAAGAAATTGAAGCTGAGCAAATTAATTTTCAAAAACCTGTGCTGTTATTAATGGCAGACTAAAAATAAAATATTATATTTCTCTGGCTTCAAAAATCTATGATCATTCCATCGTAATTCATGACCTCTGTAACAGTGGATAAACATAAAAGAAATTTTATCTATTCATATTTTTACCTCCATTTCTTATCTATGAGTAGTATAGAGTTAATTTAAGAGTAAACTTAATTTGAGGGTTAAATAGAAGAGTCTTTTTGGAGCTTTTTGTGCAACTGGAAATCTAAAGCCTTTGCCTTTGGGCACAATAAGGTTATTAAAAGCAGACATAAAAACATGATCAACAGTAGTCCTGTGGTTCTTGGTCATTGTCCACTAGCCAAATCACACCCCTGTCTGTAAACATGAAACCAATCTGATTCTCTGACCAAGCCTTGTGGGAAGCTGAATGAAATAGTCTCTTTTAAGAACTGTAAGACCTCAATGTAGACTGACCTGGAACATTTTTGTACTGGAACAGATAACACCTTGGCTGATTAACTTCACTGTTACTAAACGTCATGAGCTTCTAGCTACCATTTACAACTCCTGTAATTTTCTGCAGTCCTCTTTATGTGTATTTTAGGACCAGGGACAGTGCTCCATTGTTCTATCCCTCTTGGATGTTGCACATCTTACCCAGGAAGCTAAGGGCATACCGCTTTATGCGTATGGGAATACATAGATTCTCAACAATCAGTTGGCTGAGGCATAATTTTACTAATGCAAAATGGTTAGGGAGAAAAATTCCCCACATTGGTTCCCAAATTAATCCAAGAGTTGTAGCCTTTTTGATCTCTTTACCTCTCTGAGGTAGTTTCTAGGCTCAGACATTCTAACTTTTTTCTACCACTTCCTAGATTTCCCCTAACTTGGCTTTTTAAAATTAGTCCTTTTTTGCTACTTTGGGAATTGTTCCATGCATGAAAAAATTCTAATATGTTAGTTTTACATAAAAGAGAGACATAGAAAAAGGAAAACAGTCTATTGGAAACACAGATATTTTGACTGGTGAAGTTTTATAGAGAAATATTCAATAAATACAAAGTTTGACAATAGAGAGTTTTACTTATTTGCTTTTTGCTGCATGCAAGAACAGTATCTCATGGAATTATTTGAAGTTTCAATGTTCTGAGAAATTCCTAGTCAGGAGTCAATGTACAGAAACTGGTCAGGGTGTCCTGGTTTTCCTGTTATGACTCGCCATACTTAATGAATAGTTGGGACATTCAATGTCCCTTCTGAAGGCCACCTGACATCAAAGGTGGGCCATTTTAATTCACATAGAGTTCTCAACTTGCTGGGCTTTATCCTGACTCCATAGTCTCCCGAAAACCCCTTCTTGAATTTTTGATCATAGTCTCTAGAACTGTAGGTTTACTCTGCCCTGATTCCATAGTGATGTCCCCGTGTGCAGTGGCACAGAGACAGACAAAGGGGGGGGGTGCCTTCTGAGATGAGGAGACCAATCCGATGCCCATCTGGCAGTGTCCCAAAGGAGCTTAGCTGAGGCTTAGCTGTAGCAGTCTCAGCATTGTTACTTAACGAACGATCAGAAACCATTTCAATGCCACCATAGACTGTATGCCATTCACCACAGAATTGCAGACGGGTCCACTCAGACTTTGTAGGTTTCTGGGGACCTTAAGGGTGCCCGCCTGTGGAGTCACAGAATCAGTCCGCTTGAGCAAGTCAGGTCGGACCGCACATTCACTCACACATTCACACTCCAGAAGTTATTACATTCCCTCCCTGGGAATCCCTACCTGTGAGACCTCTAAGAGGGCTCTGGGAGGTGATCAGGCTCCCCTTCCACCCCAATGGGGGTGGGCCTGTCTGGGTCCTGCGGCCCCAGGCCTTACTGGAATCTGACGTCGGGACCAAGTCCTCACCTGCCAAGTCTCCACGAGTCCAGTAGTAACAGCAGAGAGGGGCCAGCCCTAGGCAACTGGGACGGGAGACTGCTGAAAATGAGGCAGGGTGTGCCTTCTCCGTTATGATCCCTCATTATATCACCGCCCCATCATTGCCCCAAACCGGTGGCAAAAATGGGCCAACGCCGTTGGGTTTCCAGGTCAGGGAACCAAATGTTACAGAACCCGGACTGGATCGCCGATGGAAGAACCAAGAGGAACCCAGAGATCTTGGAGGATAGGAGGTTTATTTAACGCTGGCAGGCTCAGAGGAGAGTGATGTACAAAGGTCTGAACCCCGAGCACAAACAAAGGGGGCAATTTATACACTTCTACTTCCGCATAGTTGGCACTTTGGGCGCATGCGCGAAGTGGGGCTGGAGAAGGACCCAGATTGGTGCGCGTGGGAAGCAGAGCAGGGAGAAGAACCCGGAAGAGCCCCGGGGCAAGGACTGGGACTCTCTCCCTGGCTCGGTGGGCCATCTTAGGACACAGATATTCCTAATCACTTTAACTTCCATATTATAAGTGTTGGCAGCAAATCAAATTGGACATTTGCCAGTTGGATTATTATCATCTGTTCTCTGGAAATATTTTCTATTTTCCATCTGATCACTCAGTCAGCCAGTGCTGAACACAGCAGTTGTACCATCTTCAATCAAGAAAGGTGCTTCTCTTATATCAGTGATCATCCATACATGTTTCATTCAAATTTGCTATTATTGAAGCAGTTGTATATAAAAAAAAGAAACTATCAAAAATTCCCTGATTTTAAAAGTAACACAAGTGCCTGCTTGAAATTTTAGAAAATTACACATGTAGGAAATAAAAGTATCTGCTGCTATAATAATCAATTTAAACATTTTTCTTTATTTCCGCATGGGTATATTTTAATACATATTTAACTAAAAATTTCTCTAACCTAACTCCAACTATAAGAAAATTCAAAGTGGTGTATTAAACATAAGCCTAATTATGTAAAAAATAAGTATATATATATATACTTTTGTTTTTGCTTTTTGTTTTCATTTTTATTGTTTTTAATTTTAATTCCAGTCTAGTTAACCTACACTGTTATATTAGTTTCAGGTGTTCAGCTTTCAAATGAATATAGTGATTTGCCAATTCTATATATTACTCAGTGCTAAGAACTCTTTTTATCCCCCTCCTATGCAAGAGATGAGTCCATAGACTATAGAAAGAAAAAAAATGTAAAATATAACAAATTGGGAGCATTTTTAACATTCAATTTTTGAGTCCTTACATTGTTAAATTTTAAGAAGAAACTTTACCCAAATAAAATAATCAGAATACCTCTAAATGGAGAAATGAACCAATATAAATGGTGAAAGTATAAGAAAATTAAAGCATTTAGAACAGTATAAGTATGAGCTTTTAAAGCTGACCTGCAAATTTCAGTTTGTGAAATTTACTCGCTGAGTAAATTTCTTACTCGCTGAATTATCATGGCTAAATTGCTTAGCTTCTCTGATCTCAGTTTCCCCATTTTAAAGTAAGGGTAATTACTCAATGGAGTTTTGTAAGTTTTATGAACTATGTATGTTCTCAATATGTGTTAGCGATTATTATGCGAAATAAATCAGGCAGTTTTTCTATAGCTTACAATTTCAAATTACCTGGAAATTTTAAAGTGAGAAAAACTGAAACATAAAAATATGGAGCAAAGAGACAAAAAGCCTTCCATTAGCCATGATAGAGATTTATCCTTAGATATTTTTCATTTAGAGTTTTTATATTTTGGGGGGAGGGAGGTTTCTATGTTTCCATATAAGATGACATTCTACATTATCTTTTATGTCAAATTAGCAAATTAAATGCATTGAGTATTATGTGCCCAGAAATTATTTGTATGTTTTAAAATGCACTTTTGTTTTCACACATAAATAAACAACTAGGAAAATTTAAATATATAATTAGATTTGAGTAAATTTTATATCATTCAGAAAACAGTATTTTTTTATAAATGTTTATGTGATAGATATAGACTGAAAATAGTTTGCATAATATTCTTGCTTCTTTTATTTTATTTTCAATATTAAAAACATCAGCAATCACCTTGTCAATTTCCTTTCTGTAAATAAATGTCATTATTGTACTATTTTCTCTGTTTTCTCAATTTTAATGATATCCACCTTAAAACTGTTTTGAGGTAAAAATGAATAACAGTTCCCTGTTAGCTCTTTATAGGATCGCTTTGACTACTACATTGTTGCCAATATAACATTTATTTTGGCTCTGCTGAACAATTCAATTCAATGGATTCATGAATATAAATCAGTTATTTAGTGCTTGCTTAGCAGGAAGTAAATTCATATATATCTGTTTATATATCGGTTTGCAAACCTCAAGTCCATATCTTATTACATTTTTCAGATAATCCCATCTCTATTTACATAACACAGTTCCAGTTTCAAAATTTAGACATTTATTTTCGTTGTCTTTTGTTTTTTGGGTTTATTTCCTTTGCCATCACGTATTTTGCGTTTTTAACATTCTCTTTGGGATTTTTTCGGCCTTAGTACAAAAATACACATGGAGTAAATAAACATCGGTCCAAAGCATCTGAGGCGAAGGTAAATAAAACAAGAAGAAAATTCCACATGTGCAACGCAGGCTTTCTCAGGGAGAGGTTATAGCTAACACCGCAGGCATACCAATTCAAGGCTTTCTTAGATGTTAGGTCTCATCAAAGTTTAGGTTCAAGAAATAATACTCAGGGATATAAAATGCGTTAAGTTTTCTACTATTATTATTATTATGTTATGTTAATCACCATACATTGCATCATTAGTTTTTGATGTAGTCTGTGCATGATCTAATCACATGCTTGTGGAGGAAAGCTGTTTAACTGCTGCAAATTTGTTGTTTTTCTTTGCATGATACAAAATGCAATATCAGATTGATTATCGTGGTCAGCATAATAGCTGCAGTCAGTGTCCTAAGTTTGTCCAGTCAACACTTGCTTTTATAACTCAGCCAAATGTGATGATATTAGCATTAGTATTATTAATGGATGTGCAGATCATTTTACTAGGTATGGTGAATTTTTAACAGAATCTGTTATTGGTTCATTTATTTCTCTTAGTTTGCAACTTGCTTTCTCCTTTTATCTGTTTCTTACTTTTGCTTACATCTTAGTTTTACTGTTTGTCTCTGGGCATCACATTTTAAAAAGCTTATCATTTATTTTCTAGTAGAAATACTGTATAAATGAGTTTCTCTGTATTTCAAAAGGAAACAAATACAAAATACAAACCTACTTAATTAGCAAAGTTTCCATTTTTTATCATTTATCAAAAGGATCTCTTTTCCTTTTTTTTATAAAGATTTTATTTATTTATTTGACAGAGAGAGACATGGAGAGAGAGAGGAAACACAAGCATCATGACCTGAGCCAAAGGCAGACACTTAACGACTGAGCCACCCAGGCACCCCATGGATCTCTTTTCCTAATCAAAGTTTTGGGGGCCAGTTAGTAAAAAAAAAAATGACATGTTTTACTTTTAGAGTATACTCTATCTTTACCTCATGAATCCCTTTGAGAAGAATAAAATATTATGTTTTTCCTTAATTTTAAAGTCAAGATAAAATTAATAACCTGATTGAAAACAAATTCAGAAATTGAGACAAGCTATGGTTTGTTTATAAGCAACATTTCTATTTGTCTATATTTTTATGTTATTGAAAATGATTGTGAGGTGCTTGTGTTATTTTTATAAGTTAAATACTAAACATTGAGATTTCAAACTCTACTAAGTAGTAAGTAGTCTATAGGAAACCAAACATAAGACAGGTTTATATGGCTCACCCTAACTCACAGAATAAAATCAAGTGCCCTAAACATGGTAGATATTCAGTAAATGTCTTTAAATTTAATATATTATGACTCCATTTTAATTATAAACTATTAAATTAAAAAATGTGTCCCTAAAGATTGTGGTTGAAAATAACATATTTACACTGACATTTCAGGAGGTGAATTTTATCGAACTTATGTTTTAATCCTCATACCCAAGTCATACTAAAGAGATAATTCAATGTCTTTAGTATTCTCTTAGTCTTTTATAAATCTTTAGTAATTTTAAGAATTACATAATAAGTCATCATATTAGTCTCTAATTTCAATTTTATTCTGACGAGTTTGAAAAAAATCTAAAAAATAACATGTATAAGATATTCATGTTCAAGTGACAGGGCATCCTCTTAGGGAGAAAAAGAAGACACCGACCCCTTAGCAGATAAGCAATATATGGGCTTAGAGAGGAAATAAAATTGGCCTGCGAGTCAAAAGGTCTGGGTTTTAGAAATCTGTGATAATTTAGTAATGCATTTAAGAGTTGTAGATAGTTGTAGATATTCTCAGCTGTGAAATGAAGAGATTAGTTTATGGTTGCCTAAACTCATTCACGGTGTCAGTGTCTACAGAATATAAGATGGATAAAGCTTGTTTTTGCAAAAGCTTAACTCTAGGAGGAGAGGGATAATAATTGAATTGTTTACTTTTGTGTTTAGCAGAGTGCCTGACATATGATAAATACTCAATAAATATGTTATGACTAAATAACTGAGCTGAATATGAGTTAGTGGTACATTGCTACTGCAAAAGAAAGCTTAATAGCACTAAAATGATATCAAACTACATCTTAAAACATGATTCTTCCACTCTGTGTTCTCCACTTACTAGAACATGTGTTTCATTGGACTAATGTGCATTATAAGGATCTAGTGAAAATAGCAGTGGAAGGGGACAATCAGAATCCTAGTTTGTTTTCAAATCACCCGTCTAATTATTTGTTTTCTTGTTTATGGAGATCAAAGTGATGATGGACAGAATGTATGCTCATTTATTATATAAAGATAAAATTTAGAATTGCATACACTTGGGTTTAAACATACCAGTTTTGTCACCATGGACCAACTGAAGTCAACAAGGTAGCCATGGGCCAATTATTTATGCTTAGCAAGTAAATGTCCTATCTCTAAAATGGAAATACGGTACTGCCCATTCCATAGATATATTTTAATGGAGTTCTTCAATAAATGCTCATTTCTTCTAAAGTCATGCCTTAATTATTGTCTCAAAATGCATGAGACTCTTGATATAGAGGACAATTGGCAAACATAAATTAGTATATTTGAATCTGGAAGTTCAACTCAAAGAATATGAAGCATTGGTGACTGGGTGGCTCAGTTGGTTAAGTTTCTGCCTTCTGCTCAGATCATGATCTCAGGATCCTGGGACTGAGCCCTACTTTGGGCTCCCTGTCTAACAGGGAGCCTGCTTCTCCCTCTCCTTCTCCCTCTACCTCTGCCCTCTGCTCGTGCTCTTTCTCGCTCTCAAATAAATAAATAAAATCTTTAAAAAAATAAAAATAAATTGAAAAAAGAATATGAAGCATCAGATGCTTGGTTAAAGATAACATGTGTATATCAATTCTCCTTATTTTTTTGTTTTAAATTATATTTATCAATATTGTGATTTAGGGATAAAATTCAAATACATTTTCTGTCTCATCCCACAATGTGGTCTATTCAACTATACTACATTTCTTATAGATTCCAAAGTGCTCTGTCGTTTCCTACCTCTCTTCTCTCATGCTCACGTTTGTCCTGACAAGACTGCACCATATTTGCCAGACTTTAAGTTTGTATTTGTAATTTCAAATAAAGTTCTAATGCCACGTTTTTATTAAAGCCTTTCTTGACTTCACCAAGAGAGTTTGTAATTCTAAATAAAATATTCATTTTGATTACAAATTTTATAATCACTTTTTTAGCCGTTTCGCCTTCTAGTTACTTCCTTTCATGTTTATTTCTCTTACTAAGCCAAGAACTTACTGAAGAATGAACTTACCATTGTTTTACTTGCTGTAACAATGGATCTATCAGCAAGGCCAACATGGATAGCCAAAAATACTTACTGAAGAGATGAAAAAAACAAATGAGTAAGTGAGAGTTTATTAGCATTTGGTTTTGCTTTCTTTTATAGATAGCTGTGTATAAAGCAAACTCAGTATTGATCACCAAATTTGAGAATCAAAACACTTTGATATGACAGTTCCCCCCCCACTCACACACACACACACACACACACACAAAGTTAGAAGGACATTATGTACTAGTGTCCATAGTCAGTAACTGTTTTTAAGTGTTTGGTTTATTCATTGAGATGTCCTAATATTTTCTTATTAACTTGTATGAGTAAATACAGATATTTACTTAACACAGAAGTCATTATTACTGTATATTAAGAAATTTTTTATAGGTGAGACAATGTAGACATGGGGAACCATGAATCTTGGCTAGGATGATAGACAAAACTGATCATTGATGTAGCAGGAGAGTTTACAAGGTAATACTTTATGATCAAGGTGTTACCACTCATTATATGCTGCATAGAATAGATGCATGCTAACCTGTATGTGTACACATTTATAAAATAGGATATTACTTACTTAAGCAGAACAAAGATATTTAATGAGATTTAATGAACTTTTTTTTACTTTAAATTTTTTATTGTTATGTTAATCACCATACATTACATCATTAGTTTTTGATGTAGTGTTCCATGATTCATTGTTTGTGCATAACACCCAGTGCTCCATGCAGAACGTGCCCTCTTTAATACCCATCACCAGGCTAACCCATCCCCCCACCCCCTCCCCTCTAGAACCTTCAGTTTGTTTTTCAGAGTCCATCGTCTCCAATGGTTCGTCTCCCCCTCCGATTTACTCCCCTTCATTCTTTCCCTCCTGCTATCTTCTTCTTTTTTTTTTTTAACATATATTGCATCATTTGTTTCAGAGGTACAGATCTGTGATTCAACAGTCTTGCACAATTCACAGCGCTCACCATAGCACATACCCTCCCCAATGTCTATCACCCAGCCACCCCGTCCCTCCCACCCCCCAACCACTCCAGCAACTCTCAGTTTGTTTCCTGAGATTAAGAATTCCTCATATCAGTGAGGTCATATGATACATGTCTTTCTCTGATTGACTTATTTCACTCAGCATAACACCCTCCAGTTCCATCCACGTCGTTGCAAAAGGCAAGATCTCATTCCTTTTGATGGCTGCATAATATTCCATTGTGTATATATACCACCTCTTCTTTATCCATTCATCTGTCGACGGACATCTTGGCTCTTTCCACAGTTTGGCTATTGTGGACATTGCTGCTATAAATATTGGGGTGCACGTAGCCCTTCGGATCCCTACATTTGTATCTTTGTGGTAAATACCCAGTCGTGCAAGTGCTGGATCGTATGGTAGCTCTATTTTCAACTTTTTGAGGAACCTGCATACTGTTTTCCAGAGTGGCTGCACCAGCTTGCATTCCCACCAACAGTGTAGGAGGGTTCCCCTTTCTCTGCATCCCTGCCAACATCTGTCGTTTCCTGACTTGTTAATTTTAGCCATTCTGACTGGTGTGAGGTGGTATCTCACTGAGATTTTGATTTGGATTTCCCTGATGCCGAGCGATGTTGAGTACTTTTTCATGTGTCTGTTGGCCATTTGGATGTCTTCTTTGGAAAAATGTCTGTTCATATCTTCTGCCCATTTCTTGATTGGATCATTTGTTTTTTGGGTGTTGAGTTTGATAAGTTCTTCATAGATTTTGGATACTAGCCCTTTATCTGATATGTCATTTGCAAATATTTTCTCCCATTCTGTCGGTTGTCTTTTGGTTTTGTGGACTGTTTCTTTTGCTGTGCAAAAGCTTTTTATCTTGATGAAATGCCAATAGTTTCATTTTTGCCCCTGCTTCCCTTGCCTTTGGCAATGTTTCTAGGAAGAGTCTAAAAGCAGCATAGCCCAGAAAGGAACACAGACAATATACAGTAACAGTCACCTTACAGGCAATACAATGGCACTAAATTCATATCTTTCAATAGTTACCCTGAATATAAATGGGCTAAATGCCCCAGTCAAAAGACACAGGCTATCAGATTGGATTAAAAAACAAGACCCATCAATATGCTGTCTGCGAGAGACTCATTTTAGACCCAAAGACACCCCCAGATTGAAAGTGAGGGGGTGCAAAACCATTTACCATGCTAATGGACACCAAACGAAAGCTGGAGTGGCAATCCTTATATCAGACAAATTAGATTTTAAACCAAAGACTGCATTAAGAGATGAGGAAGGACACTATCTCCTAATTAAAGCGTCTATCCAACAAGAAGATCTAACAATTGTAAATATCTATGTCCCTAACATGGGAGCAGCCAATTATTTAAGGCAATTAATAACAACAGCAAAGAAACACATTGACAACAATACAATAATAGTGGGTGACTTTAACACCCTCCTGACTGAAATGGACAGATCATCTAAGCAAAAGATCACCAAGGAAATAAAGACTTTAAATGACACACTGGACCAAATGGACTTCACAGACATATTCAGAACATTCCATCCTAAAGCAACAGAATACACATTCTTCTCTAGTGCCCATGGAACATTCTCCAGAATAGATCACATCCTAGGTCACAAATCAGGTCTCAACCAGTACCAAGAGATTGGGATTATTCCCTGCATATTTTCAGACCACAGTGCTGGGAACTACTTTTTAAGAGTATGTTTCTGGTTAAGATTAACTTCATACAATGTATTTGGTTTTCTTAGTTCACAAAAACTTATGGTTAAATAAATCCTAATTTAGACAATATGCTTTAGAACATTAGGATATGGCACTCTGAAGATAAAATATGAATAACAGTTTTTTTTAAGTAAAGCAATCTATTTGTTTTATAGTGGTATATATGGAGAGGGAGAGAGGAGAGAGAGAGAGAGGTTCATTCCTTTTTTGTCCTATAATAATACCTTGTCTTGAACCAGTTGGCCTTTATAACTCAAGTTTATGGCCTATATCTTAAAAAGCCAGTATGGTATTTAATTTATTTCAAACAATATTATAAACAATATAATTGAAATATTCAAAAATATTAATATATGAAGATAATGCAAAATCTTATTGAAAAAGCAGCTTGTTTTACTTTCTAAATATTGCTTTATTTTTTTTAATTTTAAAATATTTTTTAAAGATTTTATTTATTTATTTGAAAGAGAGAGAGAGAGAGCGAGAGTGCAAGCACAAGCTAGGAGAGGGGCAGAAGGAGAGGGAGAAGCAGACTCCCCCCTGAGCAGGGAACCTGACTTGGGGCTCCATCCCAGGAGCCTGAGATCATGACCTGAGCTGAAGGCAGTCACTTACCTAACTGAGACACCCTTAAATATTGCCTTAAATCTCTTAGTTTTGGACATTTTAACTAACAGTGAGAACACACATCTTCAGCATCTTTTTGGTTAAATTATGATACAGCATACGTGAGATGGTTAGATTGATAATGATTCGCTTTGGGAGGATGAATACTTGGGATCGAGACTCCACATTTGTTTTATTAGTTAATAATAAGAAAATTAGTCCGGATCATGTTTGACAAGTTAAGATATTTTGTATTTGTTCAAATAAGATAAAAAGCAACATGGTATAGTTCATAGTATAAGAAAACTTAGAAGAAATATTTCCACAATTTAGCATAAATCTCCGCGAGAGCATGATTTAACACTTGCAGGACTTTCAAGCAGTTGAGATGCCCTCACCTCTGGGGAAGCTTTGTGATTCTTACCTTTTCAGAGCCCATGCTCTTTGAAGATCTTCCTTGCTCGTTTTACTGGAATTAATATCATCTATATTTGTTGCAACCCTTCAGATAGAAATCTGAGAAATTAATAAAAATAAACAAATATCCTTAGTGAAAATGTTATTGAATCGAGATACTTGTTCAGTGGAAGAAAAAAGTGAAGAAAAAAATGGAAAATCGCTAATGAAAATTCTTTTAAGAAATGTTTCAGTAATAAAGTGTTTTACAAACCATTGATGTTTTGGGTGAAACTTCAGGTTGTAAATGGTCTTGATAGTCGGAGACAATGTGTCCTTGTCCAAGATCAAATTGAAGGATTATTTCGCTAGAGAAGTGAAAAATACCACAGAGATATTTAAAAGCAGAGCATTTTGACAGAAGGAAATGAATCATTTTCTTTTAGTAGGATTTAAGCTTTTGTTTTTCCCTCTTACAAGGCCTTTGTAAAATATGTATAGTATTTTAAGGGATTATTTTATATACATTTGTTATGTATGCCTAATTCTTAGACACTGGAATTTTCTTCTGTACTTCAATGCATTTAGACCCCAAAATACACAACAAAATGCATAGAGCTTGAAATGATTTTCTATTTTTAGAATGTTGGGAACATTCCATTGTTCAATACAATAAAAGCCTTTTCTTTCAGAAAAGGAGAATATTAATGCAATAATTGGTTGACATTCAAGTATGAACTGACCGGTGCTGTTAATATCAGGAGTATAAGAATATCAATATGCTTTGCATTTGGTTTATTTACTTACAGTTACTTTTATCATGTCCCCTATACTCCTCCTTGTAGTTCTCTTCCTCTTCCTCCTCTTCCTCCTCAACAACTTAACCTAAATACAGTTTGAATAACACACGTGCAAAATTTAATGTATAATAATACATTTTAATACATTTTACAAAATGAATACACCTGTGTAAACAACACAAAAATCTAGACATAAAATATTTCTAGCATGCCAAAAATCTCCCTCATGTCCTTTTGATGTCATAACCACAAACTTGGGACAACAGATTATATTTGTTTATTTCAGAATTTCATAGGGATAAAGTTATAGAGTGTATATGATTTTTTGAATTTTTCACTTAGGACAGTGGTTTTGAGATTCATCCATGGTTTTAGTGTGCACCATTTATATTACTGAGTAATAGTTCATTATATGGATATAATCCGGTTTGTATTTCTGTCCAATTCTTGCCGAACATTTCGATGTTCCAGTTTTTGCATTTTTTTGGAAAAGCTCCTAAGGATCTCTGAGTGGATAGAACACTGCCAAACTGTGATATTAAGTGGTGGATCATATTACATTTCCTATAGAAGTAGAGAAGTTTCCAGATTGCTCCTCATCCTCTTAAACACTTTGTGTTATCATTCTTCAAATTTTAACCATTCTAGTGCTGTGCGATAGTATCCCATTGTGGTTTAAATTTACTTTCCCTGATATTTAATATGTACTTTTCATGTGTTTATTCACCATTTATGTATCTGATACACACCATAGATCTCATACAGCTCCACTATCTCATAGTCTATTTTGACTATTTTTTAATTGGGTTATCTCTTTGCCTTATTTTTTACTTTTATTTTTATTTCACATTATTCTGATGATTTGATTATTAACACTCTCATATTTTTTACTTATTTATATATCCACATATTTATGAGGAGTGCTGAACTTGTAACTATGACAGTTCATTTGTCTACTTATCATTTTAGATCTAACAGAATTTGCTTCAAGTGATTTGAAGCTCTGTTATGAGGTGAGGACATGAGAATTTTTACCTCTTTTTGAAGATTTGACCCTTAATCATGAAATGCTCCTTGTTATGGGTTGAATTGAGTACTTCCAAGAGGATGTTTAAGTCCTAACCCCTGTACCTCAGAATGTGACCTTATTTGGACATAGCATCTTTACAGAGGTAATCACATTAAAAGGAGGTAATTAGGACAGGCCCTGACCCAGTATGACTACAGTTCCTTGCAAAAAGAAGAAATTTAAACACAGTCAGAGACATATAGAGAGAGAAGATGATATGGAGGCACAGGGTAAATGCCATTTAAACATGGGAGTTATGCTGTCAGAAGTCAAAGAAAGCCAAATTTGCTGGAGAACTATCAGGAATTTGGAGAGGGTCATGCAACAAATTCTCCCTCACAGACCTCCAAACAAACGGATCCTTTTGACAATTTGATTTCAGACTTCTAGACTCCAAAGGTATGAAACAATAAATTTCTGTTGCTGAAGCCATTCTACTTTGTTAGACAGTCAGGAAACTAATATGCTTTCTGTACCTCTGTCAACATTCTTTGCCCTGAATTCTATTGTCTTATATTAATGTAGGCAGTACGGGCTCAATCTCATGAGCCTGAGATCATGACCTGAGCTGAAATCAAGAGTCAGATGCTTAACCAACTGAGCCAGCCAGGCATCCCTTAACCCACTGTTTCTTGTTGTTAGGTATAGCATTAATGGAAGAGCTTGACAGATTCCTACTCATCTGCCTTCCCCTTCCTCATTTATAATACAATCCTCTTCAAAGTTTAGTAGGTTATATGGACACCAAAATTGAGACTACACTTCACCAGCAGCTAAGTGGGGCCAAATGACTAATTTATGGCCAGTGGGATGGGAGAGGCTTTGAAATATGTGATTTTTCAATCATGTCCATAAATGATTAGATGCCTGCTTCTTTTACTTTCTTTATGTTTTCCATGGGCTAGAACATAGCAATAGAGTGTCAAAACTCACTATGCAAGGAAGAACTATAACTTAGTGGCTGAGAGTATACAAATAGAGAGCTGCTATGGATGATATTGTAGAGTTAAGTCACCTACCCTCCCTAAACTGCTTATCTGCATCTAGTTCACTGCATAAGAGCTCACAGTCTCATGATTGCACCATGTAATTTTGGTTACTTTTATTACTACAACTTGGTCTGTTCTCCGTTACAAGCGCTTACCCTGTATTTTATTTTTCATTTGTGAAAAGTGGAAATAAAATGCCAAACACTATAAATTCCAAACACAGAATGAACACATCTTTTGTACAAACAAATCACTTATTTGCATTCCTTAGTTTGCTATTTTAGTATATATTTTGGGAAGTCCCTCCTGCTAAACTGCTAAGAACTACAGATAAAAGATATTAGTATACTTTAAAATTCATTTTTATAGAAGAATCACCTATTTAATGATTATAATATAATATTTCACTCTTTTTAAAAACATTTTTTTGGTAAGAAGTAAATAAAGTATACTTTGTGGTATTTTTGTTATTTTATTTTTATACTTCTGACTACAATTATAAACCAAAACTGTCAGGATGAATTATGAACTGGATTTGGTTGTCCTGAAAGCTGTTTTTTAAGAAGACAAGTTACACAATTTTATTTCATTTGTGGTAGAGAATTTATAATTTACACATTTAAGTATCAAACGCCATATGTTTTAACATATTTGGAAGTATATTTCATTACAAATATGGATTGGTATTTTGTTTTTTCAAGAGACAAAATTATATGTAATCATATAAATACATATTAAACTTTTCTTCCATATATAAAGCAATGTGAATATTTTGTAAAAAGAATTGTTAAAGATAATGTATTTTTAATGCAAGCATATTGCTCTTAACAGTATGTCACATATTTGGAGGAATCTGAGATCTGTAAGCAGTCCCATCGTGTTGTTTTTCATTATTTTGTTGTTTACTGAAATCTTTTATTGTAAAATGGTAGGATCATGATGTGCATTTAATTGTGAAATAAAGTAATTATTTTATTACCTCTTTTCTTTTAACTTTCCTTTTTGCCATGATCATATAGCGTGCCTCTGAAGACAGCTACATCCACTAGAAGCTGTTCGACTAATTTAATGTTGGTTTTTATCAGCCCCTAGCTAATGTATTTTCTCCTGAGGATTAATAAGGGCATGCTCATTCCTCGAAGGGTGATAAAGTCTGGATCTCATAATTATTTATATGTAATGGAGGACACAAACACAGCTTTAGGTAAATATAGCAATCAATGTGGAAGTAGTTTCTAATAGGAAAATAAGTATAAATGTCAACAGTTCATCTACTTACTTTTCATACACAGTTGGTTTCTTTTACCCTTATTATTTCTTAGCCATTTTAATTACTTATATTGATTAGAATTCTTAATCCTTAGAATCCATAATTCCTAGTGAAAACTAAGAAGTAAGCAATTATGAACTGGCAAATTCACAAATTGTTTTTTTTAAGGATTTTATTTATTTATTTATTAGAGAGAGGGAGAGGGAGAGAGAGAGATCAAGTGGGGTGAGGAGCAGACGGAAAGGGACAAGCAGACTCGGTGGTGAGCACAGAGCCTGACGCAGGGCTCAATCCCACAACCTGAGATCATGACTTGAGAAGACATCAAGAGTAAGACAATTAACCAACTGAGCCACCCAGGGACCCCAATTCACAAACTGTAGTTACAGGCTGTCTTGGTAAGATTTTGCCATTTTGGGGGGTAGGTATTTACAGCTCCTGAGACCACAGTTCCTAGATACAAAATAAACAGTGGTGTTGGAAGGTGGCATGCTCAGTTCTTTAAGACTCAAGGATCCCAGCTAAACCTTGGGTCTTTTAGAGTTAAATTACTACTTAGGATGAATGTGCCATTGGGGTGAAGATTGTATGGTGTTACAGGGTACCTATTTTCAAGGAAATCTTCTTGATGTTGGTGGGTGATCTCGTGTTAATCTAACCCATACCATGACCAATTTATCCTAACATGGGAGTCTTACAGATAAGTGGCAAGCACTTTAATAGCTTCTAAGGGCTCGATTCATGCCCCCCAATTTTGTGGTTTTGGCTCCTAAAATTCCCATTAACAACAAATCTATTATTGTTTTGCCTCATGTGCACATTAATAGAAACCAACAGTAACTAAGGAAACAGAACTGTGGACACCAGCAGTAACCAAAGAGATGGTACTGCAGACTGACCAAACGAAGGTCTTAGGTGCACACAACCAGCAGTACCCAAAGTAGCTGTAGAATTTTGCATCCTCTTGATTCCAGTTTACCACATGGAAAAACAAATTTACCGAGATCAAAAGATCCCAAAGTGGTCATTATTTTTTTCAAACTGTCTTTTGTTAGATTGTGCCATCTGGACAAAAATAGACGTGAACCAGACATCTGGAGGGAACAGCAGCCTCTTTACTTTGGTCAGACGTCTGACTGCAGAATGAACCAGGCTTAAACAAACTTGCATTCAAACTCAGAGAACTGTCAACACAGGGAAGCACGGCCCAGAATCCAAGAAAGCTTATCTCCAGCAGCTCCTGATTCACCACAGAGACTGTGAGCTTAAAGGGCTTAGTGGGTACCACTTCCCACGTCTGATGTCTGGAAGGAAGTAACCGTGGATGCTGCTTTCAATGCCACTTCCAAAGCCAAGAAATGTCAAAAACCAAACTCCACATACTGAATAAAACAAAACAGAAACATGAGTTTATTGCAAGGCCTTCAACCAACAAGCCAAGAAACTCAAGGCTACCAGAGCAATGAGCTTCAAGCTGCTCCCAGACTTAGGGATTTCTATGAAATAAATACGGAAGTAACCTGGCTTTTTTGTTTTTGTTGTTGATTGACTGCCTAGGCTTCTTTCTTTGGATCACAATAGCTGAGTCAAGTCAAGATGATGGGAATATACGTAGTGCCTGGGGATTGGCTGGTGTCCTCTGCTGGTTTCTGAGAAGAGATGTAAATTTCTCTAAGATTAGGTTAAATTTCCTTTATGCACCAGCATTGACCATCTCCATTTGGTCCTTTACCTAAGTGACTCCATTTTAGCTTGGAGTGTTTGCCTTAGCAAAATCAAATGTAAATCCCATAAATTATATAAACTGTGAGTAATTAAAAATATCACATAGCAAAGTACATGTTCTTTGCATTCTTTATTAGTAAAAGGAAAATAATCATAATTTTTTTGTAATTTGGTATTTGAAAATGTCTTGGAAAAATATTTTTCACCAAAATGCAAATGATGAATAGCATAAATGTAAATCTCTCTATAGAAGACATATTTTGGGCCTCTATTATTCTTTCATATTATGATCTAATTACGTGATACTTGCTCTCCATATATAAGAATGTCTAAGATGGCAGTTAGGAGAGTATTTTGCATGAAAAATTGATGCAGTCGAAAAACAGAAAACAGGCATTTTTGTGCATAAGAATGCCATTTTCATTTTTTCAAGAATAGGTATATGCCCCCTCACCTCCAATAAAATGTCAGAATTAGTCCAATAGTCGCTTTTCCTGAATAAACATTTACAAAAGAAAAACCCTTCAGGTTCTGCCCTTCATTTCTCTTGTACCAAACTTCAAATTCTGGCATCGTTTTTAATTCCTTGTTTTATGAGTACCAGAATTCCCACTGCTTAAAAAAGTTTTCTACATCTGAACCAATTCACTGAACATTCCCCATATTTTTATGACAATAAAAATGGGGCTCTCCTATGAGGTGGTAATATCCTCTACAGTTCTCTTAGATGTAAAATGCTTATTCTTACTGAACCTCTGTTTTTTAGGGAGGTAAACTTGGTATCAGTTCTACCTCCAGACAATAATTATCTCACTCTTTTAAAAATTACTCTTCCTTTTAGTTCAGTCTATTTTCCTATTGTATTCTCTATCCCTCCGCATTGTTAGATTCTGTAAGTTGACCAAACACCCTTTCATTCATTGATATTTGTCTGTTAATTCACAGTTTCTCTCTCTCTTTCTGGGATACAGTTTTTGACTTCATCCTGGGGAAATTCAACATCCATGCTGACTAATCATATAACAGCCTGTCATCTCTGATCTACAGTCAGAGATCCTGGGATTAGATTCAAAGATCCTCTTCTCCCTCTTTATTGGTTAATGTTCCCATGGCCACGTCCCAGAATCTATCATTGATAAGTACTGTTTAAGCTCTGATATCTCTATGTCAGATGTCTCACTGTATGAGGAGAATCTTCCGTCCATCCTGCTTCCATATTCAACCATTCCCATGATGAGTTAGCAAGTTAGTCCATTTTTCCTGTCCATTAGGCCCCTGCGATCTCCTTCATTTAAGAATTCATGGTTTACCTGAATGCATCTTTTGATGATCTACTAAATTTCCTTTGCCCTTTATCCTTTTATTATACCTACAAGGCAAAACCCTCAATTCTAGATCAATATACATGGTGTTTCCCATCCTATTTTGAAATTTCTCTACTCTTAACCAGATATTATTATTCTCCCTCCATTCTCAGATGATGGTCTCCTTCTCTAGTTAAAATTAAGGAAAATAAAGTCAGGGAGAAGGCATTAGAACAGAACCCCTTTAACTTTCTCCCACCAGGTAGACAAGCTACAAATGAATCACGTTGATCTTTTCTTCTCAGTGAATTCCACTGGGTAAAATGATGTTTCCTGAATTTCTTCATCATCTTTGGCTAATACCTCTGGCCTCTCTACCTAACCATTATTTGCTGGAGTTCTTCAGTAATCTCTCATGTGTGTATTCTCTTCCCAATTTATACATCATCCGTCGATGAGTGCATTGACTCTGTGATCCCAGCTGTCTGCGGTCTTGATCCCCTTTCTCATTCTCAGACTCACATGTCTGACTTGCCACTGGATGTCTCAACGTGGATGGCTATTAGGCATTTAATATTTGCCAGATTCATAGATGATATTAACACCCTTTTTACAAATTTGCTTATTTTTTGGTCTTCCTGACCACTAAACATGCTTATGACAAACAAGAAAAAAAAGGCAGCTACATTTTTCAAAATCTAATCTCTTTCTAAATCTAAGTAGTCAGTCAGTCTCCAAATTTGGTCAGTTCTACTCGACATCTATCTCTTTTGCTTCTCTCATTCTATCCCCAATGTCAGCAGTGCACATCAGAACCATCCTTCCCCAGGACTATTGAAGTAAGTTATTTTCTGGTCTCTCAACTCAATTTTTAACCAATGCCAACTATTTCACATTGAAACAGGATATCATTTTGAAATTCAAAGTACATTACTGAATTCACTTAAATGTGTTTGCTTCATGTTTTCCTTAAGATAGTGTTCAGAATCTTTGCTATGATCCATAATACCCTGCATGATTTTGTACATTTGTTTATGCCTGGGATCAATGATAGCCACAACCCTTCAAATTCTTTTTGCTCCAGCAATATGAAACTACATTTATTTTTTGAAGACTACGTTCTGTCCTGCTTTGGAGCCTTTGCAATGCTACCTCTGCTCTCTTTCCTCTCTCCTCCCTTTTATCACTTAATTTCTATGTGTCTTTTGTGGCTCATCTAGAATGCTGCTACTCCGTACGGGGTTCATTCTATCACTTAGGTGCTCCACAGCTTTCTTTATTTCTCTTTATTTTGTTGATCATGCTTACTTTACTGCTTTTTCTTCCTGATGGTGGCTACCGTGTTGGACAGGAATGCACTTGTTTTATTCATTTCAGTACCTGACATTTCTTACAATAAAATGTTGTTGAATGGTGCATCACTTGGAATAATGTTTAATTGCGATTTTCTTGGTTTACTTGCATTTTTTTTTTCATGGTTACTTTGTGTGTGTTTGTATGTATGTGTGTAGAGTCTAGTGTATGTATGTATTATTTTCCTTTTCCCCATATATTGGAGTTGTAGCAAATGGTGGTCTAATTTACCTCCCCGCATATGGCCAAGTATATCTTCTTGTTTCTAATCATTTCCCCATTATTTACATTCATGGGATAACTTTTAAAACACACATCTGAACAATTTATTATTCAAAGTAAAATTTTTAGTAAGAAATTTATACTCATCTTTCTATATTTGTGTTGACTTGAATATACCAGGTACTAAATGGATTTTTAAGTAATTCCGTATTTGAAATTACATATCTTGACTGGTTTGCTAAATTGTATTTCCTCAGTCCCTGTAAGCCAACTTTATAATGCTAGTTATATATACACTGACATAGAAAATGAAATGTTAAAGTAAATTATACATGGCATGATGTATACTTAATTGCATGTGATAGCAAAGTTTGGCAATCTTTAATTCATCTGCAGATCATTCTGGTGATATGTGTGTGGCCAGGACAGTGTATTTAACATCATGTCTGATAGAACAGCGATATTAATAAGCTCCCCTGAAGCAAATGAGCCACATATTTCCCACCTGTTTGGTTAATTCATCTATTTTATTTTACTTTATTAGATTTTACTTATTTATTTTGGAGAGAGAGGGAGTGCATGAGTAGGTGGGAAGGGACAGGAGAAGAAGCAGACTCCCCCCTGAGCAGAAATCCCACCCTGGGACTCAATCCCAGGACCCTGGGATCATGACCTGAGCCGGGGGCAGATGCTTAAGTGACTGAGCCACCCAGGTGCCCTGGTTAATTCACCTTTAAATAGAAGTCGCTAAAAATATGTTTTCCCCCAAGACATTACAAATTCTTTTAAGGATAATCTTTAGAACCATTTCACATATTATTTTCTTATAAAAGGAATAATAATATGGATTCTTACGGTACTGCTAATTCCTTAAAATTTAAAATGTTATTTTATTTTTTTAAAGATTTCATTTATTTATTTGAGAGAGAGAATGAGAGAGAGCGCACATGAGAGGGGGGAGGGTCAGAGGGAGAAGCAGACTCCCCACCGAGCAGGGAGCCCGATGCGGGACTCGATTCTGGGACTCCAGGATCATGACCTGAGCTGAAGGCAGTCACTTAACCAACTGAGCCACCCAGGCACCCTTAAATTGTTATTTTAAATTGATTAAATGGCGGGTGCCTGGGTGGCTCAGATGGTTGGCGTCTGCCTTCGGCTCAGGTCATGATCCCAGGGTCTTGGAATCGAGTCCCACATCGGGCTCCCTGCTCCTTGAGAGCCTGCTTCTCCCTCTGCCTCTCTCTCTCTCTCTCTCTCTCTGTCTCTCATGAATGACTAAATGAAATATTTAAAAAAAATTGATTAAATGCAAATCCAGGGTATGGCTTTTAAGACAAATATATATATATATATGTATGTATATATACATATATATATGACATTATATATAAACTTTACAAAATATTGAAATAAAAGTGTTTTTTTTTCTCTCTCCAAAATGATTTGGAAATAGAGGAGGAAGAAAGAAGGGGGAGGAAAAAGAAGGGGAGGGGGAAGAAAAGGGGAAAAGGAAGGAGAGGTGGGCGGAGACAGAGCGGCGTGCCTGTCACATAACAGGTGCTGAAAAAATGTTTAGCAAATTAACTGTCCCTGCACACACTTAATTCTCAATAAATATTGGTTAAAATAATAAATGAGGGTAAGAATACCAGTAAAGCCTCTCCAAGCAAACTTACAGTACTTCTGGGAATATCCAAATTAAAGAAAAGTAAGTTTGTATAGATTTAATTTTTCTGGAAAATGAGGTGTATTGCTTTTAAGTAAAATAATTAGACTATAAGTATATATACTACCAGAATGTAAAGTCAGTTAAAACTATTTTTAAATTTTTGCACTAAAAAACGCTGTATACATTTAAATAATTTATTAGTACTACTCATTACTTACATTACTTTCAACAGTTTTTTGTGCAGTTCTTAAAATTTTAATAAATATTAAATTAATATTCAAACTTTTATAGCAATCCAGCCATTCATTACAACTTCAAATTATCTAAAGTAATATCTAGAATATTATGTGTTTATATACTCTAATTTCAAAAACATAATAAATCATTATTTTTAACAATGGTAAACAGTAGTTTCTTTCTTTTTTTTTTAAGATTTTATTTATTCATTTGACAGAGTCAGCAAGAGAGGGAACACAAGCAGGGAGGGAGAGAAGCAGGCTTCCCGCTGAGCGGGGAGCCCGATGCGGGGCTCGATCCTAGGACCCTGGGACCATGACCTGAGCCGAAGGGAGGCGCTTAACGACTGAGCCACCCAGGCACGCAGTAGTTTCTTGAAGGTGGTAATTTAATTGTGTGTTCTCAGTATATGAATTTTTTTTAAAGATTTTATTTACTTATTCAAGAGAGAGACACAGCGAGAGAGGGAACACAAGCAGGGGGAGTGGGAAAGGGAGAAGCAGGCTTCCAGCGGCGTGGGGAGCCCGACGTGGGACTCGATCCCAGGGCCCTGTGATAATGACCTGAGCTGAAGGCAAATGCTTAACGACTGAGCCACCCAGGTGCCCTCAGTATATGAATTGTTAAAACGAAACTTAGAAGTAGAAAATCAAAATAATCCTGAAGTGACCAAAAGTCATTAAATTGAATCACTGAATTTTAGAACTAAAACAGAATGTAGACATAAGTTGATGTATTCATATAAGTAAGGCTGAAGTGGTTAGATGACTCAGGAAAACAAGGATCCCAAACTACCCAATCTGGATGAAATGCTAAACTATATTTACCAACATAGAGAATGAAAAGTTGCAGGGCCAATTATACAGTTTAAATTAAGAAACAAACACCTAATAATGTAAGTAAAGGTTAATAGGAGACATTATAGTTCAGGAGTAAGGGGGATAATATGTGCTACATTGTTCAGGAGCAGCTTGTCAAGAACGAGTAGTAAGGGGGATAATATGTGCTACATTGTTCAGGAGCAGCTTGTCAAGAAGGACATGTTTTTGTCATGACAAAAACAAAAGTTATTCTCAGTGTTGGATATTCTTTCACAATAACTCACAGATAAGTCATATGCTTGTGGAATATGCTCAGCTATGGAGCCTTTAATACAAGGGGAATCTTTGATTGCATTTATTGCTCATTTCATCTCTTTGGATAAAAGCCTTGAACACACACACACAAACACACAAACACTCGTAAGTAAATTTATTTCCCAGCATATACAAGAAATCAAATCTCATTGCTCATTGTATAAGAATATGTCTATAAATGAAATTTGTAATAACATTGACATACATTGAACATATTTATAACCTAGTGTGCTAATCAACTATTGATTATAATATTTTAATTTTCATTTGTAACACAAATACTATGTGAACAAGTATGACTCACCCTTCAATTCTCAGATTAATCCATATTTCCTCAGTGAAGGCATTTCACTGGGCAAATATGAGTGATCAGTTTCAATGAAAATTTAATATGCCTTCATTATTGTCTTTGCACTGACTTGTAGTTACTTTTGGGGAAGGGTGAATGACGGGTGCTTATGTTTTTACAAGATAAACTACTGTAGCAGGAGACTGAACATCCAGCATTTAGTAGGAAGTGTATAATATACTAGGCTTAAATATATATGGACTGATTGAAAGAATAGATAGGAAGTGGAATAACAGTAACATTTACAGATAATAGAGATAAAAGCAAATTGCTACAGAGGGCGTTACCGGAAAATTGTTAAATTAGTGAAAGATTATATGTGGGAGAGTTATAGAGAATAGGATAATTTATCCACATAAGAGTATGGACTTTATTTGAATTACTCTTTTAATTTATCTTGTAAGGTTATTTAATGCATCTTCTATCCTTTTATCCTCACCTACTTCCTGACTCATCTTCCCAATTCATGAGAAAGTATTGAGACTAAATATTTAAGAATCGCCTGAAACTTTGTACATTTCATTGGCACAGATGGATGCTTGCAGAGTTTACAATACGGTGATTTGACTTGAAAGTTCTTGTCAGCCCTTAAATGAGGATATAATCTCTAGAGATCTGGGGGACAAAGAGTTTAGATGGGCTTTTAGAAAGCTGAGGGAGAAAAAAAAAAGCAACCTTCCATACACACACACACACACACACACACACACACACACACACAGTCACTTCTTTTGACCTTAGAGAAATCTTCAGAGGTTGCATAATGAAGTCTATTATAACATGAACAACAGTTAAAAGGGCACTTATGATCTCAAGTGACTTCTTTTGTGAGGGGGATTCCATTGTCTATTCTCTATTAATTACCCTTTGATTTGCTTGCTACATAGATGGTGTGCTTTTTATTCTGTAGAATTTCTAGGCTTGACATTGAACATTTAAAAAATATCTGGGGTTCAGATATATTTGAATTGAAGTAAAACTGTTTAAAAAGGAAAACTTGATTATGTGAAGAACGTTAATGAATAAACATTATGGCTATCTTATATTTAACCAGATATTTGATTAGTGTAATTAAATGTTAAGTCTTTGTTTCCCAGACTGCCCCCTATTGGATTTATACTAAATAGAATCTCATTTTATGTACTTAGTAATGGAACTGCCTACAATCTATTAATATTGCCTTGTTCTTAGGGAGTATCTTTGGGTTCCCTGGAAAATAGAACTTGAAACATGCTTTATTTACTGTACGATATAATCCCAGGTCAGGAGAAAGGGGAAAAGGAAGTAAAGCAGAGAAATCTGGGAAGCAAATACAAAGTGTTCGGTTTCTGAGATGTTAATTAGTAAGGCAGGCTGGTTCTGAGGCTGTAATTGATAATCATCATCTAGTTTTTCTATCACTTATCATAGTATCCCCTTGTCTTTTAACCAGTAATTTGGTGGGTTTGGGTTGCTCGATGGTGGTGTGACCCAGAACTTCAACCCTGAATGGTCTTGCCTTTGTTGGATTATGTATAATGTAATTGGCCGTTGACAGTTATTACTGAGCATGGCATACTAAGTAGTGGCCCCAAGCAATCTACTGTGTTCCAGACATACCACCCTTGCCTTGTATTTTTATTAAAACCCTAGACCTGTATTGCAATTCAGGATGAATACCCCAGCCAATGATGTAACTCTTTTTACCTATGGCTAATTGAAGTCTGAAGTGATTAAATGATTGCTTAGTAGTTGCCACTAACAGGCAATGTCGTCTTCCTGTGTCTCTTTGCAGAAATGTTCACTTCTAGGGAACAGGACTTCTAATCCAGCACAACCTAATCTTGTAGGATAAAATTGCAAATAGAGATGTGGGTCTATGGATGATGGGTTCCTCTCCTTTGATACTCTTTCCTGGATAGTATTTGGCACATAGCCCTATATATAATCTGTATTCTAGATACTCCAACCCTGTAGAGTAATATTCCAAAGGTGATAGCTTGGCTGAGTCTTCAATAGGCCTTTCCGTAATTCTGTCAGGGAGGCTGCTTCTGGAAAAGATGAGTGAATACTGTGTCATGAACCACTTTTCATGCTTTGTTTTTCATTACTCTAGTTAAAATGTTTGGGTCAGAGTAATGCTAAGGAGTCTATACTTTCCAGTTTACTTTACACTACCCTCATATAAAGCTTTTCAATGTGAAACTAATGCTCAAAATGTGTTTGTCCTATGGTGTCCTCAGTCTTCTAGTCCTTTTCATTCCAACAAAAGAATCATCTTTCAAAGCTTTCAGAAGCTTCTCACAAATCTACCAAAATAATAATAAAAAAAGAATTGCACTGTTCTATTTTTTCAAGATTTTTCTATACATCAGTGATATTCATAGTCTTAGGAATGAATTTTAAAATTCAACAAAGATTTTTTTCCCACCCTGAAAATAAACTTAATGTTTTGTTTTTGTTCTCGTTTTTCTTATTCCAAAAACAATTCATATGTTTTCTATTTCTTACACTCACACTTACCCACATATTATATCACATCTGCTTGGACCAGTTAGGAATTTGAGTTTAATATCCTGGCTAAAACTACTACCCATCTCAATGTTTGAATTTTAATCAGAATCAAAGCCTTAACTTAGAAGTGACAAAGCAGTGATAATGGAATATTTGGGGACAATGAACAATTCTCTTTCCTACTACATCTAAATAAAATATTTCTTTGTTTAGGTTTCTCCTAATTCCTACAGGTAAACTCCAATCTTTAGGTTTCTATAATTCAAAACTTTATACAGATTCAATCTGAATTAAATTAACTAATATGTTTGGTATCATGAATAACTAATAGATTTCTAAAACTACAGATAGATAAGGAAATAGTATGTGTCCTAAAATGCATTTTCTTATTTATTATGAAAAGTAGCTATGAACTTAGTTTTATAAATATTAAAAATGCCGATTGCATATTAATATATATGGAGACTAAAAGTTTGTCTTCTAAGAACTTATATTTTAAGTAAGACAATACCAGAAATCATTCAATTTTTATTTAATTACTTTGGACTTTTCTCCTAAGATTTATGAAGCTCGAGTATTTAATCAAAAGAAATACTTGAGGGGCGCCTGGGTGGCTCAGTCGTTAAGGGTCTGCCTTCGGCTCAGGTCAGGATCCCAGGGTCCTGGGATCGAGCCCCGCATCGGGCTCCCTACTCGGCGGGAAGCCTGCTTCTCCCTCTCCCACTCCCCCTGCTTGTGTTCCCTCTCTCGCTGTGTCTCTCTCTGTCAAATAAATAAATAAAATCTTTAAAAAAAAGAAAAGAAAGAAATACTCGAGAAACTTTTGGGAAAAATATTTTCAGAAGAAATCAAATTATGATTGGTTGCTAATATGAGGCTTAATGAATAATTTTATTAATTATAAGAAACTGCTTTGAAGCAACCAGTGTTGTTTCTAGAGATGTCATAGGGGCATTTAAGAATTATATACACTTATAGTGAAATAATAAAAAATATTTTCTGTATTATTTAAGTAGATGTATGCACTTTAATGAAACTGGAATAAATACAGAAGAAATATTTTACTTTTATTTTATTTTCAACAAAAAAATTTCCAGTATTCATGCCTAACTTAGCAGTAATTATACATGGCTATGATGAAAAAGGAAATGTTATATATCAAAGACTCCAATGAAAAATATAAAATAATCACATAAATATATAATCCAAATACTTACAAGTTACAGAAAAATGAGAGTGACATAAAGCTCAGAAGTGCTCACTCTGAACCTATGCTTGATTGAAGCATTGTTTTCGTTATGAAAAAGAACTCAGTTTACCCCTTTGTTGTGGTGGCCCAACTGGGGCTAAGGAGATTGTATCCAAGCCTTTTGGTGTTTCTGCAGGATTAATAGAGATTTAGGCAAAACTATGTTGACAGGAACATCCTAACTATACGCAGTGAATTAATGGTATTGATTTCAGTTGCGTCTGATTTCTGTCTCGGGATTAGCAATACAGGGATAGGGCCCAAGTTAACCATTAAATATAAATTCATGGCTCCTTGCTCCCTGTATTTCTCACAATTCCCACCATACAATCATGACTCCACTGATTCCTTAGAGAGTTTTGTTTGCTTAGTTATTCCTATCGAACGTAAGAAGCAGATATCTCAAGGACATACTGGTATTCAGTGGAGGTTAAATGAAATATTCAGGGTCAGAGGAAAATACTCCATAGGTATGCCTTCTCTACATATATCTAAACTACATGATTCAGGGCATATCTCAGAAAGCCTGGGACAAATGAACTTTCTTTGTATGACTTCAAGGTTATTCTGTTAAACTGGCCTGAGTCAATTTAATAATAGGAGTAGCCTGTGTTTAGAATTATAGTTCTCCATAATCTCCTCTGGATACTAACAAATGAAAGTTGAAGACCCGATCCATCTACCATGCTGATATTTGTTTAGCACACATTAACCTTTTTAGAAAGCTGGTATAAAATATTACATTCATTCTGTTCCAGAGGCTTGATTAAAACAACAATAACAACAAAACAAATAAAACAACTTATTGTTTCTTTTATGTGCTCTATCAAAACTTAATGGTTTATTCTAAGAAAAGGAAACATGTTCTATAGGCAGAATATTCTTATCTTTAGGATCAATATCAAGCCACTAATACTTAGATCCAATGTTGGACACAGAAACAAGTCATCATCAAGCCTTGGGTTTCATCCCTAAAGTTGCATGCTACATGGCTTGCAAGTTGCTTAAGGTCTGCTCATTCAGGAATAAGGAGGATATCTAAATATTTTAAACAATTCACCTCTACTACTAATCTCAACAAAGAAATCTCATTTTTATAACCCATGTCGTTATTTAGCAGACTACTAATTTCATAACTGGATATTCACTTATTATGCTGAGCATATTAGCAAATCTTTTAATATCAATCACATAAAAACACAACTAAGGCACGTGAAGCAGCCATATCCGAAGTATGAACTGGCTGTTTAATGTTGGTAGAGACTCTAGGAATACAGACTGACCTAGTACTTGGTGATATGTACTATATTCACAACAAAGACATAGTGAATATTCAAATATTCACATAAGTGAATATTTGACTCCTTGTCATTCATTCAGAACAAAGCACAAATGGATACCTGTTGTTCTTCCTTTTGCTTGAACTACATGAGGAAAAACAGTCATGGGGCATGAATATTCAATATTAGTAAGTGTATTTCAAACACAGAATTGAATGCAATATGAAGAAGTATATATTCTAGGTATGCTAAATTTGGAAAACAGCTTCTTCCATTTTGTATTTCAAAATAAGATAATTATAAAACTGGACAGTTAAAATGAAGAGCATATGATTTAAACACAACTGGAGCTGAAATATTATATTTGAGGTCTTTCAGGTAAAGAGAAGTCTTATAAGGGAGACACAGATTGATCCTTCTTGGAAAGTGTATTTTCTCTATATTTCTATCAAAGGTCAAGGCAGAACCCAGAGTAAAAGGAGAAGGGAAATTGACATTTTGGACAGTTAAGCATGAAATACTGGGTTTCTTTTTATCTAGGTAGTCCAGTTTATCAGTTTAATGAAGCAATCAGGAAATTAGATTCCAAACACTTTTTAAGGAATACATAAGTGTATATGACTATAATAGCCAATGTTCTGTATCATTGCAGAAATTAAGTATGCCTCTTGTTATTACAGCAGGAGCAGAAGAGAAGAAAGTCCTTAATAAGGCAATGGTCTTGATTCTCTTCTATAAATAAAAAATGAATATTATATATGTGTATATACACACACCCATGTATACAACCACACTAACACACATATACAAGTATGTGATTATATATATATAAAATATATATCATTCCTTCTGAAAACTGAAGATGTGTTCAAGGAATAGCGCAAGGGAACTCCAGAGTCCTGGTGACATTATCTGACCTTGCCAATGACCATATATTTTACTTCAAGCAAGATATTTAGACTGTGCAGGACTCATTTCCATTTCAGTAAGACTGTAGGAGAGGAAGGCCTGGGTCTATTGGGTCACACAGGGTCTAGTATTCGTTGATTCTCCTTATCTTCAATTTAAAACTAAATTTTTCTTTTAAAACTTTGTGCTGTCTGTAGATTATCATCAATGACTAAGACTCTTGAGAAAAATAAAGCTTGGAAAGCTGAAATTCCTTGATAGCTTTGAAAGCATTTGCTTCTTGAAGAGTTGTATTTCCAGAAATATACAGCAGGAAACTATTGTCCTTTAGGTCCTGCCTTAAAGCAAGATAACACTTTGCCACTCAAAGAAGGTAGGAAAATGAAATTTGGAGGTATTTGATTTTTCTTATCAAATACTGTTCATATCCTCATTGACAAATGTAATTTTTATATGATAATACTTTAAAGTAGCTGCCTTTTTTATGACTGTGGATTTTTGTGTGCATCTTATTTGTACCAGTAATATACTTGCAATTTATGAGATTATATTGACTAAAAATTATCACTAATACTTTGGATCATTAAGGAATAAAAAATTAAAATTCACCGATAAAGAAAAACATAAATTTTGGCCTATAATTACAGTTTTTTTCTTGACATATGTTACTTTTTACTTAACATTTTAAAGGGATTCATAGGAATTATTTGCAGAGAGCTTTAGTTTTTTTTTTATTTAAATCCAATTAGCCAACATACAGTACATCCTTAGTTTCCGATGTAGCTTCCGATGTAGTGTTCAATAATTCATCAGTTGCATATAACACCCAGTGCCCATATCACGTGCCCTCCTTAATGCCCATCACCCAGTTACCCCATCCCCCCACCCACCTCCTCTCCAGCAACCCTCAGTTTGTTTCCTAGAGTTAAGAGTCTCTCATGGTTTGTCTCCCTCTCTGATTTCTTCTCAGTTTTCCCTCCCTTCCCCTATGATCCTCTGCAGTGTTTCTTATATTCCACATATGAGTGAAACCATAAGATAGTTGTCTTTCTCTTCTTGACTTACTTCACTCAGCATAATACCCTCCAGTTCCATCCACGTCGATGTAAATGGTAAGTATTCATCCTTTCTGATGGAGAGCCTTAGTTTGTATGTAGTGCTGAATTGAATGAAACAGGCACTTGAAGACCTGCCAGTGTCACTCTTCCTTTACCTTTTGTTACTAACATAATTTCTGGCTTTCCTTTACCTGTAACTGTGCATGAGTGTAAGGAATGAGACTGGAAGGCTTACAGGACTTATAACACAGTATTCTAGATTATAGCACTCTATGTTAAAGATGGAGTTGTTTGGCACACTGAAATTACCCTTTGATCCAGATACTATATTTCTGCTTAAAGATACAATCTCAGCAGGATATAATAATTTCCTAAGAAATGAAATGAAGGTGGAAATCAAATGGACATTTAAGTCTCAAGGAACTGTGATTAAGAATGCACTCATACATTTGTATACTTCATGTTAAATTATGAGTTATTTAGTCATTCATCCTTTATAAATATAGATTTAGATAATTTTTCATACTCAAAGTGACAGAATGCTTTACATTTTATACTTGTCCATGTATATAAATTTTAAAGACTTACCTCTGTCAATATGCTTTGAGATTATTCCAATATAAACCTTCCATGATTATCACAACTCAGTATTACTTTTTGTAGCTATTTTAAATGATTCTTTCTGTTCTTTTTATCCCAATAATTTTATTGGCCAGGAAACCATCTTAGAATGGATGTTTTAGAGATAAATATATAGTTTGTGATTTGAGGGAAAACTTTATCTACTTGAAGAGATGTCATTGGCAATTATAATGGCAATATTTGTTCTTAAAAACATTTTTTTTTAAGATTTAATTTACTTATTTGAGAGAGAGAGAGAGAAGGAGAGCAAGAGAGAGAGCATAAGCAGGGGGAACTGCAGAGGGAGAGGAAGAAGCAGACTCCCCGCTGAGCAGGGAGCCTGACGCAGGGCTCAATCCCAGGACTGAGTTGAAGGTAGATGCTTAAGCGATTGAGCCACCCAGGTGCCCTTGTTGTTAAAAATGTTTAATGATTTCATTTTGTAAAGATAACCATTAACATGGTGAAATAAATTTACATTTTATTATTAACAGGAAAGTGTAAGTTATAAAATAGTATAAATATTATAATTGAGTTTTTAAAAATATTTGATATTCACACACTGGCACACAAACCCAAAAAATTATTGTAATTTTTCTGCCTATATTTTACTAATTCTTTTATTTTTGCTTTGTAATTTTCACTTCTAACTTTATATAATACATATATTTAAAAATGAATAATCATTCAAAGTATTATATCAAATGTTAAAGTTAAAAATGCCCTATTTAATACCAGAAAAGTGAGTTGCTTCAGATCTTCAAATCTCAAATCAATTCCTACATGTGAGGGAATGTTCAATTCCTAGTTCCAACATTGTTGGGGATATTCTTATTTAATGTTACAATGTTTTTACTTTCTATTGGGCTATTAATTATAAGAATTCCGAAGTTGTACTATTTTATGTTAATATTGTATCCTGGTGTTATGTAATCATTCATCTAGCATGGTATCATTACCTATTTTAATCATGACTTAAAGTTTATTGTTACAATACAGGCATACCTCAGAGACATTGCAGATTTGGTACCAGACTACAACAAAAAAGTGAATATTGCAAGAAAGCAAGCCAAATGAGTATTTTGGTTTTTCAGTGCATATAAAAGTGATGTTACTGTAGTCTATGAAGTGTGCAATAAAATTATATCTAAAAAGACAATAAGCATGCCTTAATTAATTATTGCTAAAAATGATAGCCATCATCTTACTCCTTATAAATATCAATGCTTGATAGTCTGTCAAAAATTGATTGAAAGTTTAATGCTGTCCTGAAAATATTACATCTCGCTCTGTTTATGATTGTCAATAAAGTATATAACACAAAGATTTTCTGACTCTACTAAAGTACAGTTTATGATTATTTCAATTAATTTTTATTGCTGTTGGCAGTGTTGATTGTTGAAAAAGGAATAAAAGGACTCATGCTAAAAGTTTTGTAAGTATAGTGATTAGAAAACTGAACTCTTTAATTAGTGCAATGACTTTTTTACTACATATCAGTTTTAGTATAGAATTGTATCATATATTGTGCCAAAATGAAGAAAATGTTTTGAATTGCTCCAATTTCCAAAATATCTGCTTTTGTCTAGTGCAGTTTATGTTTATGCAAATAGTGAGACTTGAAATAAATACAACAGAGTAAACAGGAATTCTCTTAAGATGTGTTTCGTAAATAATTCAGGTCAAATTCTTATTTATAGTACTCATTGCACCTGGAATCTAGAATCTTGCCCATTGTTATTTTTTAATAAATCTATACTTTATTGTGTGCATATCTTTCATTCATTGTCAGCCATGATACATAATGTTTTGTCTCCTGAAAATTCTCCTCAATAAAGATAGGTCATGATATTTTTGAAAAATATTGTTTGGAGAAGGTGCCTGGGTGGCTCAGTCATATAAGCACCCAATTCTTGATTTCGGCTCAGATCATGATCTCAGGGTGTCATGATCTCAGGGTTGTGGGATTGAGCCCCACATTGGGCTCCACACTGGGTGTGGAGCCTGCTTGGAATTTTCTCTCTCCCTTTTCCTCTGCCCCTCCCCCCCATGCACTCACTTTCTCTCTCTCTCTCAGATAAGAAAGAAAGAAAGAAAGAAAGAAAGAAAGAAAGAAAGAAAGAGAAGGAAGGAAGGAAGGAAGGAAGGAAAGCAGGAAGGAAAGAAGGAAGGAAGGAAGGAAGGAAGGAAGGAAGGAAGGAAGGAAGGAAGGAAGGAAGGAAGGAAGGAAAGAAGAAGAAAGAAAGAAAGAAAGAAAGAAAGAAAGAAAGAAAGAAAGAAAGAAAGAAAGAAAGAAAGAAAGAAAGAAAGAAAGAAAGAAAGAAAGAAAGAAAGGAAGGAAGGAAGGAAGGAAGGAAGGAAGGAAGGAAGGAAGGAAAAGAAAGAAAGAAAGGAAAATGAGAAGAAAAAAGAAAAATATTGTTTGGTGAATTGTGGCCCAAATCCCTAGAATTGGAGAAACAAAACTAATTTATAACCATATTGTAACAGAAGGAGAAAGAGTATCCATATCTGACTTGAACTGTATCTGAACATACTAAAGCATTGGCACTTTCTGGAAAAATTTTTGGTCTGTATGGATAATGACAAAAACCAGATGAAGGTAGAGATAAGTTAGATTCCTCAAATATATGTCCTTCTAATTCCTAGTGTTTATTACTCTATGTCACATACTAATCAGAAGAAGATATTAAGAGTTAACCTTATACCAGAGGAAAATTGATATGCACGTTTCCTACTCTATAAATCATGGGAGTGGAATCCATAATAAAATTAAGCTTTCTGATCATAGTATGTTCTAGTTCATTAACTTCTCATGTACCCCTATTCCTACAAATGGACTGCAATTCTGTGAAGTGCTAGGATCTTTCAAATTATTTTTGATGATTTGGAGCAACAAGCAAACTAGATAAAGGCGAGGACTAGAAATAGCCATGGAAACTGAAAAAATACAACCCAGAGAAAGGATTATATGCAGAAGATCAGAAACAGAGTTAAGAGCTGAGCCTTAAATCATAAAATTCCTGATGGATTTTGGCTGAAATGAACTTGATTTTATATTCTCTAGCTATCTACTTATCCTGCAGCTACAGAGAGAGGAAGTTTTGATTATGAAATTATGCATACCAACTGTTAAATATTTGGAAATTACAAAAATTCACATAAAAATAAAAGTATACCCAAGCAATGCAGAAGACTGAATATATTTTTCATGCTCCCTGGATTAAATTATTTTTGTAAGCATTTTCCTGAATGTAACATTCACTCTAGACTTTAACATATATGAATGGTATTGTAATAGCATTGTATGGTAGCTACACTTGTGGTGAGCATAACAAAACATATAGACTTATTGAATCACTATGTTGTACACCTGAAACTAATGTAATATTGTATGTCACCTATACTTCAATTAAAAATTTATATACACTTATTTTGCATCATATGGTTGTAAGCATGTCTGCTACATGCTTAATACCTGTATGGAGTTAGTGGAATTATCCTCCATACTTATTAAACCATATCACTGGTTCAAATATTTGTTTCCAACTGAATCCTATGCAGTTATGATCATTTGAGATGTGAAAACAGATTTCAATTCCAGATTCCAATTGATTATATGATCAAAGAGCCTTTCCACCCAAAAAAAGATTGTAATAATTTGCACTTTCATACTCTGAATATAATCCATGACTGACTACTTCATTGCAGTTTTCATATCCAAGAGAAACTCCTATATGTATACCAGAAAACTTCTATAAGAAAATCCATAGCAGGGGGGCACCTGGGTGGCTCAGTCGGTGAAGCGTCTGCCTTCGGCTCAGGTCATGATCTCAGGGTCCGGGGATGGAGCTCCTTGTCGGGCTCCCTGCTCAGCAGGGAGTCTGCTTCTCCCTCTAGCTCTGCCCCTCTCCCCTGCTCATGCTCACTCTCCCTGTCCCTCTCTCTTAAATAAATAAATAAAATCTTAAAAAAAAAAAAAAAAGAAAATCCATAGCAGTACTGTTTCTTTTTGTTGTTGTTGTTGTTGTTGTTGTTTTTGACAGGAAATAGGTTTTATTGGTGGCCATGAAGAGGGAGGGGGCAGTGCCGAGATTCTCATGAGTGCAGAGCCCTCCATTTGTCCAAGGAGCCACGATTAGGGATGTATTTGACCCCACAGCCATCTGGGATAAGCGCTTTTCAGCCATCATGTCTTCAAATTCATCCGCCTTAAACTTAGTAAAGCCCCACTTCTTGGAGATGTGGATCTTCTGGCGGCCAGGGAACTTGAACTTGGCCCTGCGTAGGGCTTCAATCACATGTTCCTTGTTCTGCAGCTTGGTACGGATGGACATGATGACTTGGCCAATGTGGACCCTGGCTACTGTGTCCTGGGGCTTTCCAAAGGCACCCCGCATACCTGTCTGCAGCCTAGATTGGAGATAGCATGAGGTCAGACCTCAATATCCACTGGAAAGGGCTGTCTCCAAGGTCCCTTAGGGCAACCCATACAATCAACAGGCTGCATACACTACCAAGGAGGCCACTGTTTGCAGCCATGGCACACTGGGCCCCCATAGACAAAGATCACAGTTGGCTTAATTGGCTGCAGACATAGCAGTATTGTTTCTAAGAGCAAAAATTAGAAGAAAAGAGTATACTCTTAAACCAGTGGATATATAATAAATTCATAATAAACCCACACAATGGAATATTATAAAACAGGAAAATGAAGAAACCATAGCTATGTACAGAAAGCAACATAATTCTGAGTGATAAAAAAGTATGTATTAGAAGACTATTGTATCATTCAGGGTAGTAACAAGAAACAGAAAGCATTCTCATATGAGAATCATTCCAGGCAGATACACATGGGAAGCTGGGGAAGAGGGTAATTTAATGGGAGACGTGATAATTTGGGATGTAGCCGGCACCAGGTAGCTATTGCTTTTGGGCACACAGCTTCTGCCACCTGTATTCAATACCCACTAGAAGCTTCTGTCTTGAAATCTAGTGACAAGTTTCAACTTTTTTTGTAATTAAGTAAAGTGGTAGTTTAAACAATAACTAGCCTCACACCTTTTATTTTGATTTAAAGAAATATATTTTAGAACGCACATTACAAAAATTGCAAAGACTGCTTTGGAAAGAAGTACATATTTTCTACTCAGAATGTTGAGTATTTTCAAATAATTTTATGATTTTTTTCCTCCTTTTTTTTCCGTGAAAAAAAGAATTATTTTACAGATGTGGAATATTTTACAGATGTGGAAAACCTGAAATAAAGACCTGAGCTGCTCATGTGACATACATTAAGCAGTGAGGTTTAAATTCAGGTTTTCTTTTCATTATATGACATCAGTATTCAGTCTGCATACCATCATTGGCAATTGTTAAGAAACAATCTTAAACTCACAGTATTTTAACCAACTTCTGATACTTAAAAATTATTCTTAGTACATTATTTTGATAAATGCACTCAGATTCAGAGGCAAACAGATTCACTTATTTTCATGGTATAAGCATATCTTAGTCATGTGTCACAAATAACTCATAGTTTTTGTGAACTTAATGAAAAATAAGGAATTCAAATGGAGGCAATGAAATCAAACCTGTGATTGTACGTTTCAATATAACTGTGCTACATGCAGAGCTTACAGTCTCCTAAGAAAATGGGATTTTTATGATAAATATTTGTTTAATTAGGGTAGTTCAAGAAATATTCTTTTCTACTTCATCATTCTACACATTTTAATCTTTCTTTGAAAAAATATCTTTGAGGATATGTAGTCAAACTATAGACCACTAGTAGGAACAGCAAATGAATCCATCATTATTTAGCAGTTAAATTAATTTCCTCAGTATAGTTAATATTTACCCATCCCCAATCCATAGTCTGTAGATTTGTGTTTTCTAAATATACCCATAACCAATGATTCATTAATACACGTGGTGTTACTTCTTAGAACTCTGGACTACCAGATCAGATTATTCCGCACACAGAATTACAGTTTCTGGAATAATGACAGATAAAAATTTTCAATTAGCCAATGAACTTTTAGAATATTTTCCCACAGGGAATCTAATTCTTTGGATTTATTTAGATTCCACTTTGATCAGTTGAATGAACAAAGAATACCTGTTGTACCTTTTCACAAATAAGGGTACTCTGGGGGGGCGCCTGGGTGGCTCAGTCCTTAAGCGTCCGCCTTCCACTCAGATCATGATCCCAGGCTCCTGGGATCAAGCCCCGCATGGGGCTCCCTGCTCGGTGGGAAGCCTGTTTCTCCCTCTCCCACTCCCTCTGCTTGTGTTCTCTCTCTCTCGCTGTGTCTCTCTCTGTCAAATAAATAAATAAAATCTTAAAAAAAAGCGTATTCTGGAATGGTTAGTTTGTTGGCTTAAATACCTATTTTTTATTTATAAACCCTGCTGACAATTAAGTCTTTTCCCAGGTCATAATCCCCAAAGAGAAAAGACCTACAAATGTTCCCTACTTCAAAACTGACAGTGAAGAAATGACTCAATATATTTATATAAGCACCATAAATTATACACATATGTACATATATACTTACATGTATTCTTTACTTTATATATATATATTCTTTATTCAGTCTGTTCATTTACTCCCTCCTAAATTCTCTTAATGCATATCCTTAACTCATGCTTCTTTATTTATATTTATTCATTTTTCAGCATTTTCATAAACATATATTATGTTGTATACATGTATGTTAAGCATATACTATGTCATGAAATGTGCTATTAAAGATACCGAAATGAATAAAATGCTGTTTTTATATGTAATATGGCAGGCAGATAGATAATCACAATGGTGGCTTGTAAGTATTGTATTGGATGCTTAGCGTGGGTAAAATGGATGCAGAGAAAGAAAAACACATAGTCTTTTTTGATGGCTTTTCCTGTACTAAATGCTACTCCTACATTTTAGGTATTTGTTAATTAATGGCATAAAACAACACCCATTTATTATACTAGTTTCTCCAGGACAGAAATCTGGGCATGGCATAGATGGGTTCTCTGCTTGGGGCCTCATGTGCTGAAGTCAAAGTGCTGGCAAAACTGTACTTGGACCTGGAGATAAATATAGTCTTCTTAGATTATTCAGGTTGTTCACAAAATTAACATTTTGTGGTTGTAGTTCTGAGGTCCCTGTTTTTTCACTAGCTATTGGTCAGAGTTGTTCTCAGTTCCTAGTGGCTCCACTCAGGTCCTAGCCAAGGATTCATGGTCCTAGCCATGTGGCCCTTTAACATGGTTCCAGCTTACTCGAAAGACAACAGGAGAATCCCCCCCCAGCTGGCTACAGGTCAATGTTATAAAACGTAACCTAATCATGAAAGATATTTCCCCATCACCTTTGCCATATACTATAACTAAATGAAGGGAATGGGGCACCTGAGTGGCTCAGATGGTTAAGCATTTGCCTTCGGCTCAGGTCATGATCCCAGAGTCCTGGGATCGAGTCCCACATCGGGCTCCCTGCTCCTTGGGAGCCTGCTTCTCCCTCTGCCTCTCTCTCTCTCTCTCTCTGTCTCTCATGAATAAATAAATAAAATCTTTAAAAAAAAATAAAAAATAAATGAAGGGAATGACAATTCCATTATATTCATAGGTCCCACACAAACTCAAAAGGAGAGAATTATACATGTGTTTAAATATATCAGTATTTTCCTTTAGATCTTTAAAAATGTACTCTCCTTTATTGATTTTTTTCTGTTCTAAATTTATCATTTTAAAATTCATTTATTTATTCTATATTTAAATAGATAAGACAAATTGGAAAAATCTACCATGGCAAGTAGAAGCAATGATCATATTAAGTTTTTTTCTTTAAATTTACTTTTTGTTTGCTTGTTCAAAAAATGCTTCTCTCCATCCACCTCTGCTTAATATTATGTAACATTTTGTCCTCATGTTTCAGGTGTCGCTCTCACATTTAAATATTATTCAGTTTGCTTTGTGTATAGTGTGTGGTAAGGGTTAATTTTTTACTGTGTAGATAATTAGTTTATTATTATTATTATTAGTTTTTTCTCCAACATTTGTTGAATAATCATTTTTTCCTATTTATCTGTAATTTTAGCTCTTTCATATATAAAAGATGTTTGTGAGCTCCATATTCAGTTTCACTCCTCTGTATCCCTACTCCTTTACTAATAACATGTCTTTATTGCCACAGCCTTGTTAAAAAAAAAAATGGTATCTAACAGAGTTGTCCACAATCATGTTTTATTTTTCAGAGTGTTTTGTATGCCTTTGGGTCTTTACCAAAGGTATTTTATAAATAGTCATGTTCTACCAAAAAGACGCCGTGATTTTGATCGGATTCACATGGAATCTATGAGCTAACTAACTACAACAGAACTGACATCTTGGTACCACTGCCTGCCCATCCATAACGTTGTTGTCCTCTCCATTTATTAAACCTCCTTTAATGTACTTTAGTACCCAATTAATACTTCTTTATGTAAATTCTTTGTACATATTATATGATTATTTCTGCTAGATTCGCTTTCTACAATGTTCTGAAATTAGTATGCAGGTTGGACTATTGTGTTCTACAGTGGAAGCAAGGAAATGACTTAATTAAAAGCCTATGATAATAATCCTCCTAGAAATAGTGATGGATTTAAGTATTATCAATTTTAAAGAGATTTAAAAAAATTAAAAAGTGTTTTCAAAGCAAAGCACTTTCCTTTCCAAAATTTTCTTTCGCTTGCCAATATTATTAATCCTGGATCTTTCTTAACAAACCTTGACAACTCAATTTTTCAGGTTAACAATATATGAGAAGGAGACAGATAAAAATGTCAACATACTTGTTTATGTGTGTATAATTGATATATCATGAAATCAGAATGTATGTTAAACTTACAAAAATTAATTAAATGTTCCTAAGTAGTTAATAATACAAATAAATATAAAGCATGTGCATAACAGTGGAAAATTTATGGTAGGTCAAAAACCAGTAGAGAAAAAAATTTTTTTTCATAAAGACATTAGGTTTTAGAATGATTAGCCTCATTATTTCTTTAAGTTGATTAAGTCTACAAAAGGAACTCTAATAACTTTCATATTTATTGTGCGAGACTACAGTAAGGCAAACTTAGCCTGGGCAGGGGTATCAGAAGCTGCAGGGTGATCTGTGGACATTTACTCAAATATCTTAACTTCTAAAGGTTTGCTCCCACCATAGTTTATAAACTTTTAGAACAAATTATATTGTATAAAATAAATTGCATGACTGAATACAAATATGTTTATATATTTTTTAATATGACATTGCATCAGGATAGGAACAGAATAATATCCAGAAGAGTGGTAACAGCAACCAGTATAATAATAATGATGATGATAATACTAGCAATAGCAAATGTGTCTATCCTATTGAGTGCTTAGCACATGTGAGAAACTGTTCAAAGTGTCATAATTGATATCTGTCTACAATATAAAAATGGCTTGATATAATATCTTGTTATTTCCTCAAAATAAGGTGCATTGCTTTATTCCAACTCTATAGAAAGAATGTAAGTAAGAGTCAGAGATGCAGTATGATTTTGTTAAGATCTCACACTATAATGTACTTGCTCAGATTATGTACTTTCTGGCCAAAAGAATTTCAGTTCTAATTTTCACAAATTTAAGATGGAGCTAAAAATAATCTGTATCTCACTGAATTGTAGAATTTTTTAAAAAACATAATGATGGTAAAATTTATAATATAATATTAAATAATGTATGCATACAAATGTATAAAAATACATTTAAAATATAAATGTATATAATACATTTCACAAAATGTAGGGAATCAACAAGTATTTATTTTATTATATTTTAACATATAATTAAATAATATGCCATCCATATATTACTGATTAATATAAAATATTATAATGTATATGAATATAATATAATATATTGTTCTTTCATAAACAGCAATACACTTATGAATATATAAGTATGAAAATATGGAGATATATGGTATATTCATGTTGTAGTTCATTGTATGTTATCTAATATTACTTATTAATTACTATCAACATTAATCAGAGTTGAAATGTAATCTACTATTTTTGTAATGACATTATAACTTAAGAAGTCTAACACATATTTTAAACATTATTTTATTACTAATTTCTATGGTTAACATGAGGGAGATTAATTATATTGTCTTTAAAGTTATATTTTGCTATTAAATTTGATGGAATTTTTAAATGCAGAATGTATCAAATGTTTTCATTTGTCCTTATATCCAGAATTTTTTTAAGGTTTTCCACATACTTTCATTTAAATTTTGAAGTACAAAGTGCTATTTAAATAACTTTTTTTAAAACTTCATTTTTGGTATTAACATTTTACATTTATACTATTTTCAGGAAAAATTATGTGAAAAATTGTCTTGGCTATTCATAGATCACAGTATTTTTAATATTTCTACTTTCTCTTTTTATTTAACTTGAGGAATATATCATGAATCTAGCATTCTATGTTGAGACTTTTGGTCATACTGTATAATTTTGAGTCAATGAAAATATAAATTTCCAATTCACCTGTGCATTATTATTATTTTTTTAAAGATTTTATTTATTTGACAGAGGGAGACACAGCAAGAGAGGGAACACAAGCAGGGGGAGTGGGAGAGGGAGAGGGAGAAGAAGGCCTCCCGCCGAGCAGGGAACCCAATGCGGGGCTCGATCCCAGGACCCTGGGATCATGACCTGAGTCCAAGGCAGACGCTTAACCATATGAGCCACCCAGGCGCCCCTCACCTGTGCATTATTAAGGCTAAATTTTTAACCTCTAAAATGTGGTAAGGGATTAAGTTTTCTGATGAGAAATATAGCTTATTTCTCAAAGGTTTAATCTTCTATCCTGAACTTATTTTTATTCAAGGCAACTAGGCAAAATCTAAATGTTCTTTTCATGAGCTATCCATCATTTGCTTTACATGACTAGATAAATAAACATAAATCTGGAAGAATGTACAAAAATAAATTAACCAAACAAATCATGCATAGAACCCAAAAGATGTAAATTCTAAATGCTAAAAATGCATTCATCCAAAAATTCTAGCAGTTCGCTAACATAATAATTATTTATTTTTACTTAATATAATGTATTTTTATTATGACCTTTTAATCTGGGAGTCAATTTGAGCAAAAAGGGGGATAAATATAAGAATTCTGGTTGAAAATTATTCTTCAGTTGCTAAAAGTAAAAAGCATAAGACTTTCTTAGATCAGTGTTTATACTAATACATAACTCAAATTTCTCAAATACAAGGAGAAAAATCACTCTAAAATAAGTGAAGTATAAATGTAATATTTTATGCTTTTCATCTTTATGATTCTCAGGTACAACAAACTGAGGGTGCTGGAGAGGAGGTGGGTGGGGGGATGGGGTAACTGGGTGATGGGCATTAAAGAGGGCACCTGGTGTAATGAGCACTGGGTGTTATATGCAACTGATGAATCACTAAATTCCCCCTCTGAAACTAATTATACAGTATATGTTAATTAAATTGAGTTTAAAGAATTTAAATTTTTTTAATGGAATTAAAATAAAACTTCATCAGGTTGCCTGGGTGGCTCAGTTGGTTAAGCAACTGCCTTCGGCTCAGGTCATGATCCTGGAGTCCCAGGATCGAGTCCCGCATCGGGCTCCCTGCTCGGCGGGGAGTCTGCTTCTCCCTCTGACCCTCTTCCCTCTCGTGCTCTCTCTCTCTCTCTATCTCATTCTCTCTCTCAAATAAATAAATAAAATCTTTAAAAAAAATAAAAAAATTAAACTTCATCAAACACCTACATATTTGAAACTACTTAATACAAATGGCATGATTCTCATAAAAAAGTAGAGTCTTGACTGTTCAAATCTTTATTAATAAAATAAATTATTTACCATAATTTTCTATTCAGAATGGTATTATTAAAACTAGAAATTTTGATTGCTCTAAAATTTAATGTCAGTATACTTATTTATATGGTAAATATATCTTTGCCTTTGTACTATGACCTTGTCTCAGACGTTTAGTTGAATGGATTGAGAAAACTCAACTCCAATGTCCCCATTTAGCAAACAGTAACTATGGCTCAGTCAGTAAAGGAGGCAATTTGAATGTTTTAAGACTTTCTTGAGCCTTCTCTTCAGTACTTTCTTGGTCTGATTATCTCCACCATGACTGAAAGTTTACTATCATACACTGTATGAATCAGGGCCTTGAATAAATATTTTTTTTATTTTAATTCTCCTCTGAGGTATTTGTTTAGCAATTAGGAATTGGCCTCTGCCTCCAGCTGAGTTACAGAGATTGTTAAGTGGCCATGAATCTAGTAAGCTGTCAACAAAAATCCCCAACAAAAATCTTGAGAATTAAAAAACAAAATCTTGAGAATTTGCTCCTCACAGAACTGGGATTTGAGTTTCTGAATAATACAGTAAGCTCTCAGTTCAATAAATTATTAAGAAGGACACCTTATTATTAAGAATATCTTGTATTTGAGACCTCTTTCAGCCAACATAGAAATGTTTCCACTTAAAAAAAAAAAAAAGAGAAAAAGGAAAAGGAAGTTTCCAGAGACATGTCTTCCATATTATTTCATTTAACCTTTGCCAACACTTTTTAAAAGACTGATTAAGAATGACTATTTACCTTTCATTCCCTTCAATATAATGATTAAATCATCCAGTTTTAATGGCTGAAGCTAATTTCTTTATATTGTTTTCCTGTCCCCTTCTTTATTGTTTTCTTGGGATTAACAGATTTATTTCACTCCCCATCATTCAATATTCATTTCTTTGTGTCCTCATTATGTTCAGGTTCCACTGTTAAAGATCTTGGAACATCACCTGACAGATTAATCCCACTACAAGTTCTAACCTGAGTCCTTAGGTGGAGGTAAAACTACCAGAGCCAAGAAGAAATAGGCTTCTGAATCTGTGATTCATTTATTTGAATATTTTCAATTTTGTTGTTTGTGTGCTGCCGATATTATTTATTCCAGATTTATAACCAGTTGTGCACACTTACTTGTTTTTTTCTTTTTTAATCAAATCTCTGCCATATGCATTTAGCATGATTCAAGCTGTACAATAATTTGTCAATGGCTTACATCAACAACTGGTGGTCTATGTGACTTCAGATGCCTTTGATACCATTTTTTCTTAATTTATTTTGTGATTCAATTATTCCAAATTCCAGGAGTAATTGCTGGCCCAAACTTTACAAAATGATGGTAAGACTGCGCTTCATTGAGTTTTATATATGTGTTTCTATTATCTGGGACCTTCTTTGATGTTCTGTCCAGCCTTGGTGGAACTATTGTTCTGTTTATTTAGCTGCATTATATCACATATTATTGTAAATGTACAAAAATGGAAATACAATATTTAAGTACCCATACTTAAGAGGAGGGGCAATAATCCTAGTGAGAGGATTATTAAATATTATATGGACATGTGTTAAAATCACCTCGGAAGTTAATATATCTTTAGGGAGAGATATTTTGAAGTTATGCAAGTATGTTTCTCCCAAAATATTTCTTCACAAATTTTATCATTTATCATTGGTCTTGCCTACAGAAACTACTATTGTGCTGTTTTAATGGTGATTTTCTTTTTTCTCTTTTTTAAAAGATTTTATTTATTTGGGAGAGAGAGAGAGAGCCAGCATGAGCTGGGGGGAAGGGTAGAAGGAGAGCAGAGGGAGAAGCAGACTTCCCATTGAGCAGGAAGCCCACTGTGGGCTGGATCCAGGACCCCAAGATCACACATGACCTGAGCTGAAGGCAGACACTTAACCAACTTTGGTTGGTTGCCCCCCCAGGCACCCTCTAATGGTGATTTTCTATTCCCCACATTCCCTCTATGTTTGTTATTGGAATTGTTCTGTAAGAAAGATTTGTTCTTTATCACTTTATTTGAACTGGATGGGTTCATTGTTATTGTATTAGTTTTCTACTGATACCTAAAATAATATTGCACAAACTTAGCAGCTAAAACAACATTCATTTATTATCCCATACTTTCCATGCATTAGAAGTCTGGGCCATAGTGCAGCTCAGCTGATTCCTCAGCTCTCAGACTCACATGACAGAAAACAAGGTGTATACAGGGCTGGATTCCTTTCTAGGGTCACTTCCAAGTCCACTCAGGTTGTTGGCAGGATTCAGTTGCCTGTGATGGTAGAGCTGGAGTTTACTTACTGGATGTCAGGCGAGCATCATTCTCAGCTTCTAAAGGCCCCTTTCATTCCTTGACTCAAGTCTATTTCTAAGCCAGCAATGATGATATAGCCCTTCTCATGCTTTGAATCTCTCTTTTGCCACCTCCTCTGGTGCATCTTTCTGACTGAGCCCAGCTGGAGAGAAATCTCTCTGCTTTTAGGGGCTTATGTGGCTAGATTGGGCCCATCTGGAGAATTGAGGATAATCTCCTCATTTCAAGTTTCATAACTTTAATTATATTTGCAAAATTATTTTTGCCATGTAACATAATCTATTCCAAGCAACCAAGATCAAGAAAGCCCAAATCCTGGGGCACCTGGGTGGCTCAGTTGGTTAAGCGACTGCCTTTGGCTCAGGTCATGATCCTGGGAGTCCCGGAATCGAGTCCCGCTTCGGGCTCCGTGCTCAGCGGGGAGCCTGCTTCTCCCCCTAACCCTACCCCCTCTCATGTACTCTCTCTCTCTCTCTCTCATTCTCACTCTCTCAAATAAATAAATAAATCTTAAAAAAAAAAGAAAGCCCAAATCCTCTCTATCACAGTTATATATTATTTTCTTTGGTTTATAAGCAAATAATTTGGTATTGTGTTTTGTTGTTCACATTCTTCTAGCTTCGATCACTCAGGGCTCTTTCAGATTGGTTCCTATATTTGTGCTCCTCCTCCTCCTTTTTTTTTTAAAGCACTTTCTTATTTTGTGGCACACTACTGAATGTCCCAAGCTCATCTAGTATTTTCCATGCCCCAGCCCTATGGTAAGCAATTTTGATAAGGACCCCTGATTTCTTTTATTCTGAATTCCTTAACACATCCTCAGTAAACAAAAACAAAATAAAACAACAGCAACTACTAAAAAAACCCAGACCAACCATGAGACGAGAGAAAAAATCCATATCTATGGGTAACACATAAGTAGGAGACAGAGAATACTGTAATTTCACATTACCTATAACCAGGTAAGCAAACACCAACCCTTAAGAGTCGGCTCTGGAGTCCACATCTGATTGGTGAGTCAGGAAGAGACTGCGATTCAGATTTAGGTGCTAATGTTATTCCATTGCCACTTCATGACTTCCTTATAGTCTAGGTAATTCTCTGACATTATGGCTTTGAATATTGTCTATCTCCTATTCTCCTGGTTTTCTCCTGGAGCCTCTGTTGGATGTCTTGAAGCACCATGTCTCCTAGCTTCTCTTTTATATTTCCATTTTTAAGTTTTCTATAATGTGTTTCAAGTCATTGGTTCATTTTTACCTACATTTTCAACTATTGCTTTATCTGCTGTTTAAGACATCCACTGAGATTCTTTTATATTTATTGTCAGAATTTCAATTTTGTCATTTATCAAATATCAGTAAGGGCAAAGATAGAAATAGGAGGCTATGTGCTGAAAAACTTACTAAAACTAGTTTTACCCTTTATCACAATATACATATAATCACATATGTACAAATTCTGGTATTGCTTTAAATCTGGCTCCCCTAAAGTGAAAATAGGCTTTTTAGGGCTTTTCCTAACATTACTATATTCTGTGGGAATATCCCACATCAATAATTTGACAATCTTAGAATTTTAATTACAGATTAATTTGACTACAAATTTAGATCTCACCAAATCCTAAGTCCTACCTAGCTAAAGTTTGGTAATTCTCATTTTATGCACAAGAATGCTGAGACATGGAAAGGTTAAAGAATAAGTAAAGTGGTAAAATTAGTATTCAAGTCCCCTGGTAATCTGATCATGGAATCTATGCTCCTAACCACTATCTATTACTATCTCCATTGCAGTGACTAAATACTGAGTTTCTGCTAAATTTTGTGTCATGTAGAAAGCTACTGTGGTCCAAAGGAGAACACAAGAAAATAAAGCATATTTATATCTGCCTTCACAGAATTTGTACCCTATTTAGAATATTACTGGCAAAGGCTAATTAACTTATTGAACCAAACAGTATTATAGAAGACCAAATATAAGACCCATACCATACTATTTGGACAATACAAAGATGAAGTCAATGTCTATTACTATTAAGAAGTTTACACTGGGCAGATTATGGATTGTACCTAAAAAATAAAATATGGTACAGAATGGAATAATGGTTAGAGAGAGATAGTATGCTCCTATACTTTTTTCAGGTATCCATTTAATATGCCTTTAGACCTTTTTTCCTGAAACATTCTCTGGTATTTGTGGGTATGTAAAACTCAATTGGTATTCTGGCACCTATCAACTTCTCAGACTGCTTATCAAAGTTATGTTAATTGGGGGGAGGTCTGAATAATGTCTATTCTTCCAGCTACACATAAACTTCATGACAGCAGGAGCCACATTTACTGTAATATCAATTTTTATATCTTTTCTCATGACATTTAGCTGCCAATAATATTATTTCAAAAAATAAAATTAAAAACTCTTTTCTTTAAAGCACAATTTAGTCAGTGTCACACGAGAAAAACTGAATACACTATAATTTTTAAATAACGCTTTCCCCACTTTTCCGTGTGAGTTTTGTTTTATATAATTTGTCATACTTCTTATATTTATTTAATAAAGAATAAGAATCTTTTATTAACCCAGAATATTAATTTCAAAATAATGATTCCCTAGAGTGGTCATCCTATGTCTTCCTTAAAGAAAAACTTATTTTTTTAGTATTAAATGATACATTCCATTTTTATTGATACAAATGAAATGGAAGAATATTGGAATGCATGAAGCTGTTCTTATATTTAGGATTATATTTTCTTGGGCTAGATTCCCAGCATTGTAATTGCAAGACCTGAGAGGGAACATTGGCATATTAAAATAAGATGATTTTCAGATTATGTAAAATGTTTCCTGAAGGCACCTCACATGTAATATTAATAAGGCAGATAAGGTTTGTAATTATAATATTTTGCCATAGGAAACATGGAAATGCTGTATGAGAGAAATTACATTTTATTAAATTATATTTGTATTGCTATACTTTCTAGTATCTGAATGTAGCATACATGAATTTTTGACTGATTCTAGTATTTGCAAAAGCAGTTCATTCAAAGGAAAACCATTCATGCTTATATGGAGAACCATATACACAATCATGAAATGAATAGCCACTCAGGTTTCTGTCACTGTGTCTCTTGTATTGTTTTTTCTCAAAGTTCATCAAAGTTTAGATTGGAAGAAACTTGCTGAATCTGTGGGTTCAACAGCTATATACTTAAAATTCATAGTTTGTTTTCTCTATTTCTGTTATATGAGCTCTTCCTTTGTGTAACAGTATAAACAAGTGGTAGGAAACAGAAACATTCTAGGTATAAAAAGCAGAAATGTCGTTAATGAAGGAAGTATAAGTCTTATAAATCAACAGATGGCCTGTAGGAGTGAGAATCAAGATCCATCGTTGGAATTAATGAATTCAGGAACAAATAGTCACAGAACTAGGGAAACTATGGAAACAATAAAAAGATCAGTGCCTGCCAAGGGTTGGAGTGGGAGAGATGAATAAGCAAATCACAAAAGATTTTTAGGACAGTGAAACATTTCTTCTGGATATCAAACAAATATTTCTTACTCTAGAATGTAACTCCTATCCAGACGCAACCGCACGGAGTAGAAAAAAGGTAACTCTGAACGTTTCAGTCTCTACAGTTCAGGAGAGCACCCTAGGAGAGCATGAGAGTAAATACTAAGAATTAATAAGCCAGATCTCACACTGGTTTGCTACTAAAGATCTATTAAGTGTACTACATACCCATAAAAATTCCAATAATAAGAGAAACAAAAACTATTCCCACCTAATGTATCACACTGACTCTTACCACGTGCACACATGCACACACACACCATGCATTTGACATTTCCTCAAGAGATATCTGAATATCCTTTTAGTTGTCTTATCCATCTCTGGGTGATTACTATTATTACAATTCAAAGATCATCAAACAACCTCTAGCACCAACCTCTTTATATGGTGTTGTACAGGGATGGAGGGAGTGCAGATAACTATTGCTGCAGTCTTCATTTACACAACTGGCCATAGTTAATATTTTGAACTTCTTTATTTCCACCATACTTCTTATGCTCCATTAGTTTTCCAAATAGCCAGAGTTGTCTATTTGGGGGTAGGAGAGACCAGAATTTCTATTCTTGAAGAGTCTAGCTGTCTTGATATTATGCCTATATTAGGGTTTGTAATCACTCATTTTCTTTTATCATTGGGCATAGCAGTTATTCGGAAATGCCTTAGAATTGTGGTCACCAAGCACTGTTGTCCAGGTACACTGTAGAGCAAGTTCCAAGCAAAATGCATTTCCAAATTTTGAAGTAACTTGTATGTCATTTTGAATTTGGCATCTGAAGCTTTTCATAATTAGAACAGTTTCAAAGTGTGTAGTTTTGAGATGCTGTAATTATTGACATTTAAAAACAAAACTTCTGCCTTGCTTATGATAGTCACGAGACAACTTTCTTGCATCCTAACAACAGGAACATAACATCTGAGAGCTTAGTGGGCAAAGAATCTAATTAATTACAATCCAAAAAGTGACAAATCTATTTTGGGGAAGGAGGGACCCATAGCAGCTTTCATTCTTGGCAAAGCAGCAGGAAGCAAAAGGAACTGCCAAGGACACAAGTAAGAACACTGATGAAATTGATCAAACTTGTAAAACCTGAGGGTGGTCTGGCATGATAGTTTAGAATCCTTGGGAGGCCCAGATACAACAGGAATCTCCATGCAATTTTCACTTTTTAACAGAGACTCCACAGAGAGCTTGTCCATGATTGGCAGCATAGCAGGAGGTGGAGAGAGACCTCCTCCGAGAAAAGAGTGCTGAAGTTTGAGGGTGGTACAGAAGAACCAAGAGACAGTCTCCAGGCACTTCCAGCTTCATACTGAGTAGGAGGCAACAGCTGTCTCCCATTTGGGAGGGGCTGTGGAGGAAAGCTGAGAGTCCTCCATGGGTGCATGCTAAAGAATCTTGCAAAAATCTGGTATTAGGCAAGTGAGAGAAACCATGATCATTCTAAGCCACCTGCTGATGAAAGATGGTTAAGGAAGTTGAAAAAAAAAATTACCCACTGAAGATTAAGCAGAGAGTGTCTGCTAAGGTCTAAAGGTAGAGAAGAGCAAAGAACAAAACCACACTGAGTACCAAGCAGTGGCACTATTCCCTGGGGTGTGCAGATGGCCTGAAAAGGACCCTTGAGTTGCAAGTAAGGGGCCTGCTGATGTCTGAGAATAGGGAAGAAGATCTGTAATTTAAATCACTTAAGGGAAGTTTCTGCTCCCAAAGCTTTGCTCTGCAAAGCCCAGACCCAACTCAGCTCCAGACCAAATTGACTTTATCACACATGCTGATGGCCTGACAGAAAGATAGCCATGACCTTTTCTGGGGATCATATTATTATTATAAATAATATATTAGTATTGCGGCACCCGGGTGGCTCACTCAGTTAAGCGTCTGACTCTTGGTTTCAGCTCAGGTCATGATCTTATAGGTCCTGATATTGAGTGTTGGGCTCCATGCTCAGCAGGGATTGGCTTGAAGATTCTATCCCTCTGCCACTCCCTGTTCTCATGCGTGCTCTCTCTCTCTTATTTGTATTAGTATTATTTACTTTAGTGTTCATTGTTCCTTTACTATGAAACCTTACATTCAAACCAAATATTAGAAAATTTATTTAAAAATAATGAAAATGTGACACAGTATCAAGAGAGGAAAGAGTCAGTGGAAACCAATTCAAAAATGGAACAGAGTTTGATTATCAGGCAGAGATATTTTTTAAAAAAGTATAATTAATGATACATTGTGAAAGGGGAACAACAAATATGTACAGATAAATAAGTCTATAAGTAAGCTAGAACAAAATAAGCCAATTATAATGCTCATAATATAATCATATTATCAGAGATGAGGAATATCTTGGTGAGCTTATCAGTGAACTGAACAAAAAGTGAAGAGAGAATCAGTATAAACAATCAATAGAAATTATTCCAACTGAAACAGAAACAGAAAATGGGTAGAAAAATAAATGTAAAAGAATATCCAAAGTATTGAGGCAAAGTGAAATATTTTAATACATATGTAATTGGAGTACCTAAGGAGAAGAGAAAGAAAATGGGACAGAAAAAAATATTGATGAGATAATGTCCAAAAATTTCCTCAAATTAAAAGTATAAACCCATTGATCCCAGTGGTTTAGAAAACCACAAGAATAATAATTATGACACACACACACACACACACACACACATACACACACACACATATCTAAGTACATCCTTATCAAACTGCTGAAAACCAATATAAGGGAAAAAAATATTAAAGCAACCAGTATAAAGAGATGAATTACATACAGAAAGGCAGTAAGAATGGTGTCTGAGTTCTCACCAAAAATAATGGAGATCAGAAGGCAATGGGAAACATGTTTAAGGTACTAGAAGATAAATTAAGATCTATCAGTCTAGAATTCTAAAACCACCGAAAATATCCTTCAGAAGAAGACCTAAATAAAAATACTACAGATAGACAAATGATGAAAGAATTAATTTCCAGCTATAAGAAATACTAATAGTTCTTTATACTAAAGGTAAATGTTACTGGATAATGTTGCCAAATAAAATGAAGATTTTCAGAAAAAATACCTCTCTCTCACACACACAGTTCTTATAATTACTCCAAATATATTCATTACATATAATTAAATTGCCTTAATGGCTATGTTGATTGCTTGATATAAAAATTAATAGCTGTGTATTTATTCATGAGTTAGCATCTCTATTTCCCAGCTCTGTTCATTGAGAAGGTTTAAAAGCAGCAAAACCTCACTAACAATGAATCCACCTTACGCTCAAATCGTTGTTTTAATTAACAGTCTCCAATGAAAGGAATCAGGGCTACTTGAAGAAATAGCAAATTCTAGGCCTGGAACATAGGAAATAGAAGATAAACCTGGAGCATCTTATAGAACATAGGGAATTTTGTAAAAGAGGAAAAATGGATGGAGTACATCAAAAAGACAAGGGCAGTCAATGTGGAAACCCCCCAATGGTGAAAGTCAGAGTAATTTGAACAAAATAAAGAATTATAATATTGGATTACAACCCTAAGAATGACACATTTGCACACTCATAATTGTTTAAAATACTGCCTCTATATGCCTGGAGAAAATCTGACAGTGTTCTAATTTTTTTCTTTAGCCATCAAACATAATTGAAAACATTCAAGAGGAGAAAGGATAGCTATTGTATATTTACCATATTTTTAATCTTTTTGACCCATCAGTTATATATAGATATATTATTTAGTTTCTACCTATTTGTGAATTTTCCAAATTCCCCTATTATTGTTTTCTTTAAAAAATTTCCAGCTTTATTGAGATATAATTGACATATAACATTGTGTAAATTTAAGATATGCTGTCTGTTGATTTGATACATTTATTGCAAAATAATTACCACCATAGCATTAGCTAATACCTCCATGTCACAAAATTCCGGTGTCTTTTTATGGTGAGAACATTTACAATCTCCTCTCTTACAAACTTTCAAGTATTTATATACTTGAAATGAAATGAAATGTACTAAATGAAAGCTGGGTTCTTGTTGCCATTTTTTCCACCATCCCTCCATTATTTATTTCTACTATAATTCTATTATTTGCAGAATACACTTTATTTTATTTCATTTCTTCTAAATATATTGACACTTATCTTGCAATCTTGCATGTGATTTATCTTGGAGTGTATTCCATATGTGCATGAGAAGAATGTGAATTTGCGATGGTGTATGGAATGTTCTACAGATATATGGTGGATCTAGTTGGCTTATAGTGTTTTCAAGTTTTCTGTACCTTGTTGAAGTGCCTGGTAGTACTATTTATTATGGAATATAGGATATTTAAATCTCCAAATCTTATTGTTGAATTGTCTATTTATCTTTTCAATTCTCTCAGTTTTGCTTCATGAGTTTTGGGGCACTATTATTAGGTGAGTATAAGTTTATGGTTGTTTTTCATCCTGATGGACTGACACTCCTATTATTATAAAATATGTCTATTCAAGTAATCTTTTATATCTATCTTGTTTAATATTAGTACAGCCATTTCAATTCTTATGGTTTCTCTGTGCACGGTTCAATACTTTTACTTTAATCTATTTGTAACTTTGAATCTAAAGTGTGTCTCTGGTAGACAGTATGTAGCTGTCCTCTTGACTCTGCTGCCTGAAATAGTTTCTGCAACCTAGAGCTAGAGGTGTGATGAAAGATGCAGGTGGCCTAGCTCTCCTAGAGCAAACATGTAACTTTGACTGGGAGCTAGTGGCATGGGGGAAGTTCTGTGTTCTTAGCTGCATCCTCCTGGAGGATGTCACACTAAACTGGGGGTGGGAGCCTAAGGAAAGAGCATGTGTGGCTCTCACTGCTGTTGCTGAGATTAGTCAATTTTTTTCAATGTTTCTCTATTTGCTATACGCTCTTAGGACAATTTCCAGAGACTTCAATTTTATATATGTGTATTTTTTATCAATTAAATGTTCATTTTACTGGGGAGAGGGTCTGTTGAGCACTTCGCACTGCCATTATGAAAATCTCTGCTGTTTTCACAGTAATGTTGGTCTGCTGCAATCTGCCCCATCGTATCCAAGAGCAGAGTCATTGCTTATCTTTTCAGTTTCTTGCCTATCACACTTTGCTTCCTTTATTATACTCTTGACCAGCAAAGATGAGAAAATGACAAAAGCATAAGGAAAAAGTTAAGACAACATATCAGGCTCACCTCTCAGAGGCTCCATTTCCTTTGTCATCTTGACCGCTGAAGTCTAGGGCAACTTCATATCCCTGATCTCCAATGTTTGGCCCGCTACATGAGACTGTTGTAGTTCTGATCTTCTTTTTCCTGACCTCCAAACTGAATACCAATTAAGAACCAGCGAGTTTCTCAAGGAAAAAGCAGCAGAGAATATCGGGCTCACCTCACTGCATTTACTTTGTGCTACATTGACCCTTAAATGTCAGCTGTCTTGGATGCTTTCTAAGGCATTTGAATGTCAGCATGTTTGTATTTCACTGAGATTCACAGTTATTCTCATTGTGGTGTTTGTATGCTAGTCAGTCATAGCCTGGGTTCACTTAACTGTCTAAAAATTCTCAAGTTAAAAAGTGTACCTTGAAGCATGTCTAGGGAGAAGTATAAATAGTGGTGTCGACTCTGTTAATGTACCTATTATCCTTGGACCAGAGATTTTTTTTCTTTGAATATGTAATTTTATAATTAAATTGATGCTTGATGTTTTGTGGGAAGTTGTTTCAATGGTCACTTTCTGTTTCTGGTAATATTTTCAGATGTGTGGCTATGGGTGTTAATGATTATTTTAAGTGTTTGGAGAATATCAGAATTTGGGAAAGAGATGTACATAGCAGGAAACAGATATTGTGTCCTTTAGTTTTATTTTATATTTGAAAAAATATGTGACTCGTGTGTGGATATGATCATAGCTCTTCATACTGACCTCACTTCAGCTGAACTATATGCATCGTTGTCAATCAATTGAATTGCCATTTAAGTCTTCAGTGAAATTGGGCTATTTTAGCATTATTGTAGAAAGCTATTATATAAAAAGTCAGGAAAAACAGAACAAAGAAGCATAATTTGATAGAAAGAGGCAAACATTCATTTTTAGAAGAATGACTAGACTACCTCCTCCCCTTCTTTTTGAAAAGCAACCAGGAACAGCTTTATAGTGACTAAGGAAAACACTCAGAGAGGTAGATGGAACTGGGTTATGTTTTGTGACTGAGGTACATGCACAGAGGTTGCCTATTACGTGTTAAAAAGGCAAATGAAGCAAGATGAATTAGAAAGTCCATGATATAAATTTTCAAAAATTCATAACAATGAGAGATAGGTAGTAATGATTCATTAGTTGGGCAGAGTTCTTTGCATTGTATCATACTTTAATTGAAGGATTTTTCTAAGTAGTATAAAAAATAATGGTGCATCTTAAAAATTGACAACACCCTAAAATATGTGAAATGTGGTATTTATCTATATTTTCTTTCTTTGTTTTTTTTTTAAAGATTTTAATTTTTTATTTGAGAGAGAGAGAGAGCACATGAGAGGGGGAGAGAGTCAGAGGGAGAAGCAGACTGCCCGCTGAGCAGGGAGCCTGATGCGGGACTCGATCCTGGGACTCCAGGATCCTGACCTGAGCCAAAGGCAGTCGCTTAACCAACTGAGCCACCCAGGCACCCCTATATTTTCTTTCTTTGTGACCTTGATTCACAATGCATTGTATATACCACATCCCAAATATTTCTGTGCATGTTTAAATTATGAGGTTTCTTGTTTATGTATTCAAACAATGACTTTACACTTACTGTTTTGAATAATTTACATTACAATTATGTCTTATTTGAAAAGTTTAAGTGGTTAAATTCTTAAGTGGTTAAACTTTTACATATGAAATTTTACATAAAATTCACATTCTCTATTTTATAAATGTTTGATAGTTTGAGTTCTAATAGGGTTTAGATTCCTTCAATAATAGATCATCTTTGGGGTTTTCAGAAAAAGTATTCTGATTATTTATTGACAACAAAACATTACTTTTGGCTATTTTCACAGCAGAGACATTTCACTAGAATTTTCTTTATGTTTCAGTTGATAAAACGTTGAAAAGGAAACTATTGATAACTGGCGTCTTCTGGTTGAAGAGTCAACATATCAGAAAACAATGAGTTTTCCCATTGCTTTTAAATAAAATATTTGTCTATGATAGTTCTTCATACCTTATTTGAAGAACTTCAGCAAATGTGATGGAATTTTTCTTGGGTTATGGTTTGAAAAGCATGACTCTATGAGATGTAGGTATGAATCTGCTCTGGGAATAAAGAGTGATAGGTTCTAGCTTCAGGTTAACTACTCATCAGTGAGGCAGTTGTAGACAAAAGCAGCCTCTTTAGGATTTTGTGTGCTCATCTAAAAACTAAGTTAGCTGATAACTGAGTTCCCAACAAATTCATTATATTCGCTATTCTTTTATTATGATCAGAAATACAATGATGAAATTCTTATTTTACATGTCAAGAAATACATTGATTTTTTTCTAGTAATTATGTTTTGTGGGAAAGGTGCCCCCAAATGGACAAGTGATTGTTTTTACCAATCTGTTTAGAGAGCTATCCATTACTATGTGAATGTGGTAACAGCAATTAATTTTCAGAATAAAGATAGGTTCATTGTAAAATTATATATTTCAATTTTAGAAAATAGAAGAATATTTAAAAACTCAAAGGATAATTTCACCAACATTACACTATGCAGGGGCCCTTGTTATATTTCTCAGCATAAATTTGGATCCAGTGTTTGGTCAGAATTTTCCAAAAAAATCATTTTAATATATTTCATTCCCTTTGACTACCTTAAATGAAACTTTTGTTAAATAGCAAACTGGCAAAAACAGTCTGTGTCCTGTTGTATTCTCATCTCATTACTAGTCAGCATCTGCTCTTGATATGGAATAAAAAAAGCACATTGATCCTGACATGATTTCAGATCAATCATTAGAAGCCATACATTGGACCAAAATGGGCTGTTTTGGAAAAAGGCTAGCTTTCCTGTCATCCCTAATACAAAGTTTGTCTACCCACAATAAATAAATCAAATAATCTGAAGAATTATTTTACTACAAATAGCCAATTGCCTTGCATACTGTATTCTTATTTCACATTTGTAGATATAGTGAAGGCTACAACCCCCACTCCTTCCATTTTCATCTGTGTCTAATATACTTTGAATCCAGAAGACCTAATTTGAATAATTTGTCCTTCTTCCAGACTAAACCAAATCACTGCTTGATAAAACAAGAACATAACTCCTTAATCAATATTGCATACGGTTGAACATGGCACAATGATTTTGAAATGTCTGATTATGTTTCAGTGCCATGACGCTGTTGATTGAAATAAAATGTATGCATTTCTAAATGCTTTGGGAATTAGAAATTTGCCACTCTTTTTTTTCTTCTTCTTTTTTTTAATAATGTGGTAGGTTTAACTTAACGAAATTTATTTGTGTAAATGGCAAATTGAATTCATTCATTACTGTTATCAAGTGTTTTATTCATTTTAATCAAAGCATGTTTCTTAATGGTTTTGATTTCATAGTCCCTGAGATAATATAAAAACTAATAAAAAATAAATGATTAAATGAATGTATCATTTTAAAAAACTAAAATAATATATGGAAATAATCTGTAAACAGCATGACTTCATTCTATTTACTAAAAATAAATCTCTGATTAAGGCCTCAAATTGGGAATAATAACCGATGATGGATAAAAAACTCCAAAAATTCCCTGCCTTTTTTTTTTAAAGATTTTATTCATCCATTTGACAGAGAGAGACACAGCGAGAGAGGGAACACAAGCAGGGGGAGTGGGAGAGGGAGAAGCAGGCCCCCCACCGAGTGGGGAGCCCGATGCGGGGCTCGATCCCAGGACTCTGGGATCATGACCTGAGCCGAAGACACCCAATGGCTGAGCCACCCAGTTGCCTGCCTTTTACAGTGATACCTTCAAATGCAGAATTGAGCTCTTGATGCCTCTTAATATATCTTTGAAGAGAAAGCCTAGTTTGGGCTAATACATCAAATTCCAGTGGAACACTGCTGGGTAAACGGTATAGAAGCTTTCTTCATTATTTTTATTGTGAGAAATAGAAAAGATGTTGATAAATGAAATTTGTATGATACATACTAATGATTACAAGGACAATGACTTTGGAGCTTGGGCACTCTCAACATTTGTCTTCCATCTGTATGCCCAGAGTGGCTGCTTCACTTCCTGTCATCCCTCAACCAAGAGTAAAGGTACCAGGTACCAGAGGAGTAAGAAGCCAATTATTTTAAGGACAAAGCCAATATTAAGCAATAATTGTTGCTAGTCATATTATTTGATGGTCAGAAATTAGCCTCATAATCATTTCTAGTCACCAGGAAAGATAAAAATGGGAAGATTAGTGATTAACCAAAAGAAATCTGTCAGATGCTAAATTTATTTTATTTGGAAGAGGTGAAGGGATACAGGGTAAGGAGCGTATAAGTGTCCACATCAAGAACTGAAGGGCTACCTTAACATTTCCCGTGCATTTTTTAATTGTGAGGAAAATACTAGGCCTTACAATTAAAAAATGCACGGCAAATTCTATCCCTAATTCCAATGGAGAAGTTTGAAGGAATATCTATGCAATAAATAAATACATTATATCTCTAAAGAATTTTGATATTTCAAGTATCCAAATATTGGAGCTATAGTTATTTTTAATATATTTATTTTTAACTTTTAAATTAGAGTTCAAAGTGATTTACAAACCACCGTTACAACATCACAGCATCTGATTTTGCTGTACATTTGCCTTTACCAGTTAGTTTTATACATTCATATGTTTTAAAATGTCAGAGCTCTTTCATTCGAGTTTGAAGAACTCCCTTTTGTATTTCTCATAAGGCAAATCTAGTGGTGAACTACTTTAGCATTGTTTTGGTTGAAATGTCTTTATTACACTTTCATTTCTGAAGGACAGCTTTGCCAGGGATATTATTGTTGGTTGGCAGTTTGGGTTTTTTTTTTTTTTTTTCTCCTAGCAATTTGATACACTATCCTACTTTCTCTGCCCTGCAAGGTTTCTGCTGAATTTTTCACTTCAGCCCTTGTACTCTTTAGTTCTAGAATTTCTGGTTTTGTTTTGTTTGTTTGTGTGTGGGTATGTTTTATGGTTTCTATTTTTTGTTGTTGTTGTTGTTGAACTACTTATTTTGTTCCTGTATTGTTTTTCTATTTTTTTAGTTGTCTATCTTGTAGTTCATTGATTATTTTAAAGAGGATTATTCCTAATTATGTGTCAGTCAGTTCATAGATTTTGTTATTATTGGACAGTTATTGGAGCTTTCTTGGTTTCCCTTGATGGTGTCATGCTTACCTGATTCTTCATGATCCTTGTATCTTGGCATTTGTTATCTGTGCATTAAGTAAGCATTCTCCTCTTCCAGGCTTTACCAGTTCACTCTGGCAAGGAAAACCCTTCAGTGGTCCTCCCAGCCTGGGGTTCTGGGCTGGCCAGCTGGTAGTATCTGAAGGCAGGTGGTACCTACAAATGGGAGGCATCTCTATAAGGCTGCTGCCCTTACTGTGAGAACTGAGATTAGGGGGGGGTCTCATGCCAGGCTCCCTAGTCATGTGGGACTGCTGGCTGGGCACAGTGCCAGGCAGGGCCACTGAGTTCCATAACCACGCCTGGTAGAGTTGGCCCCCAGGCTGTGCTGTGTGATTGGGTGGGGCTGTAGGCTATGCCTGCAACTGAGTAGGGCTACAGGCTGGGCTCCAGTCTTAGGCAAGGCTGCTGGCTGGGATTCCTGTTTAGGTGGACCTGTCAGCTATTCTAATAGTCAAATGGGACTGCAGTCCGTGCTCTGTGGTCAGGCAAGCTTGCTGTCCATGCTTGCCTGTGAAATGGCACTATAAGCTAAGCCCCACATTTGGGTTGAGTACTAAAATGATTTACAGGGGCACCTGTGTGGCTCAGTCAGTTAAGCGTCTGCCTTTGGCTCAGGTCATGCATGATTTTGGGGTCCTGGGATCCAGCCATCAATAGGCTCCCTGCTAAGTGGGGAGACTGCTTCTCCTTCTCCCCCTCTGCTCCTGCTCTCTCTCTCTCTCTCACTTACTCTCAAATAAATAAAAATAAAACCTTAAAAAAATTAAATAAAATCATTTACATTTTGTTCTTCATGAAAATAATCTTGTAAATTAAAGTTTTCAAAAATTTCAAGTGATCATGATCACATTATTATACAGGAATATCACAAGTGAAAAACTTGATATGGAGAAATGCTCAGGGATACTATTTCAGATTATAATTAAGGTTTTTGAAAATAATTATTGGAAGTGTATACAAATTCAATATTTAATAATGTGTAATATTATCTCTTATCCTAACTATATAGGTCATATTTTAAATGACTAGTCAAGTTTACATAACAATATATGTCCCTTACAGTTTGTCCTCTGTGCTCTGTAAATATATTTTTTTCTTTTTTTTTTATTAACATAACATATTATTTGTTTCAGGTGTACAGGTCTGTGATTCATCAGTCTTACACAATTCAAAGCACTCACCATAGCACATACCCTCCCCAATGTACATCACCCAGCCACCCCATCCCTCCCATCCCCCACCACTCCAGCAACCCTCAGTTTGTTTCCTGAGATTAAGAGTCTCTTATGGCTTGTCTCCCACTCCGGTTTCATCTTGTTTCATTTTTCCCTCCCTTCCCCTATGATCCTCTATCTTGTTTCTCAAATTTCTTATATCAGTGAGATCATATGATACTTGTCTTTCTCTGACTGACTTATTTCACTTAGCATAATACCCTCTAGTTTCATCCACATCATTGCAAATGGCAAGATTTCAGGGTTTTTTGATGGCTGAATAATATTCCATTGTATATATATATACCACATCTTCTTTATCCATTCATCTGACGATGGACATCTTGGCTCTTTCCATAGTTTGGTTATATTGGACATTGCTGCTATAAATATTGGGGTGCACATGACCTTTTGGATCACTACTTTGTTATCTTTGGGGTAAATATCCAGTTGTGCGATTGCTGGGTCGTAGGGTAGCTCTATTTTCAACTTCTTGGGGAACCTCCATACTGTTTTCCAGAGTGGCTGCACCAGCTTGCATTCCCACCATCAGTGTAGGAGGGTTCCCCTTTCTCTGCATCCTCACCAACATCTGTCATTTCCTGACTTGTTAATTTTAGCCATTCTGACTGGTGTGAGGTGGTACCTCATTGAGGTTTTGATTTGGATTTCCCTGATGCTGAGTGATGTTCAACACTTTTTCATGTGTCTGTTGGCCATTTGGATGTGTTCTTTGCAGAAATGTCTGTTCATGTCTTCTGCCCATTTCTTGATTGGATTATTTGTTCTTGGGTGTTGACTTTGATAAGTTCTTTACAGATTTTGGATACTAGCCCTTTATTTGATATGTCATTTACTAATATCTCCTCCCATCCTGTAAGTTGTCTTTTGGTTTTGTTGACTGTTTCCTTTGCTGTGCAAAAGCTTTTTATCTTAATGAAGTCCCAATAGTTCATTTTTGCCCTTACTTCCCTTGCCTTTGGCCACGTGTCTAGGAAGAAGTTGCTGCGGCTGAGGTCGAAGAGGTTGCTGCCTGTGTTCTACTCAAGAATTTTGATGAATTCCTGTCTCACATTGAAGTCTTTCATCCATTTTGAATCTATTTTTGTGTATGGTGTAAGAGAATGATCCAGTTTCTTTCTTCTGCACGTGGCTGTCCAATTTTCCCAACACCATCTGTTGAAGAGTCTGCCTTTTTTCTATTGGACATTCTTTCCTGTTTTGTCAAAGATTAGTTGACCATAGAGTTGAGGGTCCATTTCCGGGCTCTCTTTTCTGTTCCATTGATCTATGTGTCTGTTTTTTGCCAGTGCCATACTGTCTTGATGATGACAGCTTTGTAATAGAGCTTGAAGTCCGTAATTGTGATGCGACCAGCTTTATTCTTTTTCAACATTCCTCTGGCTATTCGGGGTCTTTTCTGGTTCCATACAAATTTTAGGATTATTTGTTCCATTTCTTTGAAAAAACTGGATGGTATTTTGATAGGGATTGCAGTAAATGTGTAGATTAATCTAGTTAGCATAGACATTTTCACAATATTTGTTCTCCCAATCCATGAACATGGAACGTTTTTCCATTTCTTTGTGTCTTCCTCAATTTCTTTCATGAGTATTTTATAGTTTTCTGAGTACAGATTCTTTGCCTCTTTGGTTAAATTTATTCCTAGGAATCTTATGGTTTTGGGTGCAATTGTAAATGGGATCGACTCCTTAATTTCTCTTTATTCTGTCTTGGTGGTGGTGTATAGAAATGCCACTGATTTCTGTGCATTGATTTTATATCCTGCCACATTACTGAATTCCTGTATGAGTTCTACCAGTTTTGGGGTAGAGTCTTTTGGGTTTTCCACATAATGTATCATATCATCTGCAAAGGGTGAGAGTTTGACGTCTTCTTTGCCAGTTCAGATGCCTTTTATTTCTTGTTGTTGTCTGATTGCTGTGGCTAGGACTTCTAGTGCTATGTTGAATAGCAGTCCCTGCCATGTTCCTAACCTTAGGGGAAAAGCTCTCAGTTTTTCCCCATTGAGTATGATATTTTCTGTGGGTTTTTCATAGATGGCTTTTATGCTATTGAGGTGTGTACCCTCTATCCTTACACAGTGATGAGTTTTAATCAAGAAAGAATGCTGTACTTTGTTAAATGCTTTCTCTGCATCTATTGAGAGGATCAATGGTTCTTGTTCTTTCTTTTATTAATGTATTGTGTCACATTGATTGATTTGCGGATGTTGAACCAAACTTGCAGCCCAAGGATAAATCCCAATTGTTCATGGTGAATAATCCTTTTAATGTACTGTTGGATCCTACTGGCTAGTATTTTGGTGAGAATTTTTTAATCCATGCTCATCAGGGATATGGGTCTGTAATTCTCCTTTTGGATGGGGTCTTTGTTGGTTTGGGGATCAAGGTAATGGTGGCCTCATAAAATGAGTTTGGAAGTTTTCCTTCCATTTCTATTTTTTGGAACAGTTTCAGAAGAATAGGTATTAAATATTCTTTAAAAGTTGGTAGAATTCCCCTAGGAAGCCATCTGGCCCTGGGCTCTTGTTTGTTGGGAGATTTTTGATTACTGCTCCAATTTCCTTACTGGTTATGTACTTCTACCTCTATTTCTTCCTGGTTCAGTTTTGGTAGTTGATATGTCTCTAAGAAAGCATCCATTTCTTCCAGATCATCTAATTTGCTGGCATATAGTTGCTCATAATATGTTCTTATATTTGTTTTTTATTTCTTTGGTATTGGTAGTGATCTCTCCTCTTTCATTCATGATTTTATTTATTTGGGTCATTTCTCTTTTCTTTTTGATAAATCTGGCCAGGGGTTTATCAATCTTGCTAATTCTTTCAAAGAACCAGCTCCTAGTTTCATTGATCTGTTCTACTGTTCTTTTGGTTTCTATTTCATTGATTTCTGCTCTAATCTTTATTATTTCTCTTCTCCTGTTGGGTTTAGGCTTCATTTGCTGTTCTTTCTACAGCTCCTTTAGATTTATGGTTAGGTTGTGTATTTGAGACCTTTCTTGTTTCTTGAGAAAGGCTTGTATTGCTATATACTTTCCTCTTAGGACTGCCTTTGCTGCATCCCAAAGATTTTGAACAGTTGTGTTCTCATTTTCATTGGTTTCCATCATTTTTTTTAATTCTTCTTTAGTTTCCTGGTTGACCCATTCATTCTTTAGTAGGATGCTCTTTAGCCTCCATGTATATGAGTTCTTTCCAACTTTCCTCTTGTGATAAAGTTCTAGTTTCAAAGCATTGTGGTCTGAAAATATGCAGGGAATCATTCCAATCTTTTGGTACCAGTTTAGACCTGATTTGTGCCCTGGGATGTGATCTGTTCTGGAGAACGTTCCATGGGCACTAAGAATGTGTATTCCATTGCTTTGGGATGGAATGTTCTGAATATGTCTGTGAAGTCCATTTGGTCCAGTGTATCATTTAAAGTCTTCATTTCCTTGTTGATCTTTTGCTTAGATGATCTGTCCATTATCAGTACATTGTGTATAATCAAATTTTATTTTATTTTTTGAAGATTTCATTTATATTTATTTATTTGTTTATTTATTTATCAACCAGAGAGAGAGAGAGAGAGAGAGCACAAGCAGGGGAAATGGCAGGCATTGGTACAAGCAGGCTCCCCAATGAGCAAGGAGCCTGATGTGGGATCATGACCCCAGCCAAAGGTGGCTGCTTAACTGACTGAGCCATGCAAGCATCCCACATATAGTCAAATTTTAAAATATATGTTTGTTCTTCATAGACTCTGACAAGAAAAAGGAAAAGGAACTCATAGACTGGGAAGAAATATTTATAAAACATGTATCTGAAAAAGGCTTGGTATCTAGAATATCTAAAGAACTCTTAGAACTTAATGATGAGGGGTGCCTGGGTGGCTCAGTCGGTTAAGCATCTGCCTTCGGCTCAGATCATGATCCCGGGGTCCTGGGATCAAGCCCCGCATCAGACACCCTGCTTAGCAGGGAGCCTGCTTCTTCTTCTCCCTCTGCTATTCCCCCCACTTGTGCTCTCTGGCTTTCTCTATCTCTCTGTCAAATAAATAAATAAAATCTTAAAAAAAGAATAAAAAGGACTTAACAATGAGGTAAAACAACCCTATATAAAAACAGATGAAAGATTTGAACAGACATTTCATCAAAGAAGATATATGCATGACAAATAAACAAATGGAAAAATCCTCAGTGTCATTAGAGAAATGAAAATTATGATTTCAGTCTGATAGCACAAAACACCTACTAGATGGCTAAAATTAAGAAGACTGCCCATATATTTTGAATATATTTTTTATATTTAATGTGATCCTTAGAGTATCACTAAAGAGGTACAGGTTTTCTGGGATGATATAATGGTTTTCTTTGTTTTTGTTTTTCTTGTTTTAAAAAATTTATTTATTTATTTGAGAGAAAGAGAGCATGAGTGTACATGCTTGTGTGAACAGGGGGGAGAGACAGAGGGAGAAGAAGGGGGAGTCCCAAGCAGATTCCACACTAAACTTGGAGCCCAATGGGGTTCAATCTCACGACCCTGAGATGATGACCTGAGCTGAAACCAAGAGTAGTCCCTTAACTGACTGAGCCACTCAGGTGCCCCTGCTTTTCTTTGTTTTTATGTTCAGAAAAGAAGGAACCAAGGTTAATACGGAAATGATTGGTAAGTGAAAGTTTCATCTCTTAAGAATAAGTGAGTTTACTTACTTTTTTTCTAGAGATGTTTATGGATAAAGACTTTATTCACAGAAAGAAACTTCAATAGTAATGAAATTTATGACTTCTTAATGCTACCATTCATCTACTATATGATCATAAGAATGGCATGATCGATCAGTTCATTTATACCTTTAATTTATTTGTGGAAAAATTAAGAAGTCATTACAATAAAAATATCCACAGTCCAGGAAAGGAGCAAATTAACCTTATTTTCATTCCTGCCTCTATGTATACACATTGGATTCATATAATTTCGAAGTTTCAAAACCAAAGCTTTTCAGTAGTACGTTACCTGCCAGGATTGATTTGGAAAATTAGTAGGCAAGAAAAAAAAAAATCAGGTGCAAGAAATACCAATACAAGCTGTTAAATAAAATCAACTATTGTATCCGTGGCAGTGATGCAGCATGTTTAGATCTTACTAGCAGCTATATAATACACAGTAGCCCAAATTATATGCACTCCCTTCTTCCACATTTTTGCCAAAGAATTCTGCTTCTATAAAGAAAATATGATTAGAATTAAAAATATCTCGTACAGAGTAGAATCTTCATAATTGATGGAAACAGATATCAGTGATTCAGAACATTATCACTATATATTTAGGTCACAAGTGCTTTATATTTTTTTTTAAGAAAAAGAAAGCCAATAATGTTCCTTTTTTTGTTTAGATGCTAGCATCAGAAATCCATTTATTATTGAGTTTTTGTCTCCTGATCTTTAGGGATTAAACTTCAGGGATGCTGAGAACAATCACTGTAGAGATGTGTAACATCTCTTACTGGTTGGCTGAGCACAAAAGCCTTAGGAATAACCCTAGGGGGGAATTCACTCTCTCACTGTGTACTTAAAAATCATTTATGCTCCCAGGATTCAGCACTCAAGCAGGCCATGCTAACAGAGCAATGCAATTAACCTTTCCTATAAACTAAATTTTGTGCAAATGTTCTACGTAGTACTTGCTTAGGATAATTTTCCACCCTTTGCAGAATGTGTTAGAAAAATAATTTTCTACCAATGGCTAAGCAGTTTGAAGATTAATTACAGATTTACTTCTTATTTTTGAACAAGTTATCTATTTTCAGGGGAAAGAAAATAGCAACGTGTGTGTGTTACTGTTTCTCTCCTTTATCACATTTCAAAAAGCACACATGTCCTCTCAAGAAAATAAGATATAAATACCCATTTATGCTTTAGAATAAACTTATATTAATTATATTTTTATTAATGTTATTTTTCAAATAAATTGTCTTTAATAATTCAGTACATATTTACAGAGCACCTTCATTTTTTATTATATTATTGTGGTAAGAACACAACATGAGATTTACCCTCTAAACCAAAGTTTAAGTGTTCCATAAAGTATTGAGAATTATAAACATAGTGTTGTACAGCTGATCTCTCAAACTTATTTATCTTGCATAAATGAAACTTCATATTCTCTGCTGATTAGTAACTCCCCACTTCCCCTTCTCCCTGCCCCTAACAACCATCATTCTACTCTCTGCTTCTGTGAGTTTAACTATTTTCCATAGAAGTGGAATCATACTATATTTATCCTCCTGTGACTGGCTTATTTTACTTAGAATGTCTTCAAATTTCATCCATGTTGCAGTATATTGCAGGATTTTCTTCTTTTTAAAGGCTGAATAATATTTCATTGTGTGTATATACTACAACACATTGTCTCTATCCATTCATCCATCAATGGACATTTAAGTTGTTTCAACATCTTGGTTATTGTGAATAGTGCTGCAGTTAACATGAGAGTGCTAATATATCCTCAAGATCCTGATTTCTGTTCTTCTGGAGAAATACCCAGAAATGGAATTACTGGATCATTGGTAGTTTATTTTTCATCTTTAATTTTTTGTTTTGAGAAACCTCCTTACTGTTTTCCATGACTGCTATACCATTTTGCATTCCTACCAACAGTGTGCAAGGGTTCAAATTCCCCCACATTCTCACCAATACTTAGCTTTTGCGGGTTATTTATATATATATATATATATATATATATATATAATAGTCATTCTAACAGGTATGAGATGATTATTTCACCATGGTTTTGATTTGCATTTCTCTGATAATGGTGACATTAAGCATTGTGTATTACAAAGCACCAGTATGTTACTGGCCTAAAGACAAGCATATAAACAGTTGAAGTGGTTGCCTCTAAGGAGTAGAATTGAGTGTGGTTAGAGGGGGCAAGGGAACTTCACTGTTGTTACTGTTATACACTCTATGGTACTTTGACTTTCTTTCAACTTTTTGTTTATTCTGGTTTTTATTTCAATGTATCTAAATACTGTACAATTTTTTTATTTGTATATGTTATACATTATCTATTGATTTTTTTCTTGTTGTTTGCTTTCCTCCTCTTTCCCCCAGCACATCCCCTGCAGAGTGCTATTATATACTCTCAAAATTTTATATTTTATATTTTATGTATGTATAAGATATATTGTAGCATATACTTATATGCAATAGGAACATGATATCCAAAGAAGTAGACATTATTATTGTTGGTTAGCTATTACTCCACACTCTACCTTTAACCAAAAAATATGCTTTTTTCAATAATTGATGTAATAGTGCATAAAAATAAGATTCTGCTAAAACATATTAATAAACTAGGTTTATTATCCTAGATAGGCTAAAATGATGAAGCTAGGTAATACTAAGCCTTCAATGATAATACTAACCCTTCAATATCATCACATTTTACTCTTCTAAATGAAGTAGCAGTAATAAAAATTAACATAAATAGATAGAAAGAGAGGTATTACATAGCTTGTTTTAGTTGATCAAAAGGGCTTTTGTGAAGTAGATCTAAATCAAAACATCTTTTCAGTATAGCACTGTGAAAATAAACCCAGTGAATTTCATCGTCATTAATCCAAATGGAAAAAGCATATGAAGGTAAAGAAAAATATAAATTTCATCATAACAGTACTTTTTGTATAAAATTTTTCTTATACATCAATAATTAAACAAAAACTGCTTGGGGAGTTCAGAATACTTATTGACATTGCATCTGGAAGTACTAAATTTTATCTTTGGCTAATAATGGCATTGTAAATCATGAGATGCTGTGGAACACTAATCGTTGCTAATTGTGCAAGGAAAAAATTAATGTGAACCTTCAAAGGACGGAATTATTTTTATTGCTGTGGAAAATATACACTGTGGAATAAGGAATTATTTATTAATTAATATATGCACTAATTAACATAGCAGAAGCTAGCTCATTTCTATTATTAGTGATACTTCTCTAGCCATGTTAGAATCAGGCAATCTCAAAAATATTAAAAATATGGAATCAGAAATCTATGCTGTACAAATACAGTATTCTGACTTTCACATGAAAATTTGCTGTTTATATATTTAGTGAAACATGCATTCCCAGAACTGAAAGATAATGCAGGGATATTTTCAAATTAATATTTATTTCATCAGTGCTATTAAAAATACATTTGTTCCATTTCACCTCGTTCATTATTTATATAGTTCTTTCTAGTACTACATTTTATCCACTTTCTAAAACTGAATGCATCCATTTCTAAGACAAGGAGTTGATAGCAGCAATGTGGCCTACATTGATGATTTGTTTAAAATAATGTAGTGCATGCATTTAGGAGTTAGATACCTCATTCGACACAGGCAAGTTCATTTTCTGTCTGGTTAAAGTATATATCCAGGTTGATCCTGAAGGAAATCAGAAATAGATATGCCATGACTAATCTCTTCTATATTGTCTTCAAGTTTCACCTTACAATTCTGTTTTTATAATAATATGGAGAAAAAATTTTATTTTTCTTAAATTTGCTGTCTTTTTACTCTTTTGCTTGCTTTGTCTTGTCATTTATTCTTTCCTTTACCTTCCTAAATCCCTTTTCTGTCTTCCTTGGTGTTTTCTAATCAACAGTTTGGGTTTTTTTTTTATTTTTATGGCATATTCCTGTAACACTGCTTGCCTCCTGTAGCTACATAGTATTGTTTTATACTGATGTATAATATATCAAGTAATTACAATTTTACATGGTATCATATATAAGGAAATATTTACTATTATCTGGAAATAAGTAAATTCTGAAAATTAAAACCAAATACTAGCCTACCTAACATAAACACATCAAGAAATATGGATCGTGTTTCTCTAGTAACTTGGAAGAGACTCATAATAAAGTCAATAAAAAAGCATCTCAGGGAGGGAAAACAAATATATTTCACATTAAAAGACCATTCTATTCTTACTAAAACAAGTAAAGTTGCAGCTTAGAGAAAATTATTAGCTTTTAGCTAAAATTTATATTGATAAGGAATAAAATTATTAATACATAACTGACTAAGTAAATGAAAAGTCTTTTTTTTTTTCTGGATCTTCACGTTCTATAAATACACCTGTATTTTACATTATGAATGAGCTTTCAACTATTTGATCTTCACAGGCAAAATAAGTTTCAGCAATAAAGTAATTATTAGAATAATTCATTTGAGCAACTTTGCTTTGCCTGTCTAGGTCATAAGTAAGCTTTTATTCTAATTAGCTGGATAATTTTCTTAATTCTAAAATTACTTAGTATATGTGCTACTGTCAAAACAGTGTGAACTCAATGCTGTAGGAACAAAGATTGGAAGAGTTTTCAGGTGGGATGGGTTATAAGCCATTTGTGTTTGCTATTCTACCTTACACAAAGGAAAAGCAAACTTTCTCCAATCTTCATGGCAGGAAATAGTTTTTCAAGTGGGAGCAAGGCACCAGATTGCAGCAACATACCAAGAGTGGTTCTTGAGGGCCAAATTGTAGGGAATAATTTTCTGAATTGGTTCCGGGATTTCTGGAATTGGCAATCTAATCTGATTAGATTTTAAAAAGCTAATGATTTTATTTCTAGCAGTAAAGAGAGACTGATAATCCTTGACGTGAACTGTTAAAAGAGATACACAAAATATCCACATTGAATACTCCTAATCAATCACTTAAAAGGAGCAAGGAGATAAATGACTCTCTATATGATAATTTTCCACATTACTAAAAATTAAGGGATAGGAGTACCTTGGTGGCTCAGGCAGTTAAGCGTCTGCCTTTGACTGGGGTCATGGGGGTAGGGGTCCTGGATAGGGCTCCCTGCTCAGTGGGGAATCTGCTTCTCCCTCTCCCTCTGTCCGTCCCTCCCTCATTCATGTTCTCTCTCTCTCTCAAATAAATAAATAAAATCTTTAAAAAAAATAGAAAAGAAAACTAAGGAATATAATGACATTGGTTGGTTGCTCCGAATGCTGCTGGACAAAGTGGTGAAAGAAAAAGATGGAACTCAGAAATTTAATCCCCCACTAGAAGCTCCATAAATGACCTGAGAATGTCTAGGTATGCCCAGAAGGAGAGCTTTGTTTCCTGTAGGGGCAGGGTTGAAATTGCTAAAAACCAAAGTCAAAGTTATCCTACAGTTAGTTGAATGACAAAGCAAATTGAATCCCCAGACTTGCAGAGTACCTACTGCTAAATTGTGGGCACTGATTGGGAAAGAATCATTTGTTGTAAGCTGGGATGAGAAGGTACGGATGACCCCCAATAAACGAGCTCCTAAATTCTGATGAAACTTCTTTGCCTGTGGAAGAGGATTTCCTACCCCCAGAAAAATTGGGCTCCTCACACAGAATAGTATCAGCTTCTCCAACCACAGTTTTATTTCCACCCACAATAGTGTAGGCCTTGCCACCTCTATTGGAGGGGATTAGGCCTGCATAACCTGAGGAAATGGTAATGGCCTCCCCAGTTTTCATGAAAGACAATGCTGATTCTCCACAGGAACCACCCCTCTTGTCTCTCTTTGCTCCAAACTTATAAATTGTCTCAAGCCCTAGCAGGCCCTTAACTAATGAAGTACAAAAGTGTAGCTCAGGAGGAAGTATACTACACTTCAAAGAACTACTTGAGTTTTCTAATTAATATGAACATAAGTCTGGGGAACATGTGTGGGGACACTAAGGGTATGAGATAATAGTGAAAGGTACATAAAGTTGGATCAGGTAAAATTTATTGCTATGGCCCCACTAAACAGAGATTCTTCATTTAGTGTTGTAGCTCAGGGAGTTAGGAAGGGCTCTAACAGTTTGGTTGGTTAGTTGATTGGCTGACACGTGGACCAAAAAATGGCTCACCATGAGAAAACTGAAACTGCCCAACCTTCCTTGATTAATGGAGAGAAAGGGATTCAAGGCTTAAGGATGTAGGAGTATTAGAGTGGCTTTGTCATTTAAATCCTATTCATCCACACTGGGAGGACCCAGAAGACACACTTTTCAGCAATATTTTGAGAAATAAATTCATAAGAGGAGCCTCAGCGTCCTTAAAGAGCTCTATAATTGCTCTTTGGTGGCTAGACGTTAGAGTGGGACTTGCAGTCACTCAACTGGAAAACCTAAATGCAATGGGAGTCATTGGATCTTGGGGTGGCAGATAACAAATGGTGGCACTCAACCACCAAAGGCACAAGATAGTTGTATCATATTAGATGGAATTATGAGCTTGCTATTGTCTTTATTTGAAGATTAATTTGGTTTAAAAAAATGCATACGGATGCTAAACTGACATAAGTAGAACTTTTGATAGTTAATTTTATGTCACCTTAACTAGGCTAAGTGATGTCCAGATAGCTGGTAAATATTATTTCTGGGTGTCCATGAGGGTATCTCTGGAAGAGATTAGCATTTCAGTCAGTAGACTGAGGAAAGAAGATTGGGCTCACCAATGTAAGTGGGCATCATGCCACCCATTTAGGGCCTAAATAGAACAAATAGATGGAAGAAGAATGACTTTACTTTCACCACATGAGTTGGGTTATCCATTGTTTCCTGCCCTCCCACTGATGCCCCATAACATTGGCACTACTGATTCTCAGGCTTTAATACCAGACCAGGATTTACACCACCAGACTGCATTCTCAGGCCTTGGGACTTTGACTAAATTATACCACCAGCTTTCCTGATTTCTTAGCTTGCAGACAAATCATGGGATTTCTTGGCCTCCATAACAACATGAGCCAAACCCTATAATAAATCTCCTCTTATATCTATCTATCTATCTATCTATCATCTATTATCTATCTTTCTATTTATCATTTATCTATCTATCTATCATTCCTCTCTCTCTCTTTCTCTCCCTCTCCCCCCACCTCTCTTTATCTATGTATATTCTATTGGTTCTGTTTCTCTGGAGAACCCTGACTAATACACCTCTCCTAGGGACTGGGAAATTAACTTCTTTCATGATTGTATTTCAAAGGGATAACATCTAGGTCCTTTTTTTTTTTAAGATTTTATTTATTTATTTGAGAGAGAGAGAGAGAGAAACAGCATGAGAGGGGAGAAGGTCAGAGGGAGAAGCAGGCTCCCCACTGAGCCGGGAGCCCGATGTGGGACTAGATCCCAGGACTCCAGGATCATGACCTGAGTCGAAGGCAGTCACTTAACCAACTGAGTCACCCAGGCACCCAACATCTAGGTCCTTAAGAAAGATAGTCTTGGGTTTTAAAACAGGCAAGAGGCTTTTCAAAGCTTTGCATCTAAAAAATACAAAGAAAGAAATAACAATTACAAATTTTCCAAAGTAAATGCTCTAAAAAAGGGAGACAGATTGGGGGTTCAGGAATAGGAAGAAGCCCTAAAAGTTTGGCCAAGCTGAGGGACATATTGACATTGTCTTGGTCACTAGAGATGGCAGTACAATCATACATTATAGCTGTTCCATTAATATTAAAAAAACTATTTACTGCAAAATGTTTGCATCATAACCTCTATAGTTTAGCCTAGATCAGCTATTTGTTTTAACCAAGCTGTTCAATTATGTCTCTATAAGTACATTCAAATCTATTATAGATATTTATTTAAAAGTACCATAATTTGATGGGGCATCTGGGTGACTCAGTCGTTAAGTGTCTGCCTTCAGCTCAGGTCATGATCTCAGGGTCCTGGGATCGAGCCCCGCATCAGGCTCCCTGCTCAGCGGGTAGCCTGCTTCTCCCTCTCCCACTCCCCCTGCTTGTATTCCCTCTCTCGCTACGTCTCTCTCTGTCAAATAAATAATAAAAATAAATAAATAAATAAATAAATAAAAAATAAATAAAAGTACCATAATTTGATACTTCACTATTACTGTAATAAAAGCTTCAGTGATTATAAAATATCTATAAAATACATTCTTGTTTTGTTGTGACCCAATAAATTTTCCACTTTGCATTTAATAATATTGCCAGGTAAAACTAAAATTTTGTTTATATTTTCTGTATAGATCTTTCGTTAGTCATAACACATCCACCAATAAAAATGTGCTATTTTTTCCACATGTTTGATTTACTTTCCTCACTCATCTTGGGTATACTTCAGAATGTATATAAATTTTTAATTTACTGTGCTTTATTTTTAGCTTATTTGTACTTTAACACCTACCAATTTATCAATTGAATGTAATGTGCTCCAATTTATTGTGTGGATCAAATTATATTACCTTTTCTTCTCACTTATGTATCTCTATTTTGCTGCATTTTAATGATTCCACTATGACTACAACATTAATATACAAAGAAAATCAGAAATTTACTCATGCCCTTATCAGCAAAGCTTAAGTAGGTAAATATTCATGACAAATGTAATATGTTTATTGTATTAAATTGAATATGCCCTTTTAAAAACTGTAATGAAATTCTGACTTTCTAAAAGAACAATATAATCAAATGTATTTCACTCTGTGACTCACTTGAGTTGTTCCAACACTTTCTTTTGAAACTTCATGGTTGTAAAAGTTCCCTAGTCTAAAATTGTATTTGATTTTATTCAAGATCCCTAAGTTTATTTTTAAATCTTTGTATAAAGAAAGGAAAGTATGTCTAGTATTGTCATTCTCTATTATCAGTTTCATATCATACTCTAGAGCTAGGATATTAGTGTTAGGAATGTAACATTTCCCTGATATAGATCCTTTAAAGAAGATAACTGGCTTCTTTCTGTATATAGATGTTGAAAAATTATCTAGAATAGCCCCAATTTTGAGACCCCCCCATATTAAAGGGCTGAACTGATTAAAGTTAATTTCTAAATAACTAAAATTAATCAGTAGGAGCTTCTTGTTGAAAATAACCTGACATTTCTGGCAAGTCAGGTAAAAAAGTTGACTTCAGGACTGTGATTTTCTTGTGTTTACAAATTTTAGTTATTCAGTGAAAAAATAAATCAGCTTGAGCTCATGGTTTAACAATTATATTCATAGTGCAGCTTTGACATTCAACTTCCTGACGTCTGGACTCTTTCATCCTGTTTTAATATGTATTAGCTTTTAATCAAGTTTAAGCTTTCTGCCTTGATCATGGTCCTTTGCTTTCCTAGTTTCTTGAATTTTGTTAGACCCCAAATGTTTTATTGAGCTACCCATTCTGACTAGTCTTATGCACATGGCAAAAATGATTTTTAATATAAAGCCACCTGTCCACTGGTACACATTCACCAATTTAACAAGTACTACCATCAGTGGGTAGGGTGACAGGGCCAAAAAAGAGAGGTGGAAAAAAAAGCTGACTTAATTTACCTGTTTAAGAGGTCATTTGTTTTTTTAAAATTGAATATGACTATACACATATCAGAAAATAATTACTTCACAATTACTTACACATCTAAAAATAGTTACATTCAATTATCAAAAACTTATTAATATGTACTCTATGCTATGTTAAGTAATTTACAGGCATGGGTTAATCTATTTCTCATAAGTAACATTTGAAAATATATGAATTCATTTCTTATGTATGAATTCAAATATGCTTGAGACAATACGAATTTGAATATAATTCATACTATATGAATTACATTTTTATTTTGTTTTTGGTTTGTTTGGCAAGTTACTTAAATTATCTGAACCTCATTTTACTCATTAGAAAAATAAAGATAGGGGCACCTGGGTGGCTCAGTCATTAAGCGTTTGCATTTAGCTCAGCTCATGATCCCAGGGTCCTATCCCCTGCTCAGCGGGGAGCCTGCTTCTTCCTTTCCTACTCTCCCTGTGTTCCCTCTCTCTCTGTGTGTCTCTCTGTCAAATAAATAAATAAAATCTTAAAAAATAAGAAAAGAAAAATAAAGATAAGAATACATGTCTTGTTGGGTTGCTGTGGGGTTTAGAGATAATGTAAATAATTTAGTTGACTAACTCTGTGCCTGGCACATGAGTAGGGCCTAGAAATTAGTCTCTGGGAACAAGATTTCTGAGATAGTGAAGTGAGTAGTTCAACAGCTCTACTCCCCAAGAAACAACAATAAAACTGGACAAAATATTTTATGACTGTGGAAATCAACCAAGGGCATACCTCTCACTGAAAAGTGATTATATAATAAAAAATACTGAGAATCTAAACAGCGAAGTCTGTGGTGTTTTTGCCTGAGGCTACTTCCACTCTCCATCCCCAGCCTGGTCAGCACAGTTGTGATATCAGGGTGGGGTAAGACCTGAAAACCAGTAGATTCACTGCCATGGGCTGATTTTATTTGGAGCTGATCATGTAAAACCCTATACCAAAAAGCATCAGTAACAGTCAAGATCTATGTGGCAAATGAATGCACCGACTATCAACTTCACTGGCCTGAAGTTCCTGTCTGGTTGGCAGCAAGTAATTGACTGGAAGACTAACAGGTAATTTGCTTCATCAGGAATATATGAGAAGTAAGCCATAAAGGCCTTGGGCAAGCTCTCCATATATTTGTTTTATCATGACTTAAACACTGCCTGCACTTTGAATGTACTCCCTAACACACATAAAGTTCCATTGGCAAAAGTTGGAAGTCTTATCAGCTCAAACTGTTGAGCACAACTGCTGATCACTCATTGCTTAATGACAAGTAAGCTATGCTGACTCCTAGGAAGTTAGACATAAAAAAAAAAATGTGTAACTAATTATACAAGAAAGAATAATGAGACTTAGAAAAGTTTAGACAGTCGTTATTAACAGACTCCATTATGCAGAAATATAAATCCAAGTAGTAAAGGCAGAGATTACCTGATGATGAATTCTGAGTACATCTGTAGAGATTAAAATTGATTTGTGATGCTTGTGTTTTGTTGCTTTCCTTACCCTGGATCTAAAGGAAATTGAAATCATTCGTGGAAATAAGTGAAAGACTTGGTTTCATAGAAAAGCTAGAAAACATCATGTTTTCTCTTTAGTGATACATGATAGAAACCATATGATTTTGTGTGTTTTGTTTGTTGGCTGTTTAGTTCTTTGTTTTCCTATCTTACAACAGACTGATTTCTAATGAAAGGATTGGTATGAATCAGACATAGGCCAAGTGGCAAGAGTTTGTATTTGAAGTGGAGAAGAAACGAAAGATAGTAAAATAATATTTAGAGAGAGAGAGAGGAAAGAAAATGAAATGTCTGGGCCAACTGATAATATACTTTATCTCTTTATACTGAATTGTCTTTGGAAATATTTAGATTAAACTACAGTTAGCAAGCCAAAAACAGCCTTTTCTTGTTTATTAAATAAAATTTATTAGAATACCATTCATTTTTTACATTGTCTATGGCTGCTTTTTACTACAATGTCAAAGGAGTGTTACTAGAGAGACCATGTGGCTCATGAAACCTAAAATATCTGTTATTCGTTATTACCTTTATAGAAGAATTTTGCCAGCCCCTAATTCAGATTAAAGGCAAAATTTTTATGTTGGGTTTAGAATTATAGAAAAAGTCATATCATTGTTTTATGGTACATTAGAGAGGATCTACCTATCTCCCTTACTTTATAGATGTACATATAACATTCACTGAGGCTAATTGATGAGCCCAGCATTCCAAATTAATAGTCAAAAAGTGCAGTATCTGAAAGATTTTATGAACACATTTGTTTTCTAAACACACAGTCTCACAAATGAAATAGAACACCAAATATCACTAAGCGAAAAAGGAAAATAAGAAAGCCTTAACTTATGGTTATATACAGTGTTTTAAGCACAATATATTTTGGAATATAAATAATTCGTGATTAATTTAAAAAAATAGTTGTGAAATTTCTCTGAATCATGTGGAGCTATAGGACCTGTAAGCCGTCAATCCAAACAGTTGAAATTAGATAATGTTTAAACAGAGTTCAGTATGAATATACAGTTTTTCATTTCACTTCCCTTAGGCTCTCTAAATCTTTCCAGAGAATTAGTAACCAAATGTTTACACTCAGTTTATTTATTTTTTCCATGGTTAGAGAACACATAAATCGAAACACAAAAGGACATTTTGTGACAATATACAAATTTTGAAAGTAAATACAATCTATATCATACAAAACAAATTAGCATCTGGGATAAGAGGGAATTGATATAAAAATCCATTATATCACAAAACAAGATCAAGATTAAAAATGCAAAATAGAGTAAAAATGTAAGATTTACATATATATATATTTTGAGAATAAATTGTGAACTTCATATTCCTCTGGGAATAATACTGTTGTTCCCCTGTAGGGTTGCCAGATAAAGTATAGGCTATCTAGCTAAATTTGAATTTCAGATAACAACAAATATCTTCTTTTAGTACAAATATGTCCCAAAAGCATTCACAGGGCATGCTTATACTAAAAGAAAAAAAAATGTTTCTTATCTGAAATTCAAATTCACTGGGCATTCTGTGTATTTATTCCCTGTAATCTGGCACCTCTATATTCCCTGCCCAATTCTGCTGGTGCATTTACACTTTATCAGCTTGGTTACTGAATAGTTCCCTTGCAGAGCTACAGGTGTTCTCTGGTTAACCCTCCGAGACAGCTGTACCATATATAAGTCTGATTCTATTTGCATCCCCTTTTCTAAAGCTCTGTGATAATTTGATTTCCTCTTCTTCTCTGCTATGTTCACTGAAGCAATTATAGACTGGTTCTTTTCAAGACAAAGAAGGAAGGTCTACCCTCAATCTTTATATCTGGACTTAGCACTTTTCCTTAAGACTTTAGTAATCTGAATTAATTGTCTTAAGATTTTAATGCTATAACTTTTTTCCTGTCCTAAAAAACCACTGTAGGTTCTACCTTTTAAAATTTTTATTTACTTACCTCACTGAATTCGACCATAGACACATTTGGATTTGGAAAGAGTGAGAGGGAGAACTAATAGTGAATATACAGTTTCATTTCAGATAATTTGAAGTATATTCATGTATTAAATGTTAATAAGTGCCAGAAATTAAGTGAAATGTTTTACATACATAATCTTACTAAATTATGGCTCACATTTATGAAGTAGATATTATGTCTATTTTAAAGATGAGGATTTGGGACATTAGATACACTGCCCAAGACACACATGTAATAATAGGTTTAATAATTGAAAGAAAGTAAGTGAACTGTGGTGTTCATGCTTTATTTTTTCACACCATGCTACATACGTTGTAATCTTCATATATTTAAGGGCAAAGGCATCTGGAAAATGAGAGTGTTAATTATAATAAATAAGGTATTTCAATGTTGAAAATATAAATTCAGACAATCTGCTCTGAACTTATTTTGAGGGGAAAAAAAGTTTAGATTATTAACAAAATTCCCTAGCTGGTATAATAACAAAAATTGTGTGGTCAAAACTACATAAGAATTCCTATAATTGAAAAGGTATATCAGACTAGGAAAAAACATAAAAATGGGTCAATGGTAGCAAAGATACAGAAATCCTGTGAGAATGTGTTGCAGTATTGAAGGAACTTTTTTTTTCCTTAAAGATCTTATTTATTTATTTATTTATTGACAGAGAGAGAGATAGCGAGAGAGGGAATACAAGCAGGGGGAGTGGGAGAGGGAGAAGCAGGCTTCCCAGCTGAGCAGGGAGCCCGATGCGGGGCTCGATCCCAGGATCCTGGGATCATGACCTGAGCCGAAGGCAGATGCTTATCAACTGAGCCACCCAGGCGCCCCTTGAAGGAAACTTCTTATTGGAGATTCAATTTCAAATGCATCACCACTGTAGTATTTAATACTCAAGATGAATAAAAATAAAATATTTTGGTGTTACAAGCTCTCTTCTATTAATTAAAGAAAGGTATCTCTCTGTGGCATCACATTATACCAACTGATTGTTGAATATGAGATGTAAAGGTTTTGGGGACATAAAGGAAGAAGCAATCTATTATAAAACCCAAGGTCTAGAAGTATGGTTAGGGAACATTAAATTAAAACACTGTTTAGTTTTTCAATTTCCCTTTACTGAGGATATTTGTTGGGTTTTTAATATTCATCTTTGTTAATTTTGAATTAATTGTTAAAGATGAATATTAAAAATCCAACAGATATAACAGAACATTACAACATTTCTGTCAAGTGGTTGTCCCACCCTTGCTTGAAGATATCCAGTGAGAGCCATTCAGCTATTTTGTAAAAGGTGACTGACTTCGGGAAATCTTAAGGGATGGAATGACCAGTGATAGTAGGAAACATACTGTAGAGAAATAAAGTTTCCTGGATTTTCCAATGTTCCTGTTGAAAGCCCTAGCTTCCTGGGACATGGAAACGCATGGGTTATAAAGCCAGGAACTGATTTCACTTCCCCTAGAAGTATCTTTATATACCATGAGAATTAGAACTATAGCCATTATCTGGTTAATTGTTCTGATCCAAAAGAATCAGCTAAGAATTTATCTCTTCCTAAAAGGGCCAAATGCTTTCAGCCTGGCTGGACAAAGTTCTGAAAGCCTGGAAGACTATTTATCTAAGTATTTATCTGTCAAAATGAAGTCCAGAATACAGAGACACAACCTGGTTATAAATGCTAGAGAAGCCTGGAGCCACCTGGCTCCTGGAGACAATGTTCACAGACCTAAGGGCTGGAAATAGCATTCAGGCCCATTAGTTTCCAGGGAGATTCACTTAGGAAGAGAAGGAAACTGGTGCCTTCTTCCTCCTCATAAGCAGAGAATCATTTTTCTTTATCTTTTGCCTAAGGGCTTTCCAGCTACTGGGGTAGGACAACTGACCTGGCTCTCAGCATGTCACCTTATGCATAAGGACTAGGGCAAATGGAAGTTGACACATGTACTATTTAACTGTGAAGTGTTTAATGCAAAATTCATCTTTGATGCAGAACACCATATGAGTACATTCAGGATAAAATTAATAAAAGTGGATATGATATTAAAAACCAACAGATATATCAAAAAAACTGCAAGAAGGTCATCATGCAAGAGAACTTAAGATATGGAAGCTCATTATTTCAAAAAATGAATAAAACTACAAATATACACATTTTGTAAGGGCAAATATCTGTGATTTATCATTGTTCAAAATTTACATATTTCTGCATGTTCTTAAATTTATTGATTTCTTTTTAAGAACACTGAAATAACTTCTGAAATATGCCCGAGAAAACTGAACAGAATAACCTTAAGGAAAAAGTTTCAAATTAAAATTAAATATATATTAGGAAAAAAATTTTACATCTAAATTAAAGCTCTAATACCTTGTGCTGTTATTTGCCCACAGTTTAGCTCTGTGCTCCTAAATAACATCAGTAAATAAAGAACATGTTCAACTGTAAGATTTATTTTATTGGTGATTTAAAAAGCTATACTGGATCCTCAAGAGAGACACATATTTTCTTCAGACTGAAGGTGTACCAAGGAAAGAGACTATGTGGTAAAGAATATACAGCATTTCTCTCTTCTCTGTGTTTAAAATTTATGAGTGCCTTCTTAATAACCATGGCAGATGTAGAATGAAAAATTGAAAATGCACAAAAAACAAACACAAAAATCAATAAATAAGATTTTAGATATTAATAAGTTGTTTGAAGTACATAAAATTGAGTAATGGAATAGAGAATGTCTGTGGAGCACCACGTCTCCCGGCAAGCAACTGGAGTTGCCACTCATTTAGACAAGAAAATCTGTGTAGATGGGGAACTCAAAAAATTCCTCAGAAGCTTGGTGAACTGGGCTCAGAAAAGAGAGCAGAAATAAAGAAGGGGACACTAAGCAGCCAGAACCCCCAGCCAGAGTGAAGATACTGACCTCGTGTTCTGATGACTTGACCCCTGGAGCTGTTGCCAGAATGTTCTCACTGGCCCTGCTGATGCTGCTGACTCTCAAAACCCGACGTTCTTACTACTTCTGCTGAACCTCCCCAGATGCATTTTCCATTGTCCTGAGAGGCCCTAGATCTTTTGATTCGAAGTGAATAAAATCTAGGTAGCTGAAATTAGACCAATGCAGAGTGCAAGGGGAACTGAGGAAATAAATACTTAGGTTTCTTGGCTACCATGGTTAGGAAGCCGGTGCTGCCTCCAACCAGGGCAGAGAAACTTCAGAAATCACAAGCAGTTTCAGAATTTGGCCAGATCAAAACAGAAAGGTGGGTGGAGGAAGGGAGGAAGTAAGGAAGGAAAATAATATGTGCCTAGATGTATAGGAACACACGACTGAGTTGAGCTGAGACCACACTGATCAATAGGAATCACCCACTAACATACTCCAGGTAATGGCGTTGCAGGAATACTGAACAGCAAATACAAACAACTTGAAATGGGGGTCAAATCATTGTGTTTAAATAACAGAAAAAAGTAGCATGGCCATTGTGGCTGGAGCACAAAGGATGGGCTCCCCTTTGATGAGTTATGGGTTTGGTGAGATAGACAGGATCCTTGGATACTCAGAGTCTGTATGCCACACTAACAACTTTGCATTTTATTTAGGGGAAGATATTGAAATAGGGTGTTGCATTGCTGTTTTTTTTTTTATATTTTAGTTTGTCTTTTAATTATTTTTTGTAGAAGAATGGTTTAAAATGATTTAGTGTTCAGGGCACCCGGATGTCTCAGTTGGTTGTGTCAACTCTTGGTTTTGGCTCAGGTTATGATCTCAGGGTAGTGAGATTGAGCCCTGTGTTGGGCCACGTGCTCAGTGAGGAGTCTGCTTGAGATTTTCTCTCTCCCTCTGCCCCTCTCCCTGCTCATGCTCTCTCTCTCTCTCTCTATATATATATATATATATATATCTAAAATAAATAAATCCTTAAAAAATAAAATGATTTAGTTTTAAAACATTTTTATAAATTGTGGAAATTGATTACCACTGTGAGAGTGGAAAGAGGTAAGGTTAATTAGGAGTCTTCTAAATTAGGGGAAAGTACTCAGTGGCTTAGAATGGAGTAATAGATGGGAAATGTTGACATAATAAGATGTGAACTCACAAATCAAAAGATTGGTGGGTAAAAGGGGTCAGAGAATGAGTGGAATATAGAATGCCTTTGAAGTTTAGGTCCTCATTAAATGTATAGATAACATGTATCCTAAATTGAGGTTAGAATTGGAATTAAAGCATGTTTGGAGGGCTTGGGAAACATATTCTCTTTTGAGGACACTGGACATATTTATATAGACATCCAAGTGAATAGGTAGTGTTAGCAGCTGGAGATAGAAATTTAGAGCTTAAAGATCAAAACAGGATAAATCTATACATCTCAATAGTAGATATAAGTAGCTTCCTTTATAGCTATTAGCTTCAGAAAGAGCATGAGTAGAGAAGGAGTTCACTCTGTCCAATATTTAGAGGTCAGGTAAAAGCATATCCAGCATGTGAGACTGTTTTGTGCTGGTCTCAGTAATGCTCTCAGCTAGAAATGCCTGGGGGCACTCACTTCCTTCACAGAAATCTTCCCTCAGACATCTCCCCTTTCCAAATCAATGTTCCATCTGGACAGACCCTTGTGGTTCTTATGATGGCAAGATGCTCTTCAGCAACAACCACCAGGAAACTTTAAAAGATTTATTATTTATTAGTTACAAGACCTGGAAACTCACCACACAGCTGGGGCCACACAGGTTATGGTAGAGAAAAAGAAAGAGCACATGGGCCAAGGGTTCTTGTTTTATTTGGGTCAAGGGCAGAGGCCTAGGGTTTCGAGGCTCACTCTTTTTTGCTGACTTTAAAACGTAAGAGCAAGAACTTAAAGAAGAGGGGAGAAAAAAAGACAAGTGGCCCACATGGTCAGTTATCAAAATCAACCCAGATTGCTAAAACAAAGGAGCCCCAGCAATCAAAACCTCACTGTCAAGGCTTACACTACAGTGATTTCTCAGAAACTGAGTGAAGTTGGTGGCAAACAAGGAAGAGGCAAGAAGAGAACCAGTTTTCAGAAAGAAGACATTGTCAAAGATGGCAAAAATTTTTAGAGGCTGTAAGATCAGGGCATTGGCTATCCAGTGGATTTTGAAAATACAATATATTTGTAATAACATTAAAGGAAGATGTGTGAATTAAAATGTTCTATTCAGATGAGTTGAACAGGGAAATGTAGGTTTGGCAGGAAATACTTTAGTCTAGAAATATAGGAGCCTAGTTAATTGAAAAATACCTGGCATTGTTAATTATACTTACTGATGTTTCTATAGCATAATCAGAGGTACAATGCTTTTTTCATTCAGACAGTCTTGGGGGGTAGCTGGTACAGGGGCAGAACAAATTTATATGCAAACTTATTTTCACATGTGGAAAAATAAATACAGAGAGGAATGTGGCTTAACCTGGTTTTCACACCCAGTAAGTGGCTGAAACAGAATTCTAGTCTAATGCTATCTTTCTAGATCTAATGTTCTTTCTACAACACAATGCCTATTGTTCTTAACATACATATCATTTTAGATTTTTATCTCAATTTAATGTACTATTTTCAAGAGGCCAATAAAGTGGCCTGATTAAGAGCTTGCATATTGACAGCAATCTGCCATGTACGATTTCCAGATTAGCTGGTTAAAGTAGCTGTTTGAACTTGGAAATTTACCTGACCTCTGTAAGGGTAAATTCCCTCACCCATAAAAGTGGATTAGCAATATTTACCATATGGTGTCATTTTAAGGTTGAAATGAGATACCAATGTCAATTTTATGCCATGCTAGACTATTCAAATCAAAATTTAAAAAATAATGAAACAATAGCTATTTAATGAATGGATGATATCCCTTCTAAATGATTCATAATATCTTCCTTTTTTTAATATTTAACAAAGTAATAGAATTTTAGAAGATCACTTCCAAACTTCAGCACTGATATTAAGAATATTATTGCAATCAGGGATGCTGGGTGGCTCAGTCAGTTAAGCGTCTGCCTTCGGCTCAGGTCATGATCCCCGGGTCCTGGGATGGAGTCCCGCATCGGGCTCCTTGCTCAGTGAGGGGCCTGTTTCTCCTTCTCCCTCTGCCTGCCGCTTTCCCTGCTTGTGCTCTCTCTTTCTCTCTGACAAATAAATAAATAAAATAATAGAATAGAATAGAATAGAATAAATAAAATAAAATAAGAATAGTATTGCAATCACAAATTCTTCAGAAATGCATATTTTTAAAGAACAAATTCCCAGATAGCTTTACTGGAATGTTTTTGTAGACTGTTAACTGAATAAATTTGGAATAATTACAATTTTTAAGATGTTTCCTTACTTATGAACTCAGAAACATTTGTCTTGTGCCATAATTAAGCAATAAAAGCTGCACTGTAACTATTTAAGTTCAAAGGTTATACTCTGTATGGTAATTAAATCACATTGGTTCAATATTCTGAACATGAATTGTAGCAACTAATGAGATTATTTCTCTGCTCTGTGTATTAGGTGATTATATAATAGATACCATTTATAACCAATTATTTAGAGAATTCCTATAATTTCTTTCCAATCAGGATATGTTAGATAATTAAAAGTTTACCTGCATTCTAGAATAAAATTAATTGATGGCAGATGGGAATTAAGAGACTGTTTTTCTCTGAAAGTGCAACGGTTATCTCAATGGGAATATGCTATATCAAATGATACTTGGATTGATATAAAATTTTTGCATATCTATCTCCCAAACACCATTATAAATCTTGAGTCAAAAAAAAATCAATTGTTTTTGAAATGCAAACAGGAAAAAAGGCTTCAGGATCATCTAAACAGGTAAATATAACCCATTGTGTGGAACACTCAGATCATGACTTCTCTGTTTCTTAAGGTTACTATATATACTCCAAGAAAGAAGTCCAAAAGTGATGCTATAAATCATCTCTTGGCATTATGTATTTCATATCTTTACAGAACACAAACTGGTGTGACAATATGAAGTATAGCACATCACAATCTCTTGCATGTACACATGCAAAGAGTTTTTTCATAAGATCCAGTCTGACTGCCAAACCCCTCTGTGTCATCCATGTGACCCGACATCACATTGTTGCTACCACCCATCACCACTGCTTAATCATGAGATTGCTTTCAGTCATTGTTTTACAATGCTGCTTCCATTTACCCTGCTTATGTAGTGGAATTGCTTTTATCAAAGGAGATGCAAATCATAGCCTTGCATGTTTTTCAGTACTTTCACTGGACATATATCACAATCTTCTCTAAATTATTAACATTCTCCACTATATTAATTCTATCTGTGCTTTAGTTGAGTCAATGGCAGAAAAAATAGGAATATTTGCAAATGGCTTAATGAAGGCTAAGAAAATCCCAGGATAAATGTACTAGAAAAACATGGTCCTCAGCATCAAATATACTTGTCCTTTTGCAAGTTGTTTAGTCTTTCCAAATATCAATTTTTATATCTATGAAATATAACTGTGATTTTTTAAAAAATAAAAGCTATTATATGAAATCCACTAGTTCAGAGCTAGTCCACAATAAATTTATGATAAATGGTGATTCTCTGGCTTCTACCTACCTTTCCTCCATGCCCACTGCCATGTTTTTCCATGTGCAGAATGTGAGAGGAAGACCATTAGAAAACCAAAAGACACTGGGAAATTTGAAGTAAATAGGACTTTTGTTTGTTTTTTTTTTGTTTTCGCTTTTTTTTTTTGGTAAACATCTTAGATCCTTGATAATTACATGAATAGTTGAAGATATGAATCTACAACATCTGGGAGCATTTATATTCTTTCCATCCAATGTATAAAAAACTTTAAAAATTGGTGGTGGGGAGTTTAATTTTGTTCATTAAAAAAGTATAATATAATATTTTAAGATTTTATAAATTTCATTTTCAGTGTCTATAGGGATGTCCCTTTGATTAAGAAAATTAAATACTTATGACCTATTACTTATAGGAAAATAAATGAGGGCACTGTGCCTTTAAATATGGATGATTTTTCTAGAGAAGTTTCTTAAATACAATTAGAGAAAATTCTGTAGATCCCCATTTTATTATAATGAAACAAGAGATGTAGGGCCAAAGGATATGCACAATTAAACTTAGTGCTTCATGTCATTTGATTTCTGCTCACATGACTTATTTCTTTCAATATGGAGTTGGAGTTTGACACAAAATAATTCACTTCACCATTTATGGTAACATAATAACACTCTTTACTTAAAGCAATACAGCTCAATATCTAAAATTATAGCAATTTTATGACTGTATATTAGGCCAATATTTATTAATTTGTTCTGAAAAAGTGTTTACATCATAGAACTCATAATTGCTATCAGATGTTTCCTTGTTTTCTCATGACTTACCATATAAAATAATTTAAAGGGCCCCTGATATACTTTACTTTCACTTTTAGTATTATACTTATCAGATGAAATCACAAATAATTCATATAAACTTGTAAATGCATTTATTGAAAAATTCAATGTAGCTTCATCTGATAATACTGAAAGTGAAAGTAAAGTATATCAGTTACTTTAACACTTTCAGGAAATTACACGGTATTTGGTAAACCAATACAATTATTGATCAAAGGATACAAATTTGCAGTTACAAGATCAATAAGTTCTGGGGATTTAAAGTACAGCATGGTGACAATAGTTAACAATATCTGTGTTGTACACTTGAAAGTTGCTAAGAGAGTAGATCTTAAAAGTTCTCACCATGAAAAAAAACAAACAAACATAACCTCACGAGGTGATGGATATATTAAGTAACCTTATTTTGGTAATCATTTCAATTTATATATATTCAATATATATAAATATATATATCTTAAACTTAAACAATCTTATATGCCAATTATATCTCAATAAAGGTGGGGGGAGAATTGGACATATGGGGCAAGATCTGTAGAAAAATTCTTCTCATAAACTCCAAAAACATTCAAAATGGGGGTGGGCAATAAAATTGAAGACATTATGATTGATGTTAGGTTTCCTTGACAGGGAGGTGATTTTTGTAAGTTCAGGCTGACTTACATTCAGTTTCATAGCATGGGACAGGCCCCTGGGGCAGCCTTCATCTTGTGGGTCTTGATACATGAATTAGCTTTATCAAATGTGTTCTTATTAAAATTAGGGGTGAGTGGAGGATTTGGGAGCAGGATTTGAGGTGCAATTTCAATCATCCTGAAATTATCATGCCAATTCCCAATTTTAATATCTTAGGAGAGAAAACTTTGAAAAGATTTATCGAAGTGTTAACATGTTACATCTTTCAATATCTTTTTATATGGAAGTGTAATCTCAGTGACACTGTTGTAACTACTTAGGCATGATTTAGCTTCACTAAAATCTCATTGAGGCTTGCAATGCCTGTAATGTGAAAGACTAGGCTTTGCTGTAATGCTCAAAAAACATACAATGTAGATAAAATATAACTAAAATATCTGTTGAAAGGCATGCCTGGAGCTTACAAAAGATGAAGAAATTCCCATATTTCAGAAGAAAATAAAGAGCTGAAAACCATAGCTCTGACTCATGAGCTAAAGATTCTTCATCTACCCTGGGGAGTTACTGGAACCAAGGTAGTGACTGGATTTTACTGCCCACATGGGACTGGGGCAAAGGTTTTGAGACTCAATCTAGAATTGTATACAGTATTAAAATATCATTCTAGGATAAAGGAAAAAATAAAGTCCTGTGGTTCTTAATAACCTCCGTTGGCATTTGAAGGAAATATTTAAGGATATTTTTCATGGAAAAATATGCAGGAGTGGAATGCAATTAGGGATAGTGAGAAAAAAGGGGGAGAGCAAATATGTTGATCAAAATCAATAATGATAATGATTATTTGGAGGTTGTAATGTAATGATTACTTGGAGGTTAAAAACAGATGTAAATAAGTAGCAGTAAAATAAGATTGGAAGCAGTGACTAGAATAGGCTTTTAAGAGCTGTGCATTATTCAAGAGATAACTCTAATGGAGCTTAAATCTCCCAGCTCTATCTTAAATCATACTCTATTGATATATCCCAAACCCAGCTATTTTTCCTCTAACTTCTTTTAAAATACCTGACTTTCTTCCATCTCATGGCCTTTATACATAATATTTATACTGCCTAAATATGTATTACCCCATTTTCTTTTTTTTTTTAAGATTTATTTATTTATTTTGAGAGAGTGAGAATGAGAGAGAGAGAGAGAGCACATGAGAGGAGGGAGGGCCGGAGGGAAAGGCAGGTTCCTTGCTGAGCAGGGAGCCCGATGCGGGACTCAATCCCGGGACTCCAGGATCATGACCTGAGCCGAAGGCAGTCGCTTAACCAACTGAGCCACCCAGGCGCCCTGTATTACCCCATTTTCTTGCTAACCTTCTCTTCATCTTTCAAATCTATTATTTTTCAAAGAAACTTTCACTGATGCCATCAACCAGATTTGATGCAGTATTGGGTCATTGTTAAGAACTCAAGTTCTGGGAGGAGGAGCAAGATGGCAGAGGAGAAGGAGCCCTAAATTCCGTCTGGTCCCAGGAATTCAGCTAGTTAGGGATCAAACCATTCTGAACACCTACAAACTCAACAGGAGATCCAAGAAAAGAAGAACAGCAACTCTCTGAACAGAAAAGCGACCACTTTCTGGAAGGTAGGACGTGCGGAGAAGTGAATCCGAGGCAATATTCAAGAAGACAGATGGTGGGGGAGGGGGCCTCCATCAGCCGCTACTGGCAAGTGATAGAGCAGCGGAGCACAAAATCAGAACTTTTAGAAGTCTGCTCCACTGACGGACATTGCTCCAGTGGCTAAGCAGGGGTGGAACCCTCATTGGGATAGTGTGGTCTCAGGACCCTCGGGGTCACAGAAAGACCGGGGGTACCTGACTGTGGCAGAGCTCCCAGGTAATGGAGCAGGGAAGCCGACTGCAAAGACGGAGCCGAGGAGTGGTGTCCCAGCCCGGGGTTGCCATAAACTGTGATCTGCAGCACAGTTGGGCCACTGCTCTTTGAGCAGGGACCCAACAAGCGGCAGATCTGGGGAGACTTCCCTTCCTCCCCTGGGGTGGAGCAGTGCAGGAGCTCACTGCAGGAATCTGTGGGGTTTGGAATCTCCAAACAGGGTCGTGTGCCAGAGATAGAAACGCTTGGTCACAGGCCAGGTGAGCAGGGAGTGCAGCCAGAGACGGGGAGATGGGAGTGACTGCTTTTCTCTGAGGGCTCAATGAGGAGTGGGGCCCCGAGTTCTTGGCTCCTATGGGGCAGAGATTGGGAAGCCCCCATTTTCACTCTCGTCCTCCAGAGCTGTACAGAAAGCTTACAGGGAACAAAAGCTACCAAGAGCAAACCTGAGCAGATTACTTAGCCCACACCCTGGCAAGAGCGGGGCAAAGACATTTGAGAATCATGACAACAGGCCCTGCCCCCAGAAGATCAGCAAGAACAGCCTGCCAAGACCAAGTTTACCGATCAACGAAAACTGAAAATCCCCAGCACTAGGGGAATACAGCACATAGAATTCATGGCTTTTTTCACATGATGCTTTAGTCTTTTAAGTTAATTTTTAAATTATCTTTATTTTTTTCTTTTTCTATTTTTTCATTGAATTTTTCTTTTCCATTTTCAACCAACATCTTATCAATTCCTTTTTTAAAATCATTTTAATTTTTCATTTTTACAGTCATATTATATCTCTTCATTGTATATAACCTTATTTTTTGTGTATATATATATATATATATATATATATATATAAGTTTTTCTTTCTTTAAAATGTTGGGATATGAGTTTCTTCTAACAGATCAAAATATACCATAAATCTAGTTTATGACATCCTAGTCTCCCGCCTGATCACACTCTCTCTTTTTTAAATTTTTTTCATTCTTTTTTCAACCAACTTCTTATCAATTATTTTTTAAAAATCTTTTTTAATTTTCATCTTTACAGTCACATTCCATCCCTTCATTGTATTAACCCTTATTTTTGTGTGTGTGTATATATATATATATATATATATATATATATATATACACACACATACATATATACATATATATGAATAAGTTTTTATTTCTTTAAAATTTTGGGAGGCCATTTCTTTTAACAGACCAAAATATACCAAAAATCTAGTGTGTGGCTCTATTATATTCACCAGCTTGATCATATTCTTTCTTTTTTTCCCCCTTTCTTTTCCCCCCTGTTTCGGGACTCTTCTGATTTGTATAGTGTATATTTTTCTTGGGTTGTTGTTATGCTTTTAGCATTTTTTTTTAGTATTTTGTTCTCTCATTCATCTATTCTCCTCTGATCAAAATGACAAAGTGGAAAAACTCACCTCATAAAAGAAGAACAAGTGGCAGTACTGACTGCCAGGGACTTAACCAATACAGATATAAGTAAGATGTTGGAACTAGAGTTCAGTATGACAATTACAAAGATACTAGCTGGGCTTGAAAAAAGCATAGAAGATACTAGAGAATCCTTTTCTGGAGAAATAAAGGAACTAAAATCCAACCAAGTCGAAACCAAAAAGGCTATTAATGAGGTGCAATAAAAAATGGAGGCTCTAACTGCTAGGATAAATGAGGCAGAAGAGAGAATTAGTGATACAGAAGACCAAATGATGGAGAATAAAGTAGCTGAGAAAAAGAGAAACAACTACTGGAACACGAGGGCAGAATTTGAGAGATAAGTGATACCATAAGATGAAATAACATTAGAATAACTGGGATCCCAGAAGAAAAAGAAAGAGAGAGAGGGGCAGAAGGTATGTTGGAGCAAATTATACCAGAGAACTTCCCTAATTTGGGGAAAGAAAGAGGCATCAAAATCCAGGAGGCACAGAGAACCCCTCTCAAAATCAATAAAAATAGGTCAACACCCCAACATGTAATATTAAAACTTACAAGTCTCAGAGACAAAGAGAAAATCCTGAAAGCAGCTCAGGACAAGAGGTCTGTAACCTCCAAAGGCAGAAACATTAGACTGGCAGCAGACCTATCCACAGAGACCTGGCAGCCCAGGAAGGACTGTCATGATATATTCAGAGTACTAAATGAGAAAAATATGCAGCCAAGAATACTATATCCAGCTGGACTGTCATTGAAAATAGAAGGAGAGATAAAAAGCTTCCAGGACAAACAAAAACTAAAAGATTTTACAAACACAAAACCAGCCCTACAAGAAATATTGAAAGGAGTCCTCTAAGCAAAGAGAGCCTAAAAGCAACATAGACCAGAAAGGAACACTGACAATATACAGTAACAGTCACCTTACAGGTAATACAATGGCACTAAATTCATATCTTTCAATAGTTACCCTGAATGTAAATAGGCTAAATGCCCCAATCAAAAGACACAGGGTATCAGATTGGATTAAAAAACAAGACCCATCGATATGCTGTCTGCAAGAGACTCATTTTAGACCCAAAGACACCCCCAGATTGAAAGTGAGGGGGTGGTAAACCATTTACCATGCTAATGGACACCAAAAGAAAGCTGGGGTGGCAATCCTTATATTAGACAAATTAGATTTTAAACCAAAGACTATAATAAGAGATGAGAAAGGACACTATATCCTACTTAAAGGGTCTATCCAACAAGAAGATCTAATAATTGTAAATATTTATGCCCCTAACATGGGAGCAGGCAATTATATAAGCCGATTAATAAAAAAATCAAAGAAACACATCAACAATAATACAGTAATAGTAGGAGACTTTAACACCCTCCTCACTGAAATGGACAGATCATCTAAGCAAAAGATCAACAAGGAAATAAAGGCTTTAAATGACACACTGGACCAGATAGACTTCACAGATATATTCAGAACATTCTATCCCAAAGGAACAGAAGACACATTCTTCTCTAGTGCCCAAGGAACATTCTACAGAATAGATCACATTCTAGGTCACAAATCAGGTCTCAACCAGTACCAAGGATTGGAATCATTCCCTGCATATCTTTGGACCACAATGCTTTGAAACTAGAACTCAATCACAAGAAGAAAATTGGAAAGAACTCATATACATGGAGGCTAAAAAACATCCTACTAAAGAATGAATGGGTCAACCAGGAAATTAAAGAAGAATTTAAAAAGTTCATGGAAACCAATGAAAATGAAAACATAACTGTTCAAAATCTTTGGGATGCAGCAAAGGCAGTCCAAAGAGGAAAGTATATAGCAATATAAGCCTTTCTCAAGAAACAAGAAAGGTCTCAAATACACAACCTAACCCTACACCTAAAGGAGCTGGAGAAAGAACAGCAAATAAAGCCTAACCCCACAGGAGAAGAGAAATAATAAAGATCAGAGCAGAAATCAATGAAATAGAAACCAAAAGAACAGTAGAATAGATCAATAAAACTAGGAGCTGGTTTTTTGCAAGAATTAACAAGACTGATAAACCCCTGGCCAGACTTATCAAAGAGAAAAGAGAAAGGACCGAAATAAATAAAATCATGAATGAAAGAAGAGGGATCACAACCAACACTGAAGAAATACAAACAATTAAAAGAACATATTATGAGGAATTATATGCCAGCAAATTAAACAATCTGGATGAAATGGATGCTTTCTTAGAGACGTATCAACTACCAAAACTAAACCAGGAAGAAATAGAGATAGAAGTACATAACCAGTAAGGAAATTGAAGTAGTAATCAAAAATCTCCCAACAAACAAGAGCCCAGGGCCAGATGGCTTTCCAGGGGAATTCTACCAAAATTTTAAAGAAGACTTAATACCCATTCTTCTGAAACTGTCCAAAAATTGAAATGAAAGGAAAACTTCCAAATTCGTTTTATGAGGCCACCATTTCCTTGGTACCAAAGCCGACACAGATCCCATCAAAAAGGAGAACTACAGACCAATGTCCCTGATGAACATGGATGCAAAGTAGGATCCAACACTACATTAAAAGGATTATTCATCACAACCAAGTGGGATTTATTCCTAGGCTGCAAGGTTGGTTCAACATCCCCAAATCAATCAATGTGATACAATACATTAATAAAAGAAAGAACAAAAAACATATGATCCTCTCATTAGATGCAGAAAAAGCATTTAACAAAGTACAGCATCCTTTCTTGATTAAAACTCTTCAGTGTGTAAGAATAGAGGGTACATACCTCAATATCATAAAGCCATCTATAAAAAACCCACAGTGAATATCATTCTCAATAAGGAAAAAACTGAGAGCTTTTCCCCTAAAGTCAGGAACATGGCAGGGATGTCCACTCTCACCACTGCTTTCAACATAGTACTACAAGTCCTAGCCTCAGCAAGCAGACAACAAAAGAAATAAATGGCATCTAAACTGGCAAAGAAGAAGTCAAACTCTCACTCTTTGCAGATGACATGATACTTTATGTGGAAAACCCAAAAGACTCCACCCCAAAATTGCTAGAACTCATCCAGGAATGCAGTAAAGGGGCAGGATATAAAATCCATGCAGAGAAATCAGTGGCATTTCTCTACACCAACAAGACAGAATAAAGAGAAATTAAGGAGTCGATCCCATTTATAATTGCACCCAAAACCATAAGATACCTAGGAATAAATTTAACCGAAGAGGCAAAGAATCTGTACTCAGAAAACTATAAAATACTCATGAGTGTAATTGAAGAAGACACAAGGAAATGGAAAAACGTTCCATGCTCATGGATTGGAAAAACAAATATTGTGAAAATGTCTATGCTAACTAGAGTAATCTACACATTCAATGCAATCCCTATCAAAATACCATCCACTTTTTTCAAAGAAATGGAACAAATAACCCTAAAATTTGTATGGAACCAGAAAAGACCCCGAATAGCCAGAGGAATGTTGAAAAAGAAAAGCAAAGCTGGCGGCATCACAATTCCAGACTTCAAGCTCTATTACAAAGCTGTCATCATCAAGACAATATGGTACTGGCACAAAAACAGACACATAGATCAATGGAACAGAATAGAGAGCCCAGAAATGGACCCTCAACTCTATGGTCAACTCATCTCAGACAAAGCAGGAAAGAATATCCAATAGAAAATAAACAGTCTCTTCAACAAATGGTGTTGGGAAAATTGGACAGCCACAAGCAGAAGAATGAAACTGGAACATTTCCTTACACCACACACAAAAATAGAATTAAAATGGATGAAAGACCTCAATGTGAGACAAGAATCCATCAAAATCCTTGAGAAGAACACAGGCAGCAACCTCTTCAACCTCAGCCACAGCAACTTCTTCCTAGCAACATCACCAAAGGCAAGGGAAGCAAGGGCAAAAATGAACTATTGGGACTTCATCAAGATAAAAAGTTTTGCATAGCAAAGGAAACAGTCAACAAAACCAAAAGACAACTGACAGAATGGGAGGAGATATTTGCAAATGACATATCAAATAAAGGGCTAGTATCAAAATCTATAAAGAACTTATCAAACTCAACACCCAAAGAACATATAACACAATCAAGAAATGGGCAGAAGACATGAACAGACATTTTTCCAAAGAAGACATCCAAATGGCCAAGAAGCACATGAAAAAGTGCTCAACATCACTTGGCATCAGGGAAATCCAAATCAAAACCTCAATGAGATACCACCTTACACCAATCAGAATGGGTAAAATTAACAAGTCAGGAAATGACAGATGTTGGCGAGGATGCTTAGAAAGGAGAACCTTCCTACACTGTTGGTGGGAATGCAAGCTGCTGCAGCCACTCTGGAAAACAGTATGGAGCTTCCTCAAAAAGTTTAAAATAGAGTTACCCTATGACCCAGCAATTGCATGACTGAGTATTTACCCCAAAGATACAAATGTAGTGATCTGAAGGGGTACGTGCACCTCAATGTGTATAGGAGCAATGTCCACAATACCAAACTATGAAAATAGGCGGGATGTCCATTGACAGATGAATGGATAAAGAAGGTGTGGTATATATATATATACAATGGAATATTACTTAGCGATCAAAACCTTGAAATCCTGCCATTTGCAACGACGTGGATGGAAATGGAGGGTATTATGTTAAGTGAAATAAGTCAATTAGAGAAAGACATGTATCATATGATCTCACTGATATGAGGAATTTGAGAAACAAGACAGAGGATCATAGGGGAAGGGAGGAAAAAATGAAACAAGATGAAACCAGAGAGGGAGACAAACCATATAGAGACTATTAATCTCAGGAAACAAACTGAGGGTCACTGGAGTGGTGGGGGTGGGAGGGATGGGGTGGCTGGGTGATGGACACTGGGGAGGGTACGTGCTATGGTGAGTGCTGTGAATTGTGTAGGACTGATGAATTACAGACCTGTACCTATGAAACAAATAATACATTATATGTTAAAAAACAAAAACAAAAAAAACAAGAAGGTAGTAGGAAGGGAAAAATGAAAGGGGGGAAATTGGAATGGCAGATAAACCATGAG